>NC_134101.1:77570439-78249189 GCF_000715075.1 Nicotiana tabacum
GGTACTGTTATATGTATGCTCAGTGAGAAAGAGATAAATGCACGAAAGGTGTTGTCATGTCAATTGATTTGATCTACATATATATATTGGGTGAGAATGAGATAAGTGTACGAGAATGAGACAAGTGCACGAAGGTATTACCGTGCCATTCGATGTGATATGCTGAATATATTATTCACACCAGGAAAGTTATGAATTTAATGAGATAAATGCACGAAGGTGTTACCGTGCCATTTGATGTTATATCTTGAATATATTTCTCACACCAGGAAAGTTATGAATTTGCTATTGTGATTTCTCCTAATAATCTTTTTCTGCCTCGCATAGTTGTTTCATTGTACCCTTATTTGTTATGTTCTATAATCGTTTCTATTGTTAGTATACTGCACAGGTTATAACAATGTGTATCTTTCACTAAAAATCCTCATCACTACTTCGACGAGGTTAGACAAAATACTTACTGAGTACATGAGGTCGGTTGTACTCATACTACACTTCTGCACCTTGTGTGTAGATTTTGGATGCTGATGTTACGGTGTATGGCGGGAGCTGGTATTGAAGATGTTTTCGCAATCCGGTCATATCTGCCTCTTGTTTTTGGTAGTTTTAGAATCATTAATCTGTTCATGTATATTTCAAACAGATGATGTATTTTATTTCATATCAGTTTTGCAAATTCTAAATCTTAGAAGCTCATGATTTGTACTATCAGTGCTTGGAAAAAGTAGAAAGATTCAGTTATTTTATAATTTATTTTTCTCGATAAACCTAATTAAATTGGATGGTAGTTAATTGGCTTACCTAACGGGTTATATTAGGTGCCATCATGACTGGTCGGATTTTGGGCCGTGACACTATTGAATGAAAAGGAAGGATCCTTAATTTATAAAAGTTAAAAATCTTTTCCTCCAAAAAAACGGAGTAGCAACATATGAAAGAATTATATTTTTCTTTTTATAAGAGGTAAAATCAACTATGGTAAATATGTTATCCTTTCTTTGAAGAATTGAGACACCAAATATGGTAAGAAAATTAGGACAAATACCTAACAATTCTCCCCTTTGGCCTGAATTTTCTGACAAAATAAATTTTATCCAACTTCTTCACATAATCTTCAACAGGTTGCATCTCCAAATCTCCACTACAAAGTTTGTCTCAACGTGAATAGCACTCTGGTCAAGATTTTCAGACAAAAATCATGATTACCACCAAATAGGTTGCAGCTAGAACTAAACCCGCCTTGATGAACCTGTCTTGCACCTCGCTCTGATACTACTTGTTATGATTGAAATAATATGGTGTTATGCAAAATCTAACAAAGCATACCTTGAACGACGATAAATCAGACAACAGAAGAGAAATATATCCAAAAGAAACACAAATATTTAACGTGGTTCTATAAATTGACCTACGTCCACATGCTGAGATGAGCAATCCACTATATAAAAGAGAATATATAATATCGAAAGAACAACCTCACAAAGAGGCACACACAAGTGGCAAGCTAACACTTGTCCCAAAAACTCTCCCCCTAAACAAGACTCTCAAACCCCTTATGGCTACATTGTGAATGCTATTGAATGAGAAGGAATGATCCTTAATTTATAAAAGTAAAAAATCTTTTCCTCCAAAAAAAGGGACTAACAACATATGAAAGAATTATATTTTTCTTTTCGTAAATTGTAAAATCAACTATGGTAAATATGTTGCCCTTTCTTCGAAGAATTGAGATACCAAATATGGTAAGAAAATTAGGACAAATACCTAAAAATTCTCCTCCTTGGCCTGAATTTTCTGACAAAATAAACTTTATCCAACTTATTCACATAATCTTCTGTAAGTCGCATCTCCAAATCTCTACTACAAAGTTTGTCTCAACGTGAATAGCATTCCGGTCAAAATTTTCAGACAAAAATCATGATTACCGCCAAATAGGTTGTAGCTAGAACTAAACCCACCTAGATGAACTTGTCTTGAACCTCACTTTGATACCACTTATTATGATTGAAATAATCAGGTGTTATGCAAAATCTAACAAAGCATACCTTGAACGGCGATATATCAAACAACAGAAGAGAAATATACCAAAAGAAACACAAATATTTAACGTGGTTCTGTGAATTGACCTATGTTCACAGGCGGAGATGAGCAATCCACTATATAAAAGAGAGTACATAATATCGAAAGAACAACCTTACAAAGAGGCACATACAAGTGGCAGGCTAACACTTGTCCCAAAAATTTCCCCCCTAAACAAGACTCTCAAAGTATCCCTTACGGCTATATTGCGAATGCTACTGAATGAGAAGGAAGAATTCTTAGTTTATAGAAGTTAAAAATCTTTTCCTCCAAGAAAAAAGACTAGCAACACATGAAAGAATTATATTTTCTTTTCGTAAAAGGTAAAATCAATTATGATAAATATGTTGTCCTTTCTTCGAAAAATTGAAACACCAAATATAGTAAGAAATTAGGACAAACATCTAATACATTTAATGCAACAAGGTTTAAAAATCTTACTTTCTTTTTAAATTCCGTACTAAGTTAAACTATGTTAAGTAAACTAAAACGAAAAAAATAATTTGGAAATGCTTGCATGATTGTTGAGTATGTAGGAGATTCCTTTTTGCTATAGGAATCAGAGCCTCTTTGGTGCTAGAGTTCCTATGACATTTAAAACAACCTACGACACTTGTGAAATACATGTAAAAGAGGATAGAACATGCAGGCATGATATTAAGTGCGAATTTAGGAGTAGGTAACCTAATAGGCTGAGTGAAGGTCCTAGAAAAGGAAATGATCAGCTAGAGATAAAGCTCTTAGGCCATGAGTTAATTTATTGCATCCTCTTTTGCGACTTCAAATTTGTAACTAATTAGTAGTATAGGGAGAAAATGATACTAGTATATAGTCATAGACTAGGCAATTGAATTGTAAACTGTGTCACGCTAACATAAATATTTACATATTGGGATGTAGACTTTTTGATGTCCCTTTCCTTTTTCTCTATCTCTTTGAGCTGTAAAGAGAGTGGTGGAAGGTAAAATAAAGTGATAAGTTGCAACCTCATGTATAGTAGCTATGGATAGGACTGTAGGCTCCGTCTCAGTCTCTCAACATACAAGCTTCTGCAATATATAGTAGTATAATATAAAATAAAATTAATGGCCAGGATTTGCTATCAACAGTAGGATACACAAAGATCTGGATTTGGTGAGAACTAACAAGTTCATCATATTTTAACAGTACAATTGTACGAGAGGTACAATTATTTTGGTTTTGTTTATATTATATTTTAACCAGCATGCACTTCTTAGAGACCGGAACCCACGTGTAATTCTTTTGGACTCAAAAGATACAAATAAGTAAAAAAATTAAAATTGTGTATCATTTTATATATAGTTATTCACCGTGCTGTACTTTAACGGCACGTTTGTCCGTTAAGGTATAACGCAGTAAATAATCGCGCTATATTTGAACTCAAAAAGGGCTGGAGGTATAGCGCACATATAGGACGCACTATAGTATAGCGCATCCTATATATGGGCTATACCTACATAAAAAAAGCGAGCTCACTCGTCCCACAAAAAGTGTATCTTTTTCGTATTGTAGCAAGCTAACATCGGATCTAAAGCAAAAAAACTCCATTGGAGCCCAACCATATCACAAAAAGTGTATCTTCTCCGTATTGTAGTAAACTAACACTGGATTTAAGTGGTTATCACATAGTGGATTGCTCGTTTCGGCCCCCAAATCATCAAATCTTCACCTTTCAAAAAAATTTAAATCGAGGTATTCTGCCTTACTTTTTGGCAAAACTCATGTATAAAAAATGCGTATTAGTTATTTTTTACTGTAGTCTATGCTTTTTCGTGATTATTTTGTGATTTAATTAATTTGTTATTTTTTATCCGAATTAGTTTATTTATGTGCTAAAAAATTAGTAAAATAGATAAATCATTATTTTATGAATAATTAATGTTATTAGTTGTTATAAAAAATATTTATTAGTTATTTTTTTTACTGTGGTCTATATTTTTTTGTGATTGTTTTGTGATTTAATTAAATTATTATTTTTTTATCCGGATTAGATTATTTATGTGCTTAGAAATTAGTAAAATACATATATTATTATTTTATGAATAATTAATGTTATTTAGATTTTATTGTTGTACGTATATTAATATGTAATTTTATTATTGTTTAATGCCCTTTTGTGTTATGTTGTGCCCGTAATTGTAATGTTGTGCCCTTTAGCGTAGTAAAACTGATAATAAATTTTAGCTAATGGTAGTTGACTTTGTTCATGGCCATTTTGAGTAGTATTACTTTAGTGTAAAAATATTGGAAACTAACATATGAAATATTAATATAGAAAATTTATCAACCTAAGTATCTGTTATATGAATAATTACTAAATTATCTTTGTAGGTATTGAAATTAATCATTTAATTATCTGTTAACCCCAAAAATATCTGAAAAAAAGACGATAGTTCAAACACAAACTCTCTCGAATTTTAGTCAACAAATATAAGAAAATAATATAAAAAAATAACAATATTTGTCAAACTAAGTATTTTTATATGAATACTTATTAATTATATCATGTATAGTTATAAAAATTAATTATTTAATTCTATTATACCCAAAAATAGCTGAGTAAGAAACAAACATATAAAATAAGAAACTAATATATAAAATAAGAAACAAACATGCAAAATAATAAACTGACATATAAAATAATAAACAAACATATAAAATAATAAACTAATATATAAAATAAGAAACAAACATATAAAATAATAAACTAACATATAAAATAATATAATAAACTAACATATAAAATAATGATATGAAAAATGTATCAACCTAAGTAATAATATATTAAAAATATCAATTAAATATTAATATAAAAGATATTGCAATATGTTTAAAGATGTTAAGCAATCAAAAAGAAAAATACTTTAATTAATATTGTTCAATTTACAGATATCATCATGGAGGTTCCCCCTATGCATTCCGGACCTGCATCTCGAGAGCTATTGTTACTACAGGGCAACCATAGGTCTTCATACATCTGGTATGGGCAGTGTCTGGCCCAGACATTCCGCTCCAGACGTATAGACGATATGTGGGAGTTCATTAGGGACCACCAACTCCATCCCTGTATAGTTAGACGCCTTCAGGATACAGGTTTCTACAAGATATTACCGGCCGACAATGCACAAAACCATCAATGGCTGGTTTAAATGCCCAGACACATATCTGAATATGTATTTTGGTATTCCCGGACTCCGCTCAAACTTCCATTCAACAACAGTCCCGGGGGTTGAAGTATTGCAATGCAACTATGTACCTGGGTAGAGCGGCAAATGACTTATCCAAGTTACCATAAACAATTTCAAACGTACGTTTATGCCTGAGAAATGCCTTTCTTTTGGTAATGGTACATCCATATACCTGGTGGAAAGATGTTATACACTCTTTGATCTTGTACTTTATGGATGCTTCAATGTGTGAAATCAAGACAAGAGAAATTATGTCAACATTCAAGTTAAAATGATTCCCACTAAATGTGTCCATTTCACAATTGTAGGTGCCAATGTATTTCCCCACAATCCATATATTTGTTTTCAACTTTATCGCACGCAGCATCCAATTACAACCTTGAAACCATCTACGACAAATAACCTTATATACTTCCGGAGATGACTCATGAACCATGATCTCACGACACTCTTTTATGCTGTACATTCGCACTGCCCTGCTTAGGCGCGCTTTATCTGCAAAAAGTATGCCCTTTGACAGCACCGTTGCTCTAGATTCATCCCACATTGCTATCCGAATTTTGTCAAGATCCCTTGTGAGGGCATCGACATCCGGCATACTTGCCAACTGATCAAGGTAGGGAATCTCCCTTGAATGAAACGGCATATGTGACTCGTACACTTTTGGTCTAACGGGAGGTGGAGCATGCTCCCTCGTCAAATCAGGTTCGTCATTCTCATCCTCATCATCGTCACCCTCATCAGGGAAAGGTGTGTCATCTCCAGACTCATCAGCATTGTTGTCATAATCACTATCATCTTCCTGACTCCGCGCATCTGCTAGATCGCGATTAAATATGCCGTCTTCGGGCAATTGAGTAAGGACATGACCTTCAAGTTGCTCATTTTCACTGCACAACCAATAAAATAATGAGTTTCTCAAATTCATCCAAACATTACATATAAACTTTATCACTTCACTTATAAATCATAATGTGTTGATATCCCATGATGCACATTATCCTGTTGATGATGACTCCCGGATGGACCACTATAATCCAATACACCAAAACTAGGTATATTCTAACTGTCTGTTGGTTCATAACTTGTAAAATTCATATCTGTCCGGTACCCCCTGTGGAATATATGAGTGTTAATACACACTCAATACATAAAAATAAATATCATAACATAAAGAAAAATTGAAGTTTACCACTCGGCTTGTGGATTATGTAGACTGAGGGAGAAATTATGTCCTCGTTTCACATTTGCCCGTGGAGATAAGTTTAGATCTGACCAAACTCTTTCACCCAGAACCTGTTCGGATAAAACTGCTCCAAAAAAATCACCTGATGATTGAGGAATATCCCTATTTTGCGGAACCTCATTATTGCGAACGTCTTCAACCTTGACGTACATTTTCAATATTTTTATCACAAGAAGTTCCCGGTGTTCATGTAGAGTCCTCAAAAAATCTGTCAGAGTTTCATCGTCTTCGATGTTAAACTCAACATAACAAGCAACTTCATGCGGAGTAACAGAATACGGATATCTTTCGATTACTTTAATATTCACCGAACGTTTGCTCACACTCATTTTTTTACATAACAACGATACTAATTTATCGTACTCCATTGTAAGTGGCAACTTAACATGAAACTGTAGAGAACAACTATAGTGTACTGAGTTATTCTCCACCACAACCTCACTCCTAATATAATGAAACTCTAATTTTTCGCTCTTCGAACATTTTGATAAAATGCAAAATAACTTAACGAAAAAATATTTTGGAAGACCTGAAGGATCCAGAATGAATTTTTACCTAATTCTGGAACTCCTTAAATAAGAAAAAACCCAGACCGGGGGGCAATAATTGAAGTATAGCGCATGCATAGTAGGCACTATATATTTAGCGCATACATTATAAGCGCTATACCCATATGAATTATTGGTGGTCAGTTAAGTGCAGAAGAATTATTGGTGGGGCAGGACATTTTATATATAGCGCGGTTATTCACCGCACTATACCTTAACGGACAAACGTTCGTTAAGGTATAGCATGATGAATAACCGCGCTATATATAAAATGGTACACAATTCTTTTTACCTATTTGTGTCTTTTGGGTCCAAAAGAACCACACATTGGTTCTGGACTCCGCTTTTTATACTGGTTACATATGTCATAAATGGACTTCAATTTTCCTTCTATTAATTTTAATGTCGGACCTTTGTTAGTACAACAACATGTATATATTTAAACTTTGTTAGCTGCTCTCTCTAGGGCCGTGCATAATTTGGTAAATACCGAATTACCATACCGAAATCGAAATTTTTGGTATTTGGTATTTTGGTATTTGGTATGGTATTTATTTTACATTTAAAAAAAAATCGGTATTAGGTATGATATTCAGTTTTTGTTTTTTAAAATACCGAAATACCGATACCATACCGAAATATATATTGGATTAATTTTAAATATCATGTCATCCTTGCAGCCCGCAGTTAACAGAGAGCTTAAGGAGAATGTTTCTAGTTCCATATTCTTTAGTTAAAGCCTGTGCGCCATCTATTTTTGTTTATGTGGTTAATGGATGTTACCCGAATGATTTATGTAAACAATACTTGTGAAAAACTTATTTTGGTCACATTTGAGAAGTTTACTGGTGTCTGGTATATTACGGAGATGCAAGTTAGAGCTTTAGACCAGACATACTTATATGTTGATGAAGTTTGTAAACGTTATTCTAATCTTATGCTCTTGTTTATGTAAGTCCCATATATGATGTGTAGTGTTGTTGTATTCATAAGATTGATTTTGCTGGCTAGTTATAATTTTAATTTTGTTAGCTAGTCAAGGTGTTATTCTCCCCTAAATATATCGTTCAGAAGCTGCTTTAGAACCGAATAAACCGAAGTTACCGTACCGAATAAATCGAAATCGAAAGGCAAAAAACCGAACCATACCGAATTTAATTAGGTAGGTATAATATTTTAAAATACCGAATACCGAAAATACCGAATCAAAACATCTAAATACGGTACCGTACCGACCGACCGACGAACACCCCTAGCTCTCTCCATAGGATAAGAAGTACTAACGTTTTAAAACCTCTAGAGCTAATTAAATTCAAAAATACAAGCAGATTTGTAATAATAAGTCTACACTGTACCGCTTAAATAAACACATGCATACAAACACACTTGAATAATGAATGATAACATCTGAAGGACCGAAGCCTGAATTAGAAAACTACTACTACTAATAAGAGAACTATGAAAGACAAAATGCAAGTAGCTAGTTTTTCGAAACAAATTATGTGCACGTCGTACATATATATATACTAGCTCTGTATATTTAAGAAGGCACATCAATCATTCTTTGTTTCTGTTGTCAACATGTGTCTCTGAACGTTAGACGTAGAAAAGAAGCAAAGGGCAGGTAAAAATGGCAGAGATGTATGCAAATTGACAGAGAAGATATATAAGAAAATATGGGGGAGGTTCTATTCATGCCCCCCCCCCCCCCCCCCCAAAACCAAATTCTGATTCGTTCCCTTCAATGATCAGTCAGTAAAAGTGACTGATTCTTTGTTTCTTTTTTGTTGGATGTTTTTGATGTTCCATCTTTAATTTTCTCTCTCGCACTCCATAGTCCAGGCACGATCAAAGTCTGAATATGAATTGAAAGAGAGAAGAGCTATCAAAACCTTAAACTATTTCAACACTGCCACTTATTATGGAAAACTTTTGGGATAATATATAAATATACCCCTCATATATTTGTCCCATTTTTTCAACTGCATATCTAAACTTGTCCAGAATGCATCATTGATTCGCTTACACAGTAAACACCAATATAAGCAAACCGATCATAAATTGGTAAAGTTAATAAAGTATACAACTACCAAAAGTAATATCAGTAACTGGGCTAATAAAACCTTTGGAGAATATTATGAGGCTTTGGAGCACAAGAAAATATTAGGTACTAACTAGCAACAGCTTATGCTCATACTTTGTGGTTGTACTTAATCCTATCATTTCACTCATAATTCTCATACATTACAAACTGGAGCAAAAATCTTAAGTGGCATTAAAATGTCAATATTCTTAAATAAAAAAGAGCAATTCGGAAAACCTTAATTTAAAATTGTACTTGTTGGGGAGAGAGCTGCTATTTTTATTTTATTTTTTGCTTTTCTTTTTGACTAATTTTTTCTTCTTCTATACGTCTCTTTGTCAAACTATTACAGTCAGTAGTAATTGTTGGAAAATAACTAGTAAGAAGAAAAGAGACTGCCACTGACGAAGTGTCGTAGGATTAATGAGATCCTCTAGAGGAATTTCGAGTTTGAACCCTCAGAATGGTTAATTTGGAGGGATCACTTTCCTCTTAATGGGTGATATATGACACGAATCTGGATTAGTGCCATTAACTCTGCATACCGGATGATTAAAACCAAATAAAAGAAAAAAAGAAAAAAAACTACTTCCTCCGGTCCACACTAAGTGACTTTTTGGCCATTGATATACCCTTATTAAGGCTGGAGGGATTAATTACTTTGTCATGTGTTTCATACATTGATAAGACCAAAGGTTCAATGAGCACGGTTAAATTCCTAACATCATTTATCAATAATCGTTTGTCTTCGGTGTCCAATAATCGTTTATCTTTGTACTTGTCGCTGAACCTAGGTGACACGTTTCCTTTCAAAATTAACTGATTTATTTGGGTAGACACAACATTTCCTTCTTCTTGAGCAGACCAAGATGTTTTAGGTGCGGAAGCATTAATGAGTGCCTCCTCATCCGTTGAGTAACATTCTTCATAATTATCTTCATCATCTCTATTGTCTGTTCTATCTTCCTCAAATTCATCTTCAAATCCGCTCGAGTATTCACTATCACTAACCAAAGTGTCTTGTGCATCACCACTCCTATGCTCAAGAGTTACGTTCTTGGTGAATGGAAGATATGGCTGGGAGTGCAGAATTACTGATAATGTAATATTTGGTGGTAGCAGAGGCTGCCGTTACTGATTATTTGATGATCTCGAGAAGACAATGAATATTAGAGAATGATAGAAATGATGGAACTGCTAGTTAATTCAGAAATAAAGAAAGAGATATTAAGAAGGGCTGACAACAACAGGAGAGGAGAAAAAAACGAACCAAATAGTAATATCTTTATAGTACTGCTGCAGCAACACACATGCTATAGATTTAGGCCTATACCTTGTTTACATTTATCAAGAAACTACTGCAAACTCAATTGTATAGGGTAAAATATGATATGATACGTGGTCATGTAAAGGAAAGATACGCGGTACCAAAGACGGGGATGGCCGAAAATCGAACGTAGCTATTCCGCTTGTCACCGGAAGGGATAACGTTCATAAAGGTGTATTAAATACTTTGCGCCCGATAACATTTAATAAGGAATATTCTGCAGCATTAAAAGCAATGGTCCGTTACAGAGAATTTGACATTTATATTCACCGTTACATCTTCATCAATGACTCTCATAATTGACATTAAAGGAAGGCACGATCCTCGTACCTCTTTCCCTGGACACATCTATAAATAATGAGCCCAGTTATCATTGTAAGGGGAGGGATTTTCTGCCTAAACTTACACTATATTCTATACAAATCTTAATACAATCTTACTTTTTCGCTTTTTGATCTCATCATTACTGTGCCCGGAAACCTTGTTCCCGGAACTGTCATCTATGATGTTTTCATCTATATTTTAAGGCTAAGTATTGTACATTTTTTCAATTATTGCATTATTTCAGGATCAAATTAGTTCACTTGTCTAGAAACCACGTATAAATTCAACAGTACCATTTTACGGGTAAATAGTTTGGCACCCACTGTGGGGGCCTAGACAACCGTGCAATTAAATTGATCTTTGCCTTTTTTACTAATGTGATTTTATTATTTTGTCTTAGAAAAAATCACAAAAAATGACAAATAACATTGTTAACAACACGCACAACCCTGAAATTCGAGGGGATCAGCCTCATTTCAAGGATTCAATTAGTGACACCCGCAATGAGGGAAATAACGCCATGTCGGTGCATGACAGGTTGTACCCTCGACAGGTTCGGTAGACAACTCCCGATGATGCTGATGAGGAGCATGTTGTGGATGCGGTGAGGGTCCTGCGCGAGCAACATGCGATTATTCTAGACCATCTCATGCGGCAGGATAAGGTTATGACGAAGCTGAAGCAGGCGCTATCGGGGGCTTTGAATAATGCAAACAGATGAGATCCAATTCCTCCCGGCATTCTCGCAAGCCAAACAACACAGAGAGTCGACGACAATACTCCCAGGGGTAAAGTTGGCTCCGACAGGGCTGGGGGGAGCAGATCCGGTCTCAACAACGAGAACGACCAGTTCAACAATGAACTTTTACGGTTTATGAGGAAAGTAAGCGCCTGCATGGACCAAATTCCAGGCGCGCCACCAGTATTGAAAGGCCCAGACTCGAAGAAGTATACTCAATTGCCGTACAAGCCGAGTGTGGTACCAGAACTAATCCCGAAGCGATTCAAAATTCCTGAAGTGCCAAAATATGACGGGACTTCAGACCCACATGAGCATATTACCACCTACACAATGACGGTAAAAGGAAATAATTTAGCTCCCCACGAAATTAAAATGTGTTGCTAAAGAAATTTGGAGAAACTCTCACGAGGGGAGCTCTAACGTGGTATTTATTTTTACCCGAGCATTCCATAGATTCATTTGAGATGCTCACGGATTCTTTCATGAAGTCTCATGTCGGGGCGAGAAAAGTACAAGCCCGGAAGGCCGACATATTCAGGATCGCACAGGGAGAATTCGAATTATTACGAGAGTTCGTTACTCGATTCCAGAAAGAAAGAATGTTGCTCCCAGCTGTCCTAGATGAATGGGCAGCTGAAGCATTCACCAAAGGATTGAATCCGAGAAGCTCAGATGCTTCCCGGAAGCTGAAGGAGAGCCTGCTTAATTTTCAAGCTAAACTTGGGCAGATGTCCACAACCGGTACAAGTCAAAGATAAGGATCGAAGATGACCAGGTCGGTTCTAGATCATCGGCCAAAGGACGGGAGAAGAGCAGAGAAAAATCAAAGGATGACTACGACGCGGACAGACGAACTTCGATGGGCCGGTTTTTGCCTTACAAACGGATCGAGGGTCGTGGCAGAAACTCCCGGGTAACAAACAAGTTCACCGTTGACAGAGGGACCGATCGTGGTCGAAACAATAGATCATTTCAGGATAAAGAGACGTCGGGGTCTCGGGATCCTTCTTACCCCAAGTTATCGGAATATAACTTCAACATCAGTATAGTGGAGTTGGTGTGAGCCATGAGAAACATTAAAGAGGCACGGTTATCAAGACCTATGAGATCCAATTCCAGCCAGAGGGATCCCAACTTATAGTGTGAATAACATGGGACGAACGGCCACCGAACAGGGGATTGCCGACACCTTCGGAAAGAGGTGGCAACACTATTGAAGAACGGTCAGCTCAGAGAATTCTTGAGTGACCGAGCTAAGAACAATTATGGTCGTAATAGTGACAACACGGAACCTTCGAAAGAAGGAGAAGAACCCCCACGTCAGACGATCAATATGATCTTCGGAGGGAATGAGATTAATGGGGTCACCTTTTTGGCAACAAAGAAGACGAAAGTATCAATAACTCATAGTAAAAGACTCTGGGAAGACGATATCACTTTCACGGAGGAGGACGTAGATCGATTGCTGTTGCCATACAACGATGCACTGGTAATTTCTTTAAATATGTTGGATTTTAAGATTAAAACCATTTTAGTGGATCCACGAAGTTCGGCTAATATTGTACAATGGAGAGTATTGGAGCAAGCTAAACTCACCGGAAGCATTATTCTGACAACAAAGCTCCTCGCTGAATTCAACCTTGCGAGCGTGACGACCCGAGGAGAGATTTTGCTGCTCATGAACGCTGAAGGAGTAATGAAAACAACTCTCTTCGAAGTAGTAGATGGTGACATGGGATACAATATCATCCTGGGAAGGCCATGGTTACACGAGATGAAAGCTATACCCTCAACATATCACCAATTGCTAAAGTTTTCAATGCCCGAAGGAATCAAGCAGATAAGAGGTGATCAACCGGCAGCAAGAGAGATGAATGCAATTTCGGTTTCCAATAGCAAAGGGAAGGAGCACACGACATAGCAATTACAGGAACTTGCAACTACTCCCGAGCTAGAACAAGTTAGCCCGGGAGCAGAGTCATCAGAACATTATCAGGTGCCGAGATATTTCCAAGTTCCAGAAGAGACAGACGCAACGAATTCAACGGGTGATGAATTGGAGCAAGTTGCATTGTTCGAAGAATTCCTAGAAAGAAAATTCCATTTGGGGACAGAACTGCACCCGGAGCTCAGGTCTGGATTTATTGAATTCCTTAAATTTAATGCGGATTGTTTTGCATGGTCGCACGAGGATATGACAGGTATCCCGACGGAAGTAGCCATACACAAGCTGAGTTTGGATCCCAACGTACCTCCGGTAAGACAAAAGAAAAGCACTATTGCCGAGGCCAGGAATAAATTCATCAAAGAAGAGGTAACCCGCTTGCTTAATATCGGTTCGATCTGAGAGGTAAAATATCAAGACTGGCTAGCCAATGTAGTAGTAGTTCCTAAGAAGAACAATAAATTTCGCATGTGTGTAGACTATAAAGACCTTAATAAGGCGTGCCCGAAAGATTCGTTTCCACTGCCAAATATCGATCAAATGATTGATGCCACGGCCGGGCACGAGTTAATGAGTTTCCTCCTGAAGAAGTACTTATCAAGCCCCCCCATTGCTCTCAAAACCAAAAGAAGGGGAAACATTTCTAGTCTACCTCGCAGTTTCAGAAGTTGCAGTAAGTGCGATTTTAGTCTGGGAGGACGAAGGTATGTAATTTCCCATTTATTATGTTAGCAAAATTTAAACGGGAGCAGAAACTCGCTACCCACATTTGGAAAAACTAGCCTTAGCTCTCGTAGTGTCCGCTTGGAAGCTAAGGTCCTACTTCCAATGCCACCTGATAACTGTGGTGACTACTTTCCCTTTCTGGAACATCCTCCATACATATGAGCTCTCGGGAAGATTGGCCAAATGGGCCATCGAAATGAGTGAGTTCGACATAGAATATAAACCAAGGACTACTATTAAGTCGCAAGTCTTGGCTGACTTCGTGGCTGATTTCAATCCGGGGCTACTGCCTCTGGAAACCAAGGAGGCAGTAATCATTTCGAAATTGACATAGATAGTTTGGACCTTATTTACGGACGGGCCTTCCAATGAAAAAGGGTCCAGACTCGGAATAGTCTTAATCACGCCTTCAGGGGAAACCGTAAGGCAAGCCATTAGAACAATCCCTTTAACTAACAATGAAACAAAGTATGAAGCTTTGATTGTCGGGTTCGAATTGGCCCTGATTCCGAGGTTATCGAAATCAAACGTGACTCACAGCTAATGGTAAATCAGGTCTACGGGGTCTTTGATACCAAAGAAGAACGTATACAACAATACGTGGTAAAGGTCCAGGCTCTTTTGGCACGATTCCGGGGGTGGTCAATTACTCATATCCCGAGGGAGGATAACACAGAAGCAGATGCATTAGCAAACTTAGGATCATCGACGAAAATAAAGGGATCGGAGTCCGGGACGGTAGTGCAACTGATGAACTCAGTCCTGGGTACAAATGGTTACTGTGAGGTAAATTTGACTAGTCTGGTCTGGGACTGGAGAAATGAAATAATCGACTATCTTGAGCACGGGAAGTTGTCCGAAGACCCCAAAGCATCACTGGCGTTATATGCCAAAGCTGCACGTTATAGCTTCAAAAGAGGCCAATTGTATAGAAAATCCTTCCAAGGCCCGTTGGCCCGATGCTTAGGAGCGTCAGAAGCTAATTATGTCAAGAGAGAAGTCCATGAAGGGATATGCAGCAATCACTCGGGCGCAAATTCTTTGGTGCTGAAGTTGGTACGGACAGGATATTACTGGCATCGCATGGAACAAGACGCCAAAGAATTTGTACGAAAATGTGATAAGTGCCAACGCTACGCACCACTAGTACACCAACCGGCAGAACCCTTACATTCGGTTCTGTCCCCATGGCCGTTCATGAAATGGGGGATGGACATCATCGGACCGCTGCCACTGGCTCCCGAAAAGGTAAGGTTTCTTTTAATTCTGACTGACTATTTTTCTAAATGGGTGGAAGCAGGTCCTTATTAGAAGATCGGAGAATGCGAAGTGATCGATTTTCTGTGGGAAAATATAATTTGCAGGTTCAGAATACCAAAAGAGATAGCATACGACAATGGGACATAATTTATTGGTGCAAAAGTTACAAAGTTCCTCGTAGATTTGAAGATAAAGAGGATCACATCTTCTCCTTATCATTTGAGCACAAACGGTCAAGCGGAGTCAACAAACAAAGGGATTATTCAAAACCTCAAGAAAAGGTTGGAAGCAGCAAAAGGCGAATGGTCCAAAGAATTCCCTGGAGTTCTATGGGCCTACCGAACAACGGCCAAATCGAGCACAGGAGAAACTCCTTTTTCCATTGTTTACGGTGCGGAAGACCTAATCCCAGTGGAAGTGAGTGAACCCACTTTGAGATTTTTCGGGCAGATGAAGAATCGAACTACGAAGCAATGTTAATCAACTTGGAACTGCTCGAGGAACTCATGGACTTGGCGCGTGTAAGAATGGCAGCTCAAAAGCAAAGAATGGAGGGATATTATAATGGAAGAGCCAACCTCCGTTATTTCAAAGTAGGAGATTTGGTTCTGAGGAAAGGAAGCTAAAATACTCGGGAGCTCAACGCGGGGAAGCTAGGTCTAACATGGGAAGGTCCCTACCGGATTTCAGCTATCACTGGGAAAGGTTCATGCGAGTTGGAGAACCAGAATGGAGACAAGTTGCCTAGCAACTGGAACATGGCACACCTCAAAATATATTATTGCTGATGAACATTATTCAAGCGGAAAGTATCTGTTGCACTCTTTTTCCCTTCGTTCAGTTTTTGTCCCAATTGGGTTTTTCTGTCAAGGTTTTTAATGAGGCAGCGATAGAAATCATACTACGAAGACAACAACAATAAGACCTTTGATAGCAAGGCAAACAAACAAGCTTCCACTCGGGACGGTTAGATAATCTTTAGTTCGATAGCAAATTCCCACTGGGAAGTTAAGTTTTCTACTGAACAGAGGTTACCCGACCGTTCACTAGCACAAACCACTAGAGGATTGTTAGATATTCTTTCGCTCGATAGCATGGATTCCTAAGGGAAATTAAGGTATGTTGCTGAGTTAAGGATTATCTAGCAATTCATTGGTGGAATCTTTGAAGGCACAAGACTTCTAGTGTTCCAATTCACATTCTTCGCATTTGATCACTAGGGGGAATGATATGAGGATACGACAACATTGACTGCCACATCAACCGGGAAACAAAAATTTGGAAATAGAATGCATCATTGGGACCGGAGACTTCGCAGCTAGCCCCGTAGAAACAAGTTGTATAAGATAGCCACAAGTAATGGTAATTTCTTTCTAGCATAGCAAATGCTTATGTATTTTTTAAAAATAGAAGGAATAAAATGAAATCCTTTTGTTTTTATCTTGTTTCTTCTCTGAACAATGAATTAACTTTGTCATTAGAAAGTTAAACAAGTACTTCAAATGTTAGTGCCTTAATGAACATGAGAAATCCTCTTCAAGAGCACCGTAAACATAAGAGGTGTAAGGCCCCGTAAAATTTTACCTAAAACCCAGGGTTTCGTAATGTCGAGGTAGACTTATGCGTTGTTGATTATTGAAATTCTTTGTGGTGAGCTGGCGAGCTGCGATTCAGACTTTTTGGGTTGAACAGTGCATTGGGGAGTTGAAGAAGGTTTTTTAGAAATACAGGGCATTTCTGCGGTCCATTCTGCGGTCGCAGAACTGGTCTGCGCACCGCATATCAGCCGCAGACTGAAGCACATAACTGGTCAAAAATTTTATACCATTATGTGGCAGCACAATCGTTTTGCGAGCCACATAACTAATTGCAGACCCAACATGAAAATTTTCGGAGGGAAGTTCTGTGGCACATTATGCGACCGCAGAACAGGTCTGTGGACCGCATACTGGTCGCAGAGTGGGGCAGACTTGCCTAGTTCCGGAAGGCCATTATGCGGCCCATTTCGCGGACCGCAGAAGCATTATGCAGTCGCATATGCAACTGCAGACCTACGTCGGGGCTTCATTTTTTCTAATTTTTGGACCCGACCCCATTCTTATAAAATATCCTTGGGGATCATTTTAGAAGGTTAAAAACATGCATTCTAGAGAGAGGGAGTGCCAAGGAGTGAGAGGGGAAGTTCCTAAGCTAACCATCCATCAATTCTTGATCCAAGTTGAAGAAATTGCAAGAAGAATTCACTAGGTCTTCATACTAGAGGTAAGTTTCTACTCCATAGCCCTCAATTTCGTGATTCTAATTGAAAATATGTAATAAGCCAAGCAATTCTTGGGTATGGGGATTGTTTATTTTTACATGCATGTACCATCAAGGGTAGTGGGAGGCTTGTTGAACTCTTTTGGGTGAACTTTGGGTAGTGGGGTAAAAGAATCCATCATAGGAGGACCTTGAAACCTTAATGCACACCTAGTATTTGATAAAATGCTCAAGTGAGCTGGAACTATGAACTCCTTCCTAATTTGTGTTCAATTTTGCTATATCTCTAAATAGATCAAAGTGTCTAAGATTTTCGAAACATTGTAGTAATTTAAAAAGCTCGAGGCAAGGTATGTTAGCTAAACTCTTCTCTTAGAATTGAACCCCACGATATCCTTGTAAGTCTCGTGATACTTATTATAAATTGATTATTCCAAATAAGCCTTGTGTCAAAATAAATATGCGTTCAATATGTATTCCAAAGATTCTTGTTATGTTGAGTCACCGTTGAGAATGTGGTTTAAGTATGGGCTGTATGATATTATGTTATGATTTAAAAATGTGGTTCTAATGAAAGCTATCATGTCAAATTGTGTAAGAAATTACATGTGTCTAAGACCCTAAATTTCTCAAGTATGTGTTTAAAGTCTTAAATGGAAAAGCCTTGTTGTTGATTATCCATGTTGATGTCTGAAAGCGAATTAGTGAGCATGAATTATGAAATACGGCCAACGTGCCAAGAATGATATTGCGTTATGGCCAATGGTGTCAACAAAATGAATGCCATATAAAAGAATGTGAAATGAGTGGTAAATCCTTTTTATAATAAATGCCTTAGGAGTATCGTTTAGCCACCGATGAAGGGTAGGTCGAAATAACCTAACCTCGAAACAACACGTGCCGGTGTACGAGTGATTGGGGGGTAAATCCCCGTGATAATGTGATAAGATTGTTTCCCATTATATGGGATGTGATTGATATGTTGAGCTGTTTCCCCTTAAATGGGATGAGATTACTGCTAGCAAGATATGATTTGATGTTGACCCACAAGACATTGTGGTGAGACGGCTTAGCCGGTCGGTTTCCTTGTAGCTACTCTAATGGCACCAGCATGTGCCTTTATGAATGTCTCGGGGTGAGACGGCTTAGCCGGTGGGGTTGAGATCGGACTCCGTGCTAAAACATGATGGTGTATCGGTGCTAAAGATCTCCAACTTAAAATACTGAAATTTACTTATCCCTAACTTGGCACTGGCACCTTGTTACTATTTGATCCTCTTATTGATGTCCTGTTTCCTTCTCTGTTTACTGTTATTCGTTCTATTGATAGCGTGCTTAGTTCTTACATACTAGTACTATTCCATATGTACTAACGTCCCTTTTTTCGGGGGCGCTACATCTTTAATGGATGCAGGTGATTCCATAGCAGGCAGTATTGATCAGTGATAGCACCACACACCCTCCTCAGCTGACTTGGTGAACCCCTCTTCATTTTAGGGTCCTATATTTCCTATCCTTTGTACATAGCATTTTGAGGTATAGCCGGGGCCTTGTTGCCGGCACTGTCATAGCATTCTTTTGTTCATGTTAGAGGCTCCGTAGACATAGTGTGGGTTGTACCTGTTTTTGGGAAGGTTAACTAAAAATTTTGTAATCGTATCATCTGTTCCACTTTAACTATGATTGTACAATGTACTATTTTGGAGACTTATTACTCTCGTAACTAATGGAAATAAACTGGTATTATTCACATGACCTCTTACGGTCTAATTAACGAAATGTATTCTTCTCTTTATTCTTGGGTGAGTTGGGTAGACGGCACTGTACAGGCTTGCTCGACCGAGGTAACTCTGTTGAGCGCCGGTCGCGCTCCCCGAGGTCGGGGCATGACAAACATGGTGTCAGAGCCTAAGGTTTTAAAGTGTCCTAGGATGTCTCTAAGCCGTGTCTAGTAGAGTCCTTCTTATCGGTGTATTGTCGACCACTTCTATAATTAGGAGGCTACTTGGGCATTTAGGAATAATACCCTTCCTGGATGATCTAGATCGTGCGATAAAGCTGATTGTAAGATTGTTCCTTCTTTAACTCGTGCATTGCTCTAATTTTCAGTATATGGCGCCTAGGAAGAAAGCAAGAACTGGCCAAGGATCCGATGCCACCCTAGGAGTGGTAGTTGATCCTTTACTTAATGATGGGGGTGAGCACCCGAGGGGTGAGAATATTCCCCCGACTACTACATTGTCTGATTCCACTACACCTGAGCAGACCGCACCAGTTCCTGCACCTTAAATTCTGACATGAACTATGGTAAGGTGGTGGCATTTGCTTAAGCCATAGAGACCCACAAATTGAAGAAAAGAATGGAACGTGAGAGCAGCAGCAAGGCCCTGTCCGCGGGCAACTTTGATGGTTCTTCTGGTGGTGGTAGTGGTAGGTCAGCATTCAGGGGAGGGTCATCAGGGCCATCCCAGTCTTTTGCTCAGTATTCAGTCAGTGCACCGCCATCGAGGCCTAGTCTATAGCAGGGGAACCGTTTTAGGCCCAACCAGGGCAACATGGGATCCTACCAGCAGGGTCGGTCTGGTGGGAGATTTCAGTCGCAACGGAGGCCCCCATGGCCTAGGTGCGGGAAGATACACTTTGGGATCTGCTACATGGACCGGCCTATATGCTACGGGTGTGGAATGAGGGGTCACATTTAAATGGATTGTCGTTCGTATCACCAGAGCATGGGCAGGGGTGCAGCTCAGCCAACTTGTTCTGCAGCTACTACATATGCAACACCTCCTCCAGCTCGAGGCACCCCAGCAACCGCAGGGTGTGGTGCAGCTAGGGGTGGCGCACAGAGTTCAGGAGGACCCAACCATTTTTATGCTTTGGTGGGTCGCCAGAGTTCAGAGGCTTCTCCAGATGTTGTCACAGGTATATTGACTGTCCAATATCATGATGTGTATGCTCTTATTGATCTCGATTCCACTTTGTCCTATGTCACTCCCTATGTTGCTATGGAATTTGGGATAGAACCAGAACAACTCCATGAGCCGTTCTCTATATCTACTCCGGTTGGTGAGTCTATTGTGGCCGCACGGGTTTATAGGGATTGTGTTATCATGGTACGTAGTCGGGACACTTGGCCAATCTCATTTAATTGGGGATGGTTGATTTTGATGTAATAATGGGGATGGATTAGCTTTATTCATGTTTCGCTAAGCTTGATTGTCAAATCAGAACCGTTAGATTTGAATTTCCAAATGAGTCAGTGATAGAATGGAAGGGGGAGGATGTGGTGCCGAAGGGTAGGTTTATTTCTTACCTTAAGGCCACGAGGATGAGTAACTAGGGGTGTATTTACCATTTGGTCCGGGTTACGGACACCGATGTGGAGGCACCTACACTTGAGTCCGTGCCGGTTGTGAATGAATTTCCGAAGGTCTTTCCGGATGAGCTCCCTAGGATCCCACAAGATAGAGAGATTGATTTTGGGATTGATGTGATGCCATACACGCAACCTATATCTATTCCACCCTACAGAATGACACTAGTTGAAGGAGCTAAAATAACAATTGAAAGATTTATTAGAGAAGGGTTTCATCCGGCCGAGTGTGTCGCCTTGGGGCGCACCAGTTCTATTTATATGAAAGAAGGATGGGTCGCTAAGAATGTGTATTGACTATCGGCAATTCAACACGGTTAATATAAAAAATAAGTACCCACTGCCAAGGATAGATGGCTTGTTTGATCAATTGCAGGGTGCGAAGTACTTCTCCAAAATCGATTTAAGATCTGGGTATCACCAGTTGAAGATCAGGGAGCAGGATATTCCGAGAACAACTTTCAGGATCCGGTATAGGCACTTTGAATTTTTGGTAATGTCTTTTGGGCTGACAAATGCTCCCGCAGCTTTCATGGATCTCATGAATCGGGTCTTCAAACCTTTCCTTGACTCCTTTGTAATAGTGTTTATTGATGATATTCTTGTTTATTCGCGGAGACGGGAGGACCATGCCGATCATCTCAGGGCAGTTTTGCAGGCCCTGTATCAGCACCAGTTATATGCAAAGTTTTCGAAATGTGAATTTTGGCTAGAATATGTCACGTTCTTGGGTCATGTTGTCTCCAGAGAAGGAATTGAGGTTGATCCTCAAAAGATTGCAGCTGTGAAGAATTGTCCTAGACCTACAACTCCAACAGAGATTCATAGTTTCTTGGGCTTAGATAGATATTACAGGAAGTTTGTGGAGGGGTTCTCTACACTTGCCTCTTCGTTGACTAAATTGAAACAGAAGGCGGTTAAGTTCCAATGGTCAGATGCTTGTGAAAGGAGCTTCCAAGAGTTGAAATTAAGATTAACTACGACACCGGTGTTGACTCTACCAGATGGTACAAATGGATTTGTGGTATATTACGATACTTCAAGGATCGGCTTTGGGTGTGTATTAATGCAACATGGCAAGTTGATATCTTATGCTTCTAGGCAACTCAAGAATCATGAAAAAAACTATCCAACACATGACTTAGAGCTTGTGGCGGTGGTATTTGCATTGAAGATTTAGCGTCATTATCTGTATGGGGTCCATGTAGATATATTCACGGACCATAAAAGCCTGTAATACATTTTCAAATAAAAGGAATTGAATCTGAGGCAGAGGAGATGGCTTGAGTTACTCAAGGATTACGACATAGATATTCTATATCATCCAGGGAAGGCTAATGTTGTGGCAAATGCTCTTAGCCGGAAATCTATGGGTAGTTTGGCTCACTTAGCCTTAACAGATGTTCTTACCTGTTAAGGCTACCGACATAGCAGAACAGTATGGCCAGTTGTACATCAAGAAAATAGTCAGGTTACATGGTACTCCAGTTTCTATTATCTCATATTGAGGGGCACAGTTCACGGCTAATTTTTGGAAGAAGTTTCAGCAAGGTTTGGGTACCCAGGTGAAGTTTCAGCAAGTTTGTGCATGGCGTTGTTCAACAAACACTCTCCCGAGAGTGTCTGAATCTTTTCCCAGTCTTTCTCTGAAGCCAAATGCTTCAGATAATTAGCAAGCTCCACCGACCGGGATATCAAGTTGCATCCAGTAGAGACCGAAAGAGTAATGTTCCTCCTCCTTTTTGGATCTTTAGAAGGGGCATCATAGTTTTTTCCCAAATTCACATGGACTGGGGATTATGGAAGAGGAACACCTTCTTCATGGTCAGGTGCGGCCGATGGAGGTGATGTAGCATTTGCAGGTAGAAGAGTGGATGAAGATGGAAGTGATGTAGCAGTTGTTAGTATTAGTGAAGATGGAGATGAAGCTGATGGAGTTGAAGAGTGAGAAACAGCTGTGTCAAATGTAATGCTAGTTGTTGGATGCTCGCCAACCAAAGACCGCAAGGACCCGATACTCAGCCCCGCAGTACCGAACACAACAATTGGGGCCCAAAAATGGGAGTTGACATTATCTACCAAATCAAACTCTCCCCAAAGTGTTGAGGCATCGTCCTCGATTGGTGTAACTCTCTCAGCAGGTCGAGCATCCTGTTGAGATGATGAGGATCGTTGCCTTCTATGTAGCGGAGCTCCCTCATCATCATCAATCATCACGGTGTATATGACCGGCCCGAAAGGAGGACCAGTCACCATCGCCACCGGAGATGACTTAGGGGCATCAGTCTTTGCCCTCTTATTATTTTCCCCGGCCGCGGAGGAACGTCTTCTCTTAGATTGTTTATCCTCCGGTCGGGGACTCCATAAAGAAGTGTTTGCACCCGAAATAGGCCTAGAGATACCTGTTCGAGTTAGTGCCTCCTGAAGCAGCCTCGCTGCATCAGCAGGATCAGCCAAACGTCCTCCCCGGGGACAGCAACAGAGCCCGCAGGTAGACCTAATTTCATGAACAAGTCAGAAAGGTTCAACCAAGTTCTCCATATATAAAAAATGAAAGCAAGGTAAGTTAAAATTACTATGGTTTTTGGCCATCCACTCGTATTTAAGGGCCAGTTCTTTTCACAAATGAGTTAGGGCGTCGTGACATCCAAGATCTTCTAAACCTACCAGTCCAAGACTTACACCATCGGTGGGATTAGTTGCTGAAACATGAGAAGGGTGAAGAGTCGATGCAATCATAGAAGAATATTTAGTGAAAGTAAATATATTAAATAAAGATCTTACGAGTGCGGTTCCAAGCGGTCGGAAAGGATGAAGCCGTTGTCGGAATGATATTATTGGTGGCAACTACAACGAACCGTTCCGTCCATCCACGATCGTTATCATCATCTATGATAGTCAACAAAACATGATGACCACGTTTGCAGAGGTTTATCATACCCCCACGGAAAATTTTGGGAAAGTAGAGATTCATCATACGAGCTAATGTTATCCCTTCTCCAGTCTCCTGGCACAAGCGTCGAAGGCAGGCGACCGTCCTCCACACTAAGGGACGTACCTGTGCCAAACACACCTGGTAGCAAAGGCAAAACTCCCAATCACGGAATCAAGCTCTCCACTCAAAGAAAATGCACCCAAAGTAAAGGGATACATGTAAAAGTACGTAAAACCTTCCTTGGGAAGGGTCACTCACTCCGATAGATCAGGAGCAATGATATCCAACTCATGGCAGCGACAGTCTTTCTTCACAACGGGAATACTGGAAGGACGAATGGAAGAATGGTACCTACGAACAGCCCATGTATGAGGGTTAACAGTAGGTAATTCCTCTTCAAAGTCCTTTGTAGTACTGAGTCTTCTTGGGATGATGGAACCCACCGTTGGAGGAGCAGAGTCCTCGGCTTTGTTCTTGTTCTTTGAAGAACCGGCACGCTTGGAGGAAGAAGTCATTGAATAAGAAGAAGGAAAAGATTTTTGTTTGAAGAGAATTAGATGAAGGATGGAGAACAAAGATGCAAACCAGAAGCTCGAGAAATTATGAAGTGTAAAGGAAAAGAATGATGTGTATAAGTAAAATTTTGGCGTCTAAATTTATGGCCATGATTACCTCGATAATCGGCAAAAAATATGCTGAATCGTGGGATGACTCATATTCGGGGCATTAAATGCGGAGAGACGTGCGTCTAATCAACTGTCAGAAGCCTTCAAAGGGAGTTATAGTAACTCCCGCCAAAAGAGTATTTCTACCAATTTTTCGGTAACATAAAGTTATATCACCGGAAAGCATGGGGACTATCTGTACAGGGTGAAATATAATATGATACATGGTCATCTAAAGGAAAGACACGTGGAACCCAAGACGGGGATGGCCGAAGACCGAATGCAACCATTCTGCTTGTCACCGGAAGGGATAACGTTCATAAATGTGTATTAAATGCTCTGTACCCGATAGCATTTAATAAGGAATATTCTGCAACATTAAGAGCGATAACCCGTTACAGAGAATTTAGCATTTATATTTACCCTTACATCTTCATCAATGACCCTCACAATTGACATTAAAGGAGGGCACGATCCTAGGACCTCCTTCCTTAGACATAACTATAAATAGTGAACCCAGTTATTATTGTAAGGGGAGGAATTTTCTGGCTAAACTTACACTATATTCTATACAAAGCTTAATACAATCTTATTTTTTCGCTTTTTGATCTCATCATTGCTATGCCCGGATACCTTATTCCCGGAACTGTCATCTCTGCTGTTTTCATCTATATTTTAAGGCTAAGTATTGTACATTTCTTCAATTATTGCATTATTTCAGGATCAAATTAGTTCACTTGTCTAGAAACCACGTATAAATTTAACTGTACCATTTTACAGGTAAACATCAATACCATGCATACTGCTATTATTGTCCTCCTTATGAAGATAATGTCTTTAATTCACTTATAATGCACCCGCAATATAATCCCAGCCCTAATATTGTATAAGTATGTGCAATAGGTTTCGTTATGCTAAAAGTAGGATGTTTTGTTCGGGAAAAAGGATATATCGGTGAGTATGATCTTTCCAGAGGTGGAAGAACTGAAAATGATCGACCCTACGGTATAGGGCCTATACGCATAGGCGGAGTCAAGATTTCAAGTTTATGGATTCAGAATTCTAGTCGTTTTAAGTTACTGGGTTCTAAATTAATAATCTATATATATTCAATAAATTTTTTAAGACAAATACAAGGTTCGAACCAAAGCTATTGGGTTCGGCCGAACCCGCTCGGGACACTCTAGCTCCGCCCCTGCCTATTCGGATTTCCAAGTGTCCAGCACTTACCAAGTATGTTGAATGTAGTATACTCTCTCCGCAATAAGTGATTTTTTGAATGATTTCACAGAGATTAAGAAATTCATCTTTTAATATTAATTAATAATGAAATTGACTATGTTAACCTTTACTATCTCTTCACATAAATACTCCTAACACATACTCCAACACTATTTACTCCAAAGATAATGTAGGAAAAAAAATAATTAATTCATTCTTGAAATCTGAAAAAATCAGATATTTTGGACCACAAAAAAAAGTAAAAAAATCACTTATTGTGAACGAGAGGGAGTACTAAAATGTACCTTTGGGAAAATAACATGTACGTATGTAATTACGAGCAAAGAGCTAAGTGGGAAGAACAAGAAAGGTGTCTTTATGTGCGTCAATAATTTTTTATACCGTCAACGCAAATTAAACTTATAATCCGAATAAAATCCTCCCCATATAAATGCTGGGAAATAACCTAAGTAAAAAGATTTCAAGCAAAATTTTGGTGTAGCAGCTAGCTAGACTGCTGGTCCCCATACCCTTTTGGTTCACGGAATGATTTTTTACAGGATTTGTTTTTTAAAAAGAAGTCATTTCCGTACCCATACTCATCAAAGTTTCATTTATTAAACAAAGAAACTGTAATGTTTGATGAGAATCAGCAGCAAGATTTTGCTTGTTTTAGTGCCCTTAGGATCATAGGTGTCTTTCAACTAGAATTCACATACGGAGCTAGCGCCTTAGCAGCTTTGCAGCGTATTAGGTAAAAAGAAGTGGTCCATATATACATATGAACAAATTAAAAGGTGAAACGAAACATAAACTAGTAAATGCATGCATGATCTAATATATATATAGAGAGACGACTTACCTACAGATCACTCATGATGCTGGAGAATCTACTTTTACAATGACATGAAATAATTTATTACTATTATTAATAAACCATAAACAAATCCCATAAATAGGACAGTTCACATGGACATTTTTCTAGACTCTCAATAATAGCACAGAAAATGTAGCAACCATAGACTTGCCATGCCACATTTTAGGTCGTCTCTGAATATGACACATAAGATACTTAGAGGAAGAGTTCATTTTAGGCAGCACATATACTAAAAGTCTAAACTCCCCAAATTTACGCCATAGTTACTCAGTCTAGCTAGGAAACTGCATGTGAGGAGGGCTAGCTAGCAACCATAGCACTAGTATTTAAAAAGCACGCCATTTTTTAAAAAGAGGTCCAAAAAAACTACTAGTAGGAAATTAAAGGAAATGATCCAAGAAACCTGAACCCTCTATAAATTAGGCTCAATTATCTTCTCCTCTTCCATGGCCTCCAGAAGGGCTTTGATCATTCCATGGGGGAGGATAAGGGAAAGGAAAATTATGTGTTTGATGAAAACCTCCCAATTCATACTCCCTTTGGGGTCCAACCAACGGCACTGAAACATCGTTGCAAGAAGCATAGCGAATTAAATCCGCGTTGGCAGCGTCGAGCTCCTTCTGGAGGCGCTCGACTTGCCGTTGGAGGAAAGTGATTGCGCCAACACACCCATAAACGGGATCCCTGACTCTTGCCTCGGCCTCATAGGCCAAAGTGTTGACGGCGTCCTCCCTCTGGTGAGGGAGGAGCTCGTTCAGAAGCTTGGTCACATTGCTGGCCCCGAAGATTTTGTGGACATTGGCAAATTTCTGTGGCTCCTCAGGTGGGAAATAAGGTGCAAAGATGCAACCAGGCAGACATTTTCTCCTTAGGAATTTGCAGGCAGCACATGGGGAATTGTAGCAGCTGGATGAAGCCATATATATATATATATATATTTCCTCTCTAGCTAGCCTAGCTGCACCAAGTTAACATGATCAAGTAAATACCGTCTTTCAATTGTTCTCTATATGCATCTTTAATTAAGCTATATGGAGTATTTAACTATTCTACTCGTTCCTATAAGCTACAATATATATATACTCACAACTTTTCCTTAACTATTTCTAGCCTAATTTCATTTTCTCCAATTTCGGATTTTCTTGAAACTTTTAATTATGTCTTGAATAACCATCAAAGAACCTTAGCACACCTAAGATTAAGAAAGAGAGGAGCAAATAACTTAGCTAAGCCTTCTATCAAGAGGAAATCACATAAAGTCTATTATCATATCTGCATGTGTGGTAGAGAGTTCGATAGTACATGTACAATGTCTAAATGAATTTGTTTATGGTATTCTATATAGTGCTAAGTTAGCTAATTATTTTTCTTATTCTGTTCTCTCCCCTAAACTTGTTCCTTTTTTTCTTTCCTTTTAACGGCTAAAAGGAACTATGCATGGTTTGTTCAATTTAGTTTCAACAATTTGTCTTATCTATTATCATCCAGCTATCGCACAGCCAGTAGAATAATTTAATTTGTTGAGTTCAGTTGGATGTAGTGAGATATCCTTCTGAATATAAATTCTGTTAAATACAAGATCTGATCTGAATATAAACATAATGAAATCTACCGTTTTTGAAATACATTTTCAGAATATAAATAAAAAACCGGGAAACCCTAGATCGACAACTATGACATATAGTTATATAGCAAATATTTGGTGGACTTTATCTTAACACCTTTCCCAAAAGAGTGGCAAGTCGCACAACAGAAAACAATTTAGCTAAAAAAGATAAGAGATCACAAGAAAACGTCATGACTTTACCTGTTTGTTGTGATCTATGTTTTTCTGATGAGAATAATGAAAAGGGAAGTACCTTTTTTTTATTTATAATCTTTGTGAGAGCTCTCTCAGAAAACTGGTTACAAAGTAACAAAGAGAAAGTACTTCACAGGTTCTTTAAATTACCACTAGTGATGAAACCCTCAGAGGTGAAACCCTAATTGGAGAAGGGAGCTTTTGCCCTAATCTGCAAATCCTATAGCAAAAGTTGTGAACAAAACTGAAATGAGGAGGCAAAGAGCATTTAGTGATGGAGAAGGAATGAAGGCAAAAGACAAAAGGGCAACAAATGGGAGGTACTTTATGATAAAAAAGATGACTATGGCCCTCAAAATCGAATAATAATAATATCAAGGAGCTGTGGGGTTGTTTCCCATTTTTCCTTCTACCCTTTTCTTCCTGCTCATGCACTACTCAGTGACAACCAAAAGAAATTCTAAATATGTATTTCACTTTTTATATTTTTTTACTCTGTCAAATGAATCTCAAGTAGTATGTGTCAAACATCTCATTTACCTCCTGGTCATTCCTTGTCTGGTTGGCCATTATATTAAACCAATAATTCAGCAATTCAATCAACATGAATGGTTGTGGCGGAGTGATAGATACTTCTTCTTTTTTATTAAGAGATCTTAGAATTGATTCTTGAGTATGAGGTCGCCCTAATTTATGGAGCTCTTTACCTCCCACTATAGGATTACCGGCACAAATCCAAATTTAATTTACTCAGCCTCCAATACATATATCCTGAATTTAGTCAAGCCCCAATACCGAATAACATATAATAAGAGAGGAAGAGATTGATATACAGATAGTTTCTTAATTCAAAAAAAAAAGTATATATTCTCGTCTAAATTGGAGCATGGAGATGATTGTTTGAAGAGAAAATGCAAATTAACATTGCGTATAAAAGAGAGCTAAGCCTTATCTGAATTTCCCTCCTAATTTGTAGATAATCCTATCCAGTATCCACCTGTTTGTATCAACTTCTTGTCCATTCATATTTGATCACTCTTTTTGTGGAGTTAACATGCTACATTACTGCTCTTGACAAATGTCTAGGAAATAGGTTAAATAGCAATTGAACTTAAGTATTCATTATTCTGACATTTTTCGCGCACCATTTAAGAACTAAAAGGAAATATTCTTTATATATAACATCATGTCGTTGTGCTTAAGAAAATAATCACTAGTATCCAATGCTAACTCATGGTTTCAAATTAGATAAATGCATATACAATTTTTTTTTTTGCGTGTATGTGTTGACCTAAGCGGTATAAGTTTTGATGATTTGACAAAGGAACACATGCATGAACCAGGTCCATGGATACTGTACACAGGTCAACATCGGAAACAAGCAAAAGGCATACATGTACAAGGGATAAGCATAAGCGATTATTTCTGATAATACGTGAACGAAAAGATTGCATATTTCATAGTAAGGAACATGACTCTTAACTTGAAGAGAACTAATCCAAGATAAAGAAAAAGTTAGAGGTTGAAGTTAACTAAAAATCTTCTACCAAGGAAGAGTAAATTAAAGCAATAGATTTATAGTTACTCTTTATTTACTAACTCTATAAATGTCAATGTTGTTCTCTTTTACGGGCAATCACACACATATAGAAATGAAAGCAAGAATTGAGAGCAAATAACAAGGTATTTTGTGAACAATTCCTGTGAGACTTTTGAATTGAGAGCAAATAACAAGGCATTTTGTGAACAATTCCTGTGAGACTTAAAAGTGTGACCTTGAAGCTACACGAACCCGATTGAAGAACCAGTTCCATGAAGAGTTTTATGCATCTATCTTTAATTCTAGTTTAAGTGTAGTAGGAGCTTTTGAGTCGTACATTCAGTTTGCTTTAGAAGCATTTGTATTAGGTACTTGAGTTGTGTTATTCAAGTTAGAATTAACTTGAAATAGTCGCAACACAGCCCGTGGCATTGCTACATGGATTAGGGGTCGTTTGGTAGGGGGTATTAGAAAAGATAATGCAAGCATTAGCTATGTGAATTACTAATACAAGTTTGGTACATTTTTTCAACATGTGTATAACTAATACTTTTATTAGTAATATATCATACTTGGTATTATCCTATGTATAAGCAATACATAGAAAACCATGACATTAGTAATGCAAGGGTTTTTAATACTTGCATAAACATGATTAAAGACCTAATTGCCCCCCCCTCAAATCCCTAAAAACCCATCTCAAATACTTTCCCCCATATTATTAGCAAGAAGACTTCTCTGGAAGCTTTGGCCATGGAGTAATATAGGTGAATGCAGCCAAACTTACCATTTAGATTAATGGATCACTTAAAAGAGCCTCAGCCTTTTGCTCGAGGTGGATGTTACCTCTCAATATTGAAATTTTTGCTCGAGGTGGATGTTACCTCTCAATGTTGAAAGAATTTCTTATTCTGTTATCTATGTAGTTAATTATTATATCTAAAGTTGAAAAGTGTGGAGGGTACTTTTATAAACATCCAAATTTTTAAAAATTTTGCAATGCTTTAATACACCCAACCAAACAATGGATAAAAAAATAATCTCAGCATAACTAATGCCAGCATTACTAATACACTCTATTCAGCACTATTCTTATACCTCCTACCAAACGACCCCTTAGAGTTTAATCCTTAGATTTGCAAGAGTTTTGTACACTTTGTTTTGGCTAAGAGTTTGGTGAAAAGCTTGGAAAAAATCCTACTGGGAAGTAGGTCGAGGTGTTTTTATCTTTTTGAGCTGAGTGTTTTCCACATGAAGATCTTTATGTTCTTTACTTTCTGCTTTATTGATTCCACTACCGTAGTTAAGAAACTCATAGAAGAATCAGGTCCTTCGATAAACCAGTGCACGTGAAAATTCAAATCACCCCTCTGGTGTGGTATTGAAATATAAAGCATCAATATATTTTGCCTTGATCTTGTTTCTAGAAAGGAAATAAACAAATATAATAGGATTTAAAAAGTTGGGAATGAGATGGAATATTTTTTCTTTAAACATCAAATTATGAGCAGGGTCATGTTTATTAATTTGAATTTTCCAGTATTTGGAGTTATTTGATTATTAGTTGCATTAATGCATTTTAGTGTCCATTAATGCACTTATAATCAAATACTGGGAAATTCAAATTAAAGACCACAAAAGGTGATTTTAAAAAAGGTGATGGGTATATGTTATTATAATTTTTGTTATCAATTAAAATTAGTGGGATAAAATAAATCACTAAAAGGTGATTTCTGGTAACATTCTGATGTAAATGAAGAAAAACAAATTATATTCCTGTGCACTTTTAATCAATTACTATGGATTTAAAACTTCACGGATGATGACTAGAATATTCTTTCACACCAAAGTATAGAAAGGTAATGTCAATATTGAACAGTCGATCAAATTTTGTTGTTATTCTATGCATGATTCAACAGTGGATCTGAGTGACGAAATTGGTTCTGGCGAATACAAATAAACATTTCTTTGATTCATTCGGAGGAGCTTTTAGTTTTAGTTGTATTCGGTTTTAATAAAAAACATATAGTACCTAAATGTATTTAGCTCAAAAAGTGAAATAGTTGTCTGGAAACTAATATAATTGGTTTCCAAAAAATTAAAGCCAATTCAAACCCACAAAACTGACCAGCTTGCTCAATCCAGTCATTCATTTTCTTCATTATTCATGTATCCCCCATTCCTGATCTTTCTTGCTTAGTGTAATCTTTTTGGTAATTTTGTGCTATAAGAATAAGAATCAGCGAAACAAAGAAAAAGATCATTTTTTAGAGACTGTCCCAATTGTTTTTTCTTCCTATTTAAGATTTCGATATAATCTGCTCTATGAATCTAAACTTTTTGGATTGGCTTATTTTAAGTGTTTATTGACTATGATAAAAAGTGCTTAAAAATACTTACTTTTGGGCATGAAAAATACAAAAATAAGTCAAAAACCAAAAGTCAAAAGTTGAGTATTACCAATTTATGATTTTTGACTTTTAACTTAAAAACTACTTTTTAAAAGTTAATCCAAAGAGTAAGCTACAAAAGAAGGAACACTTTTTATGAAAAAGTTCCAAACTGTGAGACCTCTAATTTATAAGGTTGGGTGAAATGGTCCCAATTCATTTGCAGCCAAAACAAGGCCCATTTTAGTACTTGCACTTTTAGTCAAATACAAAGTTACTTGAGTCGAGGGTGTATTGTAAATAAGCGTATCTATGATGTTATGAGTTGTCTAAGAGCAATATTTTTGTACGATTACGATATCTTAATTCATAACCAACTTGATGGAGTGTCCTAGCACCTATATTAGTAGGTCATAATCAATGCGCATGGTCAACTCATTCTTTGATGGACTCTTTTAAATTCCAGTATTACTCTTCTTTTCTTGGTAGCTCATTAAAGGTGACCGTCATCTATGAGATTTTTAAGAAAAAAACACAACCTGTCAATGGTGATTCAGAACTGTTTGTTTTGAGAAAACAAAAAGCAATTGTTTTTTTTATCTTTTTGCTGAACAAATGTTTTTTTTAAATAAAAAATAATCAAAAGTTGTTCTTCGAAAACAGTTGTTTCAACGCACAATCTACTAAGTCTTTCACATGTTATTTCAGAAATAAACTAAATTAAAACTCAATCGGTTCTAGATATGCAGGCTTAATTATCCATTTACTAAAAAATAGTATATCTTAAACGATACTCATCTCATATGAAATTATAACATTAATTTATTAAAAAAAATAAGTAAATAACCAATTTTCGTTATCCGCCTTGCCAATTGATAAATATGTGAACTTATATGCATGTTTTTCCCCGTAATATGACATTATAGCCAAAAACAAACAACTACTAAGTAGTAACTAAAACAATTCTTAAATGATTTAGCGAAATATGAACTACTATATATTCTCCAAAATACTTTTTTAAGTTGACAGGCTTTGTCTAAAACACGTGCGTTAGCGCCCGGTTACATCTCAAAGCCTGGTTAGTCGTTAGACATATGAAACAGCATTACGAGATCTCTAAGCTTTCATTCTCAGACATCTAAGAATTAACCCACAGGTAAAAATTGACTCTGCTACAAATCATGATTCTTTTGTGTACAAATATATATAATTACTTATATCTGTAGTAATATTTTAGGTGAAGATCAATGGCGGGTGCCACCTCCGCGCTGTTTCTTCTTGATATGAAAGGCAGATGCCTTATATGTCGTGACTATAGAGGCGATGTTTCTGCTCAACAAGTCGAGAAATTCTTTTCTAAGCTCCTCGAAAAAGAGGTACATCATGTTGTCAATCTTCTCCGTATTGTTTCAATTGTATTGTGCTCATTCAATATTATCAATTTTCTACATTTGGTGTAGTACTTCTGAATTGCTAAGATATGATTGAGATATTAGTATATACTAGCTAGTCTAATTAGCAACTAATTTTCTTTTCTTGGGTGGTTATTCAACTTTGTGTTTATTATCCAAAAGTCACTTTTCAGTCATTTAATTTTGTGTTCATTATCCAAAAGTCACTTTTTTTTTTCTTTTGTTACACAAAAATCATTTTACTATGCTCTAGTTATCACAATAGTCATTTTAAAAAGTCTATTATGCCCTTGAGACATTATAAATCCTCACATTTATGCAACATCTTCTATATTATATGCTATATAATATACATTTACCCAAGTATTTTACTTATAATTAAAATAATTTAATAATATTTTATTTATTATTTTATAATATATTCGTATATTTAATTTTTTCGTAACATTAATTTTCAAGATATATAAGTAGCATTATTAAATTTGTCGGTAATATTACCGTGAACAAATCTCAAGTCCACGTTCTTAATCATGCTTAATGAAACATTTTTAATGAAAATTATAAAATCAAAGCTCACTGATTTATTGCCAAGTCATATCCATTAATCCAATAAATAAAATACTTACATTTAGCACAATAAAACATCATATTAGTACTTTCAAATAAATAATATTAACAGACAAAGCTTTAAAAAATTTAATTAAACACAAATATACTTTGAAACCTTTTCTAAAATTCTTATTAACTATAAAAAAACTATCATTTGTTAAATAAATCTATTTTTATAATTTCAAATAAATATTAAAATATAAATATTTTTATTGTTTTTATATTTAAAATATGTTCATGTTTGAATATGATTAAACAAATTGAGTGCCACGGAATATGTATTATAAAAATAATATAAAGTTATTTTAATTATAAGTAAAATACCGGGGTAAAAATATATTATATAGTATATAGTAGTATATAGAAGGTGTTACATAAATGAGAGGATTTATAATGTCAAGGACATAATAGACTTTTCAAGTAAAAGTATTATAAAATCTGGCCAATGTGACTTTTGTAATAAATAGAGCAAAGTAAAATGATTTTTGTGTAACAAATAAAAGAAAAGTGACTTTTGAGTAATGAACACAAAGTTGAATGATTTTTACGTAACAAAAAAAAAAAATGACTTTTGCGTAATGAATACAAATGACCACCCATAAAAATTACTCTCTAATTAGTTTAATGCTGCGATGACAAGTTTTAGATTAATTAGATTGTCTCAATTGAGATTAAAACTTGACAAGATTGGGTTGCTCTAGTGGTAAGCAGGAGTTCTTGGAGGGAGTGAGCCAGCCTCTCTACCTCAGGAAGGGGTAAGGTCCGGATTGTTATTGTTGTTGTTGAATTGAGATTAAAACTTGGTTTATTTTGGAAATCCATCGAGTGTCAGAAATTTAAAAAACTGGTTCACATTGTGTCGTTATATAACTGACTTCAATGAGTGATTTTACTACATACAGTTTCTTTTTCTTTTCCTCCCTTTGCTTTGGTTTTTCCTTTTGTCTTCTTATTGAATTAGCTTACTCTTCCTTTAAGCATAACATGTTTTGGTTTCTTAGGTACAATAAGTTGATGAAAACTGAGAAGTCTTTTATTTGTTTGTCTTCATCATTAGTTCTTCCCTTTCTACTATTGCTGGAACATGGATTTGGTAAATGAAATGACAAATAATGCGCTCATGTGATTCATATTTTGTGGTCCAATAGCAAGGAACAGTGAGAATTATGTTTCGTGGTTGGTTTTCCTATCTTTTCAGAAAAATGCTACTTGCTTGTCATAATTGGGTTTTCCTTTTCATACAAGCAAATTATAAATTTTTTATATTTGGCTAATCTTTTTGCTTGGAAGAAAAAGTTTTGGACTTCTATAAATTAAGGATGCTTTCTTCTATTTAGTAGCATTCACAATGTAGTCCCTGTGGGGTTTGAGAGTCTATTTAGTTATGTTGCTACTTGTGTGTGCCTCTTTGTGAGGTTGTTCTCTCGATGTTTTGTAAGTGGATTGCTCATCTCCGCATGTATATGTAAGTTAATTGACCGACCCGCATTAAATAATGGTACTGATTTATCGTTGTTCAAGGTTTACTTTAGTAGCTTGTGCATAACACCTTTGATCCTAAAGTGGTTATGATGCACAAGATAAATAATAGACATCAGGGTGAGTAGTGAGACTTTGATTCTAATTGAGATCTCTGAAAGTGTATTTCGCATAGTTTTATGGCTTTATCCGGGAAGGTACAAGCGAAGAAGTTCATTTTCAAATCTCCTTGCACAAAGAAAGGGGGAAATCTTAGGACATGTTTTATTAATGAAGAATTTGTTCCTGCGATATTGACTGCTTCATATTTTTGGTTTACGAATGGATTCCAATTCCATACTAATTGGGGAAGTGAATGGACTGTGAGCTTTCTCAAGGTATTTTGTTCAATCTGCTTACAATAGGGTGACGTAGAATCTGATGGACCAGTATGCTACGAAAATGGCGTGAATTACATGTTTATACAACACAACAACATTTACCTGATGGCAGCATCGAGGCAGAATTCTAATGCTGCTAGCCTCCTTTTGTTTCTACATCGTGTAGTTGATGTAAGTGATCCAACCAATTAGTTTAATGAGTGATTGAATTCGTGAGGGGCTTTCTTACTGTCTGTGTTTTCTTCTGGAGGTCTTTAAGCACTATTTTGAAGAAGTGGAAGAGGAGTCTCTACGAGATAACTTTGTTGTTGTGGTGAGTTTAAGGAACAGCTTTTAAAAATAATTTATGGCAGATAATTACTTATGGATTTCATATGTCAGTATGAATTGCTTGATGAAATGATGGACTTTGGTTACCCTCAATATACGGAAGCTAAGATTCTTAGTGAGTTTATCAAGACGGATGCATACAGAATGGAAGTCACCCAACACCCTCCAATGGCCGTAACAAATGCAGTTTCGTGGCGCAGTGAGGGGGTATTTTATAAGAATAATGAAGTATGACCTTTTTATTTCCTTTAGTCCTTATGCATCTCTTGTTAGCTTAAATATCAAACTTGTTTGTCTTCAATCAGGTATATTTGGATGTGGTCGAACATGTTAATCTCCTTGTCAACAGCAATGGCCAGTTAATACGTTCTGAAGTTAATGGGGCGTTAAAGATGAGAGCTTATTTGAGGTACTTGGTTTATCAACGACACTTTTTTAGTAAATACCTAAGACTTTGTTTCTACATCTGTGATGAGGATAGGAGAGTAGTGCTTGCCACTATGTTCTGTTTCGGTTAAACACAGATGAGAGCTTTCCTATAGTTGATCTTATTTCATCTCTACACTTCCTTGTTGATCACCATAACAGGCTCTTCTCATTGCCTTATACCAAGATTTTATTCAAACACCAACATTTATCCTTCCAGTATAATAAACTATGTTTCTAGAATGAAACAACTGTCATATTTGAATTCCTTTCAGTATGTTGCTTTCATTGTATCAACCAGATCTCAGATCTTGTAAAAGATCTCTCACACTGTTAATCTTTTGATAAATGGTTCCCCATGACATAGTTTTCATTTTAGTCGTATTAATTTTGCGTATATCCTTCAAAAGGCCCAAATAAGTGTATCTTCAACATTTGCAATTTTAATAGTTGAAGGGCTCCAGTGATATCTGATGTTGGTGCTTTAGTCTCACTATCCAGATATGACTGAAACAACTTGATCTACGTCACAATGTTCAGTGAAATGGATTCTTCATCAAAAGATTTACATTTTTTCATTAAGAGAAGGAAATGAAAGGTAAGCAGAATTAAAGAAGTAACCAACTACATGAAACTTCACCTGATAAGCTGTTAGAAAATAGGTGCATAAGCTTCAAGTTTTTCTTCTTATAATCTCTTTACACCGGTAATGTAGTTCATGCTTTTGTATCTATCTTAGCCACAACTTAGGAAGCTTACTGCAAACTATTTTTGTTCCCCATGGTTTTATACAGGAAATTTACTTACTGAAAGCCAAAAAGATATGTATACTCTTACAATGATCTGTTTTTGCTTTGATAAAACATTGTATTTTATCGATTGCAGTGGCATGCCTGAGTGCAAGCTTGGGCTGAATGACAGATTAATATTGGAGGCTCAAGGTCGACCTACCAAAGGCAAATCCATTGATTTGGATGATATCAAATTTCATCAGTAAGCATTTTCTAGTAAAAATTTGAATAATTGGTCTACTAACTGACTGCTTCCTCAATATGCTGTAAAATTCAGCAAATGAGTTGCTCGCACCACCCCCTTGGGCCAAGCTTACTGTACACCAGAAAAGCTTCTTCGCTCTTGACTATTAAACTCCTTCTGTCTAAACCACTTGTGCGTATATTCAGGTGTGTGCGTTTGGCTCGTTTTGAAAATGATCGCACAATATCTTTTATACCTCCTGATGGATCATTTGATCTGATGACATATAGACTCAGTACTCAGGTTTAACTCGTGTTCTCTGTTACTATGTTTTCTTTGTAGCGTGCCTATGATTGTTCTTCTTTTATTAGTTGAGGCATATTGTAAAGTGCATAACTTTACTAGTAATGCATTCAGGTGAAGCCACTGATTTGGGTAGAAGCTCAAGTTGAAAGGCATTCAAGAAGCCGGGTTGAGATGTCTGTCAAAGCCAGAAGCCAGTTTAAGGAGCGTAGGTAGCATTTTTCTCTTTTCTCACATATTTAAAAATTTTAACATATTATTTGTAATCTTCGTGTGCGCTTTTCGCCTGGCTTCTTTGCGTAAAGAACCTAACTCATCAGAAGTCAAGAAAAATGAACCATTTAATTTAACTAGTAGAATACATCTTTTCAAATGTTTCCTCTCTTCATTTATATTCCAGCTATCCATTCTGTTAGACAAGTTCCAAGTTCTATCAAGTTGGTGAACAAATCTGTGCAAATAAAAAACCGTACCGGCCATCTAGAACTACACTTGAAGATATTATTCTTTTATCACTGCAAATTGGTGTTGTGGAAATTTTTGCACTGAACTTTCTACTTCATGTGGCAGCACTGCTACAAATGTGGAAATTGAGTTGCCTGTGCCATCTGATGCGATGAATCCCAATATACGAACATCCATGGGATATGCTAAATATGCTCCTGAGAGAGATGCTGTGGTATGGAAAATAAAGTCATTCCCCGGTAATAAGGTAGGGATTGAGCAACTGATGCATCTCTATTTTATCCATTGATTGTGAGAAGATCTTCTACTGCTTTATCAGTCTTAACTAATGAACAGGATTATATGCTGAGGGCAGAGTTTAGACTTCCAAGTGTAATATCTGAAGATACACCTCCTGACAGAAAAGCTCCAATCCGTGTGAAGTTTGAGATACCATATTTTACTGTCTCAGGAATTCAGGTAATTTTATCTTAACATTCTGGTGCTAAAGCTCCATTTTCCCCCTTGATCTTGTGCCCTGAATTAGAGTTTCATGATTCACCCTAGAGGATTTATTTTCTTTATCCCTGTTTGCGGATCTGACCTCAACTGCCAAATCAGAAAAGCGTCCATATATTTTAAAGACTAGAATAACAAGATTTATATTGTGTTCCAATTGTGTCAGGTCTTAGACAACGCATATCCATGTTAAGGCTGTCTTTAAGCTGCTCAAGAGATTCGCAAAACATTATCTTTATATTCAGTGAGGGCATCATGTAGATAAAGATATTAAACTGTTAACAAGATATTCAACTTAGCAAATGATGGAAAACAATGTTTCAAGAAACCAAACCCTTTGTATCATGATGGTTTTTTAAGACCATTTAGCATATGACTAGATTAGAATTTTTGTTGGTATGTCGGAGGTCCTTTTTAAATCATAATACTAACTTTTAATGTACCATTGCAATTATTATACCAACTACTATATAAATGTAAGAGTTTTGGTTTTGAGCAGGTTCGTTATCTCAAAATTATTGAAAAAAGCGGATATCAAGCTCTTCCATGGGTGAGGTACATAACAATGGCTGGTGAGTACGAACTAAGGCTAATATGAGCAGGACTCATCATTGTGGCGCGCTGCACTGTGCACTGGTGAAATGTAAGCTATTCTGGTAATATTCCATTCCTGGTATTGCTTCATATATTTAGTTTGGATGAAGAAAATATGAACTTCCAAGGAAATCCTCCTTTTTCGTTTTTGGTTGTATCAATATACATTCGTTCAAGCAATTATTTGGGTGGCAAGATATATATATATATATATATCCGTTCCTTTTCTTGATCTGATTCAAAAATGCAAATTTTCAGTGATGCAGCCTCTGCTGTGTGGATCCCCCCTTTCTCCTACTTGGTTCGAGAAATATAGCAATGTGTTCAGTGATGTTTGCTCTTTCATTCTCTTTTACTGTTCTTTTTTGCCAAAATGGTTTAAGATATTGCAAGCAGAGCACACGAAACTTATCCCGAAAATAGAGAAATAAAATAAGATCATAAGGAATTTTTCTGTAATTCGATTGTTAGATGTTGAATCATAAGCTGATCATTTAGCAAAGAGAGGCAGAAAGTTTCAATTCGATAACCTAGAATTGAGACCTACCACATTTCTCCGTTTTGCATGTCATTCCAGCGCATTGCAATGCTAATCTTTTCTGTATCTTTCCAACTTTACCATGTTCCATAATTAGCTAATCATTAGTCCCAAATTAATTGCGTTACGAATTGTTCGTTTTATATCGGCTTCATCATAATTAGCTAGTTTATGTTGTTTGTTAACTACATTATTCTTCTCCTCTATTCGAGTTTGGTACCAACTATCTTTTGCAAGCTTATATAGGTGGAGATCCGCTCTTACCGAACAAGTAAACAATAAAACATAAAGTCGTTACATCCATGAATAAATGGTATAACTCATTAGTGTTTCTTGGTCCCCAAAAAAACTTTAAAAGAACCTCTTATGGTGCACTAATTAAGCTTTCACTTTGTGCAAGATTTAGGAAAGAGCTGGATCATATTGAGTGTATGTACATGACCTTCTAAAATATGGACACATCACACCCAGTGGAAGATTCTAGTAGTAAAATCTGAGGGATGAACATGTTAATAAGAAAGATCACTCCTTAAAATTTTTATGGAACACTTCCAACTCATGAAATTCAACAGAACTGAATGCTCAAGTACTTGGTTCTGAGAGAATTTAGGGGGCCTGAGGTTTATAACTATTTTATTGGAATAAAATTTAGAACTGTCAAGTGTTTCACCGAAATCCTACTCTTTTATTTTTGTTCTTCTTTTGCTATATCACTTTACTACTTTTTGGCGCTGGCAGACTTTAAACTCAGCCCTAGTTATGGTCAGGGACAGTCGGGGACGGAGCTACATTTCAACTTATGGATTCAGCAGAACCATTAGTTTTGGCCTAGACCATATAATTGTGTTAAAAAATCCAGTTAATATATATAAATAATTGATTCAAAACCCAATAAGCTGCCTTTTATAGAATCTAGAACCCATAAACTCAAATTTTAGCTCCGTACTGGGCCATGAAACATGGTGATGTGAAGTTACATTGCATTTGAGTTTATGATATCTTGTTTCCTGTGTGATCAAAACAAGACATTTTTGGTCCTTAATTGAGTGAAAAAGGTTCAAACAAATTGACGATGTATTTGCATTAGTGGTTATACTGAACTAGAGATAAAGATTCTATAAGTTCACAAATACTAATATATACATTTTTGTGTACAGCCCTCTTCTGCACCATTTAGTCTTAGAGAAACTATATGCCTACAAAAGACTAAACTCTATTTATGGAGCTGATCAGAGACAACCTTTGAATAAATTGATCATCATATTCTTCCTGATGGCTTATTAAACTGATCCGCACGTACTCTTTGGTTGAACCGAAATGAATCCCGCTTCTGGTCAAAGCTGAAAAGAGGGGAAGGAAAGTTGATTGGCAGCATAGTAAGACCAAAAGAACTGTAGAAAAAACAGATACAACCAACCAATAAACAAAAATTACCAGGTTGTGTTCCAAATATCTGACCACTAAAGTTGCATTTTTCAATTGGAAAGTCGGGTAAACTAAAAACTTGGCCTTTTGTTAGGATCGGGAATCCGGGTAGTGCAAAATTTAGCCAAACAACGGTATAATGACAATAACAAAGACAATGGAAGTTGATAATAACGGCAATTAAAAAATATAAAGAAGACACAAATTTAACGTGGTTCGGTCAAGGTGACCTACGTCCACAAGCGGAGATGAGCAATTTCATTATACCAACAAGAGTACAAAATTAGAGTAAATACTCTAATTAATCCCAAATACCCCAAGAGAATAACCTCACAAGATCACTCCAAATAAAGGGTTCACACAAGTATTTCCCAACACTCACTCTCTTACAAAATACTCTATAATGAAATAAAGGAGGAGAAAGAAAGACAAGAGTGAAAAGCTCTTGAATTAGTGCATTTACAAATGAGGAGAAACTCCTCTATTTATAGCAAGAAATCCTTGGCCTAATAATGGATATTATGTCATGGCAAATGTCATGATCCACAAATTTGTTATAATGGATATTATGCCATGGCAAATGTCATGAACCACAAATTTGTTATAATGGATATTATGTCATGGCAAATGTCATAAAAATTTGGCCATATTACAAATCTCCACCTTGGCCTAATTTCGGCTTATAGTAAATTTGCTCCACCTTCTCTGCAAAAACCCCAATAGGCAAAATCATTCTTCATAAATGCCAATCAAGTTCAGGCAAAGCTTGAACTTGGATACTGAAAGAGGTTTTGTGAACATGTCAGCAGGATTGTCTCTAGTGTTGATCTTCTGAACAGAGACTTTTCTTTCAGCAATGGTTTCTCGGATGAAATGACACTTTATATCAATGTGCTTCGTCCTCTCATGATACATTTGATCTTTAGTCAAGTGAATGGCACTTTGACTATCACAGAAAATGGTAATACCACCTTGGTATAAACTGAGTTCCGCAAATAGACTCTTTAACCATAAAGCTTCTTTGATCGCCTCGGCCACTGCCATATATTCTGCTTCGGTAGTAGATAAAGCTACTACATGTTGTAATGTAGCTTTCCAACTAATAGCGTAACCCCCAATGCAAAATACATAGCATGTCAGTGATCTTCTTTTGTCAAGATCACCTGCATAATCTGAGTCTACAAAATCAACCAAAGTGTTAGTATTTCTCCCAAACTCCAAACATGTATTTGAAGTACCTCGCAAGTATCTGAGAATCCATTTCACAGCATGCCAATGTGCTTTACCAGGGCAAGCCATATACCGGCTTACCACGCTCACTGCTTGTGAAATGTCTGGACGTGTACAAACCATTGCATACATAATACTGCCGACTGCACTGGAATAAGGAACCTGTGCCATGTACCTCTCTTCTTCCTCTGACTGCGGGAACTGAGCAGCTGATAACTTAAAATGATCAGCAAGAGGGGTACTAACTGGTTTAGCATCTTTCATGCCAAACCTCTCCAAGACTTTCTCCAAGTACTTCTTCTGGGTCAGAAATAGCCTGTTGGCTTTTCGATCTCTTTTGATCTCCATGCCAAGGATTTTCTTAGCTGCTCCCAAATCTTTCATCTCAAATTCACTTTTCAGCCGACTTTTCAAATTGTGAATTTCTGTTAAATGCTTAGCAGCAATGAGCATGTCATCAACATATAATAATAGGTACATAAATGAACCATCATTTAACTTCCGGAAGTAAACACAACTATCATACATGCTCCTCGAATAATCATGACCAACATAAAGGAATCAAACCTTTTATACCATTGCCTTGGAGACTGCTTTAATCCGTACAAGGATTTCTTCAACAAGCAAACATGATCTTCTTTTCCTTCAAGTTCAAATCCTTCGGGTTGATGCATATATATTTGTTCCTCAAGTTTGCCATATAAGAAAGCTGTCTTAACATCAAGTTGTTCTAATTCCAAATCATACATGGCAACGAAGGCAAGCAAGACACGAATAGAGCTATGTTTAACAACAGGTGAGAAAATATCATTAAAATCAACTCCTTGTACCTGACTATAGCCCTTTACAACTAATCGTATCTTATACCTCGCATCTTCAACCCCTGGAATGCCATCCTTTTTCTTGAAGACCCATTTGCAACCAACAATTCTTTTTCCTGATGGCAGCTTCACAAGAGACCAAGTACCATTCTTGTGGAGAGACTCAATTTCTTCATTCATTGCAATCAGCCACTTGGCTGAGTCAGCACCAGAAACTGCTTCTGAATATTTTGATGGTTCTCCAATTTTTTCAGTTTCCTGTGCAACTGAAAAAGCAAATGCAACATAATCTCCAAACCTTAATGGTTGTTTACCTTCTCTTCTTGGTCTATGTTTGGCTATAGAATACTTCTCTTCTTCTGGTTCAACTTCAGGAGTCTCAACTTTAGGAATTTCAGCTTCTGTCTCAACTTCAGGAGTTTCAACTGTATTTTGCTCCAAAGTTGATGAGCTTGGCTCAGAAGGAATACCAATCTCAATCTCCACCTGGTTCAGTGTACTCTTTCCTTTATCTGTATTACAAGAACTAGAAGACTCTTTTCTAGAATGTAACATAGAGGATTTATCAAAGGTTATATCTCTGCTAATTATAAATTTTGGTGCCGTGGGATCAGGATACCATAATCGGTATCCTTTCACCCCAGATGCATACCCAAGGAAAATATACTTTTTAGCCCTTGGCTCTAATTTTCTATCATTTACATGCATGTATGCAGGGCAACCAAATATCTTTAATCAGAATAATTACCTGACCATATTTCCGCTGGAGTCTTAAAGTTCAAAGGTGCAGAAGGAGCTCGGTTGACAATATAACAAGCTGTAGAAATAGCTTCTGCCCAAAAGGCGTTTGTCAACCCAGCATTTGAAATCATGCAACGAGCCCTTTCCAAAAGAGTTCTATTCATCCTTTCTGCCACATCATTTTGCTGAGGTGTCATTCTCACAGTACGATGTCGAGCAATTCCTTCATTCTTGCAAAATTCGTTGAATTCATCATTACAAAATTTCAAGCCATTATCTGTTCTAAGCCGCTTAACCTGTTTTCCTGTTTGCTTCTCAATCAAAACTTTCCATTGTTTGAAATTTAAGAAAACATCACTTTTATTTTTCAGGAAATAAACCCAAACTTTCCTTGAATAATCATCAATGAAAGTTAACATATACCTGGCACCACCTTTTGATGGGGTACGTGAAGGACCCCAAAGATCTGAATGAATGTAATCCAAAGTACCTTTTGTTCTATGAATCGCTGGAGATTCGAAGCTGACTCTTTTCTGCTTCCCGAACACACAATGTTCACAGAACTCCATATTTTCGGTACTTTGGCCACATAAGAGACCTCTTTTACTGAGGATGGAAAGACCTTTTTCACTCATATGCCCCAATCGCATATTCCACAATTTGGTGATGTCAGAATCTGATTTATCTGATATTGAAACTGCAGCAGCACCTGTAACAGTAGATCCCAAAAGAGTATACAACGTACCAGATCTGCATGTTTTCATGATCACAAGAGCACCATGAGAAATTTTCAGAACTCCACCTTCACCTGTGTACTTGCACCCAAGAGATTCTAGAGTGCCCAAAGAGATGAGATTTTTCTTCAAGTCAGGAACATGTCTAACATCGGTGAGAGTTCTCACCACACCATCGTGTATTTTGATTCGAACTGTACCTTTTTCAATAACTTTGTAGGCAGCATTGTTGCCCATCAAGACAACTTCACCTCCAATAGATTCATATGTGGTAAATAAATCCTGACTGGGACACATATGATAAGAACAACCCGAATCTAAAATTCACTCATTGTTAGATTTGAAACTATTATTAGTTGCTAAAAAAATAGTTCCCTCAGTCTCATCAGCAGCTACACTTGCTTCGGCAATGTCAGTATTTTTGTGCTCATTTTTCTTTTCTGTATGCTTTTCTTTGTTTTTCAATTTAAAGCATTCAGAAATAATGTGACCTTTCTTATGATAATATTTGCACATGACATTTCTGTATCTGGTCACTACTTGAATCTTTCTTATTGGATCTACCTCTTATGAATAAGTCTTCCCTTTGGTTCCCACTAGTTTTCCCAGTAATATCTCTATCTATTTGTTCTTTTGATTTCAAAATAGATTTGATATCTTTATAAGAGATATTATCCTTTCCATAAAGCATAGTATCTCTTATATGTTTAAACGACTGGGGTAAGGAAACAAGCAATAACACAGCTTGATCCTCATCTTTGATTTCAGCATCTATGTTACTTAAATCCATAAGAAGAGAATCAAAAGTATCAAGATGAGTAAGTATAGAGGTACCTTCAGCCATACGAAAAGTGTAGAGTTTTTGCTTTAGGTAAAGCCTGTTTTCTACTGTTCTTTTCATATATAGGGTTTTAAGCTTTTCCCATATGCCTTTGGCTGAGCTTTCTGCTGCAACTTCACGCAAAACCTCATTTGAAAGATTTAAAATAATACCTGCTTTTGCCTTTTTTTCTATGACGGCAAACTCCTCGTCCGTCATTTTATCCGGCATCTTCTCCTTTCCTTGCAGTGCCAAATCTAAGCCATCCTGAATTAGGATAGCTTTCATCTTTAATTGCCACATTCCAAAGTTTGTACTTCGGTCAAATTTCTCAACATAAGACTTTGTTAGAGTTATTTTGGCCGGTTAGATCTGGCTCTGATACCAATTTGTTAGGATCGGGAATTCGGGTAGTGCGGAATTTAGCCAAACAACGGTATAATGACAATAACAAAGACAATGGAAGTTGATAATAACGGCAATTAAAGATTATAAAGAAGACACAAATTTAACGTGGTTCGGTCAAGGTGACCTACGTCCACAAGCGGAGATGAGCAATTTCACTATACCAACAAGAGTACAAAATTAGAGTAAATACTCTAATTAATCCCAAATACCCCAAGAGAATAACCTCACAAGATCACTCCAAAGAAAGGGTTCACACAAGTATTTCCCAAGCAACCCTGTCTTACAAAATATTCTATAATGAAATAAAGGAGGAGAAAGAAAGACAAGAGTTAAAAGCTCTTGAATTGGTGTATTTGCAAATGAGGAGAAACTCCTCTATTTATAGCAAGAAATCCTTGGCCTAATACTGGATATTATGTCATGGCAAATGTCATGAACCACAAATTTGTTATAATGAATATTATGTCATGGCAAATGTCATAAAAATTTGGCCATATTACACCTTTGTTGACCGTTGATCTCAATTGTCTCCATCGCTTTGCCATCTCATTGTAGCTAGCCATAATGGAAGAAGGGCGTAGCCTTGTCAAATTTCTGGGTGTGCTCGTAGGTATCAAAGATAACATCAAGGATTTTAGCAGCGCAGAGCTGTGAATCTTTAGAGACACCAATGCTGCTGATCTCTATAAATTTAGTCATCTTCTTGGCAAATTCTTTGTCTTTCACTAGTGCCCATCTACAGTTTTGATGAGGATATTGCCATCTAACTATGCAACTGTCATTACCCGTGTACCATTATAATCGTAGCTCATTAATGCAACAGAACATGAAAATATTATCTGTCGAGCACTCATATATAATACAAAGAGAGAGTGAAAACAAGATATCCATCAACTCATTCAAAATACATGAAATTTGTCTTTTAATTTGGTTTCTGCTAAGTTCTTACTTGAGAAAAACGAAAATTCTAGAGCTGCGTGAAATTAGTTTAGATGAAATGAACTGACTAAAGTTCCTAAATATTACTCCCTCTGTTTCATTCGGTAGTGTTTGACTTGGTATGGAAGTTAAGAAAGATGGCAAGGGTTTTGTCACATACCAAAAGTGCCACTAGAACTTGTGGTTTTAAACATACGTCACGGCATTTCTAAATATAGAAAGATGTCATTCTTTGGAATAGACTAAAAAGGAATTAGTGTCATATAAATGGAACATAGGGAGTAATAGTAATTCACAAATAAGTAACATACCCTATACGTATCCCAGCATGTCCAGTGCATTTGGAGACTGAACAACATAATATCATTGTCTGCCTGAAATGAGATTGGCGTATACTGTGGCCAATAGTAAGCTAGGTCATGCACCAGTGTTCCTCCACTGCCATTTACTACAGCTTGCCTGATTGATCCATCAGGATTGTTTGTAGAAATCACAAGCTCACCATAAGGCTCATCTCTGTCAAACTCATTGGCGTCGCCTCTCCACTTGTAGAGCCCAGATTTCAAGCATTCAGTGATCAGTGGGTATGACTGCAAGAAGTAAAAAATATGAATATGTGAAGTTATTTCTATAACAAAACTATTTATCATATGTTAGACTTGCTGAAAGTAGACAAGTTCCTTTCTTGGAAAGTCACAGAACTAAAGCAATGGAAGGACATAAAGTTAAATTACTACATGACTTCATATGCAGCTAAATGAGAAACTTAATTTTTACGACCCTGATTTTTCCAATGCTAAGTTAATATGCCTGCGGCTGCCAACTGCTAAGTTCCTATTAACCTGTGACTGCCAAATTAAGAGTGAGAATCCATTAGACCATAATCCAATTTAATTGATTTTTTTTATAAAATAGAGAAAAATTAGGGAATGCTCTGGTTGTATATATTCTTGGGCAACTAGAGTTGATTTTGTTGGGAAAAATAATATACCGCCCAGGAATAGTATTTACAATAACACAAGAGAGTAATAACGATACCAAATCTTTTAACGGAGTAAAATACAATATCCGAATGAGCAATATTATAATATCACTATAATATTACAACTTGGTAGTGTCAAGAGACTACTATAACTTCAAAGAAATAACACTCTTTATTTTAAATACCTCATTATAATATTACTCTCACTCTCTACTTATATCACAGACTACAATCTGTGGATTACTCTCTCTATGCTCTATTGCACTCTCTGATTTTGGTGTGTTTGAAATGAAGAGCTAAAGCCTACTTTTATAGCAGTGAGGAACCGTTCCTCCAATCAATCGAAGGATTGGATTTATAATTTGCATATTGTAGATTTCCATAACCTGTTGCACCGTTCAAAACCAATTTGCAAATTGGTTTTGCTATTTGTTTATTGCTGTTATTGCAACTTGCTGCATTTGCAGATTGTTGTCACCTCTTTTTCCTTTTTTTTATTTTATTTAGATGGGTTTCACAAATTTCCTCCTTAATTTTGATTTTTTTCTTCATTCCGAGTCTTAATCTCAACCTCTGAAAATCTTCAGACTTGAGAGGCTATGTAAAGATATCCGCAGTTTGATCATAGGACTTCACATATTTGAACTCGACTTTCTTCTTGGCAATGCACTCAATAGCTCTTTTGTATCGCTTTCTTGAGAGATAAAAATTTCGTCCTCCACCTGCTTCATTTCTAGGCCCAGTTAGTATGACATGAGCCCTACATGCATCATCTTGATGTAACGACCCGACCGATCGTTTTGAGAATTACCGTCCCGTTCAGTTGCTTAAGGTATCGATCAACTTCGTATTATGTGTTATGACTTGCGTGTGTGGTCGAACTCAGATTTTGGATGATTCGAGATTGATTTTGAAGAAGGATTCTTGTTTTGGAAGCTTCAGTGGTAAGAGTTGACCGTAGTTTGACTTTTATGTGGACAACTCCAGAATAGTGTTTTGACGATTCCAATAGCTTCATATGGTGATTTTGGACTTAGCGTGTGTCTAGATTTGGATTTGGAGGTCCGTAGGTTAATTTGATGCATTTTGGTAAAAATTGAAAAGTTGAAGGTTTGAAAGGTTGAGAAATTTGACCGGGAGTTGACTTTATTGATATCGAGTTCAGATTTTGATTCCAGGAATTGGTATAGCTCCTTTGTGTCATTTGGACCTTGCATGCAAAATTTGACGTGATTCTGGGTTGATTTGATATGTTTCGGCGCAAGTTATAAAATTTGAAAGTGCATAAGTTCATTAAGTTCGATTTGTAGTGCGATTCGTAGTTTTAATGTTGTTTGATGTGATTTGAGACCTCGAATCGGTCTGTGTTATGTTATGAAACTTGTTGGTATATTGCGACGGGGTCCCGGGGGCCTCGAATGTGTTCCGGATGGGCTACCGGCATTTTCTCCTATTTTGGAATGCTGATTGCTGGTGTTTGATGTTCTTATCTGTGATCGTGAAGGTACAAACGTGATCGCGAAGGATGTTTAGTGACTGGTCCTTTTTCCTTCTTCGAGTTCGTATGGTTTTGTCCGCGATCGCGTTTGTGTGAGTGTTACTCCTTCGCGTTCGCATTTGGTCGTTCGCGTCCACATAGTGTCGACCATGCTGGGAGGCAAAGGCTTTTGTTCTTCGCATTCGCGTGGAATGGCCCGCGATCGTGATGACTGATTCAGTGATGAACCGCGTTCGCGTCCCTTGTTCCGCATTCGCGTAGTGCTTTTCGTGGGGCAGTATTATTTCTTCATCGCGTTCGCGTAGCACATTCTTAGCAGGTGATGATTTTCTTCTTCGCAATCGCATATGAATTTCCGCGATCGCGATGCATGTTACCTGGGTAGAAATATAAAGCACTCTATTTCGAGGGTTTGGCCATTTTTATCATATCTTGAGTTGTAGATCTCAGATTTGAGCGATTTTTGAGGGGTTCTGGTAAGTGTTCTTTACCCGAATTTGATTTTATTTCATGATTCCATCTTTATTTTTATCATTAAATTTGAAGGACGAATTGATGTTGGAATTGGATAAATTTGGTATGGTTGGTCTTGTATCAGAATGGGTGTTCGAATTTTATGAATTTTATCGGGTTCCGAGGTGCAGGCCCGTGGGTGACTTTTTGGGTTGACTTTAATTAAAGATCTAAGCTTTATTATCCAGAATCGTTTTCTATGAGTTTTATTTATGTTATGAAGTTATTTTGGCTAGATTTGAGGTGTCCGGAGGTTGTTTCGCACGAAAAGGTCATTTTAGAGTATCTGTCTAGCTTTTTTGAGGTAAGTATTTTGCTTAACTTTGTGTGGGGGAACTATCCTTTAGGGTTTGAGTCATTTGTGCTACTTGTGTTATGTGAAGGCCGTGTACGCGAGGTGACGAGTACGTACTCGGGCTTAATTATGAAAATTTGACTGTTTTAGGCCGTTAGGTTCTTATGTTCATTAAAAATGAAGTTGTCTTATCAAGTTAAATCCTCCCTTTTCTAAATTCACCCTTACGTATCTTATTTGGAGTTGATTGATTCGTGTTCTACGTTTGTTGCCAATAAACTCTTATGTTCCTTAATTGAAGTTGTCGCCTCTTTTATTGCCATATCGTCTTTTTCGTAATTGCTTAACCTTAATTAAAGTTATTATTATCTTTTCCATAATTGCTTGACCTTAATTGAAGTTATTATTATCTCTTCCATAATTGCTTAACCTTAATTGAGGTTTTGTTATCCCTTTCATTGTTGACTTATCCTTATTTGGAATCATTGATTCATGCTACCTCTCTTACGTCGAGTGGTACTTATGTGGAATCGTTGTTATACATTATCTCTCCCCTTGTTGAGATATTTTTTTTGAAACCATTATTACATGTTGTGTCTTTCGTTGTGAGCTCGTTCTTCCATTTCTTTGTGTTTTGTAGTTCTTTTGTTGAATTACTTGTCGTACTCTGGTATTATTGTTGTTCTTGTTGATATACTAGTGTTGTTGAGCCGAGGGCTATGCGTGGTTGTGGTATTGAAATTGTTTTAAGGATAGTTGTGGCATATGGGCACATGTGGTGAAAGACTTTATATTGTGTTGTTATGTTTTTGGCACACGTGGTGTTGTTGAGAGGATTGTTGGGGCGTTCGCACATGAGTTGTCCGTGCTATTGTTATTATTGATATTTGCATATGCAGTGTGACAAGGAGGGCTATATATATGTAGGTTTGCACATGTGGCGAGACAAGGTGGAAATATTATTATGCGCGTGCGGCGAGACAAGGCGTGCATTTACTTTATTGTTGCGCACGTGGCGAGACAAGGTGGGCTATGTCGGGGATGATTTGTGATGACTTGTGATGGCCTGGAGGCATTGTTATTGATGATATTTGTGTGATGGTGTGCCTACCTTGTGTGAGTTTTACATTGTACATTTTGTGGTGATGGTTTCCTATATGCCATTCATTGCCTCTACTATTACTTGTTGACTTGAATTGTGATAGAACACTTGCACAAGCATACACGTAATTTATCACCCATATCGGTTTAAGAAGATGAATCCTAATGTTATTGACCATTTACATGTACTCTCATTTACTTGCCTTCTATGTGAGAGTTGTCCTATTGGCATGTGAGTTGTCCGTGCGGTCATGAGTCATTATTATTGTTGCCACGTGAGTTGTCCGTACGGATATGAGATACTGTCTCTCCCTTGGCACGTAAGTCGTTCGTGCGGTTATAAATTATAATGTGGGCACAAGATGCCAAGTGATTAGGGTTCATGAATTGGGACCCGTGAAATGTGACTATGAGGCGAAGTACTTCGGGGAGAAATCCTTGAACAAATCTCGTGTGGAAGCGGTTGCTCTTATTGAGTTGTTACTTGTTTTCTCTAGTTGGTTTCACCGGACTTAAATTGTGTTCAACTTACTTCACGGCATTACTACCTGTTGCTCCCTGTTGCTAGTTGTTGTTTCTAGTGTCTTATTGCGAGTATAGTGTAACGACCCACCCGGTCATTTCGAGAGTATTAGCCCCGAACCTACCTCTATTTATTTCTTCATCTACTTCATTTTGTGGTTATGTAACTTGACGGGAGGATTTATTTTGGTTTCAGAGTGAAATGGGACATATAATCCCTAAAATAAAAGTTTAAGTCGTAGGAATCGACCGTAGTTTAATTTTTATGAAAACAACTCCGTAATGGAGTTTCGATGGTTCCAATAGCTTTGTAGGGTGATTTTAATCTTAAAAGCGTGTTCGGATGTTGAATTGGAGGTCTGTAGGTCATTTTAGCATCAATTGGCGAAAGTTGGAAAATTGGATGATTTTTGAAAAGTTTGACCGGGAGCGGACTTTTTGATATCGGGGTCAGATTCCGATTCCGAAAGTTGAAAGCAGGTTCGTAATGTCAATTATGACTTGTATGTAAAATTTGAGGTCAATCAGACTCGATTTGATAGGTTTCGGCATAGGATGTTGAAGTTTGAAGTTTTAAAGTTTATTAGGCTTGAATCGATGCACAATTCGTGTTTTAGCGTTGTTTGATGTTATTTAAAGGCCTGACTAAGTTTGTATGATGTTTTAGGACTTGTTGGTAAGTTTGGTTGAGGTCCCGGGGCCCCGGGTGGATTTCGGATGGTTAACAGATCAAATTTGGACTTGTGAGAATGACTGAAGGCACCAGTTCTAGTGTAATCGCACCTCCGCAAGATTGATCACAGGTGAGAGCCCGCAGAAGCGATCAATTGGGCGCCGATGCACGGATGGGGGACTTGCCTAGTGGTCGCAGATGCAACATGAAGACTGCAGGAGCAGAGTCACTTCTGCGGAGGAATGAGCGCAGAAGCGGAAAGGCCTGGGAGGCCTGTTGGTCACAGAAGCGGACTTGGTCCGCAGGAGCGGGTGCACAGAAGCGCTCCTTGGCCACAGAAGTGGAAGCGTAAATGCGCATATGGGTCCGGAGAAGCAGACGTGTCCGTACTAAGTTAGAACCGCACCTGCGATGGAAATTCCGCAGGTGTGGAGCCGCAAATGCGGTTATGGACTCGTAGAAGCGATTTCGCTGGGCAGAAAAGGGGCAATTCCGAGGGTTTATTTCATTCTTCATTTTGTACATTTTGAACTCGGTCTAGGGCGACATTTGAGAGCACTTTCGATGGATTTCTTAAGGTAGGCCACTTGTGAACATTTTTATTCAATAATCTTGTTTCCCTATTGATTTTCCCACCTAGTTAGTGTGTATTTAAGGTGGAATTTGGGAGTCTGAGGCTAGGGATTTGGAGAGTTTGATTTGAGGAATTGAATGGCGATTTGGTGTTGAAATTTGGTAATTTGGGTATGGGTGAACTCGTGGTCGAGTGAGCGTTTGTATTTTATAACTTTTACCTGATTCCGAGACGTGAGTCTAGGTCGACTTTTTGGGCCGAATTTTCAATTCTTTGCTAAAGTCATAGATTTATTATTTAAATTAGTTTCTCGTAGTTGTATTCATGATATATAATTGCTTTTGGCTAGATTTGGGCCATTCGGAGTCGGAAAATTGAGGGAAAGACATCCTTATCGATTGATTGAGCGAGATTTGAGGTAAGTGACTTGTCTAACCTTGTATGGGGGAAATCCCCTTAGGATTTGGTACTGTTGTAACATTTTGTGATACGTGAGCGCCGTGTACGCGAGGTGACGAGTGCGTATACGGGCTAATTGTGGAAATTTCGGTTCTTGCTGAGTTGTCTTCTTTTAAATTAATTAAGTGAGTTTCCTTAGCATATGTATTGATCATGTTTAGCCTAGTATCGCATGTCTACGTGACTTAACTCTTACTTGCAATTTGTGCAACATACTTAGCTGAATTATCTGTTTTCCTTGATTTGAATTAAATCTTTAACTGTAAGATTTCTTGCTGTAAATTCGTGTTTCCTTCGATTATCCGTTGCATATTTACTTTGGCACTACAAGACGGTTCCTCGGGAGATCCCCCTGCACTACATATTTACTTTGGGACTACGAGGTGGTTCCTCTAGAGATCCCCATGTACTGCATATTTACTTTGGGACTATGAGGCATTTACTTGGGAGATCCCCATGTACTGCATATTCACTTTGGGACTACGAGACGTTTACTCGGGAGATCCCCCCAGTCTTGCATATTTACTTTGGGACTACGAGGCGGTACCTCGGAAGATCCCCCTGTCGTGCATATTTACATTTGAGACTACGAGGCAGTACCTCGGGAGTGCCCCCTGTTGTTTACCTCTATTTACTATGCTGATATTTTCTGAAACTCCTTATTGTTTAAATTCTCAATCATTTCAAAATATTATTATATCTCTGCCTTACTTTTCTTTTAAACCAGTAGAGCCTTGACCTGACCTCGTCACTACTCTACCGAGGTTAGGCTTGGCACTTACTGGGTACCGTTGTGGTGTACTCATACTATATTTTTGCATATCGTTTTGTGCAGATCCAGGTTCTTCCCACCAAACCAGATACGAGTGAGTTGGACCACACGTGGAGACTTCAAGGTATATTTACCAGCGTCCGCAGACCTCAGAGTCCCCCCTCTATCCTTACTATGTTGTTTTTACCTTATTATATTTAGACTCTGATGTATAGATACACATAGTATTTGCTCTTAGAAGCTTGTGACTTGTTTCCACTGGGTTTTGGGAGTTGCAATTATTGAATGTCAGTTTTATAATTATTTTATGTGTTGAGAATTGGGCTTCAGTTTTATATTATGTATTTTCGCAAATCTATTAGACTTACCTAGTCTTAGAGATTAGGTGCCATCACGACATCCTATAGAGGCAAATGGGGGTCATGACAAGTTGGTATCAGAGCTCTAGGTTCATAGGTGTTATGAGTCACAAGCAGGTTTAGTAGAGTCTCGCGGATCGGTACGGAGATGTCTGTACTTATCTTCGGGAGGCTATGGAACTGTTAGGAAAAGTTTCACTTTTTTTGATTCCTTATTGTGCGAGATTTTGACTTTGAACTCTAAACTTCTATCTTTCTATTCTCTCACAGATGGTGTGGACACGTACAACTGGATCGGATGATCAGACACTCGCGCCCCTTGATAGAGCCGCGAGAGGCTTGGGCGGGTGCCGGGGTAGAGGCCGAGGACGTCCACGTGGTGCAGCCAGAGCACCCGCACGAGATGCTACAGAGGAGCCACCAGTAGCTCCAGTTAGAGGGTAGGCACCTGAGATGCCTGTTACTGCATCAGATCTCCAGGAGACTCTAGCCTAGTTCCTGAGCATGTTCAGTACCTTGGCTTAGGCAGGATTGATACCACTTGCTCCTGTCACATCTCAGGATGGGGAAAAAGCACAGACTTCCATCTCTGGTACCCCAGAGCAGAGGGTTCAGGTAGACCAGGATATAGAGATCATACCAATACAACCGGTAGCTCCAGTTCAGCCCGAGGTTAGGGCAGTAGCTTTTGAGGTGGAGCAGCTCAGGCTCGAGAGGTACAAGAAGTATCACCCTCCTACTTTTAGTTGATTGGCATCAGAGGATGCCCAGGGTTTTCTTGAGGAGTGCCACCGTATCCTCCGTACTATGGGTGTTGCGGAGACTAGTGGGGTTTCTTTCACTACGTTTCAGTTGAGAGGAGCGGCCTATTAGTGGTGTCGCGCATGCGAGTTGGACAGTCATGCTAAGGCAGCTTCACTCACTTGGACTCAGTTCTCAGATATGTTCCTGAGGGAGTATGTTCCTTAGAGTCTCAGAGATGCTTGGCACGTTGAGTTTGAGTAATTGCGCCAGGGTGCTTTGACCGTCTCAGAGTATGCGGTCCGATTCAGTGATTTGGCTAGGCATGCACCAGCCTTGGTTTCTACTGTTCGAGAGCGGGTTCGTAGGTTCATTGAGGGGCTCAACCCCAATATCGGATTGAGCAAGGCCTGAGAGTTGGAGATGGACATTGCGTATCAGCAGGTAGTAGGGATTGCTAGTAGGTTTGAGGGTATACTGACTCGGGATAGAGAGGAGAGAGAGAGGCCAAGAGGTCTTGAGATTCTGGCACTTACAGTGGTACTCGTACCCCAGTGGCAGCTCGTCATGGCAGGGGTTATATAGGTCGCCCTGTTCATTCAGCACTTCCAGCTGCTAGCGGTGCTTCTGCCACTACTAGGCCCCATGATCCTTATTATGCACCGCAAGTGTCTAGTGTGCCTCCTGCACATGGTGCTTCTAGTGGTCAGTCCAGTCGATCAGGCCCGAGCCAGTCATAGCATCCACGTCCTCCAAGATCTTATTTGAGTGTGACGACACTCGCCATTTGGTGAGGGATTGCCCCAGATTCAGGAGGGTGCACCTTCACAGATTTCTTAGGCACTGTGTGATCCACCGGGTCCTCAGGCTATGATTATAGCACCAACTACTACCCCACCTGCACAACCAGCTAGAGGTGGAGGTCTGACAGGTAGAGGTCGCCCTAGAGGGGGAGGCCAGTCTAGATATTATTCCCTTCCTGCTAGGACAGAGGCAGTTGCATCAGATTCTATTATCACAGGTATTATTCCGGCCTGTCATAGAGATGCATCAGTCTTATTTGATCCAGGCTTCACTTATTCCTATGTGTCATCTTATTTTTCCCCATATTTGGGTATATCCCGCGATTCTATGAGTTCACCTGTTTATGTATATACACCTGTGGGTGATTCTATTATTGTTGACCGTGTGTATCGGTCGTGTTTGAATGTTCTTAGTGGTTTTGTGACCAGAGCCGATTTATTATTGCTCAGTATGATGGATTTCGATGTTATTTTGGGCATGGACTAGTTGTCACGCTATCCTTGATTGTCATTCCAAGACGGTTACGTTGGCTATGCCAGGTCTAGCATGGCTAGAGTGTAGAGGTACCTCGTTTCATGTTCCTAGCAGGGTTGTCTCATTTCTTAAAGCTCAGCGAATGGTTGAGAAGGGGTGTGATGTGTATATGGCCTATGTGAGAGATGTTAGTGTCGATACTCCTACCGTCGAGTCAGTTCCGGTAGTGAGGGATTATTTAGATGTATTCCCGTCGGATCTTCCGGGCATGCCGCCCGACAAAGATATTGACTTTGGCATCGATTTGTTACCAGGCACTCAGCCCATTTCTATCTCACCTTATCGTATGGCCCCAGCAGAGTTGAAAGAATTAAAGAAAAATTTGCAAGAGTTGCTCGATAAGGGATTCATTCTGCCCAGTGTATCGCCTTGGGGTGCTCCTGTCTTGTTTGTGAAGAGGAATGATGGTTCTATGCGAATGTGTATCGATTATCGTCAGTTGAACAAGGTTACAGTGAAGAATAGGTATCCATTGCCACGTATTGATAACCTATTTGATCAGCTTCAGGGTGTTAGAGTGTTCACTAAGATCGACTTGCGTTCAGGCTATCATCAGTTGATGATTCGGGAGCTGAATATCCCGAAGACTGCTTCAGGACTCGGTATGGTCATTACGAGTTCCTTGTGATGTCTTTTGGGTTGACCAACGCCCCAACAACATTCATGCACTTAATGAACAATGTATTTCAGCCCTATCTTGACTCCTTCATCATTGTGTTTATTGACGACATTCTGGTGTACTCCCGGAGTCGGGAGGATCATGAGCAACACCTGAGGACTATGCTTCAGACCTTGAGAGAAAAGAAGTTGTTTGCAAAATTTTTGAAGTATGAATTCTGGCTAGATTCTGTGGAATTTTTGGGTCATTTAGTATCGAGTGAGGGGATCAAGGTAGACCCGAAAAAGATTGAAGCAGTGCAGAGTTGGCCCAGACCGTCTTCAGCTACGGAGATCCGGAGTTTTCTTGGCTTGGCGGGGTATTACCGTCGATTTGTAGAGGGTTTCTCGTCTATTGCATCACCTATGACCCGGTTGACCCAAAAGGGTGCTCCGTTCAGGTGGACCGAGGATTGTGAAAAGGGCTTTCAAAAGCTCAAGACTGCTTTGACTACAGGCCCAGTATTAGTGTTGCCTACTGGATTGGGGTCCTATACGGTGTATTGTGATGCATCGTGCATTGGTCTCGGCGCGGTGTTGATGCAGGACGGTAGGGTGATTGCCTACGCGTCTAGACACTTGAAGGTGCATGAGAAGAATTATCTTGTCCACGACCTTGAGTTAGCATCTATTGTTCATGCCTTGAAGATCTGGCGGCACTATTTGTATGGTGTTCCTTGCGAGGTTTTTACCGATCACTGGAGTCTACAACATCTGTTTAAACAGAAGGATCTTAACTTGCGGCAACGGAGATGGTTGGAGTTGCTTAAGGATTATGACATCACCATTCTTTATCATCCCAGGAAGGCCAATGTGGTGGCCGATGCCTTGAGTTGCAAGGCGGAGAGTTTGGGCAGTTTAGCATATCTACCAATAGCATAGAGGCCTTTAGCCTTGGATGTTCAGGCCTTGGCCAACCAGTTCGTTAGATTGGAAGTTTCCAAGCCGAACGGAGTATTGGCGTGTGTGGTTTCTCAGTCTTCTCTCTATGATCGTATCAGGGAGCTTGGGTATGATGATCCCAATCTGCTAGTCCTTAAGGACACAGTTCAATACGATGATTCCAAGGAGGTCACTATTGGAGATGACGGTGTACTACAGATGCAGGGCAGGCTATGTGTGCCTAATATAGATGGTTTGCATGAGTTGATTCTCTAGGTGGCTCACAGTTCGTGGTACTCCATTCACCCAGGTGCCATGAAGATGTATCGGGACTTGAGGCAGCACTATTGGCGGAGGTGGATGAAGAAAGACATAGTGAAGTATGTTGCTCGGTGCCTAAATTGTCAGCAGGTGAAGTATGAGCATCAGCGACCGGGTGGATTGCTTCAGAAGTTAGAAATTCTAGAGTGGAAATGGGAGCAGATCACTATAGATTTCGTTGTTGGGATCCCACTGACTCAGAGGAAGTTCGATGCAGTTTGGGTGATTGTGGATAGATTGATCAAGTCAGCTCATTTCATTCATGTAGTTACTACTTAGTCTTCGGAGCAGCTGGCTCAGGTTTACATTCGCGAGATTGTCAGGCTTCATGTTATACCGATATCTATCATCTCTGACCGGGGTACGCAGTTCACATCACGGTTATGGAGAGCCGTATAGCGTGAGTTGGGTACTCGTGTGAAATTGAGTACAACATTTCACCCTCAGACGGACAGACAGTCCGAGCGCACCATTCAGATATTGGAGGATATGCTTCGTGCGTATGTGATGGATTTTGGGCATGCTTGGGATCCGTTCTTGCCACTTGCAGAGTTTGCCTACAATAACAGTTATCAGTCGAGCATTCAGATGGCACCGTATGAGGCTTTGTATGGTAGACGGTGTCGGTCTCCAGTGGGTTAGTTCGAGCCTGGCGAGGTTACGCTATTGGGTATAGACTTGGTTCAGGATTCCTTGAAGAAAGTTAAATTGATTCAGGATCGACTTCGTACAGCCCAGTCTAGGCAGAAGATTTATGCATATCGGAAGGTTCGCGACATTGCATTCATGGTTGGTGAGCGGGTTTTACTCCGGGTTTCGCCCATGAAGGGTGCTATGGGGTTCGGAAAGAAGGGCAAGTTGAGCCCTAGGTATATAGGACCTTTTGAGATTCTTGAGAAGGTTGGAGAGGTGGTTTACAGACTTGCACTGCCACCTATTTTCTCTATAGTTCATCCAGTATTCCATGTTTCCATATTTCGTAAGTATCATGGTGACCCATCTCATATGTTAGACTTCAGCTCAGTCCAGTTGGACAAGGATATATCTTATGTTGAGGAGCCAGTGGCCATTTTGGACAGGCAGGTTCGAAAGTTGAGGTCGAAGAACATCGCTTCAGTGAAGGTTCAGTGTAGGGGTCATCCGATCGAGGAGGCGACTTGGGAGACCGAGCAGGATATGCGCAGCTGTTATCCTCAATCTTTTCTCCACTTTAGGTATATCTCTATACTCGTTCAAGGGCGAACGTTTGTTTTAAGAGGGGGGATGTAACGACCCGTCCGGTCATTTCGAGAGTATTAGCCCCGAACCCCTATTTATTTCTTCCTCTACTTCATTTTGTGGTTGTGTAACTTGCCGAGAGGATTTGTTTTGGTTTTGGAGTGAAATGGGACACATAGTCACTAAAATGGAAGTTTAAGTCGTAGAAATCGATCGTAGTTTAATTTGTAAGAAGACGACTATGAAATGGAGTTTTGACGGTTCCAATAGCTCCGTAGGGTAATTCTGGTCTTAGGAGCGTGTTCGAATATTGAATTGGAGGTCCGTAGGTCATTTTAGCATCAATTGACGAAAGTTGGAAAATTGAATGATTTTTGTAAAGTTTGACCGGGAGTGGACTTTTTGATATCGGGGTCAATTTCTGATTCCGAAAGTTGGAGCAAGTCTGTAATGTCAATTAGGACTTGTGTGCAAAATTTGAGATCAATCGAACTCGAATTGATAGGTTTCGGCGTCGGATGTAGAAGTTTGAAGTTTTAAAGTTCATTAGGCTTGAATCGATGCGCAATTCGTGTTTTTAGCGTTGTTTGATGTGATTTAAAGGCCTGACTAAGTTTGTATGATGTTTTAGGACTTGTTGGTAAGTTTGGTTGAGGTCTTGGGAGCCCCGGGTGGATTTCGGATGGTTAACAAATCAAATTTGGACTTGTGAGAATGACTGAAGACACCAGTTCTGGTGTAATCGCACCTGCGCAAGATTGATCGCATGTGTGAACCCGCAGAAGCAATCAATTGGGCGCAGATGCAGGGCTGGGGGACTTGTCCAGTGGTCGCAGATGCAACGTGATTTAAGACTTGCACGCAAAATTTTGGACTAATTCCGAGTAGTTTAAGTATGATTCGGCGCGTTCGGAGTAAGTTGGAAGAACTTGAAGTTCATAAGTTGATTCTATTGGTTTTGGCATATGATTCTTAGTTTTAATGTTGCTATTTGTGTTCCGAGGGTGCGAGCGAGTCCGTTTTATGATTTCAAACTTGTTGGTACGTTTGGGCGGGGCCTCGGGGCCCCCAGATTCCATTCAGACGATGCGCGTAAGTCATTTGGCCTTAGTTGGATAGCTGAAGCACCCAACTTCTAGTGCAATCGCACTTGCGGAGGGCCAGCTGCAAGTGCGAGCTCGCAGAAGTGAGCCAGCAGCCGCACACGCGGCCCCGCATAGGTAGGTAGCCAAGATATCGCAGATGCAGACGCGTGGGCGCAAATGCGCGACCGCATAAGTGGTCAACAAGAGCGGGCTCGCATAAGCGAGCCATTCTTTCACAGATGCAGACTTAGGCCAGCCAAGAGAGGACCGCATCTACGATGAACCTTCCGCAAATGCGTCCCAGAGACCGTAGATGCGAAAGTCCAGGAGGCAGTGAGGTCCATTTATTTCGGACTTAGGTCAGTTTTGGTTCATTTATTTCAGTTCTTGGGGCGATTTTGGAGCTTCATAGAGAGAGAGTTCCACCTAGCTATTGGAGGTAAGTAATTTCTATCCAATATAAGTAATATACATAGATTATGGGTAGATTTTAACATGCAAATTCGTGAAAATTATGGGTTTAGATGAATAACCCTAGGTTTTGATAAAAACAAATGGGATTTATCCACGAAAATGGTTATGGGATTGAGTGAAAATTATATATTTGAGTTCGTGAGGTTATGAGTAACAAGTTTCTACGAAAATTTCCGGAATCCGGGCATGTGAGCCTTGGGGTGAATTTTAAGAATCTTCCAATTTGGGTTGGGTAATTACTCTAATAGCTAAATCATTTACTTTTGAGCGTATATTGATTAGTTAATATAACATTTGACTAGTTTGGATTGTTCGGCATCGAGTTGAGGCGTTAGGGTGAATTTTAAGCCGGAAAGCGAGCTTTGAGACAAGATAAGTCTCTTGCCTAATCTTGTAAAAGGTAATTTACCCTATAGGTGATTTAAATTGCTATTTTCTTCTAATTGTGAGGGCTACGTACGCATGAGGTGACGAGAGTCCGTGTGTTGCTACTATTTATGCTTATGTCCGGGTAGTTTAGGACCCAAATCATGAATTACTTGTAATGTTTGCACCCTACTTGTTAATTAAAGTGCCTAAATTATATTAGGACTTGTTAGAGGAATTATGAAGGACCGAATTTCACTTGCCTGAAGTTTGAGCGAATTACTTGACCGTTAATGGAAAGTTTACTACATTGTGTATTAGCCTTGTAATAACGTTTAAGTCAAATGGTTATAAAGCATCCTCTCTTCTTGTGGAGCGGGCCAAATGCCTCGGCGGTAGATAGATGCATCTATGGTTCATCCCGCTCGACCCTCGGCAGTGTACATGTTATTCTGGATCGGGTCGTACGTCCTCGACATAATCGTGCGTGATAATACTTGGATTTTAATTATTTATTGATAACATTTCATGGCTTGAGAGGTTAAAATAATATCAGACATAAAGTTATTGAGATTTAGCATGTATAAAGGAATTATTTACTTCCTGGTTGTTATTTAATTGTTGTAGTTATATACATAGCCCCTGCTTATTTAGAGGTTTTGTATTTTTTATTGTTAGCCCGTAGTAAGTGTCGATGTCGACCCCTCGTCACTAGTTCTTCAAGGTTAGACTTGATACTTACTGGGTACGTGTTATTTATGTACTCATGCTACACTTCTGCACTGACCGTGCAGGATCTCAGGTAGGTGCATGTGGCGATCACACCGGCGCGCATTCCCGTTACCTGGAGGCCTAGTGGTGTGCTGCTTCCTGAGCTGCTCCGCAACACCTAGAGTCTCTTTTCTGCATTCATTTTTGTGTATTTTCATCTCAGACAGTAGCTAGAGTTTTGTATAATCTATTAGTTCTCAAATACTTGTGACACCAGGTCTTGGCATACACTAGCGGTTCATGGATACTATGACTCAAGCTGGTTTATTTCCAGCATACCCAGCCACATCTCAGGCGGGAGGGGGAGCACAGACCCCTACCACTCAGGCTCCAGGGCATGCAGCTGCCGTATATTAGACCCCGAGCCCACTACCCATGGGCGGAGCTCAGCCAGTTGCGGCAGCTATACCTGAGCCCAGACTAGCTGCGGCCAGCGATCTGCAAAAGCTATTGGACAGATAGACCAGGCTTCATCCTCCTATCTTTGGAGGTGAGCGACATGAGGACCCTCAGGACTTTATTGATCGGTGTAGGGACAAACTGCATAACATGAGGATATTGGACTCCCATGGGTTAGATTTTACTACTTTCCAGTTAGAGGGCAGGGCCTGTAGGTGATGGCAATCATATCTTCTCGGCAGACCAGCAGATTCTTCTCCCATGACTTGGGACCGGTTCACTCGTATTTTTCTGGATAGATATATTCCACCCTCTCAGAGGGAAGATTTGCGATTTTAGTTTGAACAGCTCCAGTAGAGTCAAATATTGGTGACCGACTATGAGGCTAGATTCTCTGAGTTGTCTCGCCATGCACTTATGATACTTCCTACCGACGCAGAGAGAGTGCGGAGGTTTGTTGCCGGGTTGCACTCTAGTCTCCAGGCCACCATGGCTCGAGCAGTAGAGATGGGGACTTCTTATGGGTTGGTTGTGGAGATAGCTTGTAGGATCGAGGGTGTCCATCAGCAGAGCAGAGAGTAGGCGACGAGGGATAAGCAGTTTCGATATTCTGGAGAGTTCAGTGGTGCCCCGGCTGGGGGCAGGGGTCAGTCTAGCAGACCCACATATCCAGCACCGCCGCCTCCTCCTCCTTGGGGGTGCTCCAGTGCGATCTTATTTCAGTGCCATGCCAGAGAGTTCCTACCGCCCACCAGCTATTCAGGGATCCTCCAGTAGGCATTCAGACCATTAGGATCAGACTTCAGGTCAACAATCCACCGTACCGAGAGTTTGTTTCGAGTGCGGGGATCTCAGTCATGTGCGGAGGCTCTACCCCAGACTTCGGGGCAAGGCAGTACAGCAGGGTTAGCAACCTATGATTCCAGAACCAGCTATCCCACCAGTTGTCCGATCGCCCGGAGGCGGAGGGCAGGTGGGTAGGGGCCGTCCTAGAGGTGGAGGCTAGTCAGGTGGCGCTCCAGCTAGGTTCTATGCTTTTTCGGCCAGACCAGATCTAGTGGCCTTAGATACCGTGATCACATGTATTATTTCTGTCTGCGGTAGGGATGCTTCAGTACTATTTGACCCAGGGTCTACATATTTATGTATTTCATCTCTGTTTACTCATTTCCTAGGAGTTCCTCGTGAGTCCTTGGGTACTCCCGTTTATGTGTCCACACTAGTATGCAATTCAGTTGTCGTGGATAGGATCTATCGGTCCTATATTGTCACTTTCTGTGGTTATGAGACCCGAGCGGATCTTCTGTTGCTCGATATGACCGACTTTGAGGTCATCCTGGGCATGGATTGGTTGTCTCCATATCATACCATCCTTGATTGCCATGCCAAGACTGTTACCTTGGCAATGCCACTGTTGCCTAGATTGGAGTAAAAGGGTTCGTCTGTCAGTACATCTAGTCGGGTTATCTCTTTTTTGAAGGCTCGACACATGGTAGAGAAGGGTTGTTTGGCTTATCTAGCTTATGTTCGGGATACTACCATAGAGACTCCGGCGATTGATTCAATGCCCGTGGTCCGAGTGTTTTTCGATGTGTTTCCTTCTGATCTCCCAGGCATGCCACCAGATCGTGATATTGATTTCTGTATTGATTTGGCTCTAGGTACCCAGCCTATCTCTATCCCAACATAACTCATGGTGCCGAAAGAGTTTAAGGAGTTGTAGGAACAACTCGAGGAGTTAATAGTAAAGAGGTTTGTTAGGCCGAGTGTGTCGCCTTGGGGTGCACCCGTGTTATTTGTGAAGAAGAAAGATGGGACTATGCGGATGTGCATTGATTACCACCAGTTGAACAAAGTTACCATTAAGAACAAGTACCCGTTGCCGCGTATTAATGATTTGTTTGACCAGTTGCAGAGTGCTAGGGTGTTCTCTAAGATCGACTTTAGATCGGGGTACCATCAGCTGAAGATTCGGGATTTTGATGTTGCGAAGACGGCTTTTCGGACTAGATATGGCCATTATGAGTTTCTAGTGATGTCCTTCAGTTTGACTAACGCCCCGGCGGCGTTTATGGATTTTATGAATCGGGTGTTCAGGCTATTTATTGATTTGTTGTCATTGTCTTCATTGATGATATTTTGATCTACTCGCGGAGTATGGAGGAGCACAAGCAGCATTTGAGAGTGGTGCTTCAGACCTTGCGGGAACAAAAGCTATATGCTAAGTTCTCCAAGTGTGAGTTCTGGTTAGATTATGTGGCATTCTTGGGACATGTAGTATCAGGCGAGGGTGTTAAGGTAGATCACAAGAAGATCGAGGTAGTCCAGAGTTGGCCTCGTCCTACCATGGCGACTGAGATCAGGGGCTTCCTGGGGTTAGTAGGTTATTATCGTCAGTTTGTGGAGGTCTTCTCATCTATTACGACACCCTTGACTAGATTGACCCAGAAGGGTGCTCCGTTCCAATAGTCCGATGGTTATGAGGTGAGCTTTTAGAACCTCAAGACCGCATTGACTTCGGCACCAGTGTTAGTGTTGCCTTCCGATTCATGGATGTATACTATGTATTGTGACTCTTCACGCGTTGGTTTGAGTTGGGTATTGATGTAGGAGGGGCGAGTCAATGCATATGATTCACGTCAGCTGAAGCCCCACGTGAAGAATTACCCTATACACGATTTGGAGTTGGCTGCGATTATTCATGCTCTTAAGAACTGGAGGCATTATCTTTATGGGGTGTCCTGTGAGGTTTACACCGATCATCGCAGCTTGCAGTATATGTTCAAGCAGGGGGATCTTAATTTGAGGCAGCACATGTGGCTTGAGTTACTAAAAGATTATGATATTACCATCCTTTATCATCCGGGCAAGGCGAATGTAGTTGCAGATGCCTTAAGTAGAAAGGCGAAAAGTATGGGTAGTTTGGCATTCATTTTAGCAGAGGAGAGGCCACTAGCGTTGGACATTCACTCCTTGGCTAATAGACTTATGAAGTTGGATATTTCAGAGCCCGGTAGAGTTCTTGCATGCGTTGTCACCCAGTCTTCACTATTCGAGCAGATCAAGGCTTGTCAGTCTGATGATCCGCACTTGTTGGTTCTCAGAGAGACGGTACTACAGGGTGGTGCCAAGGAGGTTACTATCGGTGAGGATGGTGTTCTGAGACTCCAGGGTCGCCTATGTGTTCCAAATGTTGATGTCTTGAGGGTGAAGATCCTAGAGGAGGCACACAGTTCTCGGTATTCTATTCATCTAGATGCTACGAAGGTGTATCGCGACCTGAGGCAGCATTATTGGTGGCGGCGGATGAAAAAGTACATAGGTAAATAGGTAGGGAGGTGCCTAAATTGCCAACAGGTTAAGTATGAGCATCAGATGACTGGTGGCCTACTCCAGCAGATGGCTATACCTGAGTGGAAATGGGATCGCATTACTATAGACTTTGTAGTTAGGCTGCCGCAGACCTTGCGGAAGTTTGATGCAGTTTGGGTCATTGTCGACAGGTTGACCAAGTCGGTACACTTCATTCCAGTTGTTACCACGTATTCTTCAGAGAGGTTGGCTCAGATTTACATTCAGGAGATTGTTCGGTTGCATGGTGTGCCTTTTTCCATCATATCAGAGAGAGGCCCTCAGTTTACTTCGCATTTATGGAGGGCAGTACACAGTGAGTTGGGGACCCGGGTGGAGCTCAGAACATCCTTTCATCTACAGACCGATGGTCAGTCAGAGCGGACAGTTCAGATCTTGGAGTACATGCTCAGAGCATGCGTGATTGACTTCGGAGGGCAGTGGGATCGATTCTTTCCTTTGGCCAAGTTTTCTTACAACAACAGCTATCAGTCCAACATCGAGATGTCTCCATTTGAGGCTTTATATGGTCGGCGATGTCGTTAGCCCATCGGATGGTTTGAGCCCGGTGAGGCTAAGTTATATGGTACTGATTTAGTGAAGGATGCCTTGGAAAAGGTAAAGTTGATTCAGGAGAGACGTCGCACAGCACAATCCAGACAAAAGAGTTACTCGGATCATAAGGCGTGTGGTTTATCATTTATGGTGGGCGAGAAGGTTCTCTTGTAGGTCTCGTCGATGAAAGGCATCATGAGGTTTGGAAAGAAGGGCAAGTTGAGCCCAAGGTTTATAGGCCCATTTGAGGTGTTAAGACGAGTTAGGGAGGTTTCTTATGAGCTTTCTTTGCCTCCCAGTCTATTGGGAGTTCATCCGGGTTTCCACATGTCTATGCTCCGGAGGTATCATACCGACAGGTCGCATGTGTTAGACTTCAGCACGGTTCAGTTAGATGAGAGCCTGGGTTATGAGGAGGAGCCACTTGCCATTGTTGACATGCAGGTTAGCCAGTTGAGGTCTAAGAAAATTTCTATGGTAAAAGTTCAGTGGAGGGGCCAACCAGTCGAGGAGGCGACTTGGGAGGCCGAGAGGGCATGCGGAGTAGATATCCACACTTATTCAGCACTCCAGGTATGGTTCTAGACCCATTCGAGGACGAACGTTTGTTTAAGAGGTGGAGAATGTAACGACTTGACCTGTCATTTTTCTTTCTAGATCCATGTTCCCCTAAACAAGTCTCCCCGTATGTGCTTTTATTATTTTATGACTTGCGGGGATGGTTAGTTCGGGATTTGGCAGGGTTCGAGTTGAAATCGGAACACTTGGTTCCTTAAGGTTGGCTAAAGAGGGCTAAGTTTGACTTAAGTCAACATTTTGAGTGAACAATCTCGGAACTGGGATTTGATGGTTCCAATAGGTTCGTATGATGATTTTGGACTTAGGCGTATGTTCGGATCGGGTTTTGGATGACCCGAGAGCATTTCAACGCTTAATATTTGAAGGTGGCACATTGAAGGTTTTAAAGTCCCTTAAATTTGGTTAGAAGTAGGATTTGGTGTTATCGAGGTCCAATTGGGATTCTGAGCCTGAGAATAGTTTCGTATGGTGATTTAAGACTTGCACGCTAAATTTTGGAGTCATTCCAAGTAGTTTAAGTATGATTCGGCGTGTTCGGAGTAAGTTGGAAGAACTTGAAGTTCATAAGTTGATTCTATTGGTTTTGGCGTATGATTCTTTATTTTAATGTTGTTATCTGAGTTCTGAGGGCGCGAGCGAGTCCGTTTTATGATTTCAAACTTATTGGTACATTTGGGCGGGGCCTCGGGGGCCCTGGATGCCATACAGACGATGCGTGGAAGTCATTTGGCCTTAGTTGGATAGCTGGAGCACCCAACTTCTGGTGCAATCGCACCTGCGGAGGGCCAGCCATAGGTGCGAGCTCGCAGAAGCGAGCCAGCACCCACAAAAGCGGCCCAACATAGGTAGCCCAGAAATTGCAGATGCGAACACATGGGCGCAGATGTGCAACCGCAGAAGCGTTCAAGGGACCGCAGAAGCGAGGATGGCAGAAGGAGCTGGCTCGCAGAAGGGAGCCATTCTTTCGCAGCTGCTGACATAGGCCAGCCAAGAGAGAACTGCATCTGCGATGAACCTTCCACAGATGCGGCCCAGGGATTGCAGATACGAAAGTCCTGGAAGTAGTGAGGTCCATTTATTTCGGACTTAGGTCATTTTTGGTTCATTTATTTCACTTCTTGGGGTGATTTTGGGGCTTCCTAGAGAGAGAGAGAGAGAGAGAGAGAGAGAGAGAGTTCCACCAAGCTATTGGAGGTAAGTAATTTCTATCCAATGTAAATTAAATACATAGATTATGGGTAGATTTTAACATGAAAATTCGTGAAAATTATGGGTTTAGATGAATAACCCTAGGTTTTGATAAATATGGGATTTACCCACGAAAATGGTTATTGATAAATATGGGATTTACCCACGAAAATGGTTATGGGATTTAGTGAAAATTAGATACTTGAGTTCATCAGGTTATGGGTAACAAGTTTCTTCGAAATTTTCCGGAATCCGGGCACGTGGATCCGGGGGTGAATTTTAAGAATCTTCCCATTTGGGTTGGGTAATTACTCTAATAGCTAAATCATTTACTTTTGAGCGTATATTGATTAGTTAATACAACATTTGACTAGTTTGGATTGTTCGGCATCGAGTTGAGGCGTTAGGGTGAATTTTATGCCGGAAAGCGAGCTTTGAGACAAGATAAGTCTCTTGCCTAATCTTGTAAGAGGTAATTTACATCATAGGTTATTTAAATTGCTATTTGCTTCTAATTGTGAGGGCTACGTACGCACGAGGTGACGAGAGTCCATGCGTAGCTACTATTTATGCTTATGTCCGGGTAGTTTAGGACCCAAATCATGAATTACTTGTAATGTTTGCACCCTACTTGTTAATTAAAGTGCCTAAATTATATTAGGACTTGTTAGAGGAATTGTGAAGGACCGAATTTCACTTGCCTGAATTTTGAGCGAATTACTTGACTGTTAATGGAAAGTTTACTACATTGTGTATTAGCCTTGTAATAACGTTTAAGTCAAATGGTTATAAAGCATCCTCTCTTCTTGTGGAGCGGGGCGAATGCCTCGGCGGTAGATAGATGCATCTATGGTTCACCCCGCTCGACCCTCGGCAGTGTACATGTTATTTTGGATCGGGTCGTACGTGCTCGACATAATCGTGCGTGATAATACTTGGATTTTAATTATTTATTGATAACATTTCATGGCTTGAGAGGTTAAAATAATATCAGACGGAAAGTTATTGAGATATAGCATGTGTAAAGGAATTATTTACTTCCTGGTTGTTATTGAATTGCTGTAGTTATATACATAGCCCCTGCTTATTTAAAGCTTCTGTATTTTTATTGTTAGCCCATAGTAAGTGTCGATGTCGACCCCCCGTCACTAGTTCTTTGAGGTTAGACTTGATACTTACTGGGTACATGTTGTTTATATACTCACGCTACACTTCTACACTGACCGTGCAGAATCTGAGGCAGGTGCATCTGGCGATCACACCGGCGCGTATCCCCATTACCCGAAAGCCTAGTGGTGAGCTGCTTCCTGAGCCGCTATGCAGCACCTAGAGTTTCTCATTTGCATTCATTTCTGTCTATTTTCATTTCAGACAGTAGCTAGAGTTTTGTATAATCTATTAGTGCTCATACACTTGTGACACCGGGTCTTGGCACACAATAGCAGACTTTGTGGTTTTGGATTATTACTATGGTTATGATTGCACTCAGCTGCTTTCGTTTTATTTATTTTAATTTTCTACTTCTTAATCTTTTAATTAAGTAAAAATGTAATTACTTGGAAACATATTAAAAGGAGTAATCACATAGTTAGTTCACCGTTGGCTTGCCTAGCGGCGACGTTGGGCGTCATCATGGCCTATAGGAGAAATTGGGTCATGACAACATGGTATCATAATACTAGGTTGGAAATCTGTTAATTAGACCAGACCAGATGGGTTTCTTCCCCATTTTCATCTTTTCACTCTCTCTCTCTTCTATCTCCCTTCCATCTTCCTTCCCCACACAGATTTTAGGCATAATCCCACCCAAAATCAAGTCACCCCCCTAAAATCGAAGCCCCGCCTCTTCTCTCTCATGCCTGCGCCCCCAGTCACTGCCACCACTGTTCCGCGCACCACTGCCTAGCTTGTTTCGCGCCGCCTCCAATACTACTGCCATTCTCTTCCTCAATGGCACCACCACTGCCATTGTTGTTCAAGGTTAGTAATCTACCTTATTATCTTTTTAATTTTTAATTTTTGGAATATAATTTTATGTAATTTTTAGGGATTTTGCCTATTTAGGATTTATGGGACTAAATAGAGTTTTTGAACTACATTAAATTTAGATTTAGATTTGAACACCTAAAATTATAATTTTTTAGGGTTTTTGGTTTGAACTACATTAGATTTAGAATTAAGGTATAGAACAAAAATTAATGCATTTAAATTATTTGCAGACAAAGTGTACATGGAATCCTCGGCATCAAAATGAAGTAAATAATATTTTCGAGAAGAATGCTGCTAAGCGGATTAAAGATACTATGTTCGCTTCTCGGAATGCTGGTAAAATGCCTGGGTGGTTAAGAGAAGATATTTGAGATAAACTTCTTGAGAAATGGAATATCGAAGAATGGAAGAAGAAGATTGAACAAGCAAAGGCAAATCGTGCCTCCAGTAAAGGTGACTCGTTGCACACAGGAGGTTCGATTAGTTTTGCGGCCCATAAACTAAGAGGTAATTACTTATAACATTTTTCTTAGTTTTACATATAGAATTTTAATATTGTAATGTCTAACTCATACTTTTTGTTATGAAGGAAAAGGAAAGAGGGTGAGATATGAGTCACGCTGAGGTCTTTGAGGAGACGCATAAGAAAAAGAAGAAGGATGGTACAAGAGAACACTGGGTGGAGACGCATGCGTCGGAAACATATGTAAAATACTAACTTCATAATTATTTATGGTTTATTAATATTAGTTTGTTTACATAATAATTATGTTTTTATTTCAGGAAGATTATCATAAAAGGGTGGAAGAATGGCAACAAACTCAGCCTCCTTCAACTCGACTAACACCTGATGATATGGCTTCATTGTGGACAGAGGCAGCGAGTGGAGTAAACAAAGGTAGAGTCTACGGACTTGGAGTACGTCGACCTACAGGTCATCCAAACCCACTCTTAGCCAATTCTTCTTCTTCTCAAAATCAAGAACAAATGGAAGATATAAGCAACAATTGGATTCCCAATTCGGAACATTTATTAAGATGCAGAAATTCATGAGAAAACATGGGCATGATCTATCTCATGATGAGGATAAACAAACTGAATCTGATGTGTAGTAGTTTAGGTGTAGTGTTTTGGTTGATTGGTAAACTTGATTGTGAGAGACAACTTTATGTTTTGTTTTTAAACTTGAATGTGGACTACTATTTGGATATTTTTATGCCCAAAGTTGTTAGGTTTAGTGGATTTGTTGGTTTAGATTGAGTTAATAGTTGGATCTGTTACTTTAGATGTTATATTTATTGATTGGTTGTTGGCGTTATTGTATTGTAATTGCTTGACAGGTGTTGTAGCTCAAAATTGAGCAGAATTCTGCCCAGTTTTACAGAAATTTCCGACTGATTTCCGATGGAAACAATCGGACAGCTGCCCAGAGTTTTCTAAAAAACCCAGATTTCTGACCGAATCGGTCCGAAATTAAGCAAAAATTAATTAATATTTAACAGTTTTCGACGGATTCTGTCGGAAATGAAATAAATTTTATTTTTTAATTATTAATTTCCCACTGATTCGGTCGGAAATTATATATTTTTATTATTTTATTTTAAATAAATATTTATTTTTATTTATATTATTACGACTGATTTGATCGGTACAATTCCGACCACTTTGGTTGGTAATTTGAAAATAATTTGGCCATCTGACCTTTTGAACGTTTCGATTACTTTGGTCGGAAATCACCGATGGATTCGGTCGGAAATTGTTTAACGTATAAATTATGAACTACCTTTAATTATGAAATTATGGTTCTTAATTGAACTCAAATTAATGCATTTAAATTATTTAATGTATAAATTAAGTTAAGGTATAAATTATGAACTACCTTAAATTATGAACTTATGGTTCTTAATAGAACTCAAATTAATGCATGTAAATTATTTAATGTATAAAATAATTTAACTACAATATCAATTAATCTAATTGAGTTAGTCTAATTGAATTAGTCTAATTGAATGGCTTAACTAATTCATTGTTCTAGCGAGTGTAATTATGATTAACGATAGGGTTAGAACAATATGTTAATATAACATTCAATTTATTTGTTCTTTGTGTAGATGGAATATCGTAGTTAGATGTATAATAAGAATTATCCTAATCGTCGGGTTTTTAGGGAAGAATTTATAGAAGGGGTCAATGAATTTATTAGGCATGCAATGTCACTCGAACCATTTCTAATAAATTCATTGACCCCTCTTTATTAGGTGTGCTTGTGTGAAGTGCAAGTGTTTGCATTTTTTCGAATCGGAGGATGTTAAGACTCATCTTTATAAAGAGGGGTTTATGGATAATTATTTTGTGTGGACTAATCATGGAGATGCTGATGGTAGTGATAGTGTATTTCATAACATAGTTGTTGGTGAAAGTAGTAGGTCGGTGGGGAATAACGTTCAACATCCCAGATACCATGAAATGGTTGTGGATGCTTTCGGGATGCACTTCGAGTTTGAACCCCATGAAAGTGTTGAACAAGATCCTAACGAAGAGGCAAAATATTTTTATGAACAATTAGATGCCGCTAGTCATCCATTAAGTGAATGGGGTATGCACTCTCAGTTGTCTGTTACGGTTAAACTATTAAGTATCAAATCATATACCAATATTTCTCAAGTGGGAATGGATTCTTTCTTTGGCCTTATGAGTGAACTAGTTAACCCAACTTTCAACATACTTGAAGATTTCTATAAGGCTAAAAGATTGGTTTCTAAGTTAGGACTCTCATCTATGAGAATCGATTGTTGTGAAGATGGTTGCATGTTGTATTATAAGGGTGATGCAAATTTAGAAAGTTATAAATTTTGTGAAAAACCTCATTTTAAGCGGGTTTCCAGCAGCAAGAAGGTTACTGTGAAGTCGATGCATTATTTACCTCTTATTCCTAGATTAAAGAGGTTGTACGCATCGATGAGTTCTGCTCCTCATAAAAGATAACACTATGAAAATAGAAGGCCGCCCGATGTTATGTGTCATCCTTCAAATGGGGAAGCTTGAAAGCATTTTGATAGGACGTATCCGGATTATGCTAGTGAACCGAGGAATGTTCGGTTGGGTTTGTGTGATGATGGTTTCACGTTATTTTCTGTTTCTATAACACCATATTCATATTGGCCAGTCTTTATTACGCTGCATAATCTTCCGCCTGAAATGTGTATGACTAGTCCATATATTTTTTTAAATTATGTTATTCTCGATCCCTGCAATCCAAGGAGTTTGATTGATGTATATTTGCAATCTCTGATTGATGAGCTAAAACAGTTGTGTTATAATGGAGTTGAGACATATGACATATTAACTAAGCAAAATTTTAACTTGCGTGCTAATTTAATGTGGACCATTAATGATTTTCCTGCATATGAAATATTGTCTGGGTGGATGACTGCTGGAAAGTTAGCATGTCCTTACTGCATGGAAAATTGTAAAGAGTTCACTTTACGTCATTGCCGAAAACAGTCATGGTTTGATTGTCATCGTCAGTTCTTGCTAGTTGATCATGAGTTCAGAAGGATGAAGAATGCATTCAAAAAGAATACAGTTGAACATGATTTGCCACCTCCAATTTTATGCGGTGAAGAACTTTGGGAGAGGGTTCAGAACTTCACTAAAGTTATCGAGGCCTCACCTTCTAGATTTCCTGGATATGGTATTACTCATAACTGGAAAAATCAGAGCATATTTTGGGAGTTTCCATATTGGAAGGACAGTCTTCTCCGACACAATCTTGATGTCATGCATATTGAGAAGAACTATTTTTGACAATTTATTCAACACAGTGATGGATGATTAAAATAAGACAAAAGATAATCTAAAGGCTAGACTGGACTTACAAGAATATTGCAGGCAACTTGAATTACATTTGCAGTCTGCGAACAATGGTAAGGTGTTCAAGCCCAAGGCCAACTACGCATTCACTTTGGAACAAAGACGATAGATTTATGAGTTGGTTACAAACCTAAAGATGCCTGAGGGGTATGCTTCAAACCTGAGAAAATGTGCCAATATGGTTGAAGGAAAGCTGACTCCTATGAAAAGTCATGACTGTTATATCATCATGGAAACCTATTTCAAAGCTGACTCCTATGAAAAGTCATGACTGTTATATCATTGCATTTTGTGGTTTACCTGAAAATATCTGGAAACCCATCACAGAGATAAGTTTGTTCTTCAAAGACTTATGTTCTACCATATTAATGGAAGAAAACCTATTTCAAATGAATCAAATATTCCAATAATCAGTAGTAAGCTGGAAAGGATTTTTCCATGTGGTTTCTTTGATGTGATGGAATACCTTCCAATTTACCTTGTACACGAGGCGCGACTTGGAGGGCTTGTTCAATGCAGATGGATGTATGTATTCGAGAGGTAATGATCAAACCTTGATTTATTCTTGTAATTTTATTTAACATTATCGTCTAATACAACAATGTGCAGGACTATCGGGAAGTGTAAACGATTTGTTAAACAGAGGAATAGGATTGAAGGATCCATATGTGAAACCTATCTTGCAAAGGAAACTGCCCATTTTTGTTCTTACTACTTCGACAGTCATGTGCCATGTGCTAGAAATAGTCCCAATCGGCACAATGTCTTGATTGAGAATGATCCATTATATCCACCAATGTCCATATTCAATCAACCAGGCTGAGGTTTCTAAAGATCGATCAAAAAGGGGCCTAAGTAGTATGGAGTACAAATCAACTTCAAATCATGTGTTGCTAAATTGTCTGGAAGTTCAACCCTTTCTTAAGTAAGTCTTGATGTAAGATTAATTTACATGGACTACTCTTTAATTTGGTTTATTCAACTAACAAAATTTTCAATGTGTCTCTCTGTGACTTCGTGAGTCATTTTGGCCATGATGCTGTATATTCTACATTTGAGGCATGGTTTAAAGAGTGTGTAAGTGCATATTACATACTTTCTCACATGTGAATATACATACTTAGTCACTTGTGAATATACTTGCTTACTTGTAATTTATTTAACACTACATGTAGGTCAATAATCCAAACAACAATGTTAATCAATTTGTGAAAGATATATCTTGGGGACCTGCACCTACGGTTACAACCATGTCTAAGTATTTTGTGAATGGTTACAAATTTCGCATCGAGGAATGCTCCAAGTATAAAAAAAAAAAGCAATAACTGTGGGGGGTGTGTCAAAGGTGGTGAAGGCAACTAGGATGGGGAAAATGATTATTATGGTATGATCAAAGATATTCTAGAATTATCTTATACAGGTTGGCCAAATAAGAAGATCATACTTTTCCGATGCAAGTGGTTTGACCCAACACCTAGAAGAGGTACAAATGTACACTCGTAGTACAACATAATTGAGGTTAATTTATGCAGATGACCAGTAGGGGTAGAGGTAGGTCTAGGAAGGATAAGGGGCTTATTGATCATGAGGATAATGCTACACCCTCGCTTCATTCCACTCCACACTTGCATTCCTCTGTTGCTGATGACCGACAGCAATATTCTAGGCACATATCTTTTCCACCACATCCATCTACTCATCAGACTACCTACCATTCGCCCTCCTAGCAGTATTTCTTCCCATTCTCCACCACAGGGCTATACCCCGCTTCCTCTACATGATCATGCATATAGTTACATGGGTCAACCTAGTCAGCAGTCATAGGGTTATATGGTGATACACCTGTCATCTGCTCCATTTGCTTCACCACCAGCTGGCTCGCACACATCTAGATTTCAGCCACCCAGATCGCAGCTGGGTTCTAGATCGCATCTATCTTCATCAGTGACCCCGTATTCCTCTCCACAGAGTTCCTATCCTAGCATTTATAGACTTTGCCTTCGGGATAGTAGCGTTGAGCCAGATGCCTCCCCTTCTGCGCCACTCTTCATATTCATCGGAGGATGATGATCTAGAGGAAGTGTGGTATGATCGTTTTCATAGGATGATCATCAGGCCTGAGGGCAATGGGTAAGATTTATTTATTTCTTCTTTGTTTTTGCTGAATTATAATAGCTAGTCTTGTTTATTTAATGTAATTTCTATCTTGCAGGTTCAAACCTAGTCATCAGACTACAATGATAATCACTGAAGCTCTTGGCTGGTTGTATGATGCACCTTATGCCACTTGGGAGTGAATTTCCACCGGAGCTCGTGGAGCAAATTTTCAACCAATTTAAGGTTTTAATACAATTCTTATCTATTTAAGCATTATATTAACAATATTCTCATCTAACGTTACACACTTTATTTGCAGACTAAGTGTGCCTGGGAGGACCGGCATAACAGTGCCATTCTCGCATATTTTGAGTTCAAATGCTGTAAGAGACTATCTGAATCTTTCTGTTCTGCTCAGAAGAAGAGCAAGAAGCCTTCATGGGTTCTACCACATTTATGGGACGATCTGCTGAGGCAGTGGACCACTAATAAATTTGAGAAGAGGAGTGAACAGGGAAAGAAGGCTCAAGCATCTGAGAAGGGTGGCTCCTTGCACTGTGTTGGTGCAAAGAGCATGGGGACTGCGAGGAGACTACTGGTAATTCTTTAAAATATTTAAATCTTTTTTATCGAACTTTATTTATATATTTTAATTTAGTTAGCATATTTTATTATATTTGTAAGAAAGAATTATGGGAGCAAGATGATTCATGATGAGTTCTTCTCGGAGACTCACATCCGGAAGAAGAAGGCACTGACAGATCCAACTAGATCGGTCGAGGACCGGGCAGAGACAACATATGTAAGTTTCAGAGTTACAATAACTTCAAATTAATGTTTATAATATTATATAGTTAATAATTTTCTATCTTCTAAATAAAGGGTCTCTACAAGACTATTGTGGAGGAGTACACTCAGAGCTTGCCACTGAATGAGGAAGGAGCGACCTTCCATTTCAGACGAAGAAGCGCAGAAGATATGGTTGGATGTTGTCGGTGGTCCTAAAAAGGGGATAGCATACGGCCTTCCAGAGAGATCATTTTGGCGCTACAGGGATGAATTACAAGGTATAGGGACTTCCGCCCAGGGCGAGGCACTTGATAGGTCGACTCTCTTGGCTATGGAGAAGACGATCGCAAAGCTGTCAGCAGAGCTTGAAGAGGCAAAGGCTAGAGAAGAAAAGAGAGATAAACAATTTGATACACTTCAAGGTCAGCTGGAAAAGAGGGACGAATAATTTAATGTCCTTCAAGGTCAGCTGGCCAATCTTCTTGCTAGTGGTGCTTTCCCGATTCCCTGGTCTCGTGAGTCTTCCCCAGATGCTAATCCTTCTCGTCGTGATCCTCCAAACCATGCTGACAATAAAGCTTCTAATAGTGGAGATGGAGATGATATAGTACAAAATACTCATTGAATGATGTTTGACTTTTAACTTGTGCAATGTTTTGTTGTTGGATATTTAGAAACTCTATAAATATTGTTAATATAGTTTTAATAGTTGTTATTGTTGTTGTTATTAGTTGAATGACTGCAATGTAATGCTGCCATTATAGGTGATTGGTTGTTAACAGGTAGTGCAGTTGTAAAACAGATGTATTCAACAAAAAACTTACCTAGAAAACCGACCGCCTACCGACCGAAGTCGGTCGGAAAAGTTCAATTGAGTTTCCCAAAAATTTAAAATTACCGACCCACTTCAGTCGGAATTTTTATTTTAAATTTTAAATATTTTAATAATACCGACCAAATTCGATCGGAATTTTTTATTTTAAATTTTAAATATTTTAATAATACCAACCTATATCGGTCAAAAATGAACAATTTTAACAAATATGAATAATTAAGATTCCGACCGATATCGGTCGCTAATTTAAAAATAATTAAAAATTATTTTCAAGACTACCGACCAAAGTCGGTCGGTAATTTATTTTGTGTTAGATTATTTGGTCATAAAGCATTGAAAATTACCGACCAACTTCGGTCGAAAATATCGACCGTCTGCGGTTGTCTCGCATTAGCGACCATTGTTTTTTTGACGAATTGAAATCGGTCGGAAATCGGTTGGTTTTTTGTTCGATTAAGACCGATTTCGATCGGTTTTTCTAGACGTTTTTTGACAGTTTTCTAGAAGTGGAAGAAACGTGCTCCTAAAAATAAATGTTTTTTCTTAACCATATAGAATATGAATATTTCTGTTAGTGAATTCTTTTCTTTAAGGGTAAACAACAATGTCTGATGTTTTATACTTTAATGCCACACAAGAGGGGGTGATTTGTGTGGTGTCTAACTTTTCGCGTGCACAGATTATAGAAGGACTTGGTTCTTCTATGTGTTTCTTATACTTCTGTTGCGGAATAACATATGTAGAAAGTAAAGAACACAAGTATTTTTACTTGGAAAACACCCAGCTCAAAAAGTAAAAAAACCACGACCTACTATCCAGTAGGATTTTTCCCAACACTTCACTAAATCACTAAGCCAAAATAGCATTTACAAAACTCTTGTAAACCTAAGGATTACCTCTAACCCTTTGTGGCAATCAGCCTCAGACTATTGTGACAATTTCAAGTTAACTATAACTTGAACACTACACTCAAAGTACCTAGTACAAATGCTTCTAAAGAAAGTTGAAAGGTACAACTCAAAAGTTCTACTATAAATGAACTAGAATAAAAGACAGACACTTGGAACTGGTTCTTCTATCTAGTTCATGTAGCTTCAGGTTCGTACACTTGAATCTCAAAGGAATTGCTTGCAAAATGCCTTGCTATTTTGTTCTCAACTCACATTTAACTTCAGCGTGTGTGCGTACCTGTAAAATGAGAACATCCTGAAATATATAGAGTCAGTAGAATAAGAAATAACTAGAAGTCTAATTCTTTACTCTTCCTTGGTGGAAGAGTTCTAGTTATCCTCAACTTCTAACTCCTCCCATATCTTGGATAATATTCTCTTTGAGTAATGAGTCCTTCTCCTTATTAATTATGCAACCTTTTCGATTAGGAGATATCAGATATAAAAAGTTAAGCGTATCTCCTTCACGTGCATCCCTTATGCTCGAATCTGCTTGTGTCTGTGTACACAGGGGATGGACCTGGTTCATGCTTGAGTTCCTTTGTCAATCATCAAAACAAACTTACTTAGGCCAACAAATTACCCCCTTTTGATGATGACAAACTCTGTGCTTTTTATAAGTATGAGACATGTTTCAACTCAGCTCAACATCAACACAATGTTAGAGCACTTTCAATTTTAAAGTCAAAAATCATCAAGGACCGGGTTCATTAAGTTATAAACATCACAGTCCAAAGTAAAAAGTACAACAATCTATCTTCCCCATTTTAGTAGATCTTACTCATGGACACTGGGACTATTTCAAATGCAATCATGGATTCAATTTTCTCTTTATCAATCTAAGGATATTAGCCATCTAAGAAATATCAACAAACAATTAGAGCAAAAGAAGTGAATTTGCATTGATAATAGTCATCCACAAAGCATAGAAGAAAATAATAGTACTGCACCATGAGCAAAAAGACAAAAAAAGAAGAAGAAACATCCCATTCGGGTCACTATTTTCTAACTAGGCTAGGGAGGGTTTAAGGCTGGGAAGGACCAAGTTCTTGGTTTCTGGCCTGAAGCAGCTTTAATATATTATGAAGAATGCCTTCATTCTTCTCCTTATCCTTTGCAAGCTCAGCCCTGAGTGCATCCCTCTCATTTTCTACTTCAGCCAACCTCTTCTTCGGCCTCTCAATCTCAGCAGCATTAGCCCCACTCTCATACACCAAGGCTCTCACTTTGCTGTTCACAGGTACCTTCTTGGATGAACCAGGTTCTTTGGGAGCAGTGTGGACTTCATAGTCACATGCAGTCAAGATGTTGGCCCCAAAGTGATCTTTTCTTGTACTAATATCTCATTTCTTTAGGGGTACCTTGAAGTGAGCAAGTACAACCGTGAGAATAAAACCATAGGGTATGGCATTAGTTTTGGTGCCAGTAACCCTATCAAGAAGCTGGATGATAAACCCAGGACAATTGATCTGCCTCCCACTATCTAGGCATTCCATAAGGACCAGGTCCATGAAGGTGGAAATATGTCTTCTTTCCTGCTTGGGCAACACGACCTTGTTAACAAATTCTAACAACACTTTTGGGGGCAGGCTTTATCTCACTTTTGTACACAGCCTTGGGCTGAAGCTCTTCCTCATTATCAGCAAACTTCCTTGTAATGGCAAGTGAGGTGGGAAGGTTTTCTAGGCTTGGTCATTTTAGCTTTTTGTAATCATTGCACCCTTCAGAAGGTACTCCCAGAATCTCTCCCAATTCCTTGTCATCAAAGCTCACAGTCACCCCTTTCACCACACTGGTGACCCTGCCATGTTTTATCTCACATGCCATGAACTCCACAATCTCAGTTCTGGCAAGCCTTCCTTCCATCTGAAGGACCATGTCCTTCCAACCTTACAGTTCTAGTTATTCCAATAGAATCACCATGCCTTCCTTCTCCAAGTCCCTGAGGAGTCTGCCCTTTAAGATGGTTCTTTTCCCAAACTTAACCGTCTTGTCCTGCTCTTCATTAGTTTCCTCTTCTTCTTCACTTTCCTCTTCCTCCACTATTTGCATTTTTCTAGAATTTTTGGCAGACATGGTTCTTTTTGGAAGTCTTTCTTTTCCTTTTCTTTGGAGTCACAACCTCCACTTCCTCTATCTTGTCTTGATCATGAAGAACTAGGTCCATCTCCTCAATTTCAACTGCCTCAACAGGCTCACCCTCTTTTTTCTTTCCCTTTGCAGCAAATCTTCTTTTACTCTTTTCTATGTCTCTTTCAAGTTCAGCCTCATTCTGCTTCTTCTAACTCTTTGTAGCTCTTTCTCTTGTAGGATGAGTCTTTACATGGATAGAAGAGGCATCCTTTATCTTCTTGTTTGCCCTAGTATTTCCAAGGATTTTAACTCCTGAACTCTTCTTCTTTTTTAGATTGTAGCTGACAGACACTCGTTTCAATAGGTCTTTGAAGGGTTCCTGCACAGATGCTTGTTCCTCAATTTAACCAACCCCTCAGCTGCACTTGTATCACCAGACCTACTACCCCCTTCTTCTCTCTAGCTTTCTTCCTCCTCAGTAGCATCCTCATGCCACAACACCATAGCCCCAGTCTCATCAGTCAACTCAGTCGGAGTAGGTGATGATTTAACCACTCCTTCTTTTCCCTTTCCCCTCACATCACCTTGAGCACCCTCACTCTCTTTTTTCTTATTTCTTTTTATCTTTACCACCAATATTTCCAGATTCAGTGATTTCAACCCTAGAAATAGTTCCAACTATAAAGAATTTGTTCTCCAGATTCTCAGTAACCCAGAAATTATTTTAGATGCAATCTTAGGATCAGACGTTACCTGCTCTGTCTCAGATGAAATAGTTTCTACTGCTTAGTTGCATACTTAAATGATTCTTCAGATTTCTGGGGTTCTTCTGCCTGATATGCCCTTAATTGCGCATTAATTTTCTTGATTTGTTCTCCTCCAAGGACTACTTTGCAAGCAAGCATCTTGAACCTTCCTTTCTTAGAGGTGGGTATGGTTGAAGGTGTGATAGATAGTGTAGTTGATGATTCTTTAGGTGGTTATGAAGGATTTTCAGAAAGGTTATCCATTGATGTGTTTGGATGTGTGTGTATAAAAGATGGGAGAAGATAGAGAGAATTGTTTGATGGCAGGAGAGTTTAGAAGTGATAATATGGGTAAGGACAAATCAATTTAAAGAGGGAGAGTTTAATTGGGTAATGCCATCTTTTCAGAAGCTCAGGAGTCTAATAAAACTAGGAGTCAGTTTGAAAAGACATTGGAGACTTCCCTAAAATCTAGGCAATTATGGTGTTGGGGACTCTCTTTGGATAAAATTGGTTCTTTTTGTAACAGATAAGCTTGAGGGAGGTTAGGATTAAATGGGAATCTCCTATTGATCATGATCCAAATACAATCATTTCAAAATATGCAGAGTGGAGAGTACATACCATATAATCTTGATGAACCAGGTTCTTCACTAAGAATCCCATTGTGTAAGTCTAAATTTTTCAAGAAAATAAAAATAATATCATTAGAGATTAATGAGACATTTTAGCACATGGCATAAGAGTATACTACTGAAAGTATGAGACTGAGAAAAATCTAATCTAATTATGTACAAAATTCTCAAATTATCTAACCAATTATTGAATTAGAATTGGTTCCTTTTAGGTGATCTTCTTCATCCCTAATTCTAACTTGTTCCTTTCAAAGTAATCTCTACTTAGAGCTTTTGTGAAAATGCTAGCTATTTGCTTGTCGGTAGCACAAAATTCCATAGTGATCAAACCCTTTCATAGTTGTCCCTCAAAAAGTAGTGCCTAACATCTATGTGCTTAGTTCTTTTGTGATGAACCCCTGAGTTCTTGGTCATGCTAATTGCATTGGTGTTCTCACAAAAGATGGGGATGCAACCTACATCAATTCCAAATTCCATTAATTGCTGTTTGATCCATAACAATTGAGTACAACATGAGGCAGCAGCCACATACTCAACTTCAGCAGTAGACAAGGCCACAAAATTTTTCTTTTTGGTGGCCCAAGACACCAGACATGAGCCAAGAAAATGTGCCATACCTGAGATGCTCTTTCTATCCACAAGAAAACCTGTATAATCAGCATCAGCATATCCCACTAAGTTGAAATTACTACCTTTTGGATACCATAGACAAAGGTCAGTGGTGCCTTTTCAGTATCTCAAGATCCTCTTGACGACAGTCAAGTGAGACTCCTTTGGATTTGCCTGAAATCTAGCACATAGTGCTATACTGAAAACAATGTCAGGTCTACTAGCAGTGATATATAAAAAAGAGCCAATCATTACCCTATACAACTTCTGATCGACAGATGAACCAGGTTCATCTGTATCCAATTTCTTGGTTGTTGCTATAGGAGTGTCAATTTCTTTGGAGTCTTCCATTTAAAACCTTTTAAGCAAATTTTTCACATAATTCTGCTGATGGATCATAGTTCTATTTGAATTTTGTTTAATTTATAAGCCTAAGAAGATATTAAGCTCACTCATCATACTCATTTCAAATTCACTCTCCATTAGTTTAACAAATTCTTTACTTAACTTATCAGTAGTTGCTCCAAAGATTATATCATCAACATATATCTGAACTACCAAGAGATATTTACCTTTTTCTTTCAAGAACAAAGTATTATCAATTTTACCTCTCTTGTAGCCATGCTCAAGCAAGAATTTTGACAATCTTTCATACCATGCTCTTGGAGCCTGCTTGAGCCCATAAAGTACCTTGTCAATCTTGTAGACATGATCAGGACATTCCTTGCTTCTCGGAGGTTGCTTGTGTCTCGTCCCGTTTTATCGCGAAAGTGGGTTTTGACGTATGACAACTCTTTTAAAGGAGGTATTAAAAGAGAAGAGTCACCACTTAACGATTTTAAGGTGTGTTAGGGCACCTATTTGCAAATAACTCTGTTTGACTAGTCAACGACATCAAAGATCGCCTCATAGAGAAGGTGTTAGGAACTCTTTGAGGTCTACAACTGTGGGTCCTAGCCAAACTTTAAACTATGTGGATAATGTAATTAGGCTAGGTGATCAAATAAACAAAGAAAAATTTAGAAGTCAAAGAGTCTTATTATAACACATGAGAATCGGTACAAATCTTAATGACTACAATGATACAACCACATTGATCTATGTTAAATGACTAAGTGTAGATAACAAGTACATAAAGAAAGGGGGGGTCCTTAGTGTTTTATCCTAAAGAATCACCCCGTGCAACATAAATAATATTTTGCAACTCCCTTAAGGTAGGGGTTGCTCATATTATTCAGCGGTCACAGACTATCATCTCCTGCTACCCAATTACTATGTTGAGGTTGTTACTTAAAGGCGCTCTAATTCAATTCTAAATCGTACCTTATGCGTGCACTACCCGTCCCATACCTATGGTCCAGGAGGCTTTGAACCTACTATTGGGCGGTTCTAGATTTAGTTTAGGTTGCTCAAAATGATAAAACTAGGCAACATTCAAAACAGATAGGACTTCACGTAAAGGCAATTAAAGGCCCAAGTTATCCTCTACACATAAACAACAAATGCACGCGGGCAGTTCAAGCAATATATAATTTCAGAATCCAAATTTAAAGTCCTATAGGCATGGTTTCTAGGTGATTCTGGATTCCAGTATTATATCAGCAGCGTATATGCAGTTTAAAATATCGCAAGTCCTATAGGCATGATTTCTAATTGTTGGTGAGGCAATAAAGCGATACGAGTTACCAGATTACTAATGCTGATTTTATAAGCGCGCTCCTTAGGCAAACATTAATGTCCTATAAGCATGGTTTCTAATAGTTACATAATTAGGCAGTGAGACGGCTTTGAGAGTCTAGTACTAACAATGTTGATCTCATAAACAAGTTCTTATGTATGCAATAACATCATATATGCAAGATTTCTAACAACTGACAATTAGTCTTGATTTTATTACACTTTATTCCTATAGACATATCATCTAGGCGGGGCAGCGTAATGAAAACGACGGAAATAGTCGATTAAAGATTAGAATCCTATAGTCATGACATCTAGATGGACAATACACAAAAGTAATAGAGGTAATTGACCAATTGATTATTTGAAGTCTTATAGACATGGTATCTACGTTAACAAAGCACATGTTATACATACTATAGGCATGCTTTCTATTAGTGTGCAACGTACCAAACAAAACAAAAAACAAGGCATGCTGAATGAAATAGCAAATATAACACAGAGACCCTATAGGCATGTTTTCAACCCTTTCATGCAAATATTAGAATGCCCCAGCCCCTCCTTTCATTAATCTCCCCATAATTTATTATACAAATTATTACAGACCACATTGAATCATTACATGCTCAAGTACAAATAAAGAGCAACCCAATAACACATCTTGGCCTTCAAATATGCTTAGAACTTCATGCGGACAGCGAGCCCAAACTCCAGGTGCAGACAGTGTGCTCCAGACCCCCTAAATACTAAAGGCATGCCCAATATACCAGGCCGAAACAATCCCAATAGTTAAGCTAATGGATTCCAGATTAGCCATATGAGCATTAGAACTATGCATTGGAGTAATTTAAACACTTAATTTTTACAACTGAAAGAACTGCAGTTGCAGCCAATATACAGGGCCATGCTAAGTTAACATGCACCAAAAACACATACGGGCAAGTAATTCTAGAAAAACAAGATTAACAAGGGCAAGATAAGGTACCACCAAACTACTGCAAACATTGTTTCAAAATAGAACCAACTCAAAGAATTGTGTACGACAGCCCAAGCAGAACCATACAAATGAAAAAGGTGGAATACAATCTTCCTATGAAGATTCTAATAGGAAAGCCTTGCATAATTTGGCAAACCTACTTAGTTGATCATGAGATTTAACAAGATGATACTAACTGCACCGCAAGTTTCTAAGAACTCATAGCAGGTAAATAATATGTCAACCTTAAGCTAACAAGACAAACAGACATTAAGATTCATGATGGATGAAAGTATCAACCTTAAGTTAGTAGGATAGGTAATTATCAAGCCTAGTGCTAATTGATCATATATAGGAAGAGGCTGAACATTGAAATTGACACTAAAAAGCCCTGGGTAGCACTTAACAACATAGAGTCGAGCAGATCACACAATGGAATTACAAGAAACATGGCATGCTATTTTTTAGAGATTCAAGTAGTGATGACATCAAAAAATTACATGATCATTAAAAAAGATAACAAGCTACATATGAATGATTCCATAGGGATTGGAACACATTCCAGGCGTAAATTGGTTTAATCACAAGAGTTCAGAACAAGGCAGGTAAGTAAACTCATGCCAGGCAGTAGATATAAGCATTCAGGTACAAACACACTAGGCTAAACGGGCTTAAGAGAGCCAAAAATCATTCATATTAAACACATGTAATACGCATATCTCAGAGTTGGGAATTTTAGGCAAGTTCAAATGCTAGAAAATTTCAGAGTCACAAAACAATTTCAGGGCCAATACGGTTACAAACAGAGATAACATAGGAACATATTTATTCACAAACATTTCAGTGGCATGAGTATACAGAATATGAACACAAACGAAAGAGAATGAAACTGTGAAGGCCAAGGAACTTACCAGTTATCAATTGATAAACAGATAAACAAGAAAAACAATCTCAACAGTACTCCAAACGTCAACAAAGAGCAGTAGAACACAAAGTCTTAGTGCGTCAGAGTTTCCAAGGGTTTCAGATGAACCTCGGACAGTACTCACACCAATAAATGTTAATTAGTTGAATTCTGGTGGCCTTGTCTTTCAGCCGGGCAAGAGCCAAAGTTCAGAACAATATAGAGTGAAGGAGTAAAGGAGTAATAGTTCTTAAGGTGATTAAAAGTCTGCCAAAAGGGGAAATGGGGAGGGGGTATATAGTGGAGGAAATCGAACAATCAAACATGGAAAATAATTAGTCAATCACAAAATAAGGAAAGAATATCACATGCAATTAGTAATATAACCGGTAAAGAAGAAAAAATTGAAATTTCAAACCTTAGTTCGACGAAAATCAAAGATTGGTCGAGGATCTTGGTAAATCGAACCCATATAACCTGGTAGTTAATGTATCAAGTCAAGAACATAGCAATAATATAGAATCAGAGTCGAACGAACACCTGTTGATGAGCTTCCATAAATAATTTAGTACCAAACGAGTAATGTCAAGAAAACGGGAAAGAAACGCTGTGAGTACAGAAAAAGGAAAGGAAATATGGAAGATCTCCATATTCTCTTAGGTACAGGCTAGGATTTGGGTGTGGAGGCTAGGGTTTAGTGTGAGAGGAGAGGAGAGCATTTAGGGGCGGCTAGGCAGAGTGAAATGTGAGTATTAGGGTTGGGGCGGGTAAGTAAAAATGGAAAAATGGTTGTAGGTCGTTGATCATTTGAGATCAACGGCTAGGATTAGAAGAGAAGCGGGGCGGGTCGTTTAAACGGGTACCAACCGGGTTTGCTAAAGGGTTATTTGGTCTGGGCCAAAGGGAATTGGTCCAAGGGTTTTTAGGGTATTTGGGCTGCCTATTCATTTTAAAGTTGGGCCATAATTTAAATACACGCAATTTATCAAAAAATAATTTATAAAAAGTAATTCGCACACAATAAAAATATTATTTATGCAGTAAAGTGTTTGAAAATAATATCTTAACATTATAAAAATATAAAGATATTATTTGGCACAAATAGTGTGAAAAAATGTAATTATGCATAGCATATAGGCTATTATTGCAAAATTATATAAATAGCCTACAAATACAAATATAATTATATAAAATAAAGTAAAAATATTATGAAAAATATATGTGGATGCAAATAATAGATTTTGATGATTAAATCATCACAAAATAATTTAAGAGATAATTAATGCACATTCAAGTAATTTAAATGCAAGAAAATAAATTTTAAAGCTTTAAAAATTATGAAAAATTATAGAAAACATTTTTATGACTCTTTGTAAATTGATGATGGCGCAAGAATGACATTTACAAAAAATATGAGGGCAAAATTGGGTATCAACATCTTGACAAACACTTCTTCCTTTAGATAGCCATTGAGCAAGGCACTCTTAACATTCATCTAATGGAGAGTGAATTCCATGTAAGCAACAAAGGCTATAAGGAGTCTAATTGCTTCCAATTTTGCAACTGGAGCAAAAGTCTCATTATAGTCTATGTCTTCCTCTTGACTATATCCTTGAACCACCAATCTTGCCTTTGTTCCTTGTAACTGTTCCATCTTCGTCAAGTTTGTTTCTAAAGACTCATTTTGTGCCAATTACTAATATGTCCTTGGGTCTTGGTACAAGATGTCAAACTTGACTTCTCTCAAATTAGTTGAGTTCATCTTGTATTGCATTCACCCAGTCTACATCCTGCAAAGCCTCAGCAATAGTTTTAGGTTCAATAAGAGATAAAAAAGCATCAAAAGCACAAAGTTTCTTCAAAGAAGATCTGGTTTTGATTCTAGTGCTTGGATCAGTGATTATGTTCTCAATGGATGAGAACTTTGATACTTGTAATGTTTCACGAACAACTAGTTTTCCCTAAATGTTCCTTCAATGTTTTGTTGTTGAGGAACATGTTCATGGACTGGTTCCCTCGAGGTTTGAGGATCAGTTCCTATTTGTTTAGTTCCCTCTGTCAGTCTATCACCCTACGCAAGCCTAGTCTCAAGTCGTAATGTAAAATAAAGGAATTTAATAGGCAAAGGACAACTCAAATAGTACAGCTATAGCATGGTGTGAACCTAAGTCTACCCGGACAATAACATGAATTTAGCTACGTACGGACTCTCGTCACCTCGTGCGTACGTATCCCCCGCAATAAGTAGCACATATCAAATACATCACCTAGGGGTAGTTTTCCCCTCACAGAGTTAGACAGGAGATTTACCTCGCTACGAAGTTTCATAACCGGCTCCAACGCCACTCAAGTACCTCAACCCGATGCTTGTCTCTTTAAAACTAGTCAAACAACGTGTAAACCGATCAAAATATACCCCAATACGTAAATTTTAACAATTTATAATAATTCCCAGCTTCGCTTAAAAGCCAACAAAGTAACCCTAAACTTTTCGAAGATAAAATTTACCCATAACACCACGAACTCAAATATACAATTTATTTCAATTTTCATGTCGAATTTCGTGGTCAAATTCCCAAAATACCAAATTCTAGGTTTTCTACCAAACTTACATAATTTCTACTAATTTTCATGTTTAAATCCATATAGAATCCATGTATTTAACTTATAATAGGAGAGAATAACTTACTTTGACATAGATGATGAAAATCTCCCCTTGTAGCTCTACCAAAATCGCCCAAACCAAGAGAGAAAATGAGTGAAATGAGCAAAACCCCGATTTTAAACAATCTACCCAGCCGACTTTTCGCACCTGCAGAACACCAGCCGCACCTACGGAAATAATCCATCGTAGGTGTGGTTTCTTCCATTTGTAGGCTATGCCGGATCTGACGGAGGTCTTAGGTACCGGTATTCGGTGGCCCCGAGAGTTGTTACCTCTCATAAACTTTTGGACCTTATGAGCATCAACCAACAAGTTAAGGATGAAGATTTGGCCGAAGGTTACTGTACCTTCCATTTGTTGTATAGTCGGTAACGGGACCCTAATTAATTTTAGGCTCAAGACATTAGTTTGTGTCACCAAGGGAAGAAAAATAAATGGGAGTCACGCAGAGTTTTGGATTTTATAGTTACATTTTTAGGCACTCTATTATTCCCAAGGGAGGATGGACATATAGAGTTGAGATTCACTGGAATTGCTGACTTTTTGACCAAGAAGGCCAATGGCACTCTCGTGCTGATCATCCTCGCAGATATTTATCGAACCTTGACAGCTTGCAAAGCTGGTGTGAAATTCTTTGAAGGTTATAATATGTTGCTGCAAATTTGTCTTGTGGAGCATCTTTTCCATCGCACTTGATACATGAAACACGGTTTAATGGGACTCAGTTGCATTGAGGAGTATAAGTGGTTATGAGTTGCGAGAAGTACTGAGGCTTGGTTCGTGTATCTTTGCTCGATAACTACAAATCAAATTCAGTGGACTTTCAGTTGGCTCTTGGTCAATGTAGTTATATAAATGTCTGCCGATGTGTGCCTTTTGTTGTTGATGGGTCTTTGGAGTGTTCAGCGTTATGCTCCACATCGGGTTCCATGCCAGTTGAGAAGGTAACAAACGGTCCCCCATGATGAAGACTTGAGTACACAGGTTGTTGAGTTGCGCCCAGGGGCTTCTTTTCCTGAAGAAACGATTCGCCAAATTTGGCATAGTTGTAGGTTTCTGGATCCACACACCCAGGTGCGGGATTTATCATCAGGGGAAGTGGAGTCTAGTTATATGACATGCTATGATAAAAGAGTTTGGGTAAATTAAGAGCCAGAAAGACCCGCCAAAGGCAACTGTTGACGGACGGGGCAAAAGAATAGTGGGCCTGGCAGCCAAAGAGGAATAATATCGAGCCACATCAGAAAATTGAAAGATCAAGTGAAAGCCATTAAATTTTAAAATGACTTGCAAGATGTCGAGGATGAGGGAGAAAAGAAAATATCAGCTCGAGAAAATAAAGCCCTCCGAGCCTAGCTCCGGGAAATGAAAATAGCATCAGAGATGCTAGTGAGGAGTGAAAGAGATCAAAGAATCATTGTCAACCTGAGGCAAAAAATGTATGATTACGCAGCTGATTTGACAAAGGCTGAAAAATTGGCAAAGACTCGGGCAAGAATTGTCTGATTGGGGGAATAACTGGAGGAACACATGAGTTTAGCCCTCCAAGCAATGCAAAACTACGATGAAGAGGTCGCAGGTTTAAGGAAAGAGTTGGTCATTCTTGAAAACGAAATGGGCCAACAAGTTAAAGATTTCAAAACAGAAAGGGAGCACTGTTATGAATTGCTTAATAAGTTGGAAGGGGAGGTGATGAACTTGCAAAATCAGAAAGATGGGACCGTGCAAGTATTAGAAGCCCGAGAACAGCAAATCATGCAGTTGCTCCGGGACCAAAATGTTACCCAGTTTAGGATCAAGGAAATAGCTGACTACACCACCAGGAAATGCTAGGAATGTGAAGATATGACCAAGGCTATGTTCTTCGCCACGGTGTTTTCTTTTGCTCCCAAGGTCATGGCCAATTTAGAAGTCCTTCATGATGAGATCGCGACCAGGCCCGCTCTGTGACTGACTGATGTCTCCGGGATCCTGATTGAAGTTCTAGAGTTGGTTTCTCCTTTGAATTAGTTTTTTTAAAGCAAATATACTACTAGGTTATTCCTCTAGTAGCTGATATATATAATATATAAGAAGCCCCAAACTTGGGCAAAATTACACAATGTTCAAGTAAAAGAAAAATAATGAAACAAAGAAAGCCAATGGTTATTGCTACCAAATACAATGTAGCAGTAGCATAAACATAAATAAAAAATACTAAGCTACAAATTTGTAACATCCAATTGTTGCCGACAATAATGAATTCACACACCAGTTGTAAATAATTCCTTGTAGCACCTACAATGCTCTTACCAGGCGCCATTTGTTGCCATCCAAAGGAGTAGGTATGTATAAATACACAAGATGTACAGCAAAGCAGTTCAGACATCTTCATTTTGGGTCTATAGAATTTCAGTAGTAGTGTTGATACAGAACAAAATCATTTGATACTTCTTTGCCAGAATGAGTAGTATTGATGAGACTACGACTGGAAATGTCACAGCTCCAGACAGTTGTTGTACTGGACTAAGTTGTCCTGTGCAACCATTGTTAGTAGATCACATGTGAGTTTGATGTCGTCGCAGCACCACTATAGCACTGGAGATAGCTGTGGAACTTGAATTGTATCTTCCCATATGGTGATGCAACAACCAGATTGAGCATTATCTAATGCTAATACCGTTGAGTGTTGAAATATCTCCATATAGAAGAGATATAGTCCAAGGATTCCAGTATAGTCAGTATCCTTAATAGAAGTTGCTCAATTTATGTAATGACAACCCAAGCAGTCCTAGAAAATGTAAGGATCAAAATCTCACCAGTAGTAGTTGATATCCACAAAATAGTTCAGCTTGATGTTTTGAATCAAATAACTTATGTTTTGGTGCTACAAAAACCAACAAGTACTAGGGGTTTCCAGTGTTGTAATTCCCTGCACCAATTGAAACTGTAGGTGCCTCAACAATCTAAGCTTACAGCAATTGTTGATGTGCAGTAACAGTATAACTTGAGCTTGTTGTGAAATGTTCTATTGATTTATATGTAGAAGATCACTCCTTGCCATTGGCTCAGTTAGCTGAGCCTGTCTTTGGAACATGATAATGAAGCAGAACTCCACAGCTTCAAGGATGAGTGTGTTGTGGCGGCAGCACTGGAACAATAGAAACCAACAGTGAGTGTAGTTGAATTGTATCTTCCCATTTTGTGATGCAGCAACCTCAGATTGAGCATTATGAAATACTAATACCACTGAGAGTTGATACATCTCCATACAGAAAAGATACAGTGCTAAGGAACCCACTATAGTAAGCCTCTTCAGTCGAAGCTTTTTCCATTTCAGGTCAATCAAAGTAATATTTTGCTGCAGAAACTAAACAATACTAGACTGGAACCAGGCACTGGTACTGCAGTTACTAAAATCACTGGTGGTTCATGTTGCTGTAATTCTCTGCACTAATTGCAATAGAAGATGCCTCAATAGTCTGTACTTATCTCTGGAAGCAACAGCAGTTGGTGTGCAAAAAAAGTACAGATTGAGTGTGTTGTGAATTGATGCTCTGTTGATGTATTTGTAGAAGATCAGTCCATGCCATTGCCTGAGTTAGTTGAACCTGTCTTTGGAACCTGCAAAATGTAGCAAACAAGTTAGGAAGGGAGTTTGTGCTCCCAGGTTCTTGTGTGTTCTCGGAGCATTGAAGAAGCTTGATCTATAAGTGAGGTAAGAGGGCTTTGGCTACTGCTAGGTTGGTATATTGTTGTTTTTTGTCGTCAAACTACCCCCAGAATGAGAATGAAGCCATGCTAATACCACTGGGAAGTAATGAGATAGCACACAACCATACAATACTACCCTAAACATAGCAGCAAAAGCAAATATATGTGAGTGTAGCCTGCTTGTTATATTGAAAGTTGTGAGGTGTATGTAAGCCCAGTAGCAATGAAGAAGAAGTATCTCAAATACATTGTTATTCGTTTGTTCAAAGGCATCTATATCTAACCAATTAGCTACACCCTACAAAGAAGTGCCTGGGGTATGTAAGCCCAGTAGCAATGAAGAAGCAGTAGCTGAAAAGCATTGTTATGGGTTTGGTCAAAGGCAGCTATAACCAACCAATCAGCTACACCCTACAAAGAAGTGCATGTGGTATTTCAAATGCAAAGGAACCAAACAATGCAAATAATAATGTGAGTAAAAGGAAGTTGTTAGTCATTGGTTGCAGCAACTGCCTGGTTATGATGACATATTGTTGAAGAAGCTAGAGTTGTGAGAAACTAGTGGGTGACTGTTATTGAAATGTTGATCGCATGTTGCATTTGGTGGTGCTAAAGTGAGGAGTGTTGTGGCTGTCTTGCCTGCTTGGCTTAGAATGCTTGTCTTGCCTGTTAAGAATGCAGAAATATGAAGCAATGAGAGGTAAAGTATTATATGTTTTGATCATTAATCAGGTTCTCTTCTCTTTGCAATCCTAATCCGAAGGTTAGAAATTTATGATTTGTCCATGTTGATCAGTTTTTTTGCTGCAATTGGCAAGTCATGAAATGAATGAAATATGAGTGTACCTGCGAAAGAGAAAGCTAGGTTAGCAAGAAAATCTGCAACAGTGTTCCCTTCCCTTAGTACATGATGAAAGAGAACATTGTAGTTGTTCTTTATCTGCTTGAGCTTCCTCACTTCGGCACTTATACACCATGGAGTTGCCCATTCCCCATCAATAATCTTCCTCATCACTAAGGAATCAGTCTCCATAATCAGTGGATATAATTGTCTTTCAATACAGTATTCTAACCCCTCACAAATAGCCTTTTTGCTTATGCCACTATATTGGTTGCCTCTCCTATTTCACTTGCCTTAGCAATAATCAAATCACCCACATGATCTCGCACACAAAAGACATATGAGCTTGGTCTAGGGTTAGCTCTTGATGCACCATCTGTGTTGCACTTGAACCACCTTTCATAAGAAAGATGCCATGTCACTTTCTTGGACACAATGTATGGCATGTAACCCTCCAAGAATCTTATCAGTTCTGGCCATAAAAGGGAGATGCTTGACATCCATGGATACCTCACTCTTTCTAGGTAATGTAGTGTCTTGTTCACCTTATGAAGCACCTTATTGCACGATATTGTACCTCCATATTTCATTGTATTTCTCCTCTTCCAAAGTTCCCACGTGATCACCGCTGGAATAACTTGAAATAATTTAGGACAACCGCTGGAACTGCTTTAGTTTAGGACAACATTGTGCATTTCACCATGCTCTTATTACTTGATGAACCTGAATCAGATTTACTACCAACCCTACTGCTTGAAGGAAAGTCTTCCATACCTTGTTTGCAGTTTCACCCGTTAAGAACAAATACTGGAATGAGTCTTCTTGTGGTTGTGAGCAGTACCAGCACTTGGACACTATCATATACCCACCTCTCCTCCACAAGTCATTTGTGGGAATCTTCCCTTTTCACAATCTCCGTAGAAAGAAGGAGATTTTAAATGGTAAACCTTGAGTCCACATCTTACTATAATATGGAGATTGTAGGCACTACTAATAGAAACATTTCCTGAAGGTGTAGGCATCCATCTAGGAAAATCCCAGCCATCGTCAGTAGTGTCGAATAGAACTTCATGTCTGATATGTTGAGCAATATCTATAGGAAAAGACTGATCCAGGAGTTTCTCATCCCAGGCATCATCCACTCTCAAGTCAGTTACTTCTTGTATATCTTCATTGATTGGGTAGTCTCTTAGAACAACATGGTACAAAGCTCTTAGTCCAGTCCAATTCTCATGCCAAACGTTAGTTGATCCCCTTTTCATTTCCCATAATATTTCATGATCCACCTCTTCCCTGGCCTCTAACATTCTCCTTCGTACATGAGACCCCCCTCTAAATTTGACCACTATTGGTAGCTCCTTTTTACAGTATTTGTTCCACATAAAATTAGACCATAAGGACTTTGATGTCCTAAACTTTCCCCACAACTTGGCAAATAAAGCTCTAGAGACATCATGCAGAGATCTAAAACCTACTCCCCCTTCTTCCTTTGGTATGCAAAGATTTTGCCATTTTGTCCAATGTCTACTTCTACCTTCATCCTTGTTACTCCAGAAGAACCTAGCAAAGGTTTTATGAAGGTGTTCAAGTACATTGTTAGGTGGATCAAGGACAGAAAGGATGTGTGTAGGCATGCTTTGTAGGACACTAGTGATTAATGTAATTTCCCCCCATAAGACAGTAACTTCCCTTTCCAAGAGTGTAGCTTTGCCTTCATATTTTTAATCAAGTCATTATAATAATCCTTCCTTCTTCTTGTGCAGATTATTGGACTGCCAAGATAAGTGAATGGAAACTCACCCCTTGAGAATCCAGTAATAGCACCTACAGAGTTGAACAATCTTGCAGACACAGTAGAGTGCAAATAAAAGGAACTCTTTGTCTTATTAATCATTTGGCCAGAAATGTGCTCGTACTTGTACAAGACTTCTATAATCTTCTCTAAAGAGTATGGATCAGCTGAAGCAAATATTATAGTGTCGTCTGCGTAGGCTAAATGATTCAATGGATCAGTCCACTTAGGCATGCCAAAGCCCTTGAATCTCTGGTCTTTAAATAGCTTATTTAAAGACCTAGACAGTACCTCTGCATAGAGTATGAACAGGGTTGGGGAGAGAGGATCCCCTTACTTGAAACCTCTTATTGAGTGAAAGAAACCTGAAGCTTGACCATTAATCAGAACAGAATATCGATTTTTAGATAGTAGATTCCACACCATGTTGATGAAGCATTATGCAAATCCTATTTTCCTCAGAACATGCATTAAATACTTCCAAGAGACCCTATCATATGCCTTTTCCATGTCAAATTTGATAACTACGTTGGCTGGTTTTCCCCTTAACCTTATGTCAGTAGCAATCTCATGAGTTAATAAAATATTTTCAAATATACTTCTTCCCTTAACAAATCCTGACTGGTTGGAAGAGATCAAAGAAGGCAGTATCTTTTTCAGCCTATCATGAACAACTCTAGATATCACTTTATTTATAAAATTGCTTAAGCTTGTAGGTCTGAGATCAATGAATGTTTGAACCTATGGGTTTTTTGGTAGCAAGACAAGGTTTGTGTGCGTTATAGACTTAGGCAAAGGACTTCCTCCATAAAACAATTTCAGCATCTCATGTATATCTTCCCCTATTATATCCCTACATTCTTGAAAGAAAATTCTTGTGAAACCATATGGACGACCTGCACTATCACCACTCAATGCAAATATTGTTTTCTTTACTTCCTTAATTTTAGGAATTCTACAAAGCTCTAAGTTTTGATCACTAGACACCATTGGAGGTACATTGCTTAGGAGCTCAGAGCTTGTAGGGTCATCTTCTTATGTAAAATGCTTCTGGAAAAATTCTAGTGTTGCATCAACCAGTTGATCTTGTGACTCTATCCAAGCACCATCATGATTTTGGATTCTATTCAGTTGGAGCTTCTGCCTTTTACCATTGACATGGTTGTTAAAAAATCTAGTATTTCTGTCTCCTTATGAAAACTAAGACATTCATGCTTTTTGTTTCCAATACTGCTCCTCTATGCTCAGATATCTCTTTAACTCAGATTGTGCTTTTTGAAGTACAATTCTATTATCTATTGTTGGTTTTTCTTCAAATAGAATTTTCTTTACTCTGACCACATCTTCTCTTAAAGCCGGTTGTTTAAAGATATCCCCATAAGTGAGCTTGCTCCATTTTGAAAGAGTAATCTTAACTCTTTTTAGTTTATGTTTGAACATCACGAAGGGGTCACCTGTGAAATCAGCCAGCCAATTTTGTCTAACTACCTCCATAAAAGAGGCATGTTTTATTCAGAAATTTGAAAGGTTTGGCAATTTGAGTGGTCTGCTTACCACAACTCATCAGTAGTGGTGCATGGTCAGAACCTGTTCTGATGTGGTGCTCCACTTTTGTATTAGGGAATAAAGTCTGGAATGGCACATTGACAAAAAATTTGTCCAACCTTTTGAATATGCATTCTGAGTTTGGTCTCCCATTCCACCAAGTGAATGGACTTCCTTTGTACCCCATGTCACAGGAGTTTACACAAAAGGTAAAATCTTCATATTCTGGAAGATAAACTAGCAGTCCACTAATCTTCTCTTCTTCATTAAGAATCACATTAAAGTCCCTGCAACCACCCAAGGTAATTCCATATCTCTAGCAAGGTAGTATAGATTATCCCACAATTCTAATCTATCCAGGGATGAACACTTTGCATATACAAAGGTCATCATGATGTGCTTATCAGTATCTTGATGATAAACCATGATAGTAAGTTATTAGTCAGTGTCAATCACCACATCCCACTGGACCACAACATCAAGAAATAGCCATATCTTGCCATTGATATTAGATATTGCTACTTCCATGCCTAGTCTCCTCCTATAGTTCTGAATAAGCCTCTGATTTTGGAAAGGATCCATGAGTGTTATAACGAAAAAACCATATTCCCTTTGCATGTTAATAACTCTCTGAAAGGCCTGCCGAGTCTTAACAGACCTTATGTTCCATATGAGTGTCTTAATTATCATCTAGTGGTAGAGGCTTCCCTCTTGGGCAGTATTCTTGTAGAAGGTTGTTGTTCCTTGTGATGAGTTTGCTTCCTTCCTTTCATACCATGTTTAGCTGCAGTCCTAGGTGACAAATCTCCTTCCCTTTCCACAGACTTGAAATTCACAGTTGTAGATTCATCATCACCTTCATCTTCTAGTAGTTCATTAGTGCCCAAGGGTTTATAAATTTCCAAAGGCAAATCCTTGTGTGCAATAATGTCATGCATAATCTGAGTAGGAGATTGCAGTGGTATATTGATTTGAATCTGCATTAGAGATCCAATGGCTGATGCAATTGCTATAGGCAGTGTATCAATTGCGGCTGACTCCCTAGGAATTATGGCTGACCCTACTTGCTTATACACAATTGTTGGATCCTTCCCATCTACATTTTGAGAGCCTGGCCTAAGTATATGGTGATTGTAGACATGTAATTTCTGACCGTCCCCGAAAGATTACACATTTTTAGCACATAGATGTTTCTTTTAGTTCTAAAATTGGTACGTTGCCTATTTTTGAACCTTTTCCTTCATTTTCCCTAAAAATGAAAACTACAAAAATATCTTTCTTTGTTTTAGTTAATTTAGTTCATGTTACTTCTCATAAAAATGAAAATCCCAAATAAAGTCACATTTTCTTTAGGATTTTATGGCATTATGATTCAATAGTTTAGTCTAAATCTTCCTATTTTTGGTTTTCAAAAGAGAAAGAGGAAGGAAATTGTTTTGGAATCACACTCGTGTTTCTTTCCTATATCAAAAGGGAAAGTAGGAGAATTAATTAATGAAAGAAAAATTATTTCTACTCTTTATATGTGGACCCCTCACAAAAAGACAAAATGGGATAACAAACTCGTTTGCACAATCTCACAATTCACTCATACGCACAAAAGCACACACAATCACATGGCAGAGGGGTCCACACATTTTTATCCATTTTTGTTTCTTCTTGCCCAAGAATTTCAAAAAGAAACAAGGACATATTCACACACAGAGAGGGAATGGAAAGGAGAGAGAGAGGGAGTGGGTACAAGACTTTGAGGGGAAGAGAGGATTTTCGGGAGAGAGACTTTGAGTGGGGGCAAAACTTTTGACGAGGAGAGAGGATTTTAAGGAGTAAGAGTTAGGGGAACGGACAGAAAAAAAAAAAGGAGAGATCAGGAGAAGTAATTAATTCCTGCACCATATAACCTTTTACCAAACGTTTGAGTCTGGGGATCTTTCATTTTTCATGAATTAACAACACCTATATCCTGCCTATTAATCAAAAAACCAGACAATACCACTCTTAACATGCCATATAAATTTACTATATTAAACAAGTTCTAAAATCAGTCACTACCTTCATCGAAACTACCTTCAAACACCATGAAAACCACATAAAATCGAGTGTCTACTGTCAACTCCATCTTGCCGATGAACCCAATTTTCCCGGCAGAAATTTCGATGGCAGCAGTCATCGGTAGAGAGTCGAGGTCCGTCCGAGGTGACGTGCAAGGATCCAGTCTAAGCTCATCCATCTTGTCGGGTTCTGTGTTTAATAATATCAACTGAGGTCCATCCCTAAGTTTTCTACATGCCTTATACTGCCGCATGCACGTCAATATCATATCACAATAACAATTCGCACCACAAGTGCCCATATATCACAACTTGCCAACAACAACAACAATACCAATATTTCCACAATTATAGCCCATGGCTCCACCATAATGTATACAAGAATATCAACAGCAACAATGAATGAAAAATGCTCAATAAGATAGATGTTTCAACAATAACCAACATCGCCTCAATGTATTAACGACTCTCACAACTTCAATACCAAATAACTCACAAATGAGAGAAATAATGTATAACCACGATATTAGGCAAGACTAACTCACAATAAAAGGGATCACATTTAACAATGAGTCTCAAATAATGGAAATCAACAAGGAAAGGGATAACATGAACAATTATTCCAAGTAACAAAAATTAACTATGAAGAGATAGCATGTAATAATAAAAGAGGCAACAAGTTTAACTAAATCACGGGAGCAATTTAGCAAGTAAGATGTAGAACAAGTACTAAACAAATCATTTAAGGAATGTAAGGATAGTCTAACACAATTAAGGATAAATTAACTATGAGAATTTAGAACATGATATGACAATTCAATTAAAGCATGGAAATAGTCTAACTAGCCTAAATCAGTCAAATACCACGTAAAACTCATGTAACAACTCGTCACCTTCCGTACACAGATTTCACTTAGCACAATTGAATCGACAATACAAATCCTAAGGGGTGGTTCCTACCACATGAAGTTAGGCGAGACACTTACCTCAATTAGGCCAATTCAATACTCGAAAATAGATTTTTCCTTAAAATCCACCTTCACGCGACTCAAATCTAACTAAAATTAACTCAATATCATCAACCAATGCTAGGGAATTCTGTTGCAATAGATAAAGTTAAGATCTTTACACTTTTTTTCAAAAAGTCAACGAAAGTCAACCCGAGTCTGCCCGGTCAAAACCCGGGTCCAATTGTAGATTCCGTCTACCCATGACCCCACGAGTCCATATATGTGATTTTTTTCAAAATCCGAGTCCAAATCGACTCTCAAACTCAATTTCTTATTTTTCACAAACTTGACAAAGTTTCACTTTGATTCACATGATTTTGATATTAAAATCTAAGATATGTTGATGGAATATGATTAGAAATAGATTAGAATCACTTACCCAAGGTTTGTAGGTGAAAATTCCCTCTCCAAATCGCCTCCTACCGAGTCTAGAGTTCAAAAATGAGAGAATAAATTCAAAAATCCCGTCCTTCAGCTATTTGTCCAGTCGCAGATGTCGCAAATGCGACATGGGGTTCACAATTATGAACCCCGCAAATGCGAAAAATCCCTCGCAAAAGCGAAGACCTTCCATTTATGTTGTCATCGCAAATGCGATGAAAAGTTTGTAATTGCGAACCTTGGACATCCACAAATGCGACCATGTAGATCGCAAATGCGAACCAGATCTCCCAAGGTACTTATTGCAAATGCGAACCCAGCAGACTTGGCCTAATGTCGCAATTTCCATCCAAAAACTCGCAAATACAATACCAGAGGCACCTGTGCAAAAAAAAAACCAACAACTTAAACTCTATCAACACTCCGCTAAGCGTCCGAAACTCACCCGAGCCCTCGGGGCTCCAAACCAAACATCCACACAAGTCTAAAAATATCATACGAACTTGCTCGCGTGATCAAAACACAAAAATAACATATAAAACTACGAATTGAACTCTCAAACACATGATTTTCAAAGAAATTTTCAAGAACGTCTAGAATTATAACTAAGCATCTGAATCCTATCAAATTAGCTCCAAACGACACCAAATTTTGCAGGCAAATTCTAAATGCGATGACGGACCTATTCTAAGTCCCAAAATCAAATTTTGATCTCGATAGCTACAAGTCAACCTTCGGTCAAATGTTTCAACTTTAAATTGCCAAATTTTGGCAAATCAACACAAATCAACCTACGGACTTCCAAATCAATTCTGGGCATAAGCCCAAGTCCGAAATCACGATACGAAGCTATCGGGGCCTTAAACACACAGTTCCAGGGTCGTTTTCACAAAAGTCAAAGTTTGGTCAACATTTTCAAATTTAGACTTCTAAGTCAAGAATCAAGGGTTCAAATCAACTCGAAAGCTTCCCGGATAGAAACTAACCAACCCCGCAAGTCATTAAAGCATAAACACACTACTTTGAAACAATAAAAGGGGTAACAGGGCACAATTACACAAAACGACCAATCGGGTCGTTACATTCTCCCCCTCTTAAAATAAATGTTCGTCCTCGAACGTGCATAAGGACATACCTGAAGTGATGAATAGATGAGGATAATGACTCTGCATGTCGTGCTTGGTCTCCCAGGTTACCTCCTCGACCGGATGACCCCTCCATTAAACCTCCACTGAAGCAATATCCTTTGATCTCAACTTCTAGACCTGTCTGTCCAAGATCGCCACAGGCTCCAACATATAAGTCAATTGGATCGTGCTGAAGTCTAGAACATGAGATGGATCACCATAATACTTTTGGAGCATAGAGACATGGAACACCGGATGAACCGCAGATAAACTATGAGGCAAGGCAAGCTTTTAGGCCACCTCTCTAATCCTCTCAAGGATCTCAAAAGGTCTGATATACTTAGGGCTCAACTTGCCCTTCTTCCCGAACCTCATCACACCCTTCATAGGTGAAACCCGGAGCAAGACTCGCTCTCCAACCATGAATGAAACATCGCGAACCTTCCGATACGCATAACTATTCTATCTAGATTAAGTTGTACGAAGCCGATCCTGGATCATCTTGACCTTCTCCAAAGCATCTTGAACCAGATCTGTGCCTAATAACTTAGCCTCTCCCAGCTCAAACCTCCCAACTGGATGGAGAACGACACCGTCTCCTATAGAGAGCCTCATACGGAGCCATCTAGATACTCGACCGGTAGCTGTTATTGTAGGCAAACTCTGCAAGTGGCAAGAACTGATCCCAAGCGCCCTCAAAATCTATAACACAAGCGCAAAACATATCCTCCAATATCTGAATAGTGTGCTCGGACTGTCCGTCCGTCTAAGAGTGAAATGTTGTACTCAACTCAACCCGTGTGCCTAGCTCACGCTGTACAGCCTTCCATAAATGCGATGTGAACTGCGTACCCCAATCAGAGTTGATGGATACAGTACGCCATGAAGTCAGACAATCTCACGTATATAAACCCGATCCAGCTGCTCTAAAGAATAGGTAATCGCTACCAGAATGAAATGAGCCGACTTGATCAACTTGTCCACAATCACCCACACCGTATCAAACTTCTTCTGAGCCCGTGGGAGCCCAACAACGAAGTCCATGGTGACACTCTCCCATTTTCACTTGGGAATCTCAAGTCGCTGAAGCAAACCACCCGGTCGCTGATGCTCATACTTTACCTGCTAACAATTTAGGCACCAAGCTGCATACTCCACTATGTATTTCTTCATCCTCTTCCACTAATAGTGTTGCCTCAAGTCTTGATACATCTTAGTGGCACTCGGATGAATGGAGTACCGCAAACTGTAGGCCTCCTGGAGAATTAACTCACGTAAACTATCTACATTGGGCACACATAATCGGCCCTACATCTGTAACACGCCGTCATCCCCAATAGTAACCTCTTTGGCATCGCCATGCTGAACTGTGTCCTTGAGGACAAGTAAATGGGGGTCGTCATACTGACGCTCTCTGATATGGTCATATAGAGAAGACCGAGAAACCATGCAGGCAAAAACTCGACTGGGCTCCAAAATATCCAATCTAACAAACTGGTTGGCTAAGGCTTGAACCTCCAATGCAAATGGCCTCTCTGCTACCGGTAGATATGCTAAACTACCCAAAGTCTCTGTCTTTCGACTCAAGTCATCGGCCACCATATTGGCCTTCCCGGGATGATATAGAATGATGATATCATAGTCCTTAAGTAACTCTAACCACCTCCGCTGACGCAAGTTAAGATCATTATATTTGAACAAATGTTGTAGATTCCGTTGGTTGGTAAAGACCTCACAAGGAACATCATACAAATAATGTCGTCAGATCATCAATGCATGAACAATGGCTGCCAAATCTAAGTCATGGACTGGATAATTCTTCTCATGGGTCTTCAGCTACCGAGACGCGTAAGCAATCACCCTACCGTCTTGCATCAGCACCGTGCCAAGTCCAACACGTGACGGATCACAATACACAGTATAAGGCCCCGAGCCTATAAGCAACACCAACAATAGGCAGTAGTCAAGGTAGTCTTGAGCTTTTTAAATCTCGCCTCACACTCCTCGGTCCACCTGAAAGGAGCACCCTTACGGGTTAATCTGGTCATAGGTGCAGCAATAGATGAGAAACCCTCTACGAAACGATTATAATACTCGGCCAAACCAAGGAAACTTCGGATCTCAGTAGTTGAATACGGTCAGGGCTAACTCTGCACCGCCTTAATCTTCTTCGGGTCTACCTTGATCCCCTCACTCGATACCACATGACCCAAAAATGCCACTGAATCAAGCCAGAATTCACACTTTGAAAATTTTGCATATAACTTTTTCTCTCTCAAGGTCTAGAGCACGATCTTCAAGTGTTGCTCATGATCTTCCCGACTGCGGGAGTACACCAAGATGTCGTCAATAAACATAATAACGAATGAATCAAGATAAGACTGTAATACACTATTCATCAGGTGCATAAATGTTGTCGGGGCATTAGTTAGCCCAAATGACATTACAAGGAACTCGTAGTGACCGTACTGAGTCCTAAAGGCAGTCTTCAGAATATCCGAATCCTGAATCTTCAGCTGATGATAACCTGACTGCAAATCATTCTTTGAGAACACTCTGGTACCCTGTAGCTGATCAAGTAAGTCATCAATGCATGGCAATGGATACATGTTCTTTACTGTAACCTTGTTCAACTGACAATAATCAATACACATGCGCATAGAACCATCTTTCTTCTTTACAAACAAGACTGGAGCACCCCACTGTGACACATTAGGCCGAATGAATCCTTTATCAAGCAACTTTTGCAACTGCTCCTTTAACTCCTCCAGTTCCGTTGGGGCCATACGATATGGTAGAATAGAAATGGGCAGAGTTCCCGGCAATAAGTCAATACCAAAATCGATATCCCAGCCAGGCGACATGCCTGGAAGATCTACTGGAAATATATTTGGAAAGTCTGTCACTACCGAAACTGACTCAACGATAGGAGTATCAGCACTGACATCCTGCACAAAGGCTAGATAAGCATCACACCCCTTCTCAACCATCCGCTGAGCCTTTAGAAATGATACAACTCTGCTAGGAACATAATCTAATGCACCTCTCCACTCTAACCGTGGTAAACCTGGCATAGCCAGCTTTACAATCTTGGCGTGACAATCAAGAATAGCATGATAGAGTGACAACCAGTCCATGCCCAAGATAACATCAAAGTCTACCACACTAAGTAACAATTGATCAACGCTGGTCTCAAAACCACCGATAATAACTAAACACGACCGATATGCATGGTCCACAATAACAGAATATCCCATAGGTATGGACACATAAATAGGAGAACTCAAAGAATCACAAGATATATCTAAATACGGGGCAAAGTAAGATGACACAATGGATAAGTGGATCCCGGATCAAATAAGACAGATGCATCTCTATGGCAAACCGGAACCATACCTGTAATGACTCAGTCTGAAGCAACTGCCTCTGTCCTACCCGAAAAAGCATAGAATCTGGCTTGGTCTCTCCTTCTAGGGCGACCTATACCTACCCGTCCCCTACCCCTAGCTGGCTGTGCGGGTGGGCCGGCAACTGGGCAGCAACTATGGCCTTGGAAGTTTGTGGGCCTGACTGAATCCGTGGAGCCTGAGTAGTCTGGGAAGGTGCACCCCTCCTGAATCTGGGGAAGTCTCTATCTATATGGCGGGTATCGTAACACTCAAAGCAAGCTCTCGGTGGGTGTGGCAGTTGGGATTAGCTCGGGGTCTGGTCGGCTGGACTGACCGATGAAGGCACCCCGTGCAGTAGGTGCATTAGAAAGTGGTTGAGCAAAGTGTGCAACCTGAGATCTCGGAATACCCAGAGCACCACTAGAAGCTGGAAATGCCGAATGAACTGGACGGCTCCCATAGCCCCTACCATAATGAGTTATAGTTGCAGCGTGACCACCACTAAATCTGCGTGTACCACGAGGCCTCTAGGCCTCCCTATCATCCCTCTCACGACCCCACATACCCTCCAACCTCCGTGCAATCTCGACCACCTACTGATACGGAGTATCAAACTCCAACTCCCTAGCCATGTTGAATCTAATACCATAGTTGAGCCCCTCGATAAATCGACGGACTCGCTCTTTAACTGTAGAAACCAAAGCAGGTATATGTCTAGACAGATCACTGAATCAGACGGCATACTCCGACACTATCATATTACCCTAGCACAGCTACTCAAACTACGCACGCCATACATCCCAAAGGGTCTGAGGAATAAACTCTCTCAAGAAAAACTTTGAAAACCGGTCCCATGTAAGTGAAGCTGCCTCGGTTGGGCTACCTACCTCATACGCCTGCCACCACTGATATGTTGCTCCCTTTAGCTGGAGCGTAGTAAAAGCAACCCCACTCGTCTCCACAATACTCATAGTGCATAGAATGTAGTGGCACTCCTCAAGAAAACCATGTGCATCCTCTGAAGCCAAAATACTGAAAGTAGGGGTGGTACTTCTTGAACCTCTCAAGCCTAAGTTGTTTCTCCTCAGATGTTGTTGCCCTAACCACGGGCTGAACCGGAGCAACGGGTTGTACCGGTATAACTTCTGGGACCTGATCAACCTGGACCCACTGCTCTGGGGTACGGACCGAGGGAGTCTGTGCTCCTCCCCCAGCCCGAAATGTGGCTGGTGCAAGTGGGATCAACCCCGCCTGAGCTAAGGTACCGAATAAGCTCAAGAACTGTGCGAGGGTCTTTTGAAGTGCTAGGGTGGCAATAGGTGCCTCAGGTGTCTGTCCCCCGAATAGAGCTACTGGTGGCTCCTCTGTCGCAGCTCGGGCAGGTGTTTTGGCTGCACCACGTGCCCTTCCTCGGTCTCTACCACAGCCCCGGTCCCTCGCGGCTCTAGCAGGGGGCATGGGTGTCTGATCGTCAGATCCAGTGGTGCGTGTCCTCACCATCTGTGAGAGAATAGAAAGTCAAAGATTTAGTTTTTGAAATCAGCCATTTCGCACGATAAGGAATCAAAGAAGTGAAGTTTTCCTAACAGTTCTGTAGCCTCTAAAAAATAAGTACAGATGTCTTCGTACCGATCCGCAAGACTCTACTAAACCTACTTATGACTCATAATACCTATGAATCTAGAGCTCTGATACCAACTTGTCACGACCCCAATTCCCCTTCGTAGGATGTCTTGATGGCACCTAGTCTCTATGACTAGGTAAGCATAACAATTTATAATAACTGAGCAAATATAATTAACAAGTAACTGAAAACAACTGAATAATTGATAAAAACCTTCCGAAAACAGAACCTCAAAATACACACTACAAAACTAGTAGAACTGAGTCATAAGCTCTATAGAATAATTCTAAAATATCTAATACATCACTATCTGGAAGAAATACAACAGGAAATAAAATAAGGAAGGTGACTCCGAGGCCTGCGAACCTGGAGCGGGTATACCATGAAGTCTCCCAAGCAGCAGCTACAAACAATCTCGAACGACCAGTACGAGCAGACATACCTGGATACAAAACAAGAGAATAACCTGATCAGATACCGAAATCTAAACATGGGAACACATAAATGAAACAACTGAAGAAAAACCCAAGTGGTCATATATGGACAATAGCTTCTAGAACAAATAAGAATGAAACAACAAGAAATATTTCCACCAAAAACTCTTTGCTACATGAAATTAACAGCTAGAATTACAACGAGGTACCGCCTTGTATAATCAAGAATCATAACCGAGGTACCGCCTCGTATAATCAAGAATCACAACTGAGGTACCGCCTCGTATTCACATTTCTCAATTTCAATCACAATCTTTCCTTATACCGCCGCGTGAGCCTTATATTTGAAATAGGTTTGGAAAATAGTTTTTCCGAAATAGCTACACGCATTTTAGCCCACCTTATGACGCTGCGTGGCTTCACGTAGTTCTCCTACAAGCAACACGCACATAAGTCCCACCTTATACCGCCGCATCCACATTAACCCCAAGCCTTATACCATCGCATGCGCGTCAATATCATATCATAATAATAATTCGCACCACAAGTGCCCATATATCACAACTTGCCAATAACAACAACAATACCAATGTTTCCACAACAATAGCCCATGGCTCCACCACAATGTATATAAGAATGTCAATAGCAACAATGAATGAAAAATGCTCAATAAGATAGATGTTTCAACAATAACCAGCATCGCCTCAACGTATTAACGACTTTCACAACTTCAATACCAAATAACTCAACAATGAGAGAAATAATGTATAACCACGATATTAGATAAGACTAACTCACAATAAAAGGGATAACATTTAACAATGAGTCTCAAATAATGGAAATCAACAAGTAAAGGGATAACATGAATGAATTACTTCAAGTAACAAAAATTAACTATGAAGAGATAGCATGTAACAATAAAAGAGGCAACAAGTTCAACTAAAGCATGAGAGCAATTTAGTTGAACTTGTTGCCTCTTTTATTAGTTGAACTTGTTTGTAGAACAAGTACTAAACAAATCATTTAATGCATGTAAGGATAGTCTAACACAATTAAGGATAAATTAACTATGAGAATTTAGAACTTGATATGGCAATTCAATTAAAGCATAGAAATAGTCTAAGTAGCCTAAATCGGACAAATACCACGTACAATCCGTGTACCCACTCATCACCTTGCGTACACGGATTTCACTTAACACAATTGAATCGACAATTCCAATCCTAAGGAGTGGTTCCCCCACACAAAGTTAGGCAAGTCACTTACCTCAATTAGGCCAATTCAATACTCGAAAATAGCTTTTTCCTTAAATTTCGCCTCCACACGGCTCAAATCTTACCAAAATCGACTCAATATCATCAAACAATGTTAGGGAATTCAATTGCAATAGATAAAGTTAAAATCTTTATACTTCTCCCAAAAAGTCAACAAAAGTGAACGCGGGCCTCGCTTGGTCAAAACTCGGGTCTAATGGTAGATTTCGTCTACCCATGACCCCACGAGTCCATATATGTGATTAGTTTCAAAATCCGAGTCCAAATCGACTCTCAAACTCAATTTCTTATTTTTCAAAATCTTGGCAAAGTTTCACGTTGATTCACATGATTTTGATGTTAAAATCTAAGATATGTTGATGGAATATAGTTAGAAATAGATAAGAATCACTCGCCCAAGGTTTATAGGTGAAAATCCCCTCTCCAAATCGCCTCCTACCGAGTCTAGGATTCAAAAATGAGAGAATAAGTTCAAAATTCTTGTCCCTCAACTATTTGTCCAGTCGCATATGTCGCAAATGCGACCTGGGATTCGCAATTGCGAACCCCGCAAAAGCAAAAAATCCCTCACAAAAGCGAAGACTTTCCATTTCTGCTGTTATCGCAAATACGATGAAAAGTTCACAATTGCGAACCTTGGACATCCGTAAATGTGACCATATAGATCGCAAATGTGAACCAGCTCTCCCGAGCTACTTATCGCAAATGCAAACACTGGGTTCGCAAATGCGAACCCAGCAGACTTGGCCTTAATATCTCAATTGCGATCCAAAAACTCGCAAATGCGAAATCAGAGGTACCTGTGCAAAAAAAAAACAGCAACTTAAACTCTATCAACACTACGCTAAGCGTCCGAAACTCACCCGAGCCCTCGGGGCGCCAAACCAAACATCCACACAAGTTTAAAAATATTATACGAACTCGCTCGTGCGATCAAAACACAAAAATAACATCTAAAACTATATCTTGAACTCTAAAACGCATGATTTTCAATGAAATTTTCAAGAACTTCTAAAATTACAACTAAGCATCTGAATCCTATCAAATCAGCTCCAAACGACACCAAATTTTGCGGTCAAATTTTAAATGCAAATCAAATTTCGAGCTCGATAGCTAAAAGTGGATCTACGGTCAAACTTTTCAACTTTAAATTACCAAATTTTGGCAAATCAATCTACGGACTTCCAAAATCAATTCCGGGCATACGCCCAAGTCCAAAATTACGATACGAAGCTATCGCAGTCATAAAAATACAGTTCCGGGTCATTTTCATAAAAGTCAAAGTTTGATTAATATTTTTAAATTTACACTTCTAAGTCAAGAATCAAGGGTCCAAATCAACCCGAAAGCTTTCCGGAACGAAACTAACCAACCCCGCAAGTCATAAAAGTATAAACACATAAGTGTGAAACAATAAAAGGGGTAATGCGGACAATTATACAAAACGACCAATCGGGGCGTTATAATTTACCCATGCTATGAGTAATTTAAATTAGTCCATAATCTATAACTTTTTAGCATGTTCATATAATATACCCGCTTAATTCATGAAAAGTCATGGATTTCTCTCGGTTCCCTAACCTCCTCTTTTTAACTCAGAATCAAATCTCAACATTATATTTACTTAGTCTCGCGAGAAATCGTGTATATAAAATTACTACTGTTTTAAAAGAAGGAAATATACATGTAATTGCCCGGAGCTTATCGCTGAGACTCGAGAATATAAATTTACTTATGGCACAAACACTGCACCAACGCCCCTTTCTGTTTCTCATGCCTTGTTGACTAAAAGATTTCCACAAAATCTCTTCTTTGCTTTCTTTGCCTTTTACCCGAATGAGCCTTCTTCAAATTTTTAGTTCTAAATCTCAAATCTTCTCTAATTAAAGCTTCTGTTGTCCTTTATGTTCCAAGTTATTCCACTACTATTCAGATAGGCTAGGCCCACTAACTTTATTTATTTATTTGTTTTTTGTTTTTTGTTTATTTTAGTTAATTACTTACTTACCCTTTTTAATGATCTGGAATATTATAATAGACAGAGGTACTTATGCCCTAAACCCGGTGAGGTGGCACTCTTCTAAGCCTGAATTTCAACTTATCTTACATAAGTCATGCCCCTTCGTAACCCTTTTCATTAAACCTGCCTCTATTAACCATTATCTTACATAAGAAGAAGCAATGTTTCAACAGAGCCCAACTGCTACATAGTTCAAAAGATGGCTTCAATGTATTGCCGATTTACATTGAGATATTTTGCCTTCTTCCACTTTCTATGTAAAAGAGGTTAGTTTTCTCATCATCGTAAAAATATTATAGGCTGTCTATGCCGATTGCCGCTTCCATTGTGTTGCTAATTTGACGTATCTTCCGATTCTTAATAATGAATTTTGCTACATTGAAAAGTAAATCTTGAAACTTAGCTTTCAAGTAGAATTTGCAAAATAGTTAAAAAGGCAAAAAGACTTGAAAAATGGACAATGTAATTATTATGGATTATATGTACTAACAGCCCCACTTCCCTTGAAACTCGACTTCCCTTAAAACTTCTTGCATAGAGGAAAAATGTTGCAACTCAACTAACAAGAAAAACTATTATAAAAAGACACGCCTTGCAAATTTCAAAATGCTTGTGTTTGCGTAATGCATTCTGTGTTGTCGAGTGATCCAAATACTTAAATTTAAGTACATGTATTTTGGAACAGGTTGGGTTTTGGTTAATTTGTTTATTTCGTACACAGGATTGATGTGTAAAAAAGGTTGATCGGTGACTCAGTTTGGTGTTACTTTTTTTTTTCTAAGAATGATAACAGTCAGTTTGACGTTACTTCTTCTTCCTTATAATTCATTACCGCTAAAAAAATATATCTTAAAAAGAAATAAAATAAGAATTGGATTGTTCTATTGCGTACTTTATTACGAACTCCTTAATTGAATGATTATGGAGATTTAATAATTAAATAATTTTTTTCTTTAAATTCTACTTCAAATTTTTACTAATTTTCAGTTTTTATTATTAGGTGTTTCTCAAGAACAAATTTTATAAGCTTTTGTCTACCATAATGGGATATCTTTGAACAATTAATTCCACCATGTTCTTTACAAAACTATACATTACTTGCTTTGTAGGTGCATGTGTATTTTGGAGAAAAAAAATATTTTGTTTGATTTCGGCAGTACAATTTCCTACCTTCATGATTTTGACTTTAATAAAAAAGAAAAAAGAATGTCTGCAATTTTGCTTCCCCTTTTGAGTGAAGTTGCGGGCCTATAGTTGTTCAATTGGCATCAACACTTGAAAACCATATAAGATGATTAAAGGAAGAGGGAAAGTTGTCACTCTCGAGATATTTTGGTGACAATATTGTGGAGCATCAAAGCTGAAATTCCCCTTAAAATATATGAATTATAGTGTCTCCAATGCTCCACGAGTTGTATGATTTGTACAAAGACTTTTTCCTTTTCGATTGTATAAAATTTCATAATGCTTTTCTATTTCTTTTTCATCTTTAATTATTCATCATGTATTTCTACGTGTAGGCCCCGATGAAGTGATGGGATAGATGAGCCATTTGCACGGTATAAACAAATAGTTTTTGAAAAAACTATGCATGAAAAATGTTATTTAGTCAATTATATAGTAGTTTTTATTTCCTTTTCCCCCTATTTTTGTAAGAATAAATAAAAAATTCTGATTTCGTATATATAATATTATTTTCAGAGTAGAGTACATTGTACAATATACATATAGGACGAGAATTAGGCTTTATTTTTCTTGGTGTTGTTGCTCCGGACTAGGCCAAAGTTGCATTGACTTTTATTTTAATACCTTTTTTTATATTAGGACCTAACCTTCATACATGATCTAATTTTAGTGTATTCACATAAGGATGTAAGGTCTATGGCATGGTACGGTGAAGCTAGCTCCAATTTACAAGTTCTTCTTGATTTTTAGGACCGAGTCAAAGTCAAAAAACAAGGTTTAAGCTATCAGAGCAGGGTATGCTCATTTTTCATTCTCTATGCGCTCTATTAAAACATTGGACAAATATTACTATCCGCTCACAAAATTTCTGCCAAAGCTTCATTTTCAGGAACGGGATGGAGTTTTGTGGTTGCTGAACACTAAATGTTGTTCTTTCCTTTCTCATGAACTATACGCATGGTACACTTTCTATTTTTTGATAGATCTTTTATCTCTTTTGTTGTTAAAGAGAGCCATAACTTTATTTTTAGGCCTTTTATTCTTATCATGAATAGTTTTGGATCGTCTAAAATCACTTTCATTTTGTGATCTGTTTTAATCGGTGCTTAAATTGAACAACATAACGTAAGATTGTATATATATTGTAGCACTTTCAATTGCAAATGGGAGCACATTCGTCTAATGTGTTTTAGTTTTCTATTTAAAGGGGAAGTTCAAATATTAAATGTAACTTCAATGATCTTCTTTATAGAAAGAAACTCAATTATTTGTAGCTCACAATGTTATGGAAGTTGTACATTTTAAATTTAGTATAAGGGGTGTGGCATGGATTTCAAGTTCACATTGCATCTCCAAGAAGTTTCTTTTGCAATGTTTCTTTTGCCATTTCCTTATAAATTGTATTTTAAGACTTCATATTTAATCATTAACCAAGCGATATCAAGAGGAAAAACTGTTCTTTTGGATTTCATTTAGTAACACACTTAATTGATTAGCAAGGCTTGATTTTGCTTAGCAAAAGTAATGATTTTAACTATTTGATCATATCCTGATTTCACCTCATGACCGCGCGACGAGCGGCATATTCACTAGTTTGCAAAATAACTGAAAGAATTATCATAACTTAACAAATTTTTTTCTTCTCCGCTTCTTCTATCTGTTTACTTTGGCAGCTTGTTCATGTCCTCAGCGCAACAATTTGTGATTTGAAACCAATCTGTGCCCTACCACTATTATCGTGGTTGTCATTTGAACTTACTGGATTTGTTCTCATGTTTTTAGTTTTTACTTTTCGGATTAACCTTAAAGTTGCATTGTCTATAGAACTGCGATATCATTGTCCAGACTCCAGAGTCGATGTTAAAAATACCTAATTAATTAGTTTATGATTTTTCCTTTGGAGAAGTTTAAGAAAAGAATAGTAGAAAATGACAAAACCAAAATAGTATTCTAAAGTTTCACTTATACAAGCTTTGAACTTCGAGACACCGTCAAAATAGTTTACCTGAACAATTCGACTTGTGGAAATTCCGAACTATAAAACACTGTCCTAGAGTTTCACTTGTAGCAGTTTAAACTCAAGAAAAAATTCCTGAAGTTCGTCTATTCTCAACTACTTTGCGTCATTTTTAATTTTGACTATTTTTCAACTACTTTGCAAACACGAACTATATATCAATTAGCAGCTCTAAAAAGTGGCTACTTGGAAGGAAAAATGACATTGTATAGCCGCTATAAAAATAATAGCCGAAAAAATATATAAAATTTATATATTTTTTGTATATATATACATTATGTATGTTATATACAAAAATTATATAAGTTTTATACACTTTTTCGGCGCGGGCTAAAAGTGATAATATCACTTGTAATCTAAATTTCCACGGGAATAGGAACAATGTCTTCTAAGCTTATATGGCCCAATGAAGAATAAAAAACCAGCCCAATATGATTACTAGTTCTGAGCAACGAGTAATTACAAATGATATTATCACTTTTAGCTCGCATCAGAAACTATTTACATATCCGAATTTCTCCAAGTGATATGGCTAGTACATTTAGGGCTATTTACTGTAAATTAACTTTTCCGGCCATCAACTGTTGTAAACTCTAATGGGCTGGCCATTTGTGTTTTTTTTTCCTATTCAAGAAGTCATGGATAATAAGGATATCCATATTATTCGTCGGGTAACTTATTTTTTATCCGTATTAGATATGATACGGGTCAGATAATTTATTTATTTTTTTAATTATCCGTTTTTGACCCGCTCATATCCGACCCAACCCGCCCGTTTGTCACCTCTACTCATGAGTAAATTTGGCTGTCTCCTCAACTTTGAGGTGAGCGATAAATATAAGCTCCTTTAATCTTTTACAGCCATAAATTCTCTTGGTTAATTACTCTATCCCATTGGAAAGTGCATAATTACGATTATAAGTTGAATAATGACTAAGAAATTCTGTAAGTTACAGGAATGAAGCCCAAAGGAAAATGAGACAATTTGACAAATTTATTGTGATGAAGGAAATATTTTGGCACCATTTAAAATGCACTATGTAAAGAAAATTTGCGGGAATAGCTGTAAGTTAAAATATGTTTATATTATATCAGCTTCGGTTTAACAATTATTATTGACATTTTTTCTTGAACTTGTGATTTTTTCTTAAGAGTGTATTGGAACTAGTGGCAATTATTCGACGCACTATTTCTTGTCAGAATCGAAGGATTATACATCCCTGTTCTACGCAGCATTAAGCGTTTGTACTTGCTAGTTTAAAGTTTTTACCTCTTCATTTGAGAAACTTTTGGGTCTTTCTAATTTAGCTAGCCACTTGAAGATTTTTCTTTCTTTGCGAAAATATGTTTGATTAGGTGAGAATTATATCTACAAAGTAGAGAAGAAGATATGTTATCCTCGCCCAAGTTCAAGGGTAATATGAAATTGTAAAAATTATACGGGGCGTCTTATTTGGTCGCTCCCATTTAACATATACCCATTTTTCAAAAAAGTTTTAACTTGTACCCATTTTTTAAATAACTTAAGGCCTTTTTCTCTTCCTCCTTCTTCTCCTTCGTTTTCTGAATGTTGAAGCTTGAGATATTGTTATGCGTTCTAGCATGATGATTCATATATATCTGTTTGTCCCATTATGTTCAGTTTGGTCTTATTCATAATAATTTAACCTCTTAGGTATTTTAGCTTTACAGATACATTGGTTTTTTGTTCTAATTTATCTGTAGTAATTTGTTTTCATGTCGAAAATATTTTTCATTCTTTAATCTTTGAAATGGACAGCATCAATCGCTGCTAATCATGATCTATTAAATTCATTGTTGTTTAGAACTTCAGCTCTAAGAATGCTGAAGTTCAGCAATTACAAAACAAACTTCAGCTCCTAGAATGCTGAAGTTCAACAATTACAAAACAAAAACTTCAGCTCCTGAAATGTTGAAGTTCAGCAATTACAAAACAAAAACTTCAGTCAAAACATGTTGTAGTTTTATTGAACTGAAGTTTGTCATTGCACTATGAATTGAAGTTTGCGTGATTGCCTTTGCAAGTCAGGCCAAACTTCAGGCAAAAATATCTGAAGTTTTGTTACATCTCAGGCAAAACATACTGAAGTTCAAACTTCAGACATAAATTTTTGCTACTTCGGGCCCGTATGTCTGAAGTTACACGAAAAGTGGGTACGCTTGCAATTTTTTTTGCAAAGCGGGTATAAGTTAAAATGTGACCCAAAAACTGAGTATAGATGCAAATGCCCTATGAAATTGGGAAAAAAACACAAATGGCCAGCCCATTAGAGTTTACAACAGTTGATGGCCGGAAAAGCTGATTTACAGTAAATAGCCCTAAATTTACTAGCCATATCACTTGGGGAAATTCGGATAGATATTTTCAGCAGGAAAATAGACAAAAACTCTGCTGCTTACGATCAATTTATGAAAAACCAATGGATCAACAGAATAAAACACAAATAAAGGGAAAAAAGCACAAAGGCACAAGAGGGACTTGCAAATCTGCAATTGAAAAGGCATATTTTTTAGAAAATAATCATTCGATTGAATGCTAGTGATACAAGATAAGTTGGTAAATTCTTTTAGAAAGCTAAACAGTTTATTTTTCAACACAATTTGAAAATACACACACCTATGTATAATTTTTGTACGTGTCTTATTGGTATTTTTCTTTGCATATATAGTGTGTGTATAATATTTATAATAGATATATAAATGTTGTCATTGCATATGTGGGAGAAGTTGCATATCCGTTTTTCATTTATTATTGTATAATGATTGTATTGTTGTGTATAAATATTTTATATTTAAAATAAATATTTTTTATGTCATGTATAATATGTATATAAATGTATATATCTTATGTATAAATGCTACAGTTGTATATCCGATTTAAGTTTCAGAGGTAGTTTGATTTATATGTACAATTTACGTATATGGATTATAAACTGATTGATATGAAATCAAGAGGTATTCCCTTGTATGCGTCAAATTACGTCTACATTTGTGCAATGGAGGAATTTTCCAGCACCGCATTATTTCAGTGAATGGAAATGTATGTAGTGCATGTTTACCTACGATAGAAATGGCACTGCTAAACTCTTCAACATGAGACCTGGACATTTGGTATTGAATGTTGAAGAACAAAGAGAATAGATCTTTATAATTTGGGTAACTAAAAAAAGAAGAGAATGAAAGATAATATTTTCATTTAGGTAACTCGATAGGAAATCCCTAAATTGTAGCCTAATCCAAATGATCAACGTGTATTAAGGTTAATTGGCTAGAAACAGTGAAATACGAATTCTAAAAGTAAAATGAAGCTATTTCAAGTATATATCCTAAATGAACTGCTAGTCCAATTAATTGTTCTTTTGAATATGATCACTTTAGGGAGAATTCCTAGTCTCCATACTTGGTAATTACTTTTGGGAGAATTCCTAATTTCCAAACTTAGAGAATCCCCGATTTGATACTTTACAATTATAAAAGTTAAACCTATTAGTTATCCATTTTCTAACGATTCTTATCCATATTTAATCTGTTTTTAAAAGTTCATTATCCAACCTATTTTTTTGATAGATAATATGGGTAAATAACTATTTTCTTTTAACCATTTTGCCGCCACTACTCGTGAGAAATCAAATGATTCGTTTACAGCCAATTGTTTTAAGCAAGATCCATTGGGACAACTATTGAGACCCTACCGTAGAAACCTAAGATAAAATTGAATCGAGAAAGTTATGGTTGAGATACATTGAGAAAACAGAGAAACGCTAATTTAAAAATTCAGCTAACAATGTTCTAATAGGAACCACCCATTTGGTACGATATCACCAATTATCATGCACAAAAAGAAATTAACAGAGGTACTAACATAACAAGCAGTGTTTTAAAAGGTATGGACGTAAGGCGGGGTGTTTTACATGTCTTAGCGGGACGTAAGCCCCGAGGCGCGGGGCGTAAGCCCCATAGGTATTTAATTTTTAATATTTTATAAAATAATATAATGACAGTTAATATTTATAAACAAGTAAAATTACATAAAAATTGAAGAAAATTATATATGTGTGCTCCATCCCCACAAAAAACAAATCAAAACAATCTATTATACATTACTTACAAACACAAGTAATTTGAGTTTAAAAGAATAAAATTTTCTATACGGAGGAACAAAATGGATAATTAACCTGCAATTTAAACTTTGAATTTGATGCTACGAAGAAAAATGTAATTCTCTTTATATTTGTAAAAAAAATTTAACATCCGTTGCTTTTGGGAAATATTAGCAGACTAACAGACAAGATAAAAATTTGAAAAAAACTATGAATTAGGACTTTTACTTTTAAATTTAATACTTTTAACTTCTTTTTTAAACCTTTTGAATAATTACCAAACTGACTTTTTGAGAATTTGGACATATTATATGAAGGACTAATTCAACAAATTTTATTTTAATTTGAAAAAGTCTATGAGACTTACTCCTTACTAAAAAAACACGTCCCGAACGCCCGAGCATACGCCCTGAATTGCGAGACGTACGCCTCTTGAGACTTTCGCCCCACACCATCGCCCCGAGGCGTTTTTGGTACGCCTCACCCCGGCACTCGCCCCAGAAACGCCTCCTTTTAAAACAGAGATAACAAGTAAACCCCACAAACTAGTCATCCCCTTGCTAAATTAGGAGAAAATGTGAAGTGAAATGCACAAATTCATCTATATTTTCTTTGCACTGACACAATTAATTAGACGTTTTAGCAAACATGACATGCAGTACAACTGTAAACAAGCTAAGATGAGGGTGAATGCAACCGGAGATATTTAAACTTCTTTTTGATAAACTAAAATTGGAGACAACCGCAAACAAGAAACGATAGGAAAAGGGTGAGTTAATATTTGCTACAATTGATATTTAGGGAGAAAGGGAAGAAGAAAAACCAACCAATAAATCATAAACAAGTTTCAACTTAATCCAAATGTGAAGAGTGGAAGGAGCTTCCTCTATGTCTCAAGCTGCCCTGTAGGTTTAAGGATCAATTGATTTCATTTTCTAATCAACCAGAACAAAGAAATTAACAGGCCATAGATTGGACATAAGAATTCTAAAATCTTAAAGCCTACTTCATATTTCAATCATTCAACTTCCTCTTTTTTACCACCCAATGCAAAACCCTTCTTATCCAACAAAGAACCACAAAAACGAATATCCCCCTCTAAACCCAACAGTACTCGCTCCTTTTTTTTCAATTATAGTTTCATGTTTGAGCACATATTAGAAATTTCCCAAATGCTAAAATGGATAATACATCTCGTACAACTCTTGCTACATGAGCACTACTTAAAGCCTCATATCTGATCAACACTACTAAGACACCATATTAATAAACTACTACTATAAGAATAATCATATTTAGTAAAATCCACCAAAATAATTACAAAGAAAAACTACTCCTAATATTAATATCGATTTGACCAAGGAAAACATTGCAGCAAAATCATCATATCTGGATAAGGTTAAGTCTTAGTTCAACTCATCAAAATGAATCTGTGTCAAATAGAGCACCAAAATAAAACCTGCTACAAGATCACTTATATTCAAGATACAATTACCTCAGATCTGTTGAACTTGAACACCAGAAAATGTACATACTATAGCACGAGAATATCATTAAACAAAATTTTCACAAAGTTATCATTCAGAAATAGTATGATATACCATGTGAAAACATCAAATGGAATGTCTAAAAAGGCACAAAACAGATGATGAAACTAACAGCAGCCAAAAGCATTCAAAATATATGCTAATTTGTATCAATAAGCGATTTAACAGTCAACATCTCAAATGTATTTCAAAGCAATAAATCCCAAGGTTCAAATACTCCATCCATTGACTAATCGAAAACAGTAACTTAAACAAAATAAAACTCAAAAGGCGCAACTAATAAAAGCAAACCTAAGCGGTAAGCACAACAGCACCACCAGCTTCCTTAATCTTCTTCTCAGCATTCTTCGAAATCAACTTAGCTTTCACAACAACAGGCTGTCCCGTAGGCAAAACACCTTTACCCAAAACCTTAAAGTAGCCAAACTGAGTAACATCAATTAAAGGAGCAGCACCATTATTGGCTTTAGCCTTGTCCTTGACTTCTTGTGGAAGAAGTGACCAAAGCTTGTCGATGTTAACAGTTGGACAGTGGAACTTGTTACGGAGTTTGTGGAAATAACGCATACCGACTTTACCGAAGTAACCAGGATGGTACTTGTCGAAAAGGATACGATGATGGTGCATACCTCCGGCGTTACCTCGTCCACCTGGATGCTTCCTGTGCTTTCCGACACGACCGTGTCCGGCGCTCACGTGGCCACGCTTCTTCCTGTTCTTCTTGAATCGGGTTGTCATTTTCTCAAACCTGTGAAATGGGAAAGGGAAGAGCGGCACTGAGAGAATGGCGAGGTTAGGGTTTTGTGGGATTTTATAGATGGAAGATTGTTGGATTGGGCCAGACACTCGTTCAGCCCTTAGGGTTTTTCATAGATATGGGCTTCGGCCTTCATCCAGCAAATGCCTCATTGTCGCTCCTTTTCTTCTCTCATATTTTTTTTAATATAACGATTGGTTACATTCAAGTCCAAACAAATATTTTGCGTCGATATTTACATTATTCAGGCACTAATACCATTAAAAAGAAATATTTTGAATCTTTAAAATCAGTTGGGCCTGATTTTCTATGAAATTGGATACCTTTTTAATTGAAGAATTAACCTAAATAGCGCCTACCCAACCGCTTAAATTAAAAATAGCAAGCGAATGTATAATATATGAATAGTCCATATATGATATGTGCATAACTGTGTACAATCAATGCATAACCTATATATACCGGCTATAAAGAATAAATAGTAAATCCGATTGGTTGTTTGCGTAAAGATCCATGATGCAAAATCTTTATGTAAAAGAATAAAGTAAAAGTACTATCAACTTAGAAATTTTTCTTTTCATACTGCAAAAAATTTACTTTCTAAAAGAACCATGAAAAAAAACTCATTGGAATTTAGAGAAGCAAAACATAGTTATTTCTTCTGGACCAAGGGAGTGGAAAATGAGTTCATCTAATGACCCCAAAAAATTAATAGTAGTGCCTATATTTAGTTGTACATTGTTCCAACGCTCACGTGACAGCCATTCGTTGGAAAATTAAAAGTATTGGAATTTTACCTCTCAAAATGAATTTATAAGGTGTTAAAATATTGAATCTTACATTGAAATATCAGTCTACTACCAAGTTCAGTTGCATATCACAATTTCTAATACATGGCACAAGTTTCTACATGTTGAAATAATGTTTACATTTTTGCTTCCAACATTTCAGAAGAACTTGCCCGAAAAGCATATGCATTCAAGGAAATTCCTTTCAGAATATCTTGCAATGGAGGGAGGATTACAAGTCTCTTTTAGCTGCTGCACTTTGCCATTCTTCCCTTTCCCTTGAGCATTAACTACTTTAACCTCACAGAATTCAGGGGCATTCTTTTTAACGTATTCTCCTTTACCTTGTCCTGAAATGGATTGGCCAATTTCATCTTTTGGCGTAAAAATGATCCTAGTTAGTAGTTGTTTACCCTAAAAGCAGATAACAATTGAATTTATATGTGGTTTTAAGGACACGTGATTTTACTTGGCATAAACTGAGAAAATATGCAAACCGATATTGAAATTGACTGTAAAGAAAAATAAAAGCAAACCAAATGAGATATGTAGCTTGGGCCGTCGAACCAAATAAAACAACAAAGGAAATAAAAGAGAAGTAATAGAGTATTGAGAACCTTGAGAAATGAGTATTATATTACTTTTTTACTGTCTGATGTGTGTTTTACAAATGATCACACCTCCTTTATATAGTAGGGGAGTCCTACTCTTGATACAATTCTAAATATAGTAAGGACTCTCATGATGGGCTTATTAATCGGCCTCTTCTTGATACGTGCCGTGATTTCCGCCGAGATTCTCCAACTAATTGCGGCTGTAACGACTTTTTATTTTTTGGCTCGATCTTGATCCTGGCTGATCTCGATCTTGGCCGATCTCGATCTTGATCGGTCTCTGGGTCTTCGAGCTCGATCTTGACCGACCTCTATCTTGATGGGTTTCTGGGTCTCGAGCTTGACAACATATTCTTCGTATCATGGCTCGATATTACAATGATGAACCTTGAACTATCATGTTCCAATCTCGATTAATCACACGAAGGGCAAAACTCGGTTTTGACTGTATGCATATAGTCCCCTCATTTCTCGAAAAGAAGATGATGAGAAACGATATGAGTTTCCGGTCTTCAACTTGATGGATGATGATGTCAGTGTCGCGCCCCGTTTTTCACGCGAAAGCGGGTTTCGACATGTGACAACTTTTTAAAATGAGGTATTAAAAGAGGAGAGTCGCCACCTAACAGTTTAAGGTGTGTTAGGGAACCTATTATGCAAATGACTTTGTTTGACTAGTCAACGTCACTAAAGATCGGGTAAGGGCTCAAGTTACCTTAATGAGAAGGTGTTAGGTACTCCTCGAGGTCCACAATTATGGGTTTCGGCTAAACTTAAGATTATGTGGATTATGATTAAGCTAGGTGATCAAATAAACAAAGGAGTTCAGAAGTCACAGAACTTTATTACAACATGATTGACACATATCTTAGTGCGAATATAGGGATACAACTGTTTTGATCTAATAACGACATACAAAGAGGAGGGGGGTCCTAAGTTTTTTAGCCTAAAGGATCACCTCGTGCAACATAAATAATGCTTCGTAACTCCCTCAAGATGGGGTGTTACTCATATTATTCAGCGGGCACGGACTATCATCTCCTGCTACTCGATTACTATGTTAAAGTTGTTACCTAAAAGCGTTCTAATTCAATTATAGGTCATACCATATGCGTGCACTATCCGTCCCGTACCTATGGCCCAGGAGGTATTGGATCTTTACTTTGGATGGTTCTAGACCTCATTTAGGCGGCTCAGAAATGTCAAAACTAGGCGACATACAAAATACATTGGACTTCACATATAGGCAGTCAAGGCTCAAGTTTGCCTCCACACTTAAGCAATAAATGCACACAAACACATATGCCGATCAGGAATCTACAGAATCCTATAGACATGCTTTCTAGGCAATCAAAGTATGCAAGTGATTTCAGATGCTGGATATAGCTTATAGACAGAATCATGCGGGTATCATAAGCTAATTGTTGAGAGCTTTAAGTTACCAATCCTATATGTGCATTGCCTAAGTGATTTACGCAGTTGGGTACAACAGAATCTGCTAGGGAAAGAGTCCCAGAATTATTCATACGACGTGCATGAGGCAGTGTTTGAATGGTCTAGCATTAACCAATTATAGCGAGCAATTATTTCCTATAGGCAGGATCTCTAACGCATAGTACTTTAGAGCTTATTTTATTTATACTTAGTCCTATGAACAAGATTTCTAGTGAACAATGTGATATAATAGCAAATGAAATGATCAAAATCCTGTAGGCATGATTTCTAGTGAATAACTGAAGTGAATTGAAAGAAAATTCATTTTTGTTCCTATAGGCAGGTTTCTAATGCGGTTGAAAGCGATGCAAATTGAAAGAGTGCTCACTTCCTATAGGCATACTATCTATAAACATGTAGCAGTAGACATAGCATTTAAAACTCTTGTTGAATGGTAAACAGGTAGTGTGTGTGTGCTTTTCCTAATGTCATGATCTCTACAGTGCTCATGTAATTGAACAACACATATAGCGATCACATTATCAAGTCCTATAGGCATGTCATCTACCCATCGCATGTAAATATTAAAATCTATCCCCATTCCCTTTTACTAACAACCCCAATTGTTTATACAAATATTAATACAGGCCCAACAATGAGTAAAAATATTACATAACAGTGAACAGGCCCACAGTAGGCTCAAATAAAATAACTAAATACCCAGCCTTACTGGGCCTTCAACAAAGAGCCACGTTCAACACACGATCATGGATTCATAGAAGAGCCCATACCCATTCAAATGAGCTACAATGCCAAGTATTGCACCACTTGGAACAACCAATATAGACATGCAGTACATGACAGGGAAATAGAGTATTAGGGATAGTTTTGGAGGTTGAGAGAATAACAAGGACCAAGCCCTAGTGTGTCAGAGTTCACAAGGGCCTCAATTGGACCCCGAGCAGTGCTCACACTAGGGAGGCCAATAATAGAACCTAGGTAGCCTTGGCTTTCAGCCAGCTAAGAATGAAGAGTTCAGAATAACATAAGTTGCCAGTGAGAAAAATTAATAGAAGTTAGGAGATACATTCATATCCTAAAGTGGACATCGACAAATTGAGCATATAGAGTAATTAATCAAATAGTCCAGTAGGTTCAGCAGGACAGCAAAGCACCACATAGATAGCCTCATATTGAAAGAAATTGGGGAAGAAATAGGTTTGCAAGATATACATTATCATTCATGACATTAAACCAATTGGGACCTAAGAGGTTCGGATTAAGCTAAGCATGCATCCTAGCATCATAAGACAAACATGTTAGTTCTCATCAGGAGGCAAGATTGCACTGAAACATGATAGGGAGCACACATTATGACAGTCCAAACAATCACTGAAGGAACATGGGATTAAGACATACTGGGGACATATTAGCGGGGAAGAAAGATCACAGCTGAGGGAAAAGGTCTTATAACATTAAAACACATTATGTATGCAAGACAAGCATCATAGAGATTCAGTACAGAGTGGAGAGTAAGCTCATGTTAAATAGCACATGTAGTTATTCTAGCATCGACGTAGTAGACTATTTACCTAAAGAAGGTCCAAATTGTGCTAGGTATAGGTCTTGATGTTATGAAACAAACATGTTAACTTTCATCAGGGAACAAGACAACATTTTGACATGATAGGGGAACACACATTATGACAAGTTCAGTAATCACTGAAGGAACAAGGAATTAAGTGAGCCAAAGACATGCGCGGGGACATATTAGCAGGGAAACAATGTCATAGTTGATAGAAACAATCTTAACACAAATTAGTAACACATTACATATGCAAGATAATCATTGTAGAGATTCAGAACATAGTGAAAATAAACTCACGTCAAATGGCAAACGTAGGCATTCAAGTATTGACCAGTAGACGAATTAACTAGGGAAGGTCTAAGTTATGCCAGGGATTCATCTTAATATCGAAACAGTCCAAACAAGGTAGGGAAAACAAGTTCGGATAATTGTTCTATAATTTAAAGCCATCACTAAAGGGGTATGAGATCAAGTGAGCATGCTGAGTGACACAATAGCAGAGAAACAAGTCATAGTTAACAGTGAAGGTCTTAACACATGTTATTACAGATGTGAGGCATTCATTACAGAGATTCAGGACAAAGCAGGTAAGCATATTCATGAACATTCAGACACCAATACACTAGTTAAACGAGCTTAGGAGGGTTCAGATTATCCAAGTTAGACATAGACAATCTCAGAACTAGCAACATTAAGAGGAGTTAAATGCTAGAGAGATTTAAAACGAGTGTAAAGCTAATAGAGTTGTGCGTAAAAGTAGCCCAGAAACACATTAAGCCATAGATTTCAAAAGCGAGAGCACATGCAAATCAGAGACACATAAAAAATAAAATTGCAAAAGATCAAGCGACTTACCGGTTAAATGGACAACAACAAAGAACAAAAATTCCATAAGAACCTAGAATCTCAATGCGTCAAAGTTCCCAAGAGCTTCAGAAGAACTCCGGGCAATGCTCGCACCAAGAGAAAGTTCGAATAACGGAATCTTAGTGGTCTTGTTTTTTAGCCGGCCAAAATGAAGTACAAAACAAAAGAATGAAGGAATCACAAAACAAAGCTCCAATTTTAGTGAAAGTATCGATTTTCAAGTCCGCTTCAAAGGGGGATGGGGAGGGGTTTATATAGTGATAGAAATCGAACCAGTAAATAAGGAAAACTGAAAAATCAAAAATAAATAAGGAAGTATTAACATGCAGAATCAATAAAAATCGGATTAGGAAAAGAATAGGTAAACCCTAATTGACAGAAATCAAAGATTGGCCAAAAATCTTGGCTAATCGGACCCATATAGCCATGGTCATGATGTATGTGGACTAAATACTGTCCAGATTCAAGCGATTGAAGTTGTATGGTCGGATTCTGAAAGATAGCACTTGCCATATTTAGGAAAGTACTAGGTGATACCATAGTTTTGTAGAAAATAACGAGATAACACACAAAAGATAAGGAAATCATGGAGGGAATCCATGGCTGAGACGGATTTGGAGAGGTTTGAGGGCGGCTAGGGTTTCTGTGGAGAGAGGAGAAGGTTCGAGAGGATTTGGGGGCGGCGGATGGGCAAAAATGGGTCTTTAGGGTTTAGAGTGAGGGGTAATATAAAACGGGTAGGTTAATTATGGGTCGTTGATCATTTGAGATCAACGACCAGGATCACAATGGGAATGGGGCTGGTTATTTGAGACGGGTACCGACCGGATTCTAGACTAAGGGTCATTTGGCTTTGGGCTGGGATGGACTGGGCTAAGGTTGGGGTAGTTTTGGGCCACTAATGTGGTCCAAAATTGGGTTAGAATGGGCTATTATTTAAATATCCAAAATTTTATCAAAATAATTTATAAAAAATGCTTAATAAATAAATAAAAATATTATTTATGCATTGAAATGATTAAAATAATAACTTAGTATTATAAAAAATATAAATATGCTATTTTGACACAACTAATATAAAATAAATAGCAATTGTGTATGAATATAGGTCATTATTGCAAAATTAGATAAATAGCTTAAAATGCTAATATAATTATATGGAATAAAATAAAATATTTGAAGCATATATTATAGGTGCAAAATAATAATTTTAGATAACTAAGTCGTCAAAAAATAATTTAAAGGGATAATTACTAGATATTTATATAATTTAAATGCAAGAAAATTAATTTAAGAGCTCTAAAAATATGAAAAATTATGGGAAATGCTTGTATAGATTTGTAAACTAAATAATGATGCATAAAATGCTATTTTGAAGGCATGTATATATTGTAGAAAATATGAGGGCAAAATTGGGTATCAACAACTGCCCCTCTTTACCCAGGAATGATGAAAGAGTTGTCGGGTAAAGAATATGATGACCATTTTTGGCCGAATTGAGTGAGGGATGGTGTGATTTGATAAATGGGGTCGAACCCTAGTTCCTGAGTTGCCTACATATCCCTGGTATTACGGGAATCAGACCGTGTGTAGTTCTGGATCCAACAGTGAACTGAACCGATGGAATTGTCATAGGAATGGTCGTATGCTTCGGAAATGGTTCTTTTGGGTAGGACAATATCAGATGAATTTGCGCGAAATCATGAATGTGACTCTGAAATGTTATGGATGTATCTCAAAACGAGTATCTAAACGGTTATCAAGTAAAAGTGGGTAACTGATGGTGGTTGGTTGCGTTTGAAATAATTGCAGGATGTGAACGTTGAACGAAAACCGGAGCAAAGATTGCTCCCGTTAGGAGAGCGGTTACTTCCTGGATTACCTGCAAAACTTAAAACACGATGCACGCAAGTATATATGGATTATTGCGAGAATATAAACATGACGCAAATTCCCTTTGGACCATGAAAGTTATCTTTGGACAGTGAGGATGATCTCCTTAGACCATGACGTCCTAGGCCATGAATCATGTGATAAGGGATTCGCAGACCATGAAATGATGTCCACGGGTCATGAAAATGGTGCCTATGAACCATGACGCCTTTGAATAATGATGTGCAATACTAAGAGATCCTCAGGCCATGGAATGGTGTCTTCCGGCTATGAGGATGATGCCTTTAGACTATGATGCCTTTGGACAAAATGGCGTTATTTCAGCGTATGAAGTGCAAAGATGTGACGCTTGTTCACATGCGAAGATGAGACAAGACAAGGTTTAGTCTTGTGTAAGATGAGGGTAGTGCTTAGCCCTAGGTGAACAGAGGATAGTGCTAGGTCTTAGGTGGCGTAGTGGGGATAGTATTTAATCCTGAGAAAAAGGCAATGCTTAGCCGTATGCAAGAGGGGGAGGTAGGGCTTAGCCTCATGCGGAATAGGAGACAGTGCTTATTCTCATGCAAGTAAGGGAAGTGGTGCTTAGCTTCATGCAAAATAGGATACAATGCTTAGTCTCATGCAAAGAAGGCAGTGCTTAGCCTTGTGCAGTTAAGGAGGCAATGCTTAGCCTCGTGCAAATAGGAGACGATGCTTAGTCTCATGCAAAGAAAGGAGACAATGCTTAGTCTCATACAAAGAAAGGAGACAATGCTTAGTCTCATGCAAATAAAGGAGACAATACTTAGTCTCATGCAAGGAAAGGCAGTGCTTAGCCTTATGCAATTAGGGAGGCAGGGCTTAGCCTCATGCAAAATAGGAGATAATGCTTAGTCTCGATGTAAGGAAAGGCAGTGTTTAGCCTTATGCAGTTAAGGAGGCAATGCTTAGCCTTATGCAGTTAAGGAGGCAATGCTTAGCCTCATACAATAGGAGACAATGCTTAGTCTCATGCAAAGAAAGGAGACAATACTTAGTCTCATGCAAGGAAAGGCAGTGCTTAGCCTTATGCAATTAGGGAGGCAGGGCTTAGCCTCATGCAAAATAGGAGACAATACTCACTCTCGATGTAAGGAAAGGCAGCGCTTAGCCTTATGCAGTTAATGAGGCAATGCTTAGCCTCATACAAATAGGAGACAATGCTTAGTCTCATGCAAATAGGAGATAATGCTTAGTCTCATGCAAAGAAATGAGACAATGCTTAGTCTCATGCAAAGAAAGGAGACAATGCTTAATCTCATGCAAGGAAAGGCGGTGCTTAGCCTTATGCAATTAGGGAGGCAGGGCTTAGCCTCATGCAAAATAGGAGACAATGCTTAGTCTCGATGTAAGGAAAGGCAGTGCTTACCCTTATGCAGTTAAGGAGGCAAGGCTTAGCCTTATACAAATACGAGACAATGCTTAGTCTCATGCAAAGAAAGGAGACAATGCTTAGTCTTATGCAATTAGGGAGGCATGACTTAACCTTATGCAAAGAAAACGATGAGTGATAGTAGAGTGTTTCTTAACTAGAGATGTTTGGGATAGATAATCTGCTATCTTGAAGGTAGTGACCTGACGTGTCTGCAGATATTATTGTCTTACTGTGCCTGCATCCAAAGAAAAATTGTGAGTTTCGTAGGGGAAGGTTGATTCGCGCTTTTGTCTTTTGCTTTGCATGTGCTCCTTTCTTAAGATCCTGTTTGAGTCACCATGGGAAACATCTGGCTATTTATAGAAATAAAGTTTTTCGAAAGAAATGCGTGCATTTGATGAATGTAGTTATTTAAAATATAGTAGTATGCAATATCGACTAAGTTAGATGAACCAATGACTGTGAAATATTTTAGAGACATTGCGGCTTCCTTGCTCTAGAATTTTAAGGGTCCTCCTCAAAATTTTGCCCCTGTTTAAAAGCAATTCTTTGATTGTTCTATGTATGACGAAGTTGGCTGGACTTGCTTTAGAATTTTGAGGGTCCTCCTCAAAATTCTGTCCCAGTTTCTGACCATAGCAAAAATGAAGATTTTATCGAGATGTGACCGAACCCACAGGGCTGCCTACGTATCCCCTCTTATACGGGAATCAGGTCAAGCGTAGTTCTGTTACATCATATGAAGAAATATAAACAATCTAAACATAGTATCTCTTGACTGCGTCTTAGTTGATAAGTTTTGGCCAAACTTCTTCGTCCATCTCTGCGAGTATGAGCGCTCCTCCTGTTAGTACTCTATGAACCATGTAGGGCCCTTACCAATTGGGTGAAAATTTCCCTTTGGCTTCATCTTGATGCGGGAAGATCCGCTTCACCACCAGCTGCCCCGGTGTGAATTATCTAGGCCTGACCCTTTTGTTGAAAGCTCTGGACATTCTGTTATGGTAAAGTTGATCGTGATATACTGCGTTCATTCTTTTTCCGTCAATGAGAGCCAGTTGCTCATAACAACTTTGAATCCATTCTGTATCACTGAGTTCATCCTCTTGTATGATTCTCAAAGAAGGAATTTCTACTTCGGCGGGAATGACGGCTTCAGTGCCATAGACTAGCAAATAAGGAGTTGCCCCGATTGATGTGCGAACCGTGGTACGATATCCAAGTAGGGAAAATGGTAACTTCTCGTGCCATTATTTGTGATTATCTACCATCTTCCTTAATATCTTATTGATGTTCTTATTGGCGCCTTCCACAACTCCATTCATTTATGGCATGTATGCTGTGGAATTCTTATGCTTGATCTTGAAGGTTTCACACATGGATTTCATCAAATCACTATTAAGGTTGGCGGCATTTTTGGTGATGATTTATTCTGGTGCCCCGAATCGACAGACAATACGATCCCTAACGAAATCTGCAATGACCCTTTTAGTTACAGCCTTGTAAGATGCGGCTTCAACCCATTTTGTGAAATAATCTATGGCCACTAGAATGAACCTGTGCCCATTTGAAGCGGCGGGTTCGATTGGACCGATGATATCCACCCCCCAAGCGGAGAAAGGCTAAGGTGCACTTATTGCATTGAGTTCATTGGGTGGCACTCGTATCATATTTGCATGTACTTAGCCTTGATGATACTTTTGGACATACCTGATGCAGTCTGTTTCCATAGTCATCTAAAAATATCCTGCTCTTAATATCTTCTTAGCTAAAACAAAGCCATTCATGTATGGTCAGCAAGTTCCGGCATGTATCTCTTCGAGCAATTTGGATGCTTCCTTGGCGTCGACACACCATAATAATCCTAGATCTGGAGTCCTTCTGTATAGAATTCCTCCACTTTGGAAGAAATGGTTGGACAATCTTCGGAGTGTGCATTTCTAAGTATGATTTGCGTGCTCCGGGTACTCTCCTTTTGCTAAGTATTCTTTGATATCATGAAACCACGGATTCCCATCAGTTTCTCCTTCAACATGAGCACAATAAGTTGGCTGATTATGGATCCCTACTGGAATAGGATCGATGAAATTCTTGTCTGGGTGTTGTATCATGGAAGATAGAGTGGCCAATACATCTGTGAACTCATTCTAGATTCTCGGAACATGTTTGAACTCTATTTTTGTGAACCTCTTCATCAACTCTTGTACGTAGTACAAATATGGCAATATTTTGGTATTTTTTGTAGCCCATTCTCCTAGAACCTGATGTACCAAAAGGTCTGAATCTCCAATTACCAGCAATTCCTGAACGTTCATATCAATGGCCAACTTGAGCCCCAAGATGCAAGCCTCGTATTCTGCCATATTATTGGTACATGGAAATCTAAGTTTTGCGGATACCGAATAGTGTTGACCCATCGTTGATACTAAAACTGCTCCAATACCTACTCATTTGATGTTTGCAGCTCCATCGAAAAATATTCTCCAACCGTCATAGGTTTCGGTGATATCTTCTTCTACAAATCATACCTCTTCATCGGGAAAATACATTTTCAGTGGTTCATATTCTCCACCCACAAGATTTTCTGCCAAGTGATCTGCCAATGCATGTCCCTTGACCGCTTTCTGAGTTACATAGATGATGCCGAACCCACTAAGTAGTATCTGCCATTTTGGCAACTTTCCTGTAGGCATGGGTTTCTGGAAGATGTATTTTAACGAATCCATTATTGATATGAGATATGTGGTGTAGGCATAGAAGTAGTGCCTCAACTTCTAAGCTATCCATGTCAAAGCGCAGCAGGTGCGCTCCAGCAAAGAATATTGTGCTTCGTAGGGTGTGAACTTCTTACTTAGATAGTATATGGCCTGTTCCTTTCTTCCCGTCTTGTCGTGTTGTCCTAAGACACTGCCGAAAGCCCTAGCCAGTATAGATAAATATAGTAGCAGAGGTCTCCCAGGTTCTGGTGGGACTACAACATGTGGTTTGGATAAATATTCCTTGATCTTGTCAAAGGCTTTCTGGCATTCCTTAGTCCAACTTGTTGCAGCGTCTTTCTTTAACATTTTGAAAATCGGTTCACAAATCACAGTTGATTGTGCTATGAAACGACTGATGTAATTGAGATGCCCCAAGAAACTCATCATATTTTTCTTGTTCTTCGGAGGTGGCAAATCTTAGATATCCTTGACCTTTGACGGGTCTAGCTCAATTCCTCGGCGGCTGATGATGAACCCTAACAACTTTCCAGTAGGGACTCCGAAGGCACATTTTACGGGATTTAGTTTCAGGTTGTATCTTCGAAGTCGATCGAAAAATTTCCTCAAATCTGCTATATGATTTGTGCTTCTCTTGGATTTGATGATGACGTCATCCACGTATATCTCTACCTCCTTGTGTATCATGTCATGAAAAATGGTTGTCATGACCCTCATATAGGTGGTTCCAGCATTCTTTAGGCCAAACAGCATCATTTTGTAACACTATACTCCCCATGGCATAATAAACGCTGTCTTTTCGGCATCCTCTTTATCCATCCAGATCTGATGATATCCCACGAAGCAATCCACAAAGGATTGGAGTTCATGCTTGGCACAATTATCAATTAGTATGTGTATATTGGGCAAAGGGAAATCATCTTTGAGACTTGCTCTATTTAAATCCCGATAGTCGACACACACTCTGACCTTCCCATCTTTCTTTGGAACCGACACAATGTTAGCCAACCAGGTCGGATATTCAACTACTCTGAGAACCTTAGCTTTGATCTGCTTGGTGACTTCCTCTTTTATTTTCAGGCTCATATCTGGCTTGAACTTTCTGAGCTTTTGCTTTACAGGCGGACACATATGGTTGGTAGGTAGTTTATGAGACACTATGGACGTGCTCAAATCGGTCATATCATCATAGGACCATGCAAAAATATCCTCATACTCCTTTAAGGACCGAACGTACCCTTTCTTCTCCGACGGTGATAGGTAAATGCTTACACGTGTTTCCTTGACTGTTTCGGAGTCTCCCAAATTAACTGTTTTGGTCTCATCCAAATTGGACTTAAGCTTGTTTTCAAAGTTTTCCACTTCTCTGACAATTTCCTCGGGTATTATATCCTCTTCCAGATCCTCTAAATCATTATCCTTATGTTACGTTGTCTCATTACATGTCGCAGTCGTAAGTTCATCGAGATAGGTAATAATAATGCTGTATAGAAAAAATATAAAGAATAATAATAAATACTAAAATAACAATGCATTAGATAAATCTTGAAAACGTCAAACAAGTACGGCTCGATGACTCGAGCAATTATTTCAAAATAAAATATGCTTAAAACAAAATACTGAAAATGTCTTAGATGCTCATAAAATTACTTTCAAAATAAATGGTGCTAATTTCCAGGCTACCCAGGAACTCGATGGGCCCTTGATGGCGCAACAGTCCAGTTCTTGAGAATAGCTCCCTTCTCCACGGTCTGAATAATAATGCCTTCCTCCTCCTCCTCCTCAACTATCGCACTGCAATCCATGTCTTCATCATCCAGAAACAGATTCCTTATGCCAACTAGAACTTCATCTTCTTCGGACTCCCACATCATGTCAGTTTGATGAAATAACTTGCTCAAATGTGGTACTGGTCGATCTAGAGGGTAATAAGGACCACACCATGGTGGAGACCAATTCTGATACTCATGCCAGGTGTATTCATACCCAAGCCCAAAAGTTGTGTCGTGACGCTTTAGTTGTATCGGTTCGGTGATCCCTTGGAGATTTTTATCGAGACCCTTGCCAGGCTCATACCCTGTCCATGCCAATATGCCTTCTATCTTACTGCTCCATCATTTGTCCTTTTCAATTGCGTTGACGCACTTGATGCGATGGTATGTTTCTCCACCCAATTTCCTTCTATTCTCGATGACCGGAACAGTTTGACTGGTGTAAATGGGATTACTTCCGTCCCTATGGATGATCACTTCCTGATGGTTCCACTCAAACTTCACGACCTGATGTAGAGTAGAAGCTACGGCCCCAGCGGCATGTATCCTAGGTCATCCCAACAATAGGTTGTAGGTAGCAGATATGTCCAACACTTGAAACTCAGCATCAAACCAGGTTGGGCCCATCTGTAGGCTGAGATTGGTCTCCCCAATTGTGGCCTTTTGAGACCCATCAAATGCTTTCACATTCATACTCGTGCAGGCCTTTACCCAATCTTTTTAGAGTAGTTAGTGGACATATATTGAGACTCGAACCCCCATCTATCAGGACTCTGGCAATGAACTTGTCCTCAAACTGCACTATGATATGCAGTGCCCTGTTGTGACTTAGTCCTTCTGGTGGCAGCTCATCTTCATGAAAAGTGATCTTGTGGCTTTCCAATACTTGCCCTACCATGTTGGCCATCTCTCCACTAGTGATGTTATTTGGTACATAAGCTTGAATCAACACCTTCATCAAGGCATTCCTATGTGCCTCAAAGTTTTGCAGCAGTGATAAAATGGATATTTGAGCAGGGGTTTTGTTCAGATGATCAACCACAGAATACTCTCTTGCCTACACCTTTCTCCAAAGATCATCTGGGCCAGTCTCAATGACAGGTGGTTTAGAGGCGACTTCTTTGCTTGTTCCTCCCAAATACTCGGGTGTATAAATCCTACCAGTTCTGGTCATGCCTTGCGCTGCACCTGTTTCTTCCATTTTTGCCTTTCCTTTCCTTCTTGCTTCTGCAACATAATCCCATGGTATAGAATTAGACTTATAATACGGCGTAAGTGCTACCATCACGGTGAAGGGCGTTGTTACTTCAACCTCAAATAGAGTTGGTGCAGCTACCTCAACTTCAATTGGTGCCTGAGTCTGTACCATGATAGGTGTGAGAGTGACTGGAGATGTTTTAGAATTATCCCCTTCTCGAATGAGTCCAATTGACCCCTCTGAGTCCCATTCTTCATCGATCTCTATCACGTTTACTCCTCCACCCCTGTGATCTGGGAGAGGATTGTTACGAACATTGGGTGCAACCTCCTTTGCCTATATGACTATGGTATCAATTAATGTCTGAATCTTATCCTTCAAAGTATGAAACTCATCAATAGTATGAACTTTCATGCCTAAGTGATAGGCACATGTCTTATTTGGGTTAATCCACTGGGAAGAGTTTTCCATAACAACATCAGGAATGGGAGTGATATAACCGGCAGCTTTTAGTCTCTCGTACAGTTGGTCTATGGGTTCAGCAATTGGGGTGTATTGTCTGGGTGGTCTACGGTCGAAATTTGGTCTAGGTTTTTGGTAGTTTTGGCGGGCTGGTGGCGAGTGGTAGTATGATGGTTGGGTGTTATAAGTATGGTAAGTGGCGGTAGGTTGTTGGTATCTGGGAGGTGAAGGCTGATATGTGGGTGAGAGTGTTTGGTATGTAAGAGGAGATTTTTGACCTTGGGCTACCATCACCACACCTACTTCTTTCTTCTTGGAGATACCTCCTGACTGTAAGGCTTTATTTGTGGCTTGGAGTGCTTCAAAATTTGTCACCATTCCGCTTTTGATCCCTTCTTCTATTCTTTCTCCCAATTTGATGATGTCAGAAAATTTATTGTTTTCAATAACCATAAGTCTTTCGTAGTATTGTGGATCCTGAGCTCTGATGAAGAACTTATTCATCGGTTCTTCTTCCAGTGCTGGCCTTACTTTTGCAGCTTTAGACCTCCACCAAGTAGCATACTCGCGGAAAGGTTCCGTTGGATTCTTCTTGAGATTCTGAATGTAGAAAATGTCTAGTGCATTTTCTGTGTTAAACCTGAACTGATCCATGAAATTTGATGCCATGCTCACCCAATTAACCCATTTCTTTGGGTTCTGACTGATGTACCAAGACAGGGCGTCTCCAATGAGGCTTCTCATGAACAGCTTCATGTGGATTCTTTCATCCTTGCCAACCCCTACAAGCTTTTCACAATACGTTCTCAAATACACATTCGGATCACCAGTCCCGTCGAATATTTCAAACTTAGGAGGTTCGTAACCCTATGGCAGTTCTACATCTGGTTGAATACATAAATCTTCATAATTCAAACCCTCAATGCCTTTGCCCCCTTCGACACTTTGAACTCTGCCAGTAAGTTTCTTGAGCTCCTCTGCCATGTTCTTGATGAGCAGGTCCTTCTCGACAGATTCGGGTATGTATAGGGTATGTTGTGGGGTGTGGGGTAAGGTTTCCACATATATGGGATTGCTTTGGTGGACTCCGGGAATCTGGGCGTAATGGTGGCCATTGGTTGAGTTTTGAGGGTCAGGAGTAGGTTGTGGTGCATTCTGAGGGGCGTGGTATATGTTTGTTTTATGTGTTTTGGGGAGGTACCGGGTTTTGGGTGTTTGTGTTCTGTTGGTTAAGGTCGGGGACGTTTAGGGTGAGGGAAAGGTTTTCCAAGTTCCGGACCGTCCCCCTTGTAGCTCCAATATTTTCTGTTCCATGCCTAGGACCAATTCATTCTGTGCTGGAGTATTCCGATCGTCCGAGGTTTCAACGTTCTCTGCATTATCCTTTCTAATACCGCTTAAATCGTCCATTTTTTCTTTCTCTTTGCTTCTGCCTTTAGGATCACTTGGTGGAGGAGGAGGTGGAGGACCTCTGGATCTAGTGTGATATGCGGATGATGCCAGTATGCACGAACCAACATTTGGGGAATAGGAATAAACAAAAGAAAAGAAAAATAAAAAAGGTAACCAAGTCAGTACGGGATATTGAAAGGATGTTTGCGATATTGAACATGTGTTGCAGAATCAGTAAATAAATTCGCGTCCTAATTTGGGGGACCTCGTTGTGCCCGAGGTAGGCCTAAGCGACACATAGACTTGGAGAAAAATGATGCCAATAATTGTGTCATTTCATTAATGCGAAAATGAATCAAATCCATACTAAAACAACAATAATAAGAAAATCACTAATGACATTTGCCTTATTACAATCGAAATCTAAAACCAGGCTAAAATGTAGTAAAGAACATCATTTCCTAATCTATTTGGCCCCAGAGTCACCTTCTCCATGCTTGGCCTTCTTGGATCCATCAATCAAGTTCCCCAGGTCACGCATGTCCAGTAGTAGGTAAGGCCTTGCTAGGTGCCCTCCCTCATTGCCTTCCGTATTCTGACAATCAGAGAGCCTCTTCCTCATCTTCCCCTCAAGTTCCATTAACCCTTGCTCCAAATATTCTAATCTTTCTGTTGATTTAGTAGCAATTTCTTTCCATTCCCCGATGGCTTCCATATCCACTTTGTGATGTTCCAAATGTCTAGCTTCAGACTCGAAAACCCTCTTGAGCAACATCCTATACTTGACTTGTGCTTCAGCAACGTCATCTATAACCCTCTTTTTCAGATCAATCCATGGCTTGACATCTCCCACTATATGATCTACCAACCATGATGGGTAGAAGTACACATGGCCAGCGTGGTACCTGTCTGGCTCGATAGTGTCTTTCTCTACAATGACCTTTTGATTCCACATATGATGTGCCTCGAACTTGAACGGAATGATGTTCCCTTTAAAGTCTGCTTTATACTAGACCATATTGGAAACCCGAGGTATAACCTGCTTTCTTCCCGCTTGCCTCATTACTCTTATAGGAGCATAAAAATAGATTCCTCTTAACCCGATCAACACTAGATGAGTGGTTTCTCTTGACCTGATGATGAACTCGATACTAGGTAACCATTCTAACATCCAATGCACTCTTTCGTCAATCAAATTGCTGAAGAAACACACCCAGCTCACAGCATTTCCAGGTTGCGCGAACCTATCTGGGATAAATGTCATTCTTTTTAGATGATGGTAGGCTATGTAGTCATTCAATGGTCATCACAGAAGTTCTTGATGATATTCACCTCTCTGGAAATATTCTAATAATTAAACCTGTAGCAACAAATTGCAGCCTTCGAAATGCACATACCCCTTCTTGTATCGATCTAGAGCTCGGTACTTTTCGGCCAAGATCATGGGGATGATAGTGTAAGTTTGTCCTTCAATTCCTTCCATTAAAGTCCTAGCGACCATGGCTAAGCAAGTGTGGATCCTCCCCCTTTCATCGGAAATATCAGCAACCCCAAGAACACAGACAATGAACACAAAAACTCGACGGTGTGTCCAACCTAAAGAAGTAACGGCAAGTTCATCACGGTGAAGGCGATATGACTTGCTATGCCCATAACGTTCATAAAGGAATTCAAATGGTATGTATGACTCCTTCAGACAGAGTAATTTATCATTTTTCTTGAAACCCATCATTTTCAAAAAACCGCGGGGAGTGCGATTTTTTGGTACTAATAAACCCGGACTATCCCATGGCAGCCTAGCGAAGCCTCCTATTTCCTCTAAGGGAGGGGTCATCTCTACATTACCAAAGCGAAAGACAACTCTTTTATCATCCTAAAACATAGTGGCGGCCTTAATCAATGCGTTATTTGGCCGAATGTCCAATAAGGAAGGTAAATTTTTTAGGACCCTTTTCACATGATTCTGGACACTAGGTGAGAGGTTCTTCCACCAATCAAGCAGCGAAGGTAGGATGTTTTTAACCATGTCGAACCTGGGAACTTCGTGCCTCATTTTGCAAAACAAATAGAGTTAGCCCTTTCCCCATCCGGCTCCGACTATTTACACATTAATGATCAACATATCGACATGTTTTCTCCAAGTAATGCACATAACATGATGGTGTCCATTGGGATTATGGAAATCCCATAGCTTTGGACAAGGCTTATCTTAGTGGATTATCACATGGATAACGTTCTAACCCATACTAGATTTGACATGATGCATGCACAATTGATATTGGAGTGAGGTTTCTATAAGGGTCTAGACCGGTACCCTCAAGTGGACAACTTGAGAGGGAAAGGCACGGAACCGTCGACTGCACCACTGATCGACTAGTTTATCGCAAATAAGCCTTTCCAATTTAAAGGGTAATTTTGAAAGAGCGCGGACATTCATCAAGTGCCGCTATGGTATTAATTGGGCACGAGTAGAATATGATGTGGATCATGCTTTGTGCAAAGATAATAACACATTGCCAAGTATTTGCATGATAAATATGTAAAAAGCGGTAAATACAGTATTAAGGTAAAACATAAAAGAGAGACAAAGGAAGAAGTTAGTCCGTGGAATATATGCGAGAATATAATAAAGCAAACAATATAGTAGTCTTTAAACAAATGAAGAGCAGTTAGAGCAAAATAAGGGCGAATAGGGAAAGGGATGTGTATGTTGTAACAAATTTAAAAAAAGTAAAGGTGGAGAAGGGAAGGGACGTGCATGATATAACAGTTTTAAACAAGTAAAGGTGAACGGGAAAGGGATGTGCGTTTTATAGCAAATCTAACAAATAAAGATGTAAAAGGAATATGCATTTTATAACAAAGAAAACTAATCCACATAAGCCAAGTTCATTATGGTAAGAGCCTAAGTATATCCCCAGCAGAGTCGCCATGCTGTCGCGCCCTATTTTTCTCGTGAAAGCAGATTTCGACATGTGACAACTCTTTTAAAGAAGGTATTAAAAGAGGAGAGTCTCCATCTAACTGTTTAAGGTGTGTTAGGGCACCTACTTTGCAAATGACTCTGTTTGACTAGTCAACGTCACCAAAGATCGTGTAAGGGCTCAAGTTACATCAAAGAGAAGGTGTTAGGCACTTCTCGAGGTCCACAATTGTGGATCCTGGCTGAACTTAAGATTATGTGGATTATGATTAAGCTAGGTGATCAAATAAACAAAGGAGTTCAGAAGTCACAAAACTTTATTAAAACATAATTGACACAGATCTTAGTGCGAATATAGGGATACAACTATTTAGATCTAATAACGACATACAAAGAGGAGGAGGGGTCCTAAGTTTTTTAGCCTAAAGGATCACCCCGTGCAACATAAATAATACTTCGTAACTCTCTCAAGACGGGGTGTTACTTATATTATTTAGCAGGCACAGACTATCATCTCCTGCTACCCGATTACTATGTTAAAGTTGTTACCAAAAAGTATTATAATTCAATTATAGATCGTACCATATGCGTGCACTACCCGTCCCGTACCTATGGCCCAGGAGGTATTGGATTTTTACTTTGGAGGGTTCTAGACCTCACTTAGGCGGCTCAGAAATGTCAAAACTAGGCGACATACAAAATACATTGGACTTCACATATAGGCAGTCAAGGCTCAAGTTTGCCTCCACACTGAAGCAATAAATGTACGCAAACACATATGCCGATCAGGAATCTGCAGAATCCAATAGACTTGCTTTCTAGGCGATCAAAGTATGCAAGTGATTTCAGATGCTGGATATAGCTTATAGACTGAATCATGCGGGTATCATAATCTAATTATTGAGAGTTTTAAGTTACCAATCCTATATATGCGATGCCTAAGTGATTTACGCAGTTGGGTACAATAGAATCTGCTAGGGAAAGAGTCCCAGAATTATTCATATGACGTGCATGAGGCAGTGTTTGAATGGTCTAGCATTAACCAATTATAGCGAGCAATTATTTCCTATAGGCAGGATCTCTAACGCATAGTGCTTTAGAGCTTATTTTATTTATACTTAGTCCTATGAACAAGATTTCTAGTGAACAATGTGATACAATAGCAAATGAAATGATCAAAATCCTGTAGGCATGATTTCGAGTGAATAACTGAAGTGAATTGAAAGAAAATTCATTTTTGTTCCTATAGGCAGGTTTCTAATATGGTTGAAAGAAGTCATGCAAATTGAAAGAGTGCTCACTTCCTATAGGCATGCTGTCTATAAACACGTAGCAGTAGACATAGCATTTGAACTCATGTTTAATGGTAAACATGCAGTGCGTGTGTGCTTCTCCTAACACCATGATCTTCTACATATCGCATGTAAATATTAAAATCTACCCCCATTCCCTTTTACTAACAACCCCAATTATTTATACAAATATTATTAAAGGCCCAACAATGAGTAAAAATATTACATAACAGTGAACAGGCCCACAGTAGGCTCAAATAAAATAATTAAATACCCAGCCTTATTGGGCCTTCAACAAAGAGCCATGTTCAATACACGATCATGGGTCCATAGAAGAGCCCATACCCATTCAAATGAGCCACAATGCCAAGTGTTGCACCACTTGGAACAACCAATATAGACATGTTGTACATGACAGGGAAATAGAGTATTCGGGATAGTTTTGGAGGTTGAGAGAATGACTAGGACCAAGCCCTAGTGTGTCAAAGTTCGCAAGGGCCTCAATTGGACTCTGAGTAGTGCTCACACTAGGGAGGCCAATAATAGAACCTAGGTAGCCTTGGCTTTCAGCCGGCTAAGAATGAAGAGTTTAGAATAGCATAAGTTACCAGTGAGGAAAATGGATAGAAGTTAGGAGATACATTCATATCCTAAAGTAGACATAGCCAAATTGAGCATATAAAGTAATTAATCAAATAGGCCAGTAGGTTTAGCAGGACAACAAAGCACCATATATATAGCATCATATTGAAAGAAATTGGGGAAAAAATAGGTTTGTAAAATATACATTATCATTCATGACATTAAACCAATTGGGACCTAAGAGGTTCGGATTAAGCTAAGCATGCATCTTAGTATCATAAGACAAATATGTTAATTCTCATCAGGAGGCAAGATTGCATTGAAACATGATATGGAACACACATTATCACAGTCCAAGCAATCACTGAAAGAACAAGGGATTAAGACATACTGGGGGCATATTAGCGGGGAAGCAAGATCACAGCTCAGGGAAAAGGTCTTATAACATTAAAACACATTATGTGTGCAAGGCAAGAATCATAGAGATTCAGTACAGAGTGGAGAGTAAGCTCATGTTAAATAGCACATGTAGGTATTCTATCATCGACGTAGTAGACTATTTACCTAAAGAAGGTCCAAATTGTGCTAAGTATAGGTCTTGATGTTATGAAACAAACATGTTAACTCTCATCAGGGAACAAGACAACATTTTGACATGATAAGGGAACACACATTGTGACAAGTTCAGTAATCACTGAAGGAATAAGGAATTAAGTGAGACAAAGACATGCGCGGGGATATATTAGCAGGGAAGCAATGCCATTGTTGATAGAAAAAATCTTAACACAAATTAGAACACATTACATATGCAAGATAATCATTGCAGAGATTCAAAACATAGTGAAAATAAACTCACGTCAAATGGAAAACGTAGGCATTCAAGTATTGACCAGTAGACGAATTAACTAGGGAAGTTCTAAGTTATGCTAGGGATTCATCTTAATATCGAAACAATCCAAACAAGGTAGGGAAACCAAGTTCGGATAATTGTTCTATAATTTAAAGCCATCACTAAAGGGGTATGAGATTAATGAGCATGCTGAGTGACACAATAGCAGAGAAACAAGTCATAGTTAACAGTGAAGGTCTTAACACAGGTTATTACAAATGTGAGGCATTCATTATAGAGATTCAGGACAAAGCAGGTAAGCATATTAATGAACATTCAGACACCAATACACTAGTTAAACGAGCTTAGGAGGGTTCAGATTATCCAAGTTAGACATAAACACTCTTAGAACTAGCAGCATTAGGAGGAGTTAAATGCTAGAGAGATTTAAAACGAGTGTAAAGCTAACAATGTTGTGCATAAAAGTAGCCCAGAAACACATTAAGCCATAGATTTCAGAAGCGAGAGCACAAGCAAATGAGATACACATAAAAAATGAAATTGCAAAAGATCAAGAGATTTACCAGTTAAACGGACAACAACAAAGAACAAAAATTCCATAAGAACCCAGAATCTCAATGCGTCAAAGTTCCCAAGAGCTTCAGAAGAACTCCGGGCAATGCTCGCACCAAGAGAAAGTTCCAATAACGGAATCTCAGTGGCCTTGGCTTTCAGACGGCCAAAATGAAGTACATAACAAGAGAATAAGGGAATCACAGAACAAAGCTCTAATTTTAGTGAAAGTATCGATTTTCAAGTCTACTTCAAAGGGGGATGGGGAGGGGTTTATATAGTGACAGAAATCAAACCAGTAAACAAGGAAAACTGTAAAATCAAACATAAATAAGGAAGTATTAACACGCAGAATCAATAAAAATCGGATTAGGGAAAACATAGGTAAACCCTAATTGACAGAAATCAAAGATTGGCCGAAAAGCTTTGCTAATCGGACCCATATAGCCATGGTCATGATGTATGTGGACTAAATACTGTCTAGATTCAAGCGATTGAAGTTGAATGGCCGGGTTTTGAGAGATAGTACTTGCCATGTTTAGGCAAGTACTAGGTGATACCATAGTTTTGTAGAAAATAACGAGATAACACACAAAAGGTAAGGAAATCATGGAGAGAATCCATGGTTGAGACGGATTTGGAGAGATTTGAGGGGGCGACTAGGGTTTCTGTGGAGAAAGGAAAAGGTTCGAGAGGATTTGGGGGCGGCGGACGGGCGAAATAAGGGTTTTTAGGGTTTAGAGTGAGGGGTAATATAAAATGGGTAGGTTAATTATGGGTCGTTGATCATTTGAGATCAACGGCCAAGATCACAAGGGAAACAAGGCGGGTTATTTGAGACAGGTACCGACCTGGTTTGAGCCTAAGGGTCGTTTGGCTTTGGACTGGGATGGACTGGGCTAAGGTTTGGGTAGTTTTGGGCCACTAATGTGGTCCAAAATTGGGTTAGAATGGGCTATTATTTAAATACCCAAAATTTTATCAAAATGATTTATAAACAATGCTTAATAAATAAATGAAAATATTATTTATGCACTGAAATGCTTAAAATAATAACTTAGTATTATAAAAAAATATATAAATATGATATTTTGACGCAACTAATATAAAATAAAGAGCAATTGTGTATGAATATAGGTCATTATTGCAAAATTAGATAAATAGCTTTAAAATGCTAATATAGTTATATGAAATGAAATAAAATTTTTGAAACATATATTATAGGTGTAAAATAATAATTTTAGGTGACTAAGTCATCACAAAATAATTTAAAGGGATAATTACTAGATATTTATATAATTTAAATGCAAGAAAATTAATTTAAGAGCTCTAAAAATATGAAAAATTATGGAAAATGCTTGTATAGATTTGTAAGCTAAATAATGATGCATCAAATGCTATTTTGAAGGCATGTATATATTTTGAAAAATATGAGGGCAAAATTGGGTATCAACAGTCAGCGACGAGACCGATTACGACGTATGTAACAAACGTCCCGTCGGTCCAGTTACCAAGGCATTAAATGCCAGTTAGTCGTTGGTCGGCCACTACCGGTTCTGAACCATCATCGCCAGGCTATAAATATTCACACTTTCATCCCCATCCAAACTTTTCACTTAAAAGCTTTTTCTCTACTCCTGTATCTTCTTCAAAAAATCCCTTTGCTTCATACATTTTACATCGCATACAACCCTAATTCTCGTTCCCTTTCTTCATCAATGGTGAAAACCTCCCAAACGGTGCCGCAAAAAGAGGCCGCTTTTTCATCACGACCCACCGGCGGCGAGGATGCGGCAGAGTCACGCCCTGAGGAATTCGTTCCGGTAGGGTGCTCAACTGTCATCGACTTTAAGGTTTAAAAACCTTCTTCGATACCGGGCCAATGTGAGCCGATCTCGAGATACCAGTGTTCAATCACCAAGAAAATTCTCGATAAAGTAAAACAGGAATGCAACTGGGGCGACAAGCACGTGGTAGTCCTATCGCCTGAAGAATCAATTACTACCCACGTGGAAGGGTTCTTAAGTGTTTATACTTAACCTTTCATGTTGGGTTCATTAGACCATGTCATCGTCGCCTTTTGCAAGAGATACGACGCGACCCTTGGCCAAATCCACCCTTATTTTTGGAGAATAGTGATTCTTCTCCGATTCATCTCTAGCAAAATCGAGGGGTGTCCTTTCACCCTCGATCATATCATGCACCTTTATAGTCCCCGACTCTATCGAGGAGGGTTAATCAAGCTTGATCACCGAGCCACCAAAGCGCCGCTCTCGAGTATAGACGAGACTCGTGATCAGGGCTGCAGAGACCGTACTCTGAGTGTGCTTGGGTAGAATTATCAAATGGTCAATGGGAGGCCCGCAGTCATGGTAAGTTTCATTCTTAGTTTGTTTGTCATTTGTTCTTCTTCGCTTGCTTACCCCCATTTTTTTACTTTGTAGGACTTGTGAAGGATGTTGCCATGAGGCCCTCATCTAGTGATGAAGAGGTCCCTGCCCCGAAGCAGGACAAAGAGAAGAAGAGAAAAGATGCACCGAGTTCCCCAATCTCGGAAAAGAAAAAATCGGTGAAGAAATCTCGCAAGCCCAAGGAGGGCTCCGGTATCATGCCTCCGGATTTGATCCGCCGATTAAGGGATGAGCCCGAGGAAGGAGAAGAGGAAATAGCCTGTGTACGGGCTAACGTTGTGATACAATAATCCTGCGAATCGGCGGAGGTAGATAAGGGAAACCTGGCCATAATTCCTGAACACGGAAAAGCTGAGATTATCTCATCTCAAGCTGAGGTGGTTAAAGGTGAGACCGAGGGAAAGATTCTTCGGGAAACAGAAAATATCTTGAGGGACTAGTTCGGGGTAATCGACATTAGCGGATCCCCTCAGATTTCGGATGCTATGATTCGTGAGGCCAACATATTGGAAGGTCGATCTTACGAGGGTATTCAGGAGTCGACCGACATCCACGGTTTTCTGGACGGGCTCGAGTCAGTTGCCTCGGAGGAGATTATCAGGTTTGGCAAATTATCGGTGCTAAAGAAAGCATCATGGTCGGGCTCTACTGGGTCTTCATCGGTTCCAAAACTGGTGGACCGATTCCCGACCCCGAGTGTTAATCCAGATTGCAATCGGGAGATAGTGCTCTCTGTCCCCGAGGATGCCCGAATTGTCTCTCCCCCTGTGGGGATTGCTAGTTACCTTCGGTCCTTAGTGACCGAAGAGGATCAAACCGTGATGAATGCGATAGGACCTGCTTGCCTTTTCAACAAGGCTCAATATGCTCTGAATCGGGTAATTTCGATGGTATCTCTGCCGTTTCTTTTACACTTAGAGTTGTAGATAATTCTAACATCTTTTTCCATGTTTGTAGGCCTCGGTGTTGAATCACGAGGCTTTTCTCCAAATCCAGGAGGAACATAAGGCCGAAGTTCAGAACCTCACTAAGAAAAGTGACTCCTACAAACTTCTTAGTGAGAAGCTTCAGACATATTTGGCAACGTCTCGAGAGGAGCACGAGGAAATGGCTGAGCAGGTATTCCATATTCTTCACGATAGTGAAGATGAATTGGAGATAACCACTAACGATCCAATTCTACATGTTCGACAGAGGCTCGAATATATTGGACTGCTCAATTCGTAGGTAGATGAGCTACTGGTCGAGGCGGAAAAATTCAAAGAAAATATGGACGTCCTTGCTTTGAAAAAGGAGGTCGTCCAAGTGTAATTGGAGTTGGTTGAGACCCAACTTTGGTCTTCAGAAGAAAATGCCTCGGTACAAATCGAGAAGATTAAATAGCTCCAGCATCGATTGGATTTGGCCACTTCTAATAAGGCAGGCTTGGCCGATGAACTCGAATTGGCCAAATCCGAGGTGGCCGAGGCTAATAAAAGAGCTATTGCTAAAGAGTCCCAGTTCAGGATCGATATTGAGATCAACCATGCCAAAAGCATGGTCGAACATGCTAAATGGCAGGCTCATAGGGAAGCTCTCGAGGAGGTCAGTGCTCAGGGTTTCGATGTTGCAGCCGAAATTGAAAATGCCAAGGCGGAGGAAACAAGAGCCCGAAGGCTAGCCTTCCCTGAGGAAGACTCCGAGAGCTCGAGCGAATCCGAGGACGAAGAAAATCCCGAGGACTCAGCCTCCGATGAAGACCAAGCCACTTAGGATATTAAGTTTCTTGTTTTTCTTTTGTATCTTTTATGGGGTCGATTCGGCCTTTTGTAAATAACTTTTGAATATATATATAAGACTTCTCTTGCTTTTTTTATTCTTGTGTTTTTCTTTCACTTTTCGGTATTTTATGAAGGTCGAAAATACCTTAGCATAAAATTGTGTCCGAGGTTTAGATATTTTGATTGGAACCGAATTAGTACAGTCCTTAGGTTTTTCGATCGAGTGAGTGCTTGCTCAAACTAGAAGTAATGTAGCCCTTAGGATTTTGTAAGAAAGGTTGTTTATGGATTTCTCCCCTATTCGGCTTGAAAAAGTTTTTGTATTTGCAAAAATTTCATAATGTCGTGGCTCGAAATAAGGAATCGTTCAAGAGTTCGAATAATTTCGTGCTCATTAGAGTTCTCGAGGCTTGATATTATCGAAGTCTTTTATGATTTTGCCAGGGCTAGCCTTTTTTAACCGGTTTATGAAAGAATTTGAAGGCCTGTTTTGTTACGGAATTCGGATGTCTCCGATCTGTGTTAATTCGGCCGTAGCCTCTTTAGTTCGAGATTTGCCCCTTGGGCTTATTTTCCCCGAAGAGTTAGTCCCCGCGTGAATTGGCCGTGGCCTATAAAAATCGAGAGTTGCCTAAAAGGTCTTATGATCTCGAACTTTTAATAATTCAATCTTGTTTATTTTTCGATCGGCAGTCCCTAAGCGTGGGGGATAGTTATCCGAACTCTGGTTATAGTTGGCCCTTAAGCATGTTTACAAAATAGGTCGAGAGTATGGAATTGTAAAGGAAAATACTTCTCTTTACAAATGATTATACATGCGTACATGTTTTGTGCCAGGGCTCGAGCAAACTATGCGGGCACAGTTTGTTTGACCATTTGACCCTTAGAAATATTTCCTATCGAGCCCTTGCTGCCATGAAGTAACTTCCTCGTATCAAAGTTGACATTCGACGGAAATGCCCTCCAGTGTTCGAAGTTGATTGTAAAGAAACCTCGGATACTGTTGAATTGTTCTAAGTTAGCACGATCAATGGTTGCCTCATTAAAAACTTCGCCGAAAAATCCATTTGGGACAAAACCAGTCTAAGGGAAAAAGAGTGCAACGCGTGCTTTCAGAATTAAAGCTTCATGTCGAATAATCCATCATTGTTCCTGGTCGAACACCTACAAGGGTTAGTTTTAAAATATAAATGAAAACGGAAAGGGTCGTACCTTAGAAATAGTATCGTTTTAGGTGCGATACGTTCCAATTATTTGGCAGTTGTTCGCCATTTATCGTGCCGAGCTTGTAGGATCCTTTTTCAACTATTTCCAGAACCTGGTATGGTCCTTCCCAGTTCGGACCTAGTTTCCCTTCATTCGTATTTCGGGGGTTGAGGGTGACTTTTTCTAGCACCAAGTCCTCATTGTTAAAATGTCAAAGATTGGCTCTTCGATTGTAGTATCTTTCGATCCGCTATTTTTGGGCGGCCAATCGGACGAGAGAGGCTTCAGTCTTTCGTCTAACAATTCTAAGCTCGTATACATGGCTTCGTTATTTGACCCTCTGTTGCATATCGAAACTTGATGCTAGGTTTTCCGACCTCGACCGGGATCAGAGCTTCAGCGCCGTAAACTAACGAGAATGGTGTTGCTCTGGTACTGGATTTCGATATTGTGCGGTATGCCCATAGAACCTCGGGTAGTATTTCTCTCCATTTTCCTTTGGCGTTGGTCAATCTCTTCTTAAGATTTTAGATAATGGTTTTGTTGGTTGATTTGGCTTGTCCGTTCCCGCTGAGATGATAAGGTGTTGATAGGATCCTTTTGATCTTGTGATCCTCGAGAAATTTAGCTACATTGTTGCCGATGAATTATTTTCCATTATCACATACAATCTCGGAGGGCATCCCGAATCAACATATTGTAACGACCCGACTTGTCATTTTAAGAATTAACGCTCCGTTCAGTAACTCAAGGTCTCGAGAAGCTTCGTAATATGTATTATGACCCGCGTGTGTCGTCGAGTTTGATTTTCGAAAGATTCGGAATTAAACTCAGAGAACAATTCTCATTTTTGAAGCTTAAATGAAAAGAGTTGACCGAAGTGTGACTTTTGAGCAAACGACTTCGGAATGGAATTTCGATGATTCCAATAGCTTCGTATGGTGATTTTGGACTTCGGAGTGTGTCCGGAAAATTATTTGGAAGCACGTAGTTAAATTAAGCTTGAAATGGCGAAAATATGAAGTTTAAGTTGGAAGTTTGACTAGGGAGTTGACATTCTGGTATTGGGGTCAGAATCCAGTTCTGAAAATTTTCATAGGTCCATTATATCATTTATGACTTGTGTGCAAAATTTAAGGTCAATCGAACTTGATTTGATAGGTTTCGGCGTCGAATGTAGAAGTTGGAATTTCTTAGTTTCATCAAGCTTGAATTGGGACATGATTCGTGATTTTAGCATTGTTTGATGTGATTTGACGCTTTGACTAAGTTCCTATGATGTTCTAGGACTTGTTGGTATATTTCGTTGAGGTCCCGAGGAGCTCGGGTGAGTTTTGAGGTGGTTTCGGACCATTTCTAGGCCATTTTAAATTGTTGGTTTTTATCCATAGAGGTGTGCATCGCGATCGCGGACATTAGGTCGCGTTCGCGAAGAGTATACATCAGTTTGGGGCCTTGTGAATCGTCGCGTAGAACAAACTCCTGATGCACTAACCCAACTTTGGAAGTTCATATCTCATAATTTATAAGGAATTTGGAGATGATCCAAAAATAAAAGTTGTATCCCTTTGTGTCTAGTTTTCGGAAAGGTAAACCATTTGCCATTTGGAGTTGTGTATAAAATGTTATGGTGGATACACTACAGGTTGTCTAGGAGGCGTTTGGAAATCTCTGTTGCATAGGGCTGACTTTGAAAGATTATATCTCGAGATCTATAAGGAATTGGGAGATGAGAAACAAACGAAAGTTATATATCTTGGAGTCTAGTTGTCAGAAAGTTAAACCATTCATCATTTGGAGTTTTGTACCAAAGGTTATGACCATTATACTAGAGATTGTCTGGAAGAGCTCGACACTTGTTCTTCGCGATCGCGAAAGGCAAATTTTGGGCTGAGAAAAGTTGTGTTTCGTGATCGCGAAGCATTTTTCGCGATCACGAAGAGTAAATACCTGGGCAGTAGCTATATTTCGAGCTTTTGACCATTTTAACATATTTGGAGCTATGGAGCTCGGATTGAAGCGATTTGTGAGGTGATTTTCACCATATGGATTGGGGTAAGTGTTCTATATCGTAAAGTGATTATAATTTATGATTCTATGGTTATATTCATCATTTATTTCGGATTTAAATGGAAGAAATTAAGATTTTTGCAAAAATCTTCCAAAAATGAAAATTTAAGATTTGGAGGTCGAGTTGTTATCGGAATTTGATAAAATTGGTATGGTTGAACTCGTATCAGAATGGGTATTCGGATTTGGTAAAAATTACGTCGGGTTCCGAGAGGCGGGCCCCGCGTTGACTTTTTTAGAATAAAATTTTAAGTCGACGTTTTATTATCCAGAATTATTTCCGATGAATTTTAATGAAGTTATACAATTAATTTGGATAGATTTGAGCTATCCGGAGGTCAATTCAAGCAAGAAGATGATTTTGAAATATCGGCATAACTTCAAAAAAAGGTAAGTATCTTGCCTAACATTGAGTGGGGGAATTACCCCATGTACGCGAGGTGACGAGTACGTACTTGGTTTATATGTGCATATTATATCGGTTGAAATTCGTAGACGCCCTTAAGTATTAAATTGGAAAATTGTTGTAACTTATTAAATCTCTTATTTGTCATGCTTCATTCCTTGTTTGCCGAGGTTGTTTTTATATGATAATTTGGTGTGATTGCCACTTGACTTTTATGTGAACTCTGTGTTTATTTGAGCTGCCATTTTTATGGAAAACACTTTCATTATTGATTTTACCTACAGATAATTTAAATGAAAAATTTAGTTAATAAGATGAATAAATCTATTTATTTCTTGAAGTTGTGATTTAAAAGAGCTGTTGTTCCTTGATGACTTACTTTTTAGTTCACGTTGTTGAAAATTTGGCATTAAATTATAAAGGTCGTGAATCATATTGAGGCAAAGTGCCAAATTGTAAAATATTATTCGGTTGAGTTGTTCACTCCCGAACATTTTGTTAAGATGTTGTACACATTATGATCGAGTCGTGGGCTCCTTATTGTGAAAAAATAATATATTATTGATTTTTATGATATGTTGTAATATTTGAGCACTTGATGTGCAATTTGTGATATGTTGTAATATTTGAGCACTTGATGTGCAATTTGTGATATATTGTAATATTTGAGCACTTGATGTGCGATTTGTGATATGTTGTAATATTTGAGCACTTGAGGTGCAAGTTGTATTATGTTGTGATATTTGGGCACCTGAGGTGCGATTTGTGAAATATTGTGATATTGATACACATGCGGTGATATAAGGTCTGGGTGTTGAAACGTATGCGGTGAGATAAGGGTGGCTAAAATGCGGGATGATATTTCGGGAAAAATAATTTCTTTAAAAAATTAAATGTGAAGGCTCTCGCGGTGATATAAGAAAATGAGATATTGTGAATTTATTTATGATTTGGGACTACGAGGCGATACCTCGGGAGTGCCCTGTTGATATTTCTTTATTTATGTTCTTGTCTTGGGTGATTTTGTTTCATTTAATATGTAAATTCTTTTCTTCTTCCGTGATGTACTAGTTGACTTTATTATTATGTGTTTTGTGCTCCTAGTTGTATTGTGTTGGCTTGGGCTTTTTAGCATGAGACTCTGAAGAAGTATATTTCTAGTTTTTCTTACTGATTTTCGATGATTGAGTTAATTTAAATAAAATAAATTATTATTATATTTTAAATTAAATAATTTTATATCCAAATCAGTAGTTTATTAGATGGTTTAATTTAAGTGCAATGTTATTTTCTTCACCCAAATAATTTCTAAAATAAATTCATTTCTTTGTTAATTTCTTACTTGATTTAAAAATTCTAAACTCACTTTAATGGAAATAAATTGATCATGTGAATCTTATATACATTGATATTATTGGCATGTGAGTTGTCCGTGCAGTTGTGATAGAAATATGGGCACGAGGTGCCATGGAAATATGGAAATGGGCTGAGACCCGTATGTTTATGATTTTGAAATGAGGTGTCACAAGGTGACTTTTATTTGAATGAATTATATTCAAAATATTATTTCAAAGAATTATATTCGAAAGGTATTTATTCGAAAGAATTATATGTGAAAGATTTATATTTGAAGGACATGTTTAATTGGTTGTACTTGTGTTCCTTATTCGTTCGAGTAATAATTATGGTGTTTTTGTTGCCTTGCTATTTATATCAATGGTTGATTTTGTTATTATTATTGCTAGTTATTTTCCAGTACTATTGTATACTGCTATATTGCACAGGTTATTTGACTAGTGAGTGTCTTGACTGTACCTCGTCACTACTCCACCGAGGTTAGTCTTGATACTTACTGGGTACCGACCGTGGTGTACTCATACTACACTTCTGCACACTTTTGTGCAGAGTCAAGTATTGGAGATATCGGACTCGGGCAGAGTTAGTGTGTTGATCGCAAGGATTCAAGGTAGAGCTGCTTGGTCGTCGTAGTCCCTTGGAGTCTTTCCATTTTATTGTACTGTTAATTATTATTCGAACAATATTGTATATTCGATCCTTGAGATCATTTCATAAATCCAGTTAGAGTTCGTGACTCAGTATTACCAGTCTTGGGAGGTTGTTATATTTGTAATTATTTTCGCTATTGGTTTATTAAAAAAAATGGTTTGAATTGTTATTATAATCGTCTTACCTAGTCTTAAAGATTAAGTGCCATCATGATGCCTGTGGCAGGATTTTGGGTCGTGACACATATGATGTGGTCCCAAATGAAGTCTATGACTTCTCTTTCTCTGACTTTCTCAAAAGCCCGTGCCTCAACCCATTTAGAGAAATAATCAGTCATAACTTTACCTGGGGCCGATGAGAGAGGGCCAACGATGTTCATTCCCCATTTCATGAAGGGCCATGGGGAGAGGACCGAGTGGAGTAGTTCCCTGGGTTGATGAATCATGGGCGCATGCCTTTGACATTTGTCGCATTTTCGAATGAACTCCCTTGCATCATTCTCCATATCGGTCTAATAGTTACTTTGTGGACCAGCGAATCGGCACCGGAATGATTTCCCACACCTTGTGAACTTCTCGTAGGATGTAGTCAGTATCTTCTGGTCCTAAACATATTGCCAACGGTCCATCGAACGTCCTTCTAAACAACGTTCCTTCTTCGGGCAAAGTGAACCGTGCTGCCTTTGTACGCAGAGTTATCGATTCTGTTGGATCTGATGGAAGTTTCCCATTCTTTAAGTACTCTATATACTTATTTCTCCAATCCTAAGTTAAACTCATGGAGTTTATCTCGGTGTGCCCTTCTTCAATTACCGATCTCATGAGTTGTACGATAGTCCCCGAGTTGAGTTCGTCATCCTCGACCGACGAACCTAAGTTTGCAAAAGTGTCAGCCTCGTTGTTCTGCTCTCGAGGTACATGTTGCAATGTCCATTCCTTCAATCGATGTAGAGTCACCTGTAGTTTATCCACGTACCTCTGCATTCAGCCTTTTCAGACTTCAAAAGTATCGTTAACTTGGTTTACCACGAGGAGGGAATCATACTTAGCTTCTATGACCTCTGCTCCCAAGCTTTTAGCTAGTTCGAGACCTGCAATCATGGCCTCATATTCAGCCTTATTGTTAGTCAATTTTGTAGTTCTGATAGATTGTCTTACTATATTACCTATGGGTGATTTTAGCAAGATGCCTAGTGCCGACCCCTTCGTGTTTGGAGTACCATCCATAAAGAGGGTCCATACTCCCGAAGATGTACCCGATTTTATCAGTAGTTCTTTTTCAACCTCGGGTACGAGGGTCGGTGTAAAATTAGCCACGAAGTCTGCCAAGATTTGTGTCTTGATGGCGGTTCGGGGTCAATATTCAATATCGTACCCGCTGAATTATATAGCCCATTTGGCCAATCGACTCGAAAGCTCGGGTTTATGCAAAACATTTCGAAGAAGATAAGTTGTTATAACACATATTGGATGACATTGGAAATACAATTTTAATTTCCTAGAGGCTCTTATTAAAGCAAGCGCTAATTTTTCTAAGTGTGGATATCTAGTTTCAGCCTCACCCAAGGTTCGACTAACATAATAGACAGGGAATTATGTACCTTGTTCTTCTCGGACCAGGACTCCACTTACCGCTATCTCTGAGACTGCCAAGTACAGGTAAAACTGTTCGTCCACTTTCGGGGTGTGAATCATAGGCGGGCTCGATAAATACCGCTTTAGTTCCTCTAAGGCCTACTGACATTCCGGAGTCCATGCAAAATTGCTCTTCTTCTTAAGCAGCGAGAAGAATTAGTGGCTCTTATTTGCGGACCTCGAAATGAATCGTCCTAGGGCGGCTATCTACCCCGTCAGCCTATGCACGCCCTTTATATTATCACTATTGTGATATCGTCGATAGTTTTGATTTTATCGGGGTTGATCTCGATTCCCCGGTTGGACACCATAAAACCAAGAAACTTGCCTGAGCCAACTCCGAATGCACACTTTTCAGGGTTGAGCTTCATATTGTACTTCCTTAATATATCAAAAGTTTCCTGCAAATGCTTTAAATGGTCCTTTGCTCGCAGGGACTTAATTAACATGTCATCAATATAAACTTCCATTGATTTTCCTATTTGTTCTTTGAACATTTGGTTTACTAGGCATTGATAAGTTGCACCAGCATTTTTTAGACCGAATGACCTTACATTATAACAGTAGGTACCGTACTTAGTGATAAACGATGTCTTTTCCTGATCCCCCGGGTTCATCTGTATCTGGTTGTACCCGGAGTAGGCATCGAGAAAATTGAGAGTCTCATGGCCGGCCGTAGCATCGATCATACGATCGATATTTGGCAAAGAAAAAGAGTCCTTGGGGCATGCTTTATTCAGATCATTATAATCTATACACATTCTAAGTTTGTTTCCCTTCTTAGGGACTACCACTACGTTTGCTAACCATTCGGGGTACTTTACTTCTCGAATAGATCCTATTTTGAGAAGTTTGGTTACCTCGTCCTTGATGAAGGCATGTTTGACCTCGGATTGGGGCCTTCTTTTTTGCTTTACCGGGCAGAATTTAGGGTCCAGTCTGAGTTTGTGAGTGGTAATTTCTTGTGGAATCCCTGTCATATCGAGATGGGACCAGGCAAAGCAATCCATGTTAGCTTTAAGGAAATGAATAAGTTTTTTCCTGAGCTTGGAGGTTAGCCACGTGCCCAGGTATACCTTTTTTCGGGTTGATGCTTGGCCAGTGTGATTTGTTCAAGCTCTTCGACCGTTGACTTGGTGGTATCGGAGTCATCGGGAACTACGAAAGATCGAGGGATCCAGTAATCATCATCTTCGTCGATCCCTTGCTCCTGCAATTGGGACGAGGCCGGTATCTGTGGTTGCTATTTGGCCTCATATTTTCCCTTCGATCCCTTCGTTGATAAGAGTACCGATACTTGTATCACTTCATCGACTGAAAACATTTCCTTGGCGGCAGGTTGCTCCCCGTACACTATTTTGACTCCCTCCGACATTGGGAACTTCAGAACTTGGTGAAGGGTCGAGGGCACTGCCCTTATGTTATGGATCCAAGGCCTTCCGAGCAGGGCGTTGTACCTCATGTCACCATCGATCATATGGAACTTTGTTTCTTGGATGGTCCCAGCCACGTTCACTGGCAAAGCAATTTCACCCTTGGTGGTTTCACTTGCCATGTTAAAGTCGTTAAGTACTCGGGCTGCGGGCACGATTTGATCTTGTAGGCCGAGCTATTATATGACCCTCGATCAAATAGAGTTGGCCGAGCTACCTGGATCAATCAAACACGTTTAACTTAAATTTTATTCATAAGGACAGATATTACCAGTGCGTCGTTGTGGGGTTATAAGATCCCCTCTGCATCCTCGTCACTGAAAGATAAGGTCCCTTCTGGTACGTAATCTCGAGTCCATTCTTCCTTCGTGATCGACACCTTGGTGCGTTTGAATATAGGCCCTTGAGGAATATCGACCCCTCCAACAATCATGTGGATCACGTGCTGGGGCTCTTCTTGCTCAATCTGTCTATTTGAATCTCTGTTCTTGAAATGGTTTTTAGCCCGATCGCTTAAGAATTCTCGAAGATGCCCTTCGTTGAACAAACGGGCTACCTCTTCCCTCACCTGTCTGCAATCTTCTGTTCTATGACCATGGGTGCCATGATATTTGCACATTTGATTAGGATTTCTCTGGGCCGGATCAGTCTGTAGAGGTCAGGGCCACCTGGTGTCTTTCATGCGCCCAATGGTCGATACAATAGCTGATGCATCAATATTGAAGTTGTATTTCGATAGTCTTGGTGATTCTTTGGGTTCGACATTTTTGTTGAAACCACTTTTACTCATGAGCCCTCAAGAGCTCTCTCCTCGATGTTTCTTCTATCAGTTCGACCGGGGTTGCGTCCAGGCCCGCTATTTCTCCGATCTCCACCGTATGGCTCATATCGATCTCTGTTTGACCGTGATTCCCGGTCAATATCCCTTTTGACTCTGTTGATGGTCCTGTTTGGATAAACGGACCCAGAAGGAGTCCCTAACTGGTCATCCTCGACCTTAATATTTGACTGGTACAGATTATGCACGTCAGCCCAGCTTACAGCGGATATTCGATCAAGTTCTGCTTCAACTGTTATGAGGCTACAGAACTTCATATGTTTAGGCCTTGAGTGAAAGCCTGAACGGCCCAATCGTCGGCGACTGGGGGCAGATCCATGCGCTCCATTTGGAACCGAGATACGAACTCTATGAGCATCTCGTTGTCCTTCTGTTATACTTTGAAGAGGTCCGGCCTTCTAGTCTCGACCTTTATCGCTCCGGCGTACGCTTTGATGAAGGAATCTGCGAGCATGGCAAAAGAATCAATGGAGTTAGGTGGTAAATTATGGTACCATATCATCGCCCCCTTTGATAAAGCTTCTCCGAATTTCTTCAGCAGTACGGACTCAATCTCAACGTCCTCTAGGTCGTTCCCCTTTATTGCGCATATGTAAGAAATGACATGCTCAATGGGGTCGGTAGTTCCCTTATACTTCGGAATTTCTGGCATGCGGAATTTTTTCGGTATGGGCTTAGGAACTGCGCTCTGGGGGAAGGGCTTTTGTACGAACTTCTTTGAATCCAAACCCTTCAAAATCGGTGGTGCTCCCGAAATTTGATCAACTCGGGAGTTATATGTTTCTACTTTTTTGCCATTCGCTTCAATCTTCTTCTCCCCCGATTCAATTCGCTTTGTCAGCTCCTCGAACATTTTCCAGATAGCGGGGTCGATTCCTGACTCATTCCTATTTGACCTCCCCAGCGCTGGTTCTGCCCTGTGAATAATTTCTTGTGATGGCTCGGGTTCGACCCTACTCGGCGCGTGGTTGTGATTTTGAAGTTGTGCTATTACAGCTTGTTAAGCTTGCAACATTTCGAATATTATTCGAAGGTCGATTCCGCATTCTTCGCTGCCCTGTGAGTTCTGACCGGCTGATCGAACGCTTCTACGGACGCTGTTTTTGGGGTCGACGCCCAGATTTGCATTCAGGGCAACATGGAAACTGACGTTGATGGGGTCTGCAACTGGTACTCCCTCGGAGTCAACTGGAAGCATTTCGTTTCCTGGGGCGGCTACGTTGTCGTTTTCGCCATGAAAATCAAGGCCGTTGTCGATGTGTGTGGGTACTGCTTGAGAGTTCGACATGCTGATCCTGGAATAAAAAATACTTACAAGAACAAGTGTAAAGCAGTGTGTGTTATAAAAATTAGCACCAGACAATCACTATTGTCCTTAGCCCCACGGTAGGCGCCAAATTATTTACCCTAAAAGCAGATAACAATTGAATTTATATGTGGTTTTAAGGACACGTGATTTTATTTGGCATAAACCGAGAAAATATGCAAACTGATATTGAAATTGACTGTAAAAAAAAATAAAATCAAACCAAATGAAATGAGATATGTAGCTCGGGCCGTCGAACCAAATGAAACAACAAAAGAAATATAAGCGAAGTAATAGAGTATTGAGAACCTTGAGAAAAGAGTATTATATTACTTTTTTACTGTTTGAGGTGTGTTTTACAAATGATCAGACCTCTTTATATAATAGGGGAGTCCTACTCTTGATACAATTCTAAATATAGTAAGCACTCTCATGATGGGCTAATTAATCGGTCTCTTCTTGATACGTGTCGTGATTTCCGTCGTGATTCTCCCCCTAATTGCGGCTGTAACGACTTTTTGTTTCTTGGCTCGATCTTGATCCTGGCCGATCTCGATCTTGATCGGTCTCTGGGTCTTCAAGCTCGATCTTGACCGACCTCGATCTTGATCGGTGTCTGGGTCTCGAGCTCGATAACATATTCTTCGTACCATGACTCGATATTACAATGATGAACCTTGAACCATCATGTTCCAATCTCGATTAATTATACGAAGAGCAAAACTCGGTTTTGACCGTATACACTAGTACAACTTAATTATGAAAAGATGTACGTTTACCTTGTGGAAAGAGCTTGTTTAGATCCAATGACTTGACTGGTAATGTTGTTGAATTGCTCTCTCTCCACAAGCATAGTATATATCAACTGGTACCTAGCAGCCAAATTAAGAAATGTTATGAAACAATCTTTATGAATTGGGTGTGGGAGTTTCCAGTTATTTGCACTCACTTTGGCATCATTGCATAGGCTAATGTATTTCTGTATACGGATAAAATCGAGCTCGATATTCTCCAAGACATTCTTCCTCTTGTTATTCTCTTCATTCATGTAGATTGTAGACTTGCACCTGCTCTTGGCTCAATTGGCTTCTTCATAACTTCCCAACTATATATCAAACAAAATTCAACTTAGCAACGTTTATTAACAAGTCATCTCATTTTGCTTTTCTTTTTTTTTTTCTTTCTATCAAATTTCTCTTCGTAGGTAACAAGAAACAAGAAAATTGAACTTGAAATGTCAATAGGGCAGGGCGGGACAAGCCTTGACCTGTTAAGATTTTGACCCGTCCTGTCCTGTCTCGTTTAGCATTTTGCTGCCCCCACCCCGCCCCGCTATGCCCTGCCCTCTTTAAGTTTGTTTTTAAAAAAAAAAATCACTTTTCCTCTTATTAATTAGCTGTATCTTCTCAAAACTTCATTCATGCAAAGTTTACGTTGGGTATTCTGGGTAAAAATACCTTTCATGCAATTTGTCACAGTTTTGCTAATCTAAAGAAGCTTATCAGTACTAGAATTTTCTAATTTATTGTTATTTTGAATATGACATTGAGAATAGAACTATGTGCTAATTCGATGACTTATCTCGATTAAGTGATATTTTTAATACTGGTAACAAAAAACTTAACAAAAAAGAAATAACAGATTTTATTATTTATCAATTAAGAAAGAAAATTTAAACAAAAAAGAGATATGACGAGAGTGAGGAACAAAAAGAGGTATGCAAATCGTCGATAATGAAGAATTTTTCAGGCAATTTAACATGAGTTTCATTTGGATATTCATTTTTGTAAGAATAAGAAACATCTCAATTTATAAGTTCAAAATCGAAAATTCAAAATATTCAAACCGATTAATCCGAAATCGAACTTAAAAAATCCGATCCAATCCGAACTTATTTGGATTGCCATTTCTTCAATCCGAAAATCGAAAATCCAAACCGTATTTTCATATCCAATCCGAACGCCCACCCTTACCCGTGGCCCCGTATGTAGAATTAATTATCCCCTTTTCTATTTTTTTAAAGCCTCCTAAATTATAAGTATAATAGTTTTATATGTATATATTTTAGTTCTTTTATATGTGTATATAAATAATTTGAACAAAAAATGAATAATCGTTTTGAATTTACCTCTTCTGGGGAGGAAGTACCCTCCGGTTACTGCCCTGCCCTGCTTAATATTTTTTGAAACTGTTTTTTGACCTCCCCTACCCTGCCCTGCCCCGTTTAAGTCTTCCCCGCCCCATTGCCCTCCCTATTTGAACCACTATATTCAATATTCTTGAATTCCCTGCTTTTTTTGAATTAATTGACATGCCCCTCATGTGATGTCCTGGATATACCACCTTGTTTGTGATATAGGTAAAACTAGATGAACCAAAAAAACTGAAAAAGAAAAAGATAAAGAAAGAAACAGACTGGAAACTGAATTCCTTACCAAGTTATTCTATACATGTGTGCTTTAGATGAGTATCAAGTTCAAGTAGGGATGTAGTTAATGGGAGGAAAAGCGTGCACAATCCTGGGGAAATGGCATGATCAAGAACATGCAAGTCATTTTTCCCTACAGCTACATAAACATTTTTTTCTTTAATTTGGACATATATACAACTTTTTTAGTTTTCTTGGACCATATTCATGATGTGCAAGTCAATTTCTAATGCTAGCAACCTTTGGCTTTTTCTTTCACTTACCTTCTCTTACAGTATGATTTTACTTTCCAAACCTAAAGGATCACTTTTATGACATCCAGAAGAGTTAATAATGAAATAGTAAGCCTTGGTTTTAGGATCCTCTATCTATATCAGCCCTATTATACGGTCTAGCTCCTTAATAATGTTAGAAACCAGATAGATCCCATTTTGGGAAAGAAGAATAGTAGAGGATGTAGAATGTACAACTATAAGGATATATCTATCTACTTTCTTCTTCCCGTACCACATTAAGCAAACATAATGTAGAAATCTAGAATGTAGAATGTAGAATGTTTTCAGCTGCAATTGGTGGCCAGCCTTCCTTTGTTAGAATCCATGGTTTTTCACTTTTTCTAACATTCCTTCCTATCATCAATCATAATATACTCCGAATAGTCCTCACTCCTTTGGGAAGACAGCCATGAGAGTAGGCCCAAATAGGCAGGCAAGAACAGAACCATGCATGCATTTTCAGCTTTCACTAGCTAATTAGACTCTTTAGAGTAATATATATATTGTGGTATGGCTAGTGAATCTCCAAATCTCAAGTGCAATTGAAGCAATAATATTTGTGTTAGATTTCCTTCCTAGCTAGTAGCTAGTCAACCGAAAAGACCGAATAAATGGAGCTTTTTACTGGTTTTTGATTCTTACACAAGAAAATATAATGTTGTGAGTCAAACCAATTTTGTAGAAACCATCCAATAGGAAGAATTCCGCGACATTTTTGCTTTGCCTACTCAATCCCAAATCTTGAAACAATAATCTCACATGAACTTGTGATTCTGTTTTATATGCACATTGCAGAGGCAGATTTAGTATTTAAACTCTATAGGTTCAAGTTTTAAGACTTTTAGAATTGAACTCATTATATTTTTAAAGTTATGGGTTTATATCTACTATTTTTATAATTTTAATAAACTTTTATACATAAATTTTTACTCCGCGTCGAAAGTTACGAGTTCAATTGAACCCATAACTAGCACACTACATCCGCCCTTGTTCATTGGCCTGTCTACTTGTTCTAACCCCATCATCTATATGAGAAAATAAATATTATTAATTAAATTAAAGTACAAATAACTTGCATGTTTAAAGTGCAAGAAGGTTATTACTTACCACCGGTGTATCTTATTAAGTACTTTGTGTTGAGTTCCTGTTTATGAGTTTCGAAAGATATATGTTTCAAAAAAGTTTATTCTCTTCTTTACTAAGAGGTGTGGATAAAAAATTTCAAACAAAAATGTTGTAAATTATTAGTTAATATGGAAGTCAACTACCGTCGCTACTTTCATCCATGATGTAAAAAACTTCTCACTACATCTTACTATTATGATTTTAACTCTCACACCTTCATAACTTCCTCCCATGATCTTTCCCATGATCCCAATTGTGAATGCCATGTTTAAGACAATCCTTTTGTAAGCTTCTATGTAATAGTATAAATAGAGGCATGAAATGTGATATGGGACATATTTAAATACTTGAGGAAATAAGAAAGTAGTTCTCTCTTCTTCTCTTATTCTATTGCTTATTTTCTTGTTTTATATTGTTACTTTGAGCTACATTTCTTAACACGTTATCAGCACAAAGTCTCTAACTTTAAGGTTGAATTCCACTTCTTGCAAGTTTTCACTATGTCGAATAAGCTTGAATTTTTGGCACTTAACATTTCTGAAAAGAATGACCTATTATGGTTTCTCGATGCTGAGATTCACTTAGACGCTAAAGGTCTTAGTGACACCATTACTCAGGTTAATGAGGTATTAAGCCAGGACAAAGCGAAGGACATGATTTTCCTTCGTCATTATCTGGATGAAGGTTTGAAGGTTAAATATTTGGTGGTAAAAGATCCACTTGAATTATGGACCGGCCTGATAGAAAGGTATGATTACCTTAAGGCTACGGTATTGCTAAGGGCTCGATATGAGTGGATACACTTACGATTCAAGATTTTAAGACCTTAAGTGAGTACAACTCTGTTGTATTTCGAATAACTTTCAATTACAATTATGTGAGGATGTTATGAATGATGAGAATTTGTTGAAAAAAACTCTTACGACTTTTCATGCCTCAAATATGGTGTTACAGCAACAATACCGTTAAATAAAATTTAAAAAATATTCTGAATTGATCTCATACCTTTTGGTGGCTGAGCAATATAAATACCCTTTTGATGAAAAATCATGAAGCTCGTACCACATGGTCAGTTTCATTTTCTGAAGCGAATGTGGTAGCGAAACGTGATAAGTCTGAAAGAAAATAAAATAATTATCATGGCTATATGAATGTATATGGTCATGGTAATGGAAAGAGACGATATAATAATTGTCATCATGGTGATCATGGCAAACGAGAAAACAATATGGGTTCTCAAAACAATCATTCAAGAGGTAAATATGGTAACTGCCACCGCTGTGGCATAAAAGGCCATTGGAAAATTGAACGCCATGCGCCTGAGCATTTTGTCAGGCTTTATCAAAACTCTATCAAAAGAAAGACAAATAATATTGAGGCATCTTCTGCTAATGCCCAGTGGAGTCTTACTTGACATTCCAAAATGATTTTGAGGCAGGGCCTTCAAATAAATATAATTATAATGCCGAGGCAAATCTTGCTTCGAAAGATGATGATTTTGAAGGCCTCGATGATCTTACTCATTTGGAAGTTAAAGACTTCTTTGGGGGATCAAAACTAAAGTTTAATTATTTTATTGAAGAATGCAATTATGTTGTTATTTTATTTTTTGTATCTTTTTTTTTCTCGTTCGTAAAGTTATTTTTATTTTCAAGTAGTACTTAAGTTGTCTTATGGTGTTATTAATTTTTCCGTATTACTTAAGGTGTACATTTGTTTTTATGAAGAAAATAAAATTTTCAGTATTCAACTGGATCCAAGATGAGTAATGAAGATTTATGCCTTCTGGATAGTACTACAACTCACACAATTTAAGAGAAAAGAAATATTTTTCTTATTTAGTTATGAAAAAGGCCTATGTTAATATAATATATGGTAGTACAAAATTAATTGAGGACTTGAAAGAGCAGCCTTATTACTACCTTGAGAAACGATATTGACCATTAATAATGCATTATATTGTAGTAAGTCTCAAAGAAACTTGTTGAGTTTCAAAACTATTCGCCAAAATGGTTACCATGTTGAGACGGTAAATGAAGGAAATATTAAATAGCTATATATTACTACAATAAAATGAGAAAAAATGTGTGAATGAAAAATTACCCATATTTTTTTCTGGGTTGTAGTACACAAGTATTGGTGTGTTAGAATCACATGCCATAGTAAATAAAAAGGTTTACTGCTTCTAACGATTTTATCATTTGGCATGACCTGTTGGGCCATCCCGATTCTAATATGATGCGCAAAATAATAGAGGATTCAAATGGGCACACACTGAAGAAGTAAAAGATTCTTCAATTTAAGGAATTCTCTTCTGCTGATTGTTCAAGAAAAATTGGTTACTAAACCATCAACAACTAAAGTTAGGATTGAATCCCGTGTATTTCTGAAACGTATACCGGGTGATATATGTGGGCTCATATACCCTCTATGTGGACCATTTAAATATTATATGGCCTTGATAGATGCATCTACAAGACGGTCACATGTGTACTTATTGTTAACTCGCAATATGGTATTTGCAAGATTGTTGGCCCAAATAATAAGGTTAAGAGCACGATTTTCAGATTATGCAATTAAGATAATTCGTCTTGATAATGCCGATGAATTTATATCTCAGGACTTTAATGATTATTGTATGTCCACTAGAGTAAAAGTTGAGCTTCCGGTTGCTCATGTTCATAATCAAAATGGTCTAGTAGATTTGTTGATTAAACACCTCCAATTAATAGCTAGACCATTGCTAATGAGGACAAAATATTCCTTTTCAATAGGGGTAGGCATAGTTTGGGCAAACCCGAAATTCAAACCAAAATCCAAATTTTTTGGATTTTGGGTTTGAATTTTTGGATTACGGATTGGATTTTGGATTTAATTTTTAAAGTTTTTGGATTTCGGATAGGATATTGGATTTGATACTTTGAATTTTCGATATCCGAAAATCTGAAATTTTTATACTTTATATTTAGTCCATTATCCATATTTCAATAGCAATATGTTTAATACCCTATCCATTTAATATTAATTACTAAGTTATTGTCAGAATACTTTCTATTTGGATATAGTTTAGTATTGCATCGATCGTACTAATATCTCTGTTGTATTTTCTTGATAATAATTTCATTACTTAAATACTTTATTTGGATAATTGCAGTGAGAACGAATAACTTTTCAGGCAATTAATATAAGTACTTCATTTGGATATTTATTTTGATAAAATGAAGAGACAACTCAACTTATAAGCTCAAAATCGAAAATCCAAGATATCCAACCCGATTAATCCAAAATCGAACTTAGAATATTCGGTCAAATCTGAGCTTATTTGGAATGGATTTGGATTATCATTTTTTCAATCCAAAAACTAAAATTCAAACCAAAATTTTCAAATCCAATTCGAACTGCCCGGACGCCTACCCCTACCTTTCAGTGTGGGGACATGCTATTTTACATGCAGTAATACTTGTACGTATAAGGCCAACCAGTTATCATGAAGTCTCCCCACTACAGTTGGCTTTTGGTCAGGAGCCAAATAGTTTTCATCTATGAATTTTTGGATGTGCGGTATATGTTCCAATTACTCCACTACAACGTACAAAGATGGGGCCTAAAGGAAGGCTGGGAATATATGTTAGTTATGAATCTCCTTTTATTATTAAATATCTGGATCCTATGACAAGATATTTTTTTACAGCCAGATTTTTTGATTGTTATTTTGATGAATTAGTTTTTCCAACATTAGGAGGAGAAAATAAACAACTGAAAAAAGAGATAGATTGGAATCCAATATCTCTATCTCATTTAGATCCTCGTACAAATTAATGTGAACAAGAAGTTCAAAAGATCATTTATTTGCAAAATATTTGCAAATCAATTGCCAGATACATTTACTAACCCTCCAAGAGTTACTAAATCGCATATTCCAGCTATAAATGTTCCAATACGAGTTAATGTCCCAGTTGGACAGTATGATAATGCAAATGAGTCTAGGTCACGCCTTATACGTGGTAGACCTATTGGTTCCAAGGATAAGAATCCTCGAAAAAGGAAAGAAGCAAATGATCAAGTTGATCATAGCGTGGAGGCAATTGCTCAAGAAGAGCATCAAGACATAACAATTGATAAGACCTCATGTCACGACCCAATTCCTACAAAAGGTCGTGATAGTGCCCAACGTCGCAGCTAGGCAAGCTAACGGTGAACTATCAACTTAATTATTCATTTTATTACTTTTGAAATCATGGGTTTTATTAAACAAATGAAATTTACTGCATAAAGTCATAAAGATATGAAGTGTTAATGAAACATGAAACAAAATGATGATAATATCAAGTACAACCACGATCATCTACTAGGACTTCCCAAAATTCGGTGTAACAAGTGCACGAACAATCTAGTAAAATATACAACCCACTATAACTAATGTATGCAATAAAATAGACAGAAATAGTAAATGCAACAAGAAGGAGACTCCGGGTGATGCAGATTGGAGCATGGAGAAAAGCTCACCACTAAGTCTTTGGATAACGAGGATGCGTGCTTGAATAGCCACCAGATGTACCTGCCTCAGTACTTGCACAATTAGTGTAGAAGCGTAGCATGAATACGTAAGTCAACGCGTACCTAGTAAGTATCTAGTCAAATCTCGAATAAGTAGTGACGAGGGGTCGACATCGATACTTACTAGTGGTTAATAGATAAAGTACAAGAATTATAAATAGGCATAAAATACAACAACAACAACAACAACAACAATGGAATAAGAAATGGTAAATACATGATCCTTTAACATAATGACAGTTTGAAATTCCCAAATATCATGTGTTACCTCAACAAATAAGAACCATCAAATAAATATCAAATCTCAATTTAAGAAGGAAATATCATGTATATTCTGACTCCAAGCGATATTACGCACGAGTTATGCCGAGGTCATACAACCCGATCCATAATATCCGTGTACATACACTGTCGAGGTCACATAACCCAATCCATGGATACATCTCAAATATACTGCCAAGGCGTACAGCCCAATCCACAGAAATAGAGAAACTCTTCGAACCGACAAGTTAAGTTCAAATAAACTAATCAAATTTTAATTATAAATTTAAGTTATTAAACTGACAAGTTAAGTTCAAATAATATAAATATTACATGATAAAGTCCTAAGTCTATCCGGACATAAATATATTTTTACCTATGTACGGACTCTCGTCACCTCGTGCATACGTAGTACCCACTACCCACAACTAGTAGCATATAACCATTTAAGCACCTACGGAGATAATTTCGTCTTACAAGATTAGGCAAGAGACTTACCTTTGCTCCCAAGTCCTCTATTTGGCCCTCAAACCATACTAGTAGCCTCAAAATAACGCCGAGCAACCCGAAACTAGTCAAAAGTCGTACAAACTAATCAATATATACTCAAAAATTCATAATTTATCTATTAGAGTCATTTTCCAACTCAGTTCGGAAAGTTCATAAAAGTCACCTCCGGGACCACGTGCCCCGAATCTAGAAATTTTCGTAGATAAATATTACCCATGACCTTACGAACTCAAATAGATAATTTATACTTCATTCCATAATTAATTTTGTTGTCTAATCCCATTTTTACCAAACCCTAGGTTTTTCAACATAATCCCGTAATTTCCATAATTTATGTTAAAATCTAATCATAAACTATGTATTAAACTCATATTGGGTAGAAATCACTTACCTTAAAATACTAGATGAAAAAATTCTATCCAAAAGCTCCAAAATCATCCAAGCAAGGTGTAAAAATGAGAAAATGAGCCTAATCACGACTTTTTAAAAGGTTTCTGCCTAGTGACCGCTTCTTCGCGATCGAGGAAGTTCCCTCGCGATCGCGAAGCCAAAAGCTGCCAATGCCCAAAAACTCCCCTACGCGAATGCGGCCAGGTCCTCGCGATCGCGAAGGAAGCCCGGCCAACACGCCCCTTCGTTCGCGAACGCGAAGGGCAATGACATGCTGACCCCCAAACCCAGTTCCTTCTACGCGAACATGGAACTTCCATCGCGAACGCGAAGGCCGCTGGTCTCAAGCCTTCGTGAATGCGTCCTTACAATCGCGAACGTGAAGCACACACACGCCTTAGTCCTGAATCCTTCATCGCGAATGCGGGAGACCCTCTGTGTTCGCGAAGAAGGAAACTAGTACCAGCAAAATCTGCCAATTTGACTTAGCTCCGGGTGGTCCGAAGCACACCCGGGACCCCGCCCAAATACATCAACAAGTTAATAAACATAATCCGGACTCGCTTAAAGTCTTGGAACACATAAAACAACATCGAAACCAAGAATCACACCCTCAAACCAAATTAATCAAATTTTGACTTCAAACTTCTTTAACTAGCTCCGAACGCGACGAATCATACTTAGACAACTCGGAATGATGCCAAATTTTATGCACAAGTCACAAATCACAATATGAACCTATTTCTAGACACAGAATCCCAAACGGACATCGATAACACCAAAGTCTACTTCAAACCAAATTTAGGAAGCTCTAAAACCTTAAAGGCGCTAACTTTCAACAATAAACGCCGAAATATTCCCGGATCATCCGAAATTCTATCCGAACATACACCCAAGTCCAAAATTATCTTACGAACCTATTGGAACCTTCAAATCTTAATTTTGAGGTCTTTTACTCAAAATATTGACTCAAGTCAAACTTGACCACCTTAGGCCACTATTATGGAACAAAGTGTTCTGAATTCAACCCGGATCCTTTCAAAATCAAACCAAACATCGCCACAAGTCATAAAATAGTAAAAGTACATATGAAAAGTCTTAAATATAGTAATGAGAATCTAGAAAGTAAAATAACCGGTCGGGTTGTTACACCTCACTGAAGGTTCAAGTACCTGAAAGTGATGAAAATGAAGAGAGCTCAATAAGTTATGTCTCCACGGGAAATAGTGAAATCGAAATAATGTTATTGTTGATAATAATTTTGCATATAATGTTACAATTGAAGTAATGCAACAACATAATAATCTTGAGCTAAAATCTGTCGATGAATGTATACAGAGAAATGATTGGCCAAAATACGCAATTCAAGCGGAATTGGCTTCACTTGAAAAACATGAAGTTTTTGGACCAATAGTCCGAATACCTGAAGGTGTCTAGCCAGTGAGATACAAATAGGTTTTTGTCCGAAAACGAAATGAGAAAGGTGAAGTCGTAAGATATAAAGCATGTCTTGTGGCATAAGGGTTTTTGTAAAGGTCTGACATTGATTATATGAAGATATATTCTCCTGTGGTAGATACAATTACCTTCAGGTATCTAATAAATCCAGCAGTTCATGAAAATCTTAACATGCAAATGATAGACGTTGTCACATCTTATTTATGGCTCATTAGATAATGAAACTTTTATGAAAATCCCTGAAGGATTTAAAGTTTCTGAAGCATATAATAGTTCCAGGAAAACATGTTCAACAAAGTTTCAGAGATCCTTATACGGATTGAAGAAATCAGGGTGGATGTGGTACAATTGCCTTAGCAAGTATTTGCTAAAGGAAGGCATTTTGACCTTGTGTCTTTATTAAGAGGTCTCGATCTGAATCTGTCATCATAGTTGTGTATGTTGATGACTTGAATATCATTGGCACTTCTAAAGAGCTTCCAAAGGATGTAGAATGTTTGAAGAAAGAATTCGAAATGAAAGATCTTGGTAAGATAAAATTTTGTCTTAGCCTACAAATTGAACATGTGACAAATAAAATTTTTGTCCACCAATCAACATACACTGAAAAGGTTTTAAAGTAATTTTACATGGATAAAGTACATCCATTGAGTACCTCTATGGTTGTGAGATCGCTTGACATAAATAAAGACCCATTTTGGCTTCAAGAAAATAATGAAGAGTTCATTGGTGATGAATTCCATATCTTAGTGCAATTGGGGCATTGATGTATCTTGCTAATAATACCCGACCAGATATTGCTTTTACAATAAGCTTATTATCAAGATTTAGCTCCTCTCTAATAAGTAGACATTGGAATGGTGTTAAACATATATTTAGATATCTTCGGGGAACTATAGAGATGAGATTATTTTATTCTAATAAATCCAAGTCAGAAATGATCGGTTATGCAGATGCAGGTTATTCGTCTGATCCACGTAATGCCTAATCTCAAATAGGCTATTTGTTTACATATAGAGGTACAACTATATCATGGCGTTCAATGAAACAAACAATAGCTGCTACTTCTTCAAATCATGTTGAGATAGTAGCAATCCATGAAGCGGGTCAGGAATATATTTGGTTGAGATCAATGACTCAACATATTCAGGAAATGTGTGATTTTCCTATGAAAAAGGATAATCCAATTACACTATATAAAGACAATGCTGCTTGCATTGCTCAACTGAAAGAAGGATACATCAAAGGAGACAGAACAAAACATATTTCACTAAAGTTCTTTTTCACGCACGATCTTCAACATAATTATGAAATTAATATTCAACAGATTCGTTCATATGATAATTTGGATGATTTGTTTACTAAGGCATTGTCAACCTCAACATTCGAAAAGTCAAGACACAAGATTAGAATGCACCATCTATGAGAAATAAAGTGATATTTTTATGAGATGGAGTAAGATACGCGTTATACTCTTTTTTCCTTTGCTTAGGTTTGTTCCACTAGGATTTTCTCGCAAGGTTTTTAACGAGGTACCAGACAAAGCGTATTACAGATGTGTGTGATTTTTTCCCTTCACTAAGCGTTTTTTCCTACAAGATTTTTTGTTAGTAAGCTTTTAACGAGGCATATTATCTATTTTTGAACATCCAAGGGGAAGTGTTGTAAATTATTAGTTAATATGGATGTCCACTACTCCCATTACTTTCATCCATGATATAAATAACCTCCCACCACTCCTTACTATTAGAATTATAACTCCCACACCTCTATAAGACTATAACCTCCCCTCATGATATCTTTTCCATGATCCCAATTATTAATACCATATTTAAGACAATCCTTTTATAAGCTTCTATGTAATAGTATAAATAGAGGCATGAAATGTGATATGTGACTCACTTGAATACTTGATAAAATTTTGAAAGTTCTCTCTTCTTCTCTTATTCTATTACTTATTTTCTTGTTTTATATTGTTTCTTTGAGCTACATTTCTTAACAATCTTCTTTTTAAGTATATTTTAATATATTTAGTTATGGATATACCTCATAGTGGTGTAAGTGTAAGATTTCCATTACATAAGGGGCGCAAGCGTTTGATTTTAAGATACAAGAATATATCTTAAAAAGAGTCATATTGTAAGGTGTTTAGTGTAATGAAACCTAGAATTTAATCACCTAAAACACTATCTTTCTGTTTTTTAAGCTTATTCGGTTTAGAGTTAAACTTGTTGATTCCAAGAACTATATATATATGCTGGGATATATGTAACGCTTTGCAAACTTCTAACCGGGGGAGGGGGAGGAGGAGATTTTTTTATTGTTACTTCAAATCTCTGAATTATGCTACCTGATCGCTCGTGTTAATTATATAGACTTGTCTTCTGCAGCTCAATGCCATATCTCCTCCATTATTTCTGGAAATGTTAGATATGAAAAGGGGACAAAGAGACAAGCATGTCGATATCGAATAAGAAGAAAGCCACAAGAAAAGCCAAATATCATCTATTCCCATCTCTGTCCCATACTTATAATTAAAGTATGCTTTACATATAGGTACCCAGTTACGTGCATGATCTTCATCGTTCTATCTTATCATGAACTCAATGTTAGGCTGACCAGTGTTAGGTGCATAGTATAATTGTGTAGGTTTTGAACCTCTGAAATAAGAAGCCTAAAATCTGGCAGTTGGCCATGCCATGTTGACAATATTGTGGATGTCATATATCCGCCATTCGCCCATTCCCGGTATCCAGAGTTGATGTCTCACACAAACGTTCTGAGAATGGGATTATAATAATAATATAGCAAACATATTATAAATATATAAATTATGTTTTCTCTAACTATTTAAACTTTCAAAGTCCCAAAATATAAACAATTAATCATAAAATTATACAAGTTAAGTGATTTCACATTTTTTAATGTGACCACATTGTCTTTCTGATATATCTATATTACCATAGATATAACGGTCTAATTTACAAAAGTTTTAACTTATATACACTAAAAGGTGTAAATTAATTTATAAACCTATATATATCATGTCCTTGAAAGATAATTGTTGGTAATTAACCATAACAATTGAATTTTTTTCCTTCAACCATGACAGTTGAAATTAATAATCGAAAAAATAAAAAGAGTAACTTTAATTGTACAACAGGTTATATTGGACTAATAGTGTAACAGTGGACATAAGTTAAAATCTAATTTACAATTGTATCATCATATTGACACGATAATCACGGTTTTTGGATGAAGGCCAATATTATAGTATTCAAATGGAATATTCTGCCACCATACTAATAGTCGACCTAACTACTATAATTTTGAATGATAGAACCATTTCAGTGATGTATTTATTGGTCTGGTCAAATATTCAATCTCTTCACTCTTCCCCTTCACGGAAAAGGTCCAAATATATGAAGTGCCTGTTCAACGGGCAAGAAGAATCGTGTAATAGCTTATTTGGCCAAGTTTTTCTTCGCTAAAAGTATTTTTTTTAAAGTTAAGGTGTTTGACCAAACTTTTAGAAAGAAAAAAAACTATTTTTAAGTAGAAAAATAAACCGTTCTTGAGAACTAGAAAAAAATAGATTGTTCCCAAAAGCAATTTTTTGAAAAATACACTTAGAAATACTTTTAAAAACTTAGTCAAACACTATTTGCTGATCAAAAGTATTTTTCAAATTAATTAAAAGTTTATCACTAAAAGTACTTTTTTGAGAGGTACTTTTAAAAAAAAAAAAAAAAATTAGTTAAGTTTAGAAGCTTGGCCAAACTGCATGAAAATATTGGTAATTTGGTCCCAAAAAACGGTTTTCTTTGTTTGGATTGTGTCTGGTTGAAGGGTTCTTCAAATATAAAGTGATTGTCATATAAATTTAGTCAAAAAGAATTAGCCACCCCAATGCAATGCGAATATATGATTAATGAACTGACACAGAAAATGCAAAATAAAAGCTTATCTATATATGAGAATTAATTAGAGCATTTGTCATATTTGATATCCATTATGATTAATAATCTATACATTATTTTCGTGAAGCTTCCTTTCGCTTCACTATGTTGACTAGGGGTTCGTTGAAAAAAAACCAACGCCCAAGGAAAAAAGAAAAAGGAAGGAAGAGAGTATTTGATTAAAGAGTGTTATTACAAATTGGGACAAATCTAAAAGATAGGATTCCCAACTAATCTAAAATAAACGAAAGGAGGAGAGGAATTCCAAATATAAATCACTATCTTTATCTTCTGTAGCGTTATGCAAGGCCCAGGTACTCTCATGACTAACTAGCAAGAAAACGTGCGGTCCCCGAACTCTCATTTTAAATTAAAATTGTTCACAATTCATGCATTTTCTTATACATCAAATTAACTCATATTCTGTAAGCAGCACGATTAGTTATGGCATAATTGAGATATTGATTTAGATTTGATGCTTTATAGAACTTGATCCAGTGCCACATTGATTTCTTAATTAACATGTTCGATTAGTTATGTGTAATGAACGGGAATTTGCCCCATATCTTAAATTTTATGTGACTCGTCAAAGAAAAAAATAGAAGAATTATATTCCTATATTTGGGCCACACCCGTGCCTGTGTCCTCCTACTGAAAATGAAAGTGGCCATATGCTCGCATTGCACATGCATTCTTATGGATACAAATTGTTGCGTCCTAATAAAAAAAGGAAAATGTTAGATACTCGTCAAGTTGTCATTGATATTTGATACCAAACTAGGTGCAAAACTTGTCAAAAACTTAATCAATAAGAGATATATGGCACACATCATGAGTACATAATTTAAGAAAGAAAGAGATACCAATTTTTAAAATTTATTGATTCTAAATATACATGATATTTTTGTGGTTACTGAATCGTTTCATTTGGTAATAAATTTAAATTATTATTATTATTTTTTAATTCCCCTCCCCTTTTTATTCTTCTTTGTTGGAGCTATTGCCCCTTTGATCGAGTGTTGATCCTCTTGTCAATAAATTTAAATTATTTCAAAATATAAAAAAGCATTATTACGTAATACAAATTTTAACAGTCCCCACTGGTGGTCCGTGGTCGAAACAAATCAGGCCAAGCCCACTAGCCCAGGAAACAAAGGTCCAAAATTACCAGCTTGCCGTTTCTTCTTCCACCATCTGTCTTAAGCTAAGCTCAACACCTCATAAACCCAGACCACTCATCCCAGCTTAAATGGACCCACCATAAACTTTTTTTCTTAATCCCTAAAAATAAAGGAATATCCAAATAACCTCTCAAAACACCGTCGTCACTTTGCCCTACATGTGTCAAACGGGCCGGGTTGATCCGGTTTCGGACCGGCATAGACCGGTTTTAGACCATATCGGACCGGTAGGTAAGGGGCGGGCAGGGTTGGGTTGGGACGGAAAACGGATTGTGTCGGGTAGGATAGAGGTACCGGTTAACCGGACCGACCCGGATCGGTTCAACGACTATTTCAATTTTTTTTTAATATAGTTGACCATTGGCAACGGTCAGCTAGACGGTTATTTTATAAGAATAGCTCTTTTAAGGTATTTTTTCAAAAATAACACTTTTAGTACTTACTAATTTAACCCTTTGAAAAACTATAAATATACTCCCCTCTTCATCATTTCTTCACTTATCTCTCAACTCTCAAACCCAAATTCTCAATTCAAGCTAAATCATGCCCCGTGCTTCTAGAGTGCGCTAATATGTTTGGGAACACTTTGAGGTAGAAGAAGAAAATGAAGAAATTCGCAAAGTAAAGTGCAAGAACTATGGTCGGGTCTTAAATTTTCGTCAAAAGTGGGAGGGCACAGGTTGTTTAAAGAGGCATATGAAGAGTTGTCTTGAGCGTACTCCATAAATTCGTATTTAAGTTGATTTGAGATAATTTATGTTATTTTAAAATTACTAGACTTATTTAAGCTTAATGTTTTAGTTTGTTAGATTAATTTGAAGTATTATTATGCAATGAAAGCTATGAAAGCCATGAAAGCCTTTGAAGTTTGATCCTTACATATCAAGTTATAAGTTATATTTTTTTCATGTTCATTGTATTATCTTATATTCCTAATAAATTTTTCAAATATAAGGCTTTTGAAAACTTTGGAATTTATTCAAACATTCTTTTTATACGTTAATTTTTAGTATTTTATATTTTTATTTTATCTAAATATAAATTACGATTGTTATACAAAATACAAACACAAATAAAATTAAATAAGCCCGGCCCGGCCCATTAGGTCCGGAACCGTTCTGGTTAAATTTTGCACCTTAGAAGCCCTGAACCGGTAAATCCGGTAAAAAATAACCGGAAACCGACCCGGTAACGAAACCGGTGTCACGACCCAAAATCCCACCACATGCGTCGTGATGGCACCTAATCTCTAAGACTATGTAAGCCGATTTCTATTACATTTTGAAGCCTTTTTTTTTTTTGTTTTTAAAATCTAACAACGAAAATAATTACAATACACAACGTCCCAAGAGTAGTAGTACTGAGTCACGAACTCTAACTGAATACATAGAATGATCACGAGGACCAAATATACAATATTGTTTGATTACAAGTTAACAGTACAACGAAATGAAAGGACTCCAAGGGACTGGGACGATCAAGCAGCTTTACCTTGAATCCTTACGATCCCGCTTTAACTCTCCTCAAGTCCGTTGTCTTCAATATATGGCTCTGCACAAAAATGTGCAGAAGTGTAGAGTGAGCACACCACAGCGGTGCCCAATAAGTATCAAGACTAACCTCAATGGAGTAGAGACGAGGTACAGTCAAGACACTCACTAGTCTAATAACATGTGCAATATAATATACAAAATAATAGGAAACAAATAATAATAATAATAATAAAGGCAGGATAAAACAACCAGTGATATGCACGACAAACAACAAGAATACCATTAATATCACTCAACAATTAATAAACACAATTACATCCCAATTAAATCAAGCCCTTCAAATAAATGTCTTTCACATAGTTCTTCAAGATAACTCTCTTTCAAATATAATTCTCTCAAATAATTATTTTTCAAATATAATTCTTTCAATAAATCTTTTCAAATACAATTTCCTCAAATAAATATCTTTCAAAATACAATTCTTTTATATGATACTTTTTAAGTAAAAATCCTTTCAAATAAATATTTTGAATATAATTCTTTCAATTAAAAAGTCACCATGTGACACCTCATTTCAAAATCATCAAAATACGGGTCTCAACCCATTTTTATATTTTTCGTAAATACGGGTCTCAACCCATTTTTATATTTTCACGGCACCTCGTGCCCATAATTAAATCATCATATTTGCCCGGCACCTTGTGCTCTCATTTCATATCACAACTGCACGGACAATTCACGTGCCAAATATCATTATTATTTCATCACAGCACCTCGTGTCCACATTTTATATCACAGCTATACGGACAATCTACGTGCCAATATCCCCATTTCATATCACAATTCACGGCACTTCGTGCCCACATTTTATTTTATAAACCGCCTGGCAATAGCCACAGGCTCCCAATTTCAATAAAATCAGATTATTATCAATTTAGTAACAACAAGACAAGTTACACAAGGTATAAAAATAAACACAAGAAAATCACAACATCACATGAAAATTTTCAACACCACAACCCCACATCATCACATATCGTCTCTGACAATAGCCACCCTTATCGCTCCTATAGCCATCCTTATCACTCCTATAGTCATCCTTATTGCTCTGCCCAGACAATATCAATAGCCAACAAACACAACAGTGAAATGCCACCCTTATAACCACTTAATATCAACGGTGAAATGCCACCCTTATCTCCCCAAAATAACAACTCACACAACACAATAATTTACACGGGAAATTATCACAACAACATAACAAAAATCAATTCATATCACAATTTGCCCAATGGCCACAACCAAATTTCAAAGCTACAACCAAGTCAATTAATTTCACAGCAAATAGCCAAATGCTCCACACAATGTGTACAACACCCAAAAATAATCAATAGAGATAGAAATTACTCAACATAAAGCAAAGTTTTCATAAAAGATTAAATTTTCAATAATTATATAAACACCTCTTCTTAAGCTCATTTAATTAATTATTTGCAGAGGGAAAAATCCAAAATGAAATTAAATTCCAATAATTATCAAGTCAACAAATTCACAAAATTTCATAAATAATCAAATAACAATCACCTCACATTGTCATATAACGACAGAGTCAACAACAAGGGTTTAGGCACGACAAGTAGATGATTAAATATATACCAACAATTATCCAATTTACTATACAATATGCTCAAGACTTTAACTCAACAAAATTTGCACATATAAACCAAGTACGTACTCGTCACCTCGCGTACATGGTTTTCAATTACCCAAGTTGCACATAAGATTCAATGCCTAAGGGGAATTTCCCGCACTCGAGGTTAAGCAAGATACTTACCTTTTTGAAGTTAGGCTGATATTCCAAAATAGCCTTCTTGCTTGAATTGACCTCTGGACAGCACAAATCTATCCAAATTAATTGTATAACTTTATTAAAATTCATCGGAAACAATTTCGGATAATAATACGTCGACTTAAAATTTTATTCCAAAAAGTCAATAAAAGTCAACGCGGGACCGGACTCTCGGAACCCGATATAATTTTCATAAAATCCGAATACCCATTCCGATACGAGTTCAACCATACCAATTTTATCGAATTCCAATAACAAATCGATCTTCAAATCTTAAATTTTCGTTTTTGGAAGATTTTACAAAATCTTGATTTTTCTTTCATTAAATCCGAATTAAATGATGGATTCAAAGACATAATCATGTAATTTAATCAAAACTGGATAAGAATTACTTACCCCAAACACCTACGCAAGAATCTCTCTAAAAATCACCTTCTACCGAGCTCCCAATTTGATTTTGAGTTATGAACTCAATCCCCCATTTTTGGGACTTTTAATTCTGCCTAGATACACCTTCTTCGCGTTCGCGCCCATTCCTTCACATTCGCACCCATTCCTTCGCATTCGCGAAGGCCAAAATTCAGTTGCCTCAAATCCTTCTTCGCGTTCACGAAGGCCAACTGCTTCTGCCCCATCATTTCCTCTTCGCGTTCGCGAAGTCCTCATCGCGTTCGTATTGACCAGCTGACCAACTCCTTCGCATTCGTGACAATTCCTTCACGTTCGCGAAGGCCAAACGACCCCAGGCCCCTATCTTTCTTTTCTTCTTCGCGTTCGCGTTGCCTGGGCCGCGTTCGCGAAGGCTTGCCCTACTCCTTCTTCACGTTAGCGTTCACAACTTCGTGTTCGCGAAGGAAATATCATTAGCCCCTCAAACTTCTCTTCGCGAATGCGGAAATTCCTTCACGTTCGCGAAGAAGTAAACCAGACTTCAGCAACAGTAGTCCAAACAACTCCAATTTGGTCCGAAACCACTCCGAAATATCCCCGAGCCCCTCGGGACCCCGTCTAATCATGCTAACCAGTCCCATTACATATCACAGACTCTCTCGAGGTTTCAAATCGCATCAAATTACACCGAAAATACAAATCGCACCACAAATCAAACTTATGAACTTCTAAAACTCGTGCCGAAACCTATCAAACCAACCCGGAATGACGTCAAATTTTGCAGGCAAGTCCCAAATAACATAAACGGAGCTGTTCCAACTCTCAGAATCACATTCCGACCCCGATATCAAAAAGTCAACCCCCCGATCAAACTTTCCAAAATTTTGATTTTCACCATTTCAAGCTTAATTCCACTACGGACTTCCAAATAATTTTTCGGACACGCTCCTAAGTCCAAAATCATCATACAGAGCTAACGGAACCGACAGAACTCCATTCCGAAGTCGTCTTCATACAGTTCCGACTACGATCAAAATCCTAAAACTTAAGCTCCCTTTTTAGGAACTAAGTGTCCCAAATCACTCTAAATCATCCGTAATTCAAACTCGACCACACACGCTGGTCATAATACATATTGCGAGGCTGCTCGAAACCTTAAGTCACAGAACGGGGCGTAAATTCTTAAAATGACAAGTCAGATCGTTACATTCTCCACCTCTTAAACAAACGTTCGTCCTCGAACATGCTAAGAATCTTTCTGAGGACTTTAAATTACTGAGTATATTCTTGCACACATACTTGTGAGTGATTTTACATTCTCGCAATTTAACACGGGTCCGACAACACCATCTCAATTGAGATTATTTATTTTCTCCATTCTTATAAGCTTTAAAGCAAAATCCCTAACTCTCCAATCATTTCCAAAAATGCCTGAATTCTCACAACAACGCACAACATTAGTCTCAACTGGCTATAGCAACCCGTGCCTATGCACATATAAATTTCCTCAATAGTGTTGAAGTAACTCAAAACTTTCTCTGGGGTGTTATATTATTCTCCGCTTAGGATCATTCGCCCTCAAACACATAACATATTTATCTCTTCTTTTGCAAATTCTCAATCCTCCAAATTTTACTAACTCCCAAATTTTTCAGAAATTTCGGCAAAGTTTTCCCTGTAATTTGGCCTATCCACCTGCCAGAGTAACACCCAAACAACTCCTAACAACATATCCAAAATCCAACAAAATACCACAAGGTATATATCAATAACATTAATCTCAGCATTACTTGATCATAATGATATCAGGACATGAAGCACATCATATGTATGCTCATCACCACATCTCTGGTCTTAAAAGTTGTTCATAATTAATTCCAACATCATCAATTAATCTCATATTAACCATCACCTCATTTTGAATTTTCACAATACTGACAACAGAACGTGAGGCATGAAGACCTCATGATTACTTACTCGGATTAATGAGTCACATTTAACGCCACCTGGACACTCACCTTATAGGCTAAAACTCAATATTTACAACACAAAAATGGATGAATATGAACAGAAAATATACAAGCATTATCAAATAAGCCTAACATGCATGCCTCTATATTAATATTGTTGCACAAATTAAATTTCACAAGGGAGAATTTTAAACTCATAAATATTTCACTACAAGGACCTTGTCCTTATATAACTTCCATCGCGGCTTGCAGCCCGGTTTAAATATTTCTCATCATATAAAATGCGAGGATCTCGTCCTCAAATCCGAATCACCAGTATTTTGCACATTGTGCCCACTGAAATTTCAACTTTCCTTTCTTTCTTCTTTTTAATATATTTCATAAATAATTTTCAGAACATATAATGAACCCTCATACCGGTAGGGCGTATAATTCATAAAAAAAATTGAAATCAATTATTCCGAAACACATTAAACCTACTGTATTGAATAATAATATTTTTTTTGTTTTTGGGCTTATAGCCCTCAATGATGCACAAAAATAAAGTGACAGACACAGGCTCACATCTTTAATTCTCCTAACAGGGATACACATATAAGTGGATCACAAATTTACGAAGCTCACCCATAAATGGAGCATAATAGGAGGATTCACCTCAATATTCAGAACCGAATCAATTTAAGGAAAATATCCTTTTATAATAAAAAAAAAAAATCAGGATCGTACCTGTAATGACACCATCTAGTGTATTGGCCTCAGCCAAATCATAGTGATTAAATCAACAGGTCGGGCCTCCACCTCTTAGGCGCTAACTACCTGCCTGTCCTCCACCTCTAGCTGACTGTGCATGTGGAGTATCAACTGGAATAAAGCTTGTAGCTGGAGTGTTCTGATGAAATTCACCCCTCCCAAGTCTGGGACAATCTCTCATGATATGCCTAGTATCACCATACTCATAACAACCCCTCTGAGGTCGTGGCTGCTAGTACTGAGTCTGTGCCGGATAACTGGAATAACCACTGTAAGAATCTCGTGTCGGTGGTGCACTATAAACTGGAGCACTCCGAGTATTCTGATGTGCGGACTGAGTTGACCGACTGCTTGAGCCTCCGCTATAATGGGTTCTAGCTGAAGAGTAAAATCCACTGAACCCTCCAGATTTTCGAGACCTTTTGGCCTCCTTAGACCCCCTTTCCTCGCCTAAAACACCCTCAATCTTCCTTGCAATCTCCACTACTTGCTGAAATGAAGCATCCGTTTGCAGTTCTCGAGCCATGCATATTTTGATATCATAATCGAGCCCCTCAATGAATCTGCGAACTCGTTCTCTGATTGTACGAACCAAGATAGGTGCATGACAGGCTAACTCACTGAACCTGATAGCATATTCTGACACTGTTATAGTGCCCTGACGCAACCGTTCAAACTCTGTGTGCCACGCATCTATGAGAGTCTAGGAAACAAACTCTTTCAAGAACATTTCCGAAAATTGAGCCCAAGTTGGTGGTGTGGCATCGGCTGGTCTACCTTCTTCATAAATTTGCCACCACCGGTACGCTGCGCCTGATAGTTGAAATGTAGTAAAGGAAACTCCGCTCATTTCCACAATACCCATGGTGCGAAGAATACGGTGACAATTTTTCAGAAATCCTTGGGCATCCTCTGTAGCTGTGCCACTGAAAGTTGGTGGATCATATTTCTTAAACCTTTCAAGTCTCTTTTGTTCTTCTTCTGATGCCTCGGGCCTTACCTCAGGCCGAACCGGAATAACAGGTTGTACCGGTACTACAGCCGGAACCTGACCAACGTGAACCTGCTGCTCTGGAGTTGTGATAGGAGTCTGAGCTACTCCCCTAATCTGCGGAATGTTTGGTGCAACAGAGATCAATCCCGCCAGAGTTAATGTACCAAATATACTCAGGAACTGTGCCAAAGTTTCCTGAAGTCCGGGGGTAACAACAGGTGCTTCTGGTACCCGTCCCCCAACTGGAGCTACTGGTGGCTCCTCAACTGTTGTCCTGACATGTGCTCTAGTTGAGCACGTGCCCTTCCTCGGCCTCTACCTCGGCCCCGGCTTCTTGCAGCCCTAGCAGTATGTGCGGATGCCTGCTCAGCTAACCCAGTAGCACGTGTCCTCACCATCTGTGAAAGAATGGAGATACAAGGTTCAAATTCCAAGTTCAACAAATTCCGCATGACAGGAATGAAAGAAATGGAAATTTCCTAACAGTTATGTAGCCTCTCGAAGATAAGTACAGACGTCTCCGTACCGATCCACAAGACTTTACTAGACTCGTTCGTGACTCGTAGAACCTATGAACCTAGAGCTCTGATACCAACTTGTCACGACCCAAAATCCCACCACAGGCGTCGTGATGGCACCTAGTCTCTAAGACTAGGTAGGCCGATTTCTATTACATTTTGAAGCCATTTTTTTTGTTTTTAAAATCTAACAGCGAAAATAATTACAATACAAAACCTCCCAAGACTAGTAGTACTGATTCACGAACTCTAACTGAATATATAGAATGATCACGAGGACCAAATATACAATACTGTTTGATTACAAGTTAACAGTACAACGAAATAAAAGGACTCCAAGGGACTGCGACGACCAAGCAGCTCTACCTTGAATCCTTACGATCTCGCTTTAACTCTGCTCAAGTCTGTTATCTTCAATACCTGGCTCTGCACAAAAATGTGCAGAAATATAGAGTGAGCACACCACAGCGGTACCCAGTAAGTATCAAGACTAACCTCAATGGAGTAGAGACGAGGTATAGTCAAGACACTCACTAGTCCAATAATCTGTGCAATATAATATACAAAATAATAGAAATAAATAATAATAAAGTCAGGATAAAACAACCAATGATATGCACAACAGATAACAAAAATACCATTAATATCACTCAACAATTAATAAACACAATTACACCCCAATAAATCAAGCCCTTCAAATAAATGTCTTTCACATAGTTCTTCCAGATAACTCTCTTTCAAATATAATTCTCTCAAATAATTATTTTTCAAATATAATTCTTTCAATAAATCTTTTCAAATACAATTTCCTCAAATAAATATCTTTCAAAATACAATTCTTTTATATGATACTTTCTAAGTAAAAATCCTTTCAAATAAATATTTTGAATATAATTCTTTCAATTAAAAAGTCACCAAGTGACACCTCATTTCAAAATCATCAAAATACGGGTCTCAGCCCATTTTTATAATTTTCGTAAATACGGGTATCGGCCCATTTTCATATTTTCACGGTACCTCGTGCCCATATTTAAATCATCATATTTGCTCGGCACCTCGTGCCCTCATTTCATATCACAACTGCACGGACAATTCACGTGCCAAATATCATTATCATTTCATCACAGCACCTCGTGCCCACATTTTATATCACAACTGCACGGTCAATCCACGTGCTAATATCCCCATTTTATATCACAATTCATGGCACCTCGTGCCCACATTTCATTTTATAAACCGCCTGGCAATAGCCACAGGCTCCCAATTTCAACAAAATCATATTATTATCAATTTACTAATAACAAGACAAGTTGCACAAGGTATAAAAATAAACACAAGAAAATCACAACATCACATGAAAATTTTCAACACCACAACCCCACATCATCACATATCGTCCCTGACAATAGCCACCCTTATCATTTTTATAGCCATCCTTATCTCTCCTATAGCCACCCTTATCGCTCCGCCCAGACAATATCAATAGCCAACAAACACAACAGTGAAATGCCACCCTTATAACCACATAATATCAACGGTGAAATGCCACTCTTATCTCCCCAAAATAACAACTCACACAACACACCAATTTACACGGGAAATTATCACAACAACATAACAAAAATTAATTCATATCACAATTTGCCCAATGGCCACAACCAAATTTTAAAGTTACAACCAAGTCAATTAATTTCACAGCAGATAGCCAAATGATCCACACAATGTGTACAACACCCAAAAACAATCAATAGAGATAGAAATTACTCAACATAAAACAAAGTCTTCATAAATGATCAAATTTTCAATAATTATATAAACACTTCTTCTTAAGCTCATTTAATTAATTATTTGCAGAGGAAAAAATCGAAAATGAAATTAAATTCCAATAATTATCAAGTCAGCAAATTCACGAAATTTCATAAATAATCAAATAACAATCACCTCACATTGTCATATAACAACAGAGTCAACAACAAGGGTTTAGGCACGACAAGTAGATGATTAAATATATGCCAATAATTATCCAATTTACTACACAATATGCTCAAGACTTTAACTCAATAAAATTTGCACATATAAACCAAGTACGTACTCGTCACCTCCTCAATTACCCAAGTTGCACATAAGACTCAATGTCTAAGGAAAATTTTTCCCACTCGAGGTTAAGCATGATACTTACCTTTTTGAAGTTAGACCGATATTCTAAAATAGCCTTCTTGCTTGAATTGACCTCCGGACAGCTCAAATCTATCCAAATTAATTGTATAACTTCATTAAAATTCATCGAAAATAATTCCGTATAATAATACGTCGACTTAAAATTTTATTCCAAAAAGTCAATAAAAGTCAACGCAGGACCCGCCCCTCAGAACCCGACATAATTTTCATGAAATCTGAACACCCATTCCGATACGAGTTCAACCATACCAATTTTATCGAATTCGAATAACAAATCGACCTCCAAATCTTAAATTTTTATTTTTGGAAGATTTTATAAAAATCTTAATTTTTCTTCCATTAAATCCGAATTAAATGATGGATTCAAAGACATAATCATGGAATTTAATCAAAACTGGATAAGAATCACTTACCCCTTACACCCACGCAAGAATCTCTCCAAAAATCGCCTTCTACCGAGCTCCCAATTTGATTTTGAGTTATGAACTCAAACCCCCATTTTTGGGACTTTTAATTCTACCCAGATATACCTTCTTCGCGTTCGCGCCCATTCCTTCGCGAAGGCCAAAATCCATGTGCCTCAAATCCTTCTTCGCGTTCGCGTGACAAGCGTCGCGTTTGCGAAGGCCAACTGCTTCTGCCCCATCATTTTCTCTTCGCATTCGCGAAGTCCTTGTCGTGTTCGCGTTGACCAGCTCCTTCGCGTTCGTGACAATTCCTTCGCGTTCGCGAAGGCCAAACGACCCCAGGCCCCTATCTTCCTTTTCTTCTTCGCGTTCGCATTGCCTGGGCCGCATTCGCAAAGGCTTGCCATGCTCCTTCTTCTCGTTCGCGTTCACAGCTTCGCGTTCGCGAAGGACAAATCATCAGCCCCTCAAACTCCTCTTCGCGAACGCGGAACTCCCTTCGCGTTCGCGAAGAAGGAAACCGGACTTCAGTAACAACAGTCCAAACAACTCCAATTTGGTCCGAAACCACTCCGAAACACACCCGAGCCCCTCGGGACTCCGTCAAATCATGCTAACCAATCCCATAACATATCACATACTCGCTCGAGGTTTCAAATCGCATCAAATTACGCCGAAAATACAAATCGCACCACAAATCGAACTTATGAACTTCAAAAAATTCCAACTTCTAAAACTCGTGCCGAAACCTATCAAACCAACCCGAAATGACGTTAAATTTTGCAGGCAAGTCCCAAATAACATAACGGAGCTGTTCCAACTCTCGGAATCGCATTCCGACCCCGATATCAAAAAGTCAACCCCCTGGTCAAACTTTCCAAAATTTTGAGTTTCGCCATTTCAAGATTAATTCCACTACGGACCTCCAAATAATTTTTCGGACACGCTTCAAAGTCTAAAATCATCATACGGAGCTAACGGAATCGACGAAACTCCATTTCGGAGTCGTCTTCATACAGTTCCGACTACGGTCAAAATCCTAAGACTTAAGCTCCCTTTTTAGGAACTAAGTGTCCCAAATCACCCCGAATCATCCGTAATTCAAATTCGACCACACACGCGGGTTATAATACATATTGCGAGGCTGCTCGAAACCTTAAGTCACTGAACGAGACGTAAATTGTTAAAACGACAAGTTGGGTCGTTAGAACCGACCGATTTCCTTTTCCCCTAAACCCGACCGGCCCAGCCCGGCCCCTTGGACACCTATACTTTGCCCTCCAAAAAAACCCTATATATATATGTTGTTCCCCCTCCCTCTTTCGGCTCTTGAAAGTGCGACAAATCTCAGCACCTTCACCTTCTTCTCTTTCTCTAGAAGCTTCTTTTCCGTTCTTCATTCTCCTTTTTCAGCGCAAATAGTTTTCGTTTTTCAATTCCTTTTGTCGTACTAAATTCCAAGCATGAGTCGGACTCAAAACTCGGCTCACTCCACACAAACCCTCAAATTCCTCTACAGTTACGGCGGCAAAATCCTTCCTCGTCGCTCTGACGGAAAGCTCCGTTACATAGGGGGCTTTACTAGAGTCCTATCCATTGATCGGTTTATTTCTTTCTCAGGTCTGTTTATTCATTCATTCATCTTCTTATTATCACTTCTACTTTGTTTAGTTTTGAATAGTATTTCGCGCCTTTTTTAGAAGCTGATTAAATTTTTTACTGTTGCAGAGTTGATGGTGAAATTTGGAGAATTGTCTGGATCGTCTATGAGTTTAAGGTGTAAGCTTCCGATTGAGGATTTGGATGTTTTAGTATCGATTACCTGTGACGAGGACCTGGCGGATGTGATCGAAGAGTACGGTCGAGTTTCGGCATTGACGAATCAAGAGATTAAGATTAGAGCCTTATTATCTCCGATTAATTTGCAGAAGAAGATCTCTCCTCCGTCTTCGCCTATGTCTTGCCTCGATTTTCCGACATCGAACGTGAAGCCAGGAAAAGTCGGCAGTTTCTACTCGCCTCCGGCGTATGCGGCGGCGCATAGATGTTCCTCGCCAGCTTTAGGGTTATCCGGTCGGGATACCGAGAGACGGCCAGGAACTTCACTATCCTTTCTATGGACACGGAAGCATTAGGCCTCTGTATTACTTTGCTCCTCACCATTACCAATAGATCAACAAAAATACAGAGAGAGAAAGAGAGAGAAGTGATAGTTTTTTAGGAGATATCAGAGTTGTACATGGATGAAATGAATCTCCTTCACACCGAAAAATGACAGTAAAGAAAATATTACAGTGTTACATAAAATTTTTACGGATTAACAAAAAGACAGATTCAACTTTCCTGGTGCGTGAATTAGATTGTACATTGTTTGAAATTTTTCCGTTTATTCAATTTTGAGATGGATTTAAAATTCGAGATGAAGTTGTTATCAAAATTCTGTGGATTCTGAAAATGACCCCTGCTTGGATTTAGACGCCGTTAGGGTTCCGTTGCCATTGTCCATCATAGGTTTCGCTAGGCGCTTAGTTGTTTTGGGCCGGCTGCCTGCGTCCGTATGGGTTTTTTTTCTTCTGTTAATGTCTTGCTTTATTCGCTTCAGTCATATTCTTTTCAACTGATCTTCCATTCTTTCTCGCAATTAATTCATTCAACACTCACGCTTTTTCCTTTCAAATTTTGCAGGGGTTATTTATTGCGTGAGAAAGTTCTGTGAATTCTTTGTGCAGGACGTAATACTTTAACTGGGACATTAATAATATCGATTGAACGAGTAAATTGGCTGCGTATGACTGCACCTACTGTAAAGAAAGCATATAAAAAGGTCAGATAACGAACCCGCGAGCTATCACATGGAACAGATTATCTTAAAACATAATCATCCTTCAGTAATTTATTTTTCTGTTTAAGCAATCGATATTCAAGGATTGCTGATCCAATTAATCCATTTTTGTCGGATCGGAGAAGTCTTTAAATATAAGTAAATTGTTCTGCGAATATGTCGTAATAGTGAATAGTCCCAAAATACGTAGATGTAGTCTTAGTTATATCCACATAGATTACTTTAGAGGAGCTTCAGAAGGGCAGCCTTTTTAACTCCTAAAAATTACTCCCGTGCTGTAATTCCATTCTCTAAAGTCTCAATGAAATAATTTATAGGTTTAAGATAAAATTCTAAAAGAGCTGCAGTGTAATCTTTACATTGTATAATTAGGGCCACAAAACTTCTTATGTTATTACTTTGCCTTCTAAATTATCTTAATTAGGACCTATTAAATTTCACTGAGATTCGCCTTTGATGGATCTATAATTGCAACTACATTTTGGAATCTTACTATACTTCTATCACGTCAACACCATTGACTACAATATCGTTATGACAATTTTCATGTATTAGAGCATTGGAGTTTACTCTGCCATCGAGTAATGTAACTGACGGGGGGAGGGGGGGGGGGGGGGTCCTTAGTAGAGTGTTGGAGGGCGCTCATATTTGTATATATCATAATAGGAATGAAAGTGATGACATAATACCTCTCTATATCAGCATCTCCATATAACACTTATTCACTATAAAAGTCAAGTTTTTTTTAGAATTGAATTTTTACGTTATATTTTATCTCTCTATAACAACTTTTTACCTATAACAGCAACAACCATATTTATGACATAACGCTCTTTGTAAAATTACCCTTCTATAACAGTCATATAGAATCTTTAAAATTACTAATAATAATTCTAAAAATATGCACACAATCTTTTCCATTAATAAAAGTGTCTATCTTGCAAAAGATATAAAATTTGAAGATTTGCACATGATATCTTTTTTATTGGACAAATTTCAAAAAATATTTAAATAAAAAATTTAACGGTTAAACTCTTAGATTGTCTTCAAGGAAAAACTATTGGATACCTATTTGCTGAAAATTTGAACACAAATCTTCGCCAATTCAAGCGTTATATTGCTAGTACGAGAGTGAAATCTACTAAACAAGCTACAATTATAAAAGTTCTTCCATCAATCTTGGAAAAAATATTTTTTAGGTAGCTTTAAAATGTCTGCGTTAAAGTTTAAATCTTTATACTTTTAGTTATGAACTTATTAATAATATATTATCTTTCTTCAATATTTAACTAGTGAAATATACATATTTTTTTGAGATTTTAAATTTGAATAATGTTCTTATCTTTTATATGTAACATGAAAAAAATAAAATAATTAATTTTTAGATAAGTTTTATATATAGCAGCCAAACAATATTTAAACGTCAAATGCTATTATAGGTATATAACAATCTCACTATAAAAGTCAAAAAATATCAGAACAAACGAGGCTGTTATAGAGAGGATTGACTGTATCTTTCATTTACCTCAGAGGATGCTAGGGCTTTTAATTTAAAGAAAAGAAATTTTGTGGTGGTAGCGGTATAAGATTCTACAGTATTAGTGTGTAGACAGAAACAAATACAAGTGGATCTAAGGCACTAGACATAATACTTGCAGTCTTGCACGATTAAAAGCAAGATGCAGAAATTTTAACAAAAGAATGGGAAAGAATTTGTGATCTTTAACATGTAATATTATTGTGACAAAAATTTTTAAACTTATAATTTTAAAATTGTCATAACATTTATTTGGTTATAAAAATTTTGTATTAATATAAAAAAAATTGAAATTAGATTATTTTCAAATACAAAATATATTATTTGTCCTTTTTCTAAACGAAACTAATTTTAAAATATTACAATGGAAAATGAAAGAGAGTTGTAAATACTATGAATAGGTCGACTGGCTGGTTAGGTGCATATGAATCTTGGGAACACAAATTACCAATTGACAATGAATCCAAGCAAAAATATTGGCTCACCGAAATTATAGTGGTCATTGGTCCCCTATGGACGATGTGGTTTAGCTCCACAGACCAAACCTCTGCTTATAAAATAGAATAAAAAAAAGATCGTATAAAGAATTTCGGTGTTCATAAAATAGAAAAAAATGATCTTATATATTATTTTTAGATTTTTATATGTGAAAAAAAGATCTCTTACAAAAATATATAAAAATAAAAATAAATTTGTAAAAGGGGTATAAAACCAATCGAGAAAATATCTCTTTTATAAAATTTATTATTAATATTTGACTATCTTAAACGTTGAAAAGATGATTTGACCAAACTTAAAAAATCAGTTTATTTTGAAAAATATTTTTATTTTTCATATTTAAAAGAGAGAATCAAATTTAAAAGGTAAGCTATTTTCTATCTTAATATTTTCCATTCGAAACATTTTAAAATGCACCTAGAAAATCAGGTTGTGACAATTATATCCGAGATCTTTCCTAGAAAATATAAATTAATCCACATTAGAAAATAGAAAACATGAGTAGTGATACTATGAACTTAGGAAGAATGATTTGCCAACCTTGCCATGTGCCACATGCCTTACGATTCCCTATTTCTACACCTAATCCTATCAAGAAATTGCCTTTGGTTTTCCCTTAGGAAACCTCCTTCGCATGTTTAAATAATAACAGCCACGACTTGCAGCTCCATTGTATTTGTTCCTTCCTCCTCTCCAAACATCCTTAGAATTCAGCCTCAAGGAAAACAAAAGAGAGATGAATGTTACAGCAACGTCTATTCTTATCCTGTCCTCTGTAAACAGAGACAGAGAAGCCTCCTCAGTTGTCCCACTTGTCTTTGCTGCAGCAGCTGCCGCCTTCCTTGTTGGATCACTTATTGTTATGGCCGTAAGAACCACCGTAATAACGTGGATTACGGTACTTGTACTGCTAGCATTCGCCGGAAAACGCCGCCGAGGTGTTGTAAGGGATGGCAAAAAGATCACGTCGGAGGTGGCAATGTATGCGGCTAACATTATGATTAAACAGAAAGGGGTGTATGCTATCATTTTGGGCTTCACTTCTATGGCATTGTTAATTACATGATTTGTACAACTATATCGAAGGTGAATTCATAATTTAAAATTAAATGGTTGGCTGATCTTATTGTATACATAGAATTTTGTTTTATTTGCATATGTAAATAAATTTAGTCGAAAACAATAAGTTCAGTTGAATCCACGTTTAACCCATCCTAAATAAATCTGTCTCTACATGTATGTTGCTGCTAGAACAGAGTTCACATTTTCTTATTTTTACTGTAAATATTGTGGTGATTATGGCTGATCTTATTGTATACGTAGAATTTTGTTTTTGTTTACCTTCAAAATCGGATAACAATTAAATTCGTAAGTGATTTTAAAAATACACGGATTAACTTGACACAAAACGATAAGTTAAGTTGCTATTGAGTAACTAAAGATAAGATAAATTCAAACCACACGAGTCGGATAATTTCAACCTTGATGAAATAATTGTCCTCGAGCCGGGTTCACTACGACCGGTGTCGATAAACAGAAGAGCAAAAGCTTAAAGAAAATATTTATGTATTCCTTTTTGAGTGCGTGTTACAATGTGTCAAAATAAATTTTTAGACTCCCTTTATATAGTAGGAAAGTCCTATTTTAGGTGATTAACTGATTACCGGCTCCTTATCGAGACGCACTGAGATCCCCGCTGTAATATTCGCCGGTCTCGGATATTTCGTCCCTCTGTTGGCTATTCTGGATTGTCTGACAACGTTCTTCGAAGTCGCTCGATGCTAGGACTGATTCCGGGATCATGGTCTCGATATTCACAAAGGCAGGCGTCATGCCCCCGGGTTCTAGTCTGGTGGGACTTTGGCTCGATTTCGGTCCTATATTGCCATGTCTCGAGCTTGGCTTATCTTGTTGGAGGCTAGGAGCTCTATGAGCTCGGTTTCACCCGTATACAGATAGTCCCCTCTTTTTTTCGGAGAGTAAACGATGAGAAACAACATGAGCTTCTGATTCTTGCTTCGATGCACCGTGACAGAAACGATAAAACAACCGAAAACGTCTCGTCAGTCAAGTCTTAATGGAATTAAATGCATGTCAGCCGCCGGTAGGCCGTCCCTGGATGCAAAACGCGCTGAAATACTATAATTGCCCCCTTCTTTGCTCATTTTAACTTTACATCCAAGCCTTCTACCCTCGTACCTTTAAGATTTCAATACTTTCTAGCACTTTTACTCCGTTTTTTCGAGATCCTTCGCAAGAATTTTTATCTGTCTTCATCTTAAACCATCAAGTCCAATCTTTCAACTTCCTTTCTTTCTCCACCTTTCTAAGATTTTCCTCCATTTTTTAAAGAAATGGCAAAGACTTCAAAAACCGTTCCTAGAAAGATACTCCTTCTACTTCACGACCGGCTACTGAGTCCCAGGAGACCGTTTCATGCACTACCGTCGACGAACCAGTACCTGAATCTCCTTTGGAAATGTTCATCCCCGGGGGAAGCTCGATCAACGTCGATTTCAAGGTTGAAAAACCTTCCTCTGTACAAGGCCGGTGTGAGGAGGTCTCGAGATACATCTGCTTGATCACTGAAGAAGTCCTCCCTATGGTCCGAAAAGACTTCAACTGGGCCGATAAGGACATAATGATCCCCGACCCTGATGAAGCCATTATCACGCATGTCGAGGGACACCTAAGTGTTTATACGTATCCCTCTACATTGGGCCCGGTGGACCCGGTCATCATAAATTTCTGTAAGAGGTACGAGGTATGCCTCAGTCAGATTTATCCTTTACTCTAGAGGATCGTGATCCTCCTCCGGTTCTTCATGAACAAAGTCGATGGATGCTCGTTCACCATCGACCATCTTCTTCGCGTATACAGTCCCCGAATCTTTCGGGGAGGGGAACTGATAAAGCTTGTGCATCGGGCCATTAAATCCCCGTTCTAAAGTATTGATGAGGACCGGAATCGGGGCTGGCAAGGCCATTTTGTCCGAGTGAGGAATTCGGACTTAATCCCAGCCGAGTGCAGGCCATTCCCCGAGAAGTGGAATACCTCACGTAAGTATGACTTACTTTCGAATGTCAATTTTACACTTACTTCTCTTTTTCTTACCGATGTTTTGTGGTGGTGCAGCCGTTGCTCGGGTCCCGAATGTTGTCCCTTGACTCAAGGAGTGGGTCGATGGTATCATATCATAGATGCCATATTCCGAGCGCTCATGGCGCAGGCTCTCGAAGGGCCGTTGGGAGGCCCGTTCCCATGGCGAGACTTCTTTCCCGAGTAGGTAGTATTAAGATTCTTCTTTTAATATTAAGCCCTTACTCCCTTTACTTCTTTTTGCAGGCTTATCTAAGGACGTCGAGCTGAGGCCTCCAGCCGGTGGTGAGGACTTACCTACCGAGTCCCCTATTCCGAGACAGGCCAAAGAGAAGAAAATAAAAAGGTCTCCGAGTTCCCCGTGCTCGGAGAAAAAGAAAACAAGAAGATGGCTGGTGCGCAAGTCAAAAAAAAGCACCAGTTCCCGAGCACCATCTTCGGATTCGCTCTATCGGCTGAGAGACGAATCCGAAGAAGAAGAAGAATAAGAATCCTTTGTTCTGGTGGCCCTCGTGTCGTCGCAATTTGAAGGACAGGGGGCCTCAGGAACTGCGAGGCCGATCTGCCTCAAGCTAAAGAGGTCGATGAGGAGGCCAGGGCTGAGGCTTCCCAGGATGTGGGCAGTGCCCCGAAGGAGACACTCTGTGTGATAGACATCACCGAGTCTCCCTCGTATACTGAGTCTATGTACCGTAAGCCCAAACAGCGAAAGAATGCCCCAACGAGAGGGCACATGGGGCGAATGACCTTTTCGCATCTTTTTTGATGGCGTGGATTCCACAGCCACGGAGGACGTCACCGGATTGGGTGACTTAGGGCTACCAAAGAAAAGTCCGTCTTCGGGAGCAAGTGGTCCTACCTGAAGTCCAAAACTGATCAACCGGTTCCCTGTCCCGAGCGCGGACCCTAATCGGAAGCGATCCATCATCATCTCCATTCCGGAGGATGCCCGAGTTCTTTTCGCCCCCGTAGGGGTGGCCAGTTACCTTCGGTGACTAGTGACCGAGGAAGACCAAGCGAAAATGAACGAGGTAGACGCACCCTTCCTGTTCAACGAAGCACAACAGGCGCTGAACCGGGTAACTTTAGACAACTCTCGATGATTTCAATTCCTCCTCTTATATTTGAACTAATTTATTGATAATCCTTTTATTCTTCTTCGTATTTGTAGGCCTCGGTGCTTCACCATGAAAATTTCCTCCAGTATTGGGATGAGTTGAACCATTTCGAAGCTCAAGTCAGAGGGCTTACTGAGAAGAGAGATACCTACAAACTTCTCAGCGAGCAGCGTGAAGGAGAGGCTAAGAGCCTTCGAGCTGAATTGGAAGTGGCTCGGAAAGAACACGCCGACCTGGTTGAACAGGTAAAAATCTTTGAAGTTAGTGACGATGATCTAGACACGGTGACTAATGGTCGGAACTCGCAGTTTCAGCAGAAGATTGATCGGATCAACCAACTCCGAGCCGAGATGGATGCACTCAAGTCGAGGCCGAAGAGTGGAGAGGCAGGATGGACCGCCTGGCCTCCGAAAAGGAGACTGGCCGAGCGCAGTTGGCCTCAACGGAGGCCTAGCTTCGGGCGGTGAAGGAGAAGGCTGAGGCTCAGTCCCAAAAGTTTGAGGACCTCCAGTCTCAGCTAAGCTCGGCTGCTTCCGATTGAGAGACTCTTGCCAAGGAGCTTAAAGCAGCCAAGTCGGTGGTTGAAGTGACCAAAGATGATGCCGACAAGATGGTGGCCCAATATAAGGCCGATGCCGAGGTAGCCCAGGACGGCTGAAAGATATCATCGAATACGTGAAGTGTCAGTACCGAAGGGAGGCCTTGAAGATAATCATGCCCGGGGTTTTGATTTATCGGCCGAAGTTGAAAGTGCTAAGGGGTTCGAAGCGAGGCCAATAAAATGGCGTATCCCGAGGAAGAAAAAGACTCCGAGGGTTTGGACGGATCTGGGGGTGAAGAAAACTATGATGGTGCCGGTGACGAGGCGGGCTCCGGTGGAGACTAGGTCGTTTAAGTGCCTTGTATATTTTTCTTTGTTTTTGTTTTCTTTTACTTTTGTACTTTTTTTTGTCAAGGCCATTTGGCCTTGTAAAAATGTTTTCATATATATATATATATATATATATATATATATATATATATATATATATATATATATATATATATATAACGCCATCTGGTTTCCTTCGTTAGTTTTTAAGCTTGTTTCCTTTCGCTTTATTCTTTATGATATCAAAGATATCAGAATGCCTTAGATGTAATATTTAGGTATTGCCCGGAGGTTCGAACATGACTTTCTTTCGATATTATTTTGTTTATGATTCTTGGAGGCTCGGTATGACCGGAAACTTTCCCCAAAATACTTAGAACTTTTTAGATTATAATTTGTCGAGGGTAGACTTTTGAACCGGTTTAGAAATTTTGAAGGCCTTGTTTTTTGTTACGGGTCCCGGACGTCTCCGAGCTATTTTTATATGGCCGTAGCCTTTCTTGTTCGGGTGTTGCCCAGTGGGCTTGTTACCCCGAGTCATCCGGGCTTAACCGAGATAACCATTTTCCGAATGGGGATGGTCATAGCCTTTAAAGTCCTGGCATTGACAAATAAGCTTTGTGCCCCCCAGACTTTATTATCTCAGGATGTCTGAACCTTCCATGGGCAACAATCCTTGAGTGAGGTGGCCCTTGGGCTCGATGTCTTCTGGGATCAAATGTAAGAAAGAAAAATTTTCAAGGGGCAAAATATTTATCCGCAAGGTAGAAACTTTCTTTTAATTTTGTGCGTAATATACAAAGTTACACTTGTGTTGTTTAAGCTTTGTGTCCGGGCTCGGGTGGTATATGAGGGCACGGTTCATTGGACCGTTTGGACCTTTCAGTAAATCCTATCGATCGAGCCTAGACTATTCGAGCACAAAGTTTCTTTCCTTGCCAAAATTATTTTCCAAGGGTTATGCCCCCCAGTATTCAAGGTCGATCATAGAGATGCCTCGGATACTGTTGACAACCAATATTCGATTCTAAGTTAGCACGATCCATTATTTCCTCGTTAAACACCTTGTCGAAAAATCCATTTGGGACAAAACCGGTTCAAGGAAAAAAGAGTGCAATGTGTGCTTTTAGGCCTAAACAATTGTATCGTTCTTTAACAGTTACCTGCAAGTGTTAGTCCAAAACGTAAATAAATAAAAGAAGTAAACGGGGTCGTACCTTAGTAGTAATATCGTTTCAAGTGAGTTACGTTCCAGTTGTTCGGTAGTCGCTCACCAGAGCTTGTACGATCCTTTCCCGGTGTTCTCGATAATTTGATACGGACCTTCCCAGTTCGGTCCCAGCTTTCCTTCGTTTGGGTTCTGGGTGTTTAATATGACTTTCCCCAACACTAAGTCCCCAACATTAAAGTTTAGAAGGTTAGCTCTTCGATTGTAATTCCTCTCGATCCGTTATTTTTGGGCTGCCATCCGGACGAGGGTGGCTTTGCGCCTTTCATCTAATAGTTCCAAGCTTGTATTCATGGTCTCGTTGTTTAATTATTTAGTTGCATTTAAAAACTTGAGACTCGATTCTCTGACTTCAAGTGGTATTAGAGCTTCGGCGCCGTAAACCAACGAGAACGAGATAGCCCCGATACTAGACTTTGAGGTCGTACGGTAAGCCCATATGACTTTGGGTAAGATTTTCTTTCCATTTTCCTTTGGCGTCGGTCAATCTCTTTCTGAGATTTTGGAGTATGATTTTGTTCGTGAACTCCGCTTTTCCCTTCCCACTAGGGTGATAGGGTGTCGACATGATTCTATTGATCTTATGATCCTCGAGAAACTTGCTTACTTTGCTGTCGACGAACTACTTTCCATTGTCACACATGATATCGGTTGGCATTCCGAACAGACATATTATGTGGTGCTAAATGAAATCAATGACTTCCTTCTCCTTGACTTTCTCAAATGCTTGGGCTTTCACCTATTTCGAAACATAGTCAGTCATAAATAATATAAATTGAGCCTTACCGGGTGCCCATGGAAGGGGGGCGACAATTCCCCATTTCATGAACAACCAAAGGGACAAGACCGAATGTAGCAGCTCCTCGGGCTTATGAATCATCGGAGCATACCTCTGACACCAGTCGCATTTTCGTACAAACTCCTTTGCGTCCTTTTCCATGTCGATCCAATAGTAGTCGGCTCTCATTATTTTCTGAACTAATGATTCGGTGCCCGAATGATTTCCGCAGGTGCCTTCGTGGATTTCCCTCAAAACATACTCGGTGTCTCCAGGTCCTATACATATTACGAGTGGGCCTTCTAACGTTCTCCGGAACAATGTACTATCTTCGGACAGGCTGAACCAGGGCTGCCTTCGTACGCAGAGTCCTTAATTCCTTTGGGTCTGAAGGTAGTTTTTTGGTCTTCAGATATTTTATATATTTGTTTTTCCAGTCCCAAGTCAGGCTCGTTGAGTTTATCTCGGCGTGAATTTCTTCCACTACCGATATCATGAGTTGCACGACCGCTTTCGAGTTGAACTTGTTGTCATCGATCGACGACCCCAAGTTAGCAAGGGCATCGACCTCGCTGTTTGATCTCGAGGCACGTGTTGTAGAGTCCATTCTTTGAAACGATGTAAAGTTACCTTTAGTTTATCCATGTGCCTTTGCATTCGTTCCTCTCTCACTTCGCAGGTCCTATTAACTTGGTTCACCACAAAGTGGGAATCGCACTTAGCTTCGACCACCTTTGCCCCCAAACTTTTGGCCAGTTCGAGACCTACAATCGTGTCCTCATACTTGACTTCACTGTTAGTTAATTTTACAGTACTGATAGATTATCTAACTATATTACCTGCGGGCAGTTTCAATACAATTCCAAGTTCGGACCTCTTCACGTTTGAGGCGCCGTCCGTAAAGAGGGTCCTGATTCCCAAAGAGGTCCCAGAGTTCAACAACAACTCTTTTTTGACTTCGGGTATTAGGGACGGTGTAAAGTCAGCCACAAAGTCTGCCAAAATTTGAGACTTAATGGCGGTCTGAGGCCAATATTTGATGTCGTACCCACTGATCTCTACGGTCCATTTGGCCAACCGTCCTGAGAGCTCGGATTTATGCATTACATTCCTCAATGGGTAAGTGGTTACGACACATATGGGGTGACATTAGAAGTACGGTTTTAACTTCCTAGAGGCGCTTAGCAAAGCGAGCGCCAGCTTTTCTAGGAGAGGGTACCTAGTTTCGGCCTCACCGAGAGTCCTGCTAACATAGTAAATTGGAAATTGCGTATCTTTCTCCTCCTGGATCAGGACTCTACTTACCGCTATCTCTGATATTGCCAAGTATAGGTATATCTGTTCGTTTGTCTTCGGTGTGTGAAGCAGCGGTGGACTCGATAGATATCGCTTGAGCTCTTCCAAGGCCCGTTGGCACTCCCGGGTCCATGAGAAGTTATTCTTTTTCTTCAATAGTGAGAAGAAACGGTGGCTCTTGTCGGACGACCTCGAGATAAATCATCCCAAGGTGGCTATGCATCCGGTTAACCTTTGTATGGCCTTCACGTTGTCCAAAATAGTGATATATTCAATGACCTTGATCTTATCGGGGTTGATCTCGATCCCCCAGTTGGATACCATGAATCCGAGAAATTTACCTGACCCAACACCAAATGCACATTTCTCCGGGTTCAGCTTCATATTGTATTTCTTCAATATTCTAATTGTTTCTTGCAAATGTTTCAAATGGTTCTCTGCTCGCAGGGACTTAACCAACATATCGTCAATGTAAACCTCCATTGATTTTCCTATTTGCTGTTTGAACATCCGATTTACGAGGCGTTGGTAAGTGGCGCCGACATTTGTTGAGTCCGAACGACATCACATTATAGCAGTAGGCGTCGTACTTGGTGATGAAGGAAGTTTTTTCCTAATCACCCGGGTATACCTTTCGATCGGGCAATTGTTCGATCAATACGAATTGTTTCAGTTCCTCGATCGTCGATTTGGTAACGTTAGAGTCATCGGGAGCTACGAAAGACCTGGGAACCCCGTAGTCATCATCCTCACCCATCTCCTGCTTCTACGGTTGGGACAAAGTTGATGTCAATAGTTGCTATTTGGTTTCTCCCTTGGTGACCGGAACCAACTCCTTTGGTGCCGAAAGTGTTGATATCGGGACCATCTCGTCGGCCGCAAACATCTCTTTGGCAGTCGGTTGTTCCCCGTAAACTATTTTTATTCCTTCCGGCATCGGGAACTTCAACTCCTGGTGCAAAGTTAAGAGTACTTCCCTCATGTTGTGAATCCATGATCTTCCGAACAGAGCATTGTACCTCATGTCCCCCTCGATCACATAGAAATTTGTTTCTTGAACGGTCCCGGCGATGTTCACCGGTAATATTATTTCCTCTTTAGTGGTCTCACATGCCATGTTTAACCCATTTAGGACTCTGACCGCAGGCACGATCTGATTTTGTAGGCCGAGTTATTCCACGACACTCGATCTGATGATGTTGGTCGAGCTACCTGGATCAATTAACACACGTTTAACTCAAGATTTATTTATGAGTAACCGATATTACACTGCATCGTTGTGGGGCTGTATGATCCCCTCAGCGTCTTCTCCGTTGAAAGATAAGGTTCCCTCGGGAACGTAATCCCAAGTCCATTTATCCCTTGTGATAGATACTTTGGTGCGCTTCATTATCGGCCCCTAAGGGACATCGACCCCACCAATGATCATGTTAATGACGTGCTGAGGTTCCTTCTGTTCAACCTGTTTACCAGAATCTATGTTCCTAAAGTCGTTCTTGGCCCAAAAACTTAGGAACTTCGAGAGATGCCTGTTATTGAATAGCCGGGCTACTTCCTCTCTTAATTGTCGGCAATCTTCTGTCCTATGATTGTGAGTGCCATAATATTTGCACATTAGGTTAGGATACTTTTGGGCTGGATCAGATTGTAGAGGTAGAGGCCATTTGGTGTCCTTGATACGTCCAATGGCGGATACGATAGTGGCAATGTCGATGTTAAAGTTGTACCCCAATAGCCTTGGCGCTTCTTTCGGCCCGATGGGCCTGTCGAAACTATTTTTTCTCATGAGTCCCCGGTTGTTTTGACCCCGATCACTTCTTATTTCACCTTTCACGGGGTTTCGCCCAGATCCACTACCTCTTCGGTCTCCATTGTATGGCTGATACTGATCCCTGTTCGACCTTGGCTCATGATATATGTCTCTCCTGACTCTGTCAACTGATCCAACGGGATAAACGGACCCGGAAGGGGCTCCGAGTTGATCGTCTTTAACCCTTATTTTTAATTGATACCGATTATGCACGTCGGCCCAGGTGAAAGTCGGGTACTCTACTAGATTTTGCTTCAAATGTTGTGAAGCCAACGAGCTTCGAACATTGAGTCCCTGGGTGAAGGCTTGAACGGACCAATCGTCTGTGACCGAGGCAAGTCCATCCGTTTCGTTTGAAACCGAGACACGAATTCTCTGAGCATCTCATTATCCCTCTGCTTTACTTTGAAAATGTCTGACTTCCTGGTCTCGACCTTGATCCCCGGCGTGTGCCTTGACAAATGAATCTGCAAGCATAGCAAACTAGTCAATTGAATTAGGAGGTAGGTTGTGATACCATATCATAGCTCCCTTGGATATAGTTTCCCCAAACCTTTTCAGCAGGACAGACTCGATCTCGTCACCCTCTAAGTCATTCCCTTTGATGGCGCATGTGTAAGAGGTTACATGCTCATTTGGGTTGGTCGTTCTATTGTACTTAGGAATCTCGGGCATGCGAAACGTTTTTGGGATCAGCTTCGGCGCTGCGCTCGGAGGAAAAGGTTTTTGAACAAACTTCTTGGAATCTATGCTCCTCGGATTTGATCGACCCTCGAATTGTAGGTTTTCACCTTTTTGTCGTTGGCTTCGATTTTCTTCTCTCCCGATTCTATCCGTTTTATCAATTCCTCGAGCATTTTTATGATCTCATGGTTACTCCCCGATTCATTTTAATTTAGCCTCTCCATGATCAATTCATGTCTGTGGGTGACTTCCCGGGATGGATCGGGCCCAACCCTGCTCGGCGCTCAACTTTGGTTCTGCAACTGGGTATCGTTGCATGTTAAGCCTGTAATATTTCGAAGATCACTCGCAAGTTGATCACATTGTTTTCGCCGCTGCGAGTATTCTGGGCAATCGATCGGGCTTCCCCGCGTACGTTGTTCTCGGGATCGGTAGGCAAATTTGGGTTGATGGCCAAATGCGAACTGGCGTCGATGGGGTCTCCCACCGGAACTCCGTCGAGATCGACTGGGGCCTCCTCGTTACCGGGTGCTGCATTGTTGTTCTCGCAATGGTGGTTGGACTCGACATCTGTGTTTAGAGGGGCAGACTATGGGTTTGACATTTCGATTTTAACCTGAAATCAAAGACGCTTCAAAGAACAAGGGTAAAATAGGGCGTGTTACGGGAATTTATATTAAATCGTCGCTATTATCCTTAGCCCCACGGTGGACGCCAAACTATTTATCCTCAAAATCGGATAACAATTAAATTTATAAGTGATTTTAAGGATACGCGGATTAACTTGACATAAAGCGATAAATTAAGTTTCTATTGAGTAAATAAAGATAAGATAAATTCAAACCACACGAGTCGGATAATTTCAGCCTTGATGAAATAATTTTTCTCTAGCCGGGCTCACCACGACCGGTGTCGATAAACAGAAGAATAAGAGTTTAAAGAAAATAATAATGTATTTCTTTTGAGTGCGTGTTACAATGTGTCAAAATAATTTTTAGACCCCCTTTATATAGTAGGGGGATCCTATCTTAGGCACAACTCTATAAAAGGTAAAAAAAATTCTGATTCATTGATTGCGGCTCCTTATCGATACGCGCCGAGATCCCCGCTGTAATATTTGGCCGGTCCCGATTATTTCGGCCTTCTGTTGGCTATGCTGGATTGTCTGACAACGTTCTTCGAAGTCGCTCGAGTCTAGGACAGATTCCGGGATCATGGCCTCGATATTCTCGAAGGCAGGCGTCATGCCCCCGAGTTCTAGTCCGATAGGACTTTGGCTCGATTTTGGTCCTTTATTGCCATGTCTCGAGCTTGGCTTATCTTGTCGGAGGTTAGGATGCACCATGAGCTCGGTTTCACCCGTATACAGTTTTATTTGCATATGTAATTAAGTTTAGTCGAAAACAATAAGTTCAGTTGAATCCATGTTTAACCCATCCTAAATTTGTCTCTATGCATCTAGGCTAGCGTTGCTGTCTCTACTTGTATGTTGTTTCTAGAACAGAGTTGTAAATTTCGCATTTTCTTATTTTTACTGTAAATATTATGGTGATTACGGCTGAAATTTTGCGCAGGCACTTGGTTTATATCCCCATGCTTTACCCTTATGAAGCTCTCTAGTGTTTCTAGTACTTATTGTTATGTACGATAATATTCATTGATCTCTGGATGCCTTCGTACGTTCTTTTTCTATATTGCTTTTGGTCTTTCACTGATTCTTCTATCAGATTTAATATTTGAGATTTTTTTGTATATACGAAATTTTAAACTTATTTACCCGGTTTATTTAAATTTTTTAATTTATAAAAAGTAACTAAAGTTTTTTACAAACTATACACAAAATCTGGTAAACATCTACAATTTATCTACAATTTAAATACAATTTTATTTTACAGAATACAGTCAAAATCTACAATTTAAATATAATTTATATACACCTTAAATACAAATTATGTTAGTTATATGTATTTTATATGTCGTTTATGCACCCAAACTACAAAATATATACAATTTGTTTATGTCTTTTTCTTCGAGTTTCAATCTGAAATTTTAACCAACCTCGAATCTTCATCAAATTCTCTCAAAATTGAGATATAAACTTCATAGAATATTTCCAATCATTTGCAGCAATACCCAATTCAAACAAATAACAATTTCACAAAATTCAATTTTTGAATTCAAAGCGTCGAAATTTTTTAATGGTTCTCAATGAAGTTTCGCGATACAATTACGTTCTGACTCTAAATTTTTTAAAAAGGGAACTTTTGTTAGCAAGCAAAAAGATTGTCACTGTCGTTCAAATAGTTTTCATTTGAACAATCATTAATCGCCTAACTGGATTGCCATGATTATAGAAGAAAATTGTAACGTCGAGGGGCGAATATGAGCCTAGACTTTATACATAGCAAGTTTCTAGGTTGGTATTAGTGGGCCACATAGCTTAAGCTTCTAGGTTGGATGAGAAAGAATAAGAAAGATTGGATTCTAATACATTTTTTTTATTTTATATATAATTAGTAAATTGTATATCACCTTGTAATTAAGTTAAAATTTTAATTTGAGGGTAAATAAGTTTTAAAAATAATATAAATATGTAAAAATCTTTTAATTCTTTTGGTTTCTCATGGTTTCGATATCTGTTTTGGATCGACTAGCCATTAAACAGAAAAACATTTCCTATTATAATTTTTTTTTATTCCTAGGACTCAAACATGGAACCTCTAATTAAGGGTAAATCAATCATATCCATTCCCCCAAAAAGGGCCTTGGTGGCTCTTCCGAGATGCTACGTCCTTAATCATTGGAAGAATGTCTTCTGAGTTAAAACTGCTATTCTCTGTGTCTCATGTTACTGTGTTTTAATTTGATTTGACACAAAATTTTAAGAATATAAATAACACTTTTAAATCTTGTGGGTTTTAACTAAATATATGTATGGCATACCAATAGTACCTTTTAAAGGTGTTAAACATGCTGTATTATTTTTTACGAAAGAGAGTTTATTAAGGTGTAGACGGCTAACTTTTATTGGATTTTAATCCATAAATTTATATAAACTATCTTTTAAATTCAAGATATATTAGTCCAATAAATATTATTAAATTAATAAGTTTATTATATATTAATTAAATAAACATGTCCAAGTACATTGTGCTAACCCATTTAATTGGATTACAAATGATGAGCCCACTTTGTTAAGCCCAAAATGTCATTTTCTAGAGGCCCAGTTTAGTGTCACATGTCAAATGATGTGGCATGCCAAGTCAAATGGAAGAGACAATAGGATCATGTCATGTGTCAAAATGACAAGGCATGCGAAGTCAAAAAAAAAAGCCAACGAAATTGCACCACGTGTACAAGTGACATGTTTGGACCAATCAAATGTAGCCTTATACCCACTTCAATCATATTGATAATTGATGATTCCAGTCAATCAATCAAATTCAAGGAAAAGAGTTTATCCTCATCACAACTCCTTCCTCCCACAACTATAAATAAGACTCTTCATAACTCAAGAAGAGGACAAGAATTCAAACAAGAAGCAATAGAGAGCTCGTGGATCAAATACTACAACTTTCTCTATAAGCTGCAAGCATTCAGGCATTCTAAGGATTCAAGAACTGTCACAACCCAAAACCAACCCGTCGTGATTCCGCCTAACATGATACTAGGCAAGCTGATTATTCAGACATTTTCAACACTTTAAATCTTTGAAAGATATTAAACGAGTGTAAATAAAGAAAAAATCTCTTAAAATATGATAGGAAAAATAATAACTCATTACATAAATTCTTTCCAAAACCGGGGTGTCATTGAGTACATGAACATTTACGAAATAGCAAAGTCTAGTGCACTGTCTAAAAGTAAAACTGAATAAATAAACTGAAAGATAAGGGAGGAGAGTCAAGGTCTGCGAACGCCAAGCAGCTACCTCGATGATCTCCGAAGGTCTGGCCTCTGCAAATCAACAACCTCTAAAACCGGAAGCCCCTGGATCTGCACACGAGGTGCAGGGTGTAGCGTGAGTACAACTAACTCAATAAGTAACAAATCTAACCGTTGAACTGAAAGTAGTGACAAGTCCAATTATTATGGTCTGCTTTCAACATTTAACAGTACGGAAAGTTATAAAAAATATGACAATGATAAATTAGATATTTATATTGAGAAAATGCATCAAGACCCCATTCAACTTGTTCTGAAAAATTATTTACACAGCTAAACTTTACAGGTATCCTAACACCCCACTATTATTAAAACAATTGTATTTATTTACTCCCTCCTAAACCCTGGCTAACCGTGTGTTTTAGACAACGGAATTGAGCGTGTCTTTGCTTTCTTTTAATTGTTAAAAATAACCTAACATTAGAATGTGACCCTACTAACTGTCTATTAGGTTTGTTTCTTTTAGGTAAATGAGACCAAATATGTGTTTTAATACAGTTTATGTAGCTGCCATATTAAGTCTTTTGTGTGTCTATTGTTGATATTAAACACTAAAAATAGATGTATGAAAATACACGCTTGATTGATTGCCAAGTTCTGGGCATACAAAGAAACAACAAGAACACACCTACAATACTTCAAAATGTAAAAACAACACTTCATAAGAAACAACACTTGATTACATTCCGTTGAAAAGTTCATTACATTCAAATGAACGGTCCATTACAAACATACAAAATAATACCTACAAGTAACAACTACATACATATTGAGATGACAAAATTAGATTCAAAATGGCAACCTCATTGTATCTTCTTTCAATGAAATTCCTGGATACCTACAAGCAACAAGTATAATACACATCCCCAATATAATGAACCAAAGTACATTTTCCCTAGCCTTGGACTTAGCCAATTTGCTCTTCCACTTATTTTCCTTCTCTTTCATCTTCTCCATATCCACATGCAATTTCACCAATTGAGCATCAATCTTCCCTCCCCTTCTATGGTATTTTCAACCTTTAAAGTTTACCTCGGCTTGGCAAGATTTTCAAAGCCTTCTAATGCAGTCTCAAGTTCATCCATTTTGTCAAGAAATTTTGGAATAACATATTGGACCTAGGATCAATTTTAGAATCCTTCCAAACCCAAAAATCACAAGATCATGGACCCTAAGATGAATAACAAAAGGAAATCAATCAATGATAATTTTTCACAACTCAATTATTGAAAGAATTTTCACTCTCATTTACCCCATAGTATGGACAAACCCAATATCTTCTTCCTGGGTTCCAGGGGGTCCAAGCTGTTAACAAAGGCAGCACATAGCCATGGTTGCATCGAATTTCTCTACTTGACTCATTTTCTTCCTCTTCCGTGCAAAGCCTTGTCAAATTCAAGCCTTTTGAAGGCATTGCAATAACTACAACACAAATAGACAATACCAAAGTCATATAATTTGCCGACCAAAATATTAGAAACACCAGCCACATTACAATGTTTAACCAAGAGAAATTGGATTTTAGGAGAAAGACATAACAATAATAAAAGAAAGAAATTAGGGTTCTTGAGAAGGAGAAAGATTAACCTTTGTTTTTAAAGATCAAAACTTCAAAGGGCAATTTGATGCAATTTCGGCAGAATTTAGATGAAGAAGAAATTAGGATTCTTCAATTGGGTTTGGTAAAATATTGGGGAACAATAGATTTTACCGTTGGTTAGGGTTATATTGAAGTTAGAAATTTAATTTCTTTCTTTATTTTAGGTGTTTTTAATGATTAAAAGAAAGTAAAGACACGCTCAATTTCGTTGTCTAAGACACGCGGCTGGCCAGGGCTTAGGAGGGAGTAAATAAATACAATTGTTTTAATAATAGTGGGGTGTTAGGACACACGTAAAGTTTAGGTATATAAATAATTTTTCAGGACAAGTTGAATGGGGTCTTTATGCATTTTCTCATTTATATTCTACAAGTGAAGGTACAAGAATTTAGACATGCTTTCAACAAGGACTTAGACATGCTTTCAAATTTCACAACAAAACTTAACACATAACAGGGCAGCTCCAGTCCGCATGCAAATAAAATAGGGCAGATCTAGTTCAAATGTCATAACTGCTAGCATTGCGCCCACTGTGGGTGTGTAGACTCCGGAGGGGCCGATCAAGCCCAAGCTTTATAATAAGCCAAATCTTGGCATGAATCAATAAACATGCTGCAGCGTGCAGCCCGATCTTGTAAATATTACTCATAATAGGTCTTCAGCCTCACTCAGCCAATAATTTTTCCAGTCTCTCGGGCTCACAAGAATCATGATATTCAGCCCATGAATGATGATATGATATAACAAATAAATACAACAGAGACTGAGACATAATATCCAAGAAAATAACTGTGACTGAGTACAATTTAACAGATTAGGCAATTAGTTCAGCAGCAAGGTACGACCACTATGGGTCCCAAGAGTACCATCATATAGACTAAGCAGGGTTTCTAACATGACTGACAACTCAATAGATCTAGCACATGGTGAAAATACGGTTAACAACAAGATTTAACAACTATTCGGTTCCATGGAATCGACCAAGTCACAATTCTTACGGTACACGCCTACATGCTTGTCACTTAGCACATGCGACACCTCAACTCCAATCACATAATACGAAATTCTGGGTTTCACACCCTCGGAACCAAGCTTAGAAGTATTACTTACCTCAAACCGTGTAAATCCCAACTCCAACACGCCTTTGCCTCGCGAATCGACCTCCAACTTTCTCGAATCTAGCTACAAATAGTTCGATATAATCAACACGAGCTAAAGGAATAAATTCCATATGAAATTACTAAGCTTTTAATTAAAAGTCAAAATGTCCACTCAAAAGTCGGCCCCCGGGCCCACGTCTCGGAATCCAATAAAAGTCACAAAACCCAAAAGCCCATTCAATTGCGAGTCCAGCCATACCAAATTACCAATATCCAACACCAAATTGATACCCGAATCCCCAATTTAAACTCTCCAAATCCCTAGCCTCAAACCCCCAAATTACACTTCAAGACCACATAATCTAGGTCGAAAATTAAATGGGGAAATATAATTATTGAATAAATTTAACCACAAGTGATTTACCTCAAGAAACCCCTCGAAAATCCTCTCAAAATTCGCCTTAGACCGTGTTTGCAAAGTCCAAAATGAGAGAAATCACGAAACCCTTCGGATTTAAACACTACCCAGCTATCCCACTTCTGCGGTCCCAACATCCGCTTCTCCGGTACCGCTTTTGCGGTCAATTATCCGCATCTGCAGAGGTCACTTAAGGGCCGATCAACCGCTTCTGCGGTCACAAATCAAGCTTCTGCGGGTACGCACCTACGCAAGCCAATCCGCTTCTACGGACTAGTGCCTACAAGCTCCTCTCTGTTTCTGCGATCCCCCACGCGCAGGTGCGAGTCCGCACCTGTGGAAAGCCTTCCGCATCCGCATCCGCACTCCACAGCCCCCAGTCCAAACTCCGCTTCCGTGCCTCACAGCTCGCACCTGCGACCAAAACTCCGCAAGTGCAGTTACACCAGCAGACTCCCAGTTTCAACAATCATCAAAACTCATAATTCATTCCGTTAACCATCCGAAATCCACCCGAGGTCCCCGGGACCTCACGCAATTATACAAACAAGTCCTAAAATACGATATGAACTTAGTCGAGCCCTCAAATCACATCAAATAATATGAAAAATACGAATCGCACCCCAATTCAAGCCTATCGAAACTAAGGAAATTTCAACTTCTACAAACGATGCCGAAACCTATCAAATCACGTCCGATTGACCTCAAATTTTGCACACAAGTCACAAATGATGCCATGGAACTACGCCAACTCCCAGAACTCCAACCCAAGCCTGGTAACCACAAAGTCCACTCTCGGTCAAACTTATAAATTTCCAACTTCGCCATTTCAAGCCTAATTCAACTACGGACCTCCAAATCACAATCCGGACACGCTCCTAAGTCCAAAATCACCCAACGGAGCTAACAGAACCATCAAAACTCCAATCCGGATTCGTTTACATATAAGTCAACATCCGGTCAACCTTTTCAACTTAAGCTTCCAACCTTGAGACTAATTGTCTCAATTTATTTTGAAATCTCTCCGGACTCGAACGAACTGCCCCAGCAAGTCACATAACAACAATTAAGCAGAGAATGAACAGTAAATAGGGGAACGAGGCTATAACTCTCAAAATGACTGTCCGAGTCGTTACATTCTCCCCTTCTTAAATAAATGTTTGTCCTCGAACGGGTCTAGAAAAGTACCTGGAATCTCAAATAGGCGTGGGTATCTGCTCCGCATCTCCCGCTCGGTCTCCAAAGTAGCCTCCTCAACTAGCTGACCTCTCCACTGCAGCTTCACCGAAGCTATGTCCTTTGACCTCAACTTTCGAACCTGCCAATCCAAAATGTCCACTGACTCCACATCATACGTCAAATCACCATCCAACTGAACCGTGCTGAAGTCCAAAACATGAGATGGATCACCGATATACTTCCAGATCATAGAAACATGAAATACTGGATGCACACTCGACAAACTAGGTGGCATGGAAACCTTGTAAGCCACATCTCCATTCCTCTGAAGTACCTCAAATGGCCCAATATATAGAGGGCTCAACTTGCCTTCTTTCCGAACCTCATAACACCCTTCATGGGTGAAACTTTGAGCAGTACCTTCTCCCTAACCAAGAAAGCAACATCCCAAACCTTCCTATCGGCATAACTCTTCTGTCTGGACTGCGTCGTGCGAAGCCGATCCTGAATCAATTTGACCTTGTCCAAAGCATCCTGAACCAAGTCAATACCCAATAGCGTAGCCTAACCCGGCTCAAACCAATCCACCGGAGATCGACATCGTCTCCCATACAGAGCCTCATACGGAGTCATCTAAATGTTCGACTGGTAGCTGTTATTGTAGGCAAACTCTGCGAGCGGTTGAAACTGATCCCAAGAACCCCTGAAATCTATGACACAATCACATAGCATATCTTCCAATATCTGAATAGTGCACTCGGACTGTCCGTCCATCTGAGGGTGAAATTGCCAACTCCCATTGTACGGCTCTCCAAAATTATGATGTAAACTGCATGCCCTGATCTGAAATGATGGACACTGGCACACCGTGAAGGCGAACAATCTCGCGGATGTAAATCTCAGCCAATCACTCCGAAGAATAAGTAGTCCCAACTTGAATGAAGTGGGCGGACTTGGTCAGCCGATCTACAATTACCCAAATAGCATCAAACTTTCTCGAAGTCCGTGGGAGCCCAACTACAAAATCCATGGTGATACGCTCCCATTTCCACTTTGGGATCTCTAGCCTCTGAAGCAATCCACCCGACCTCTAATGCTCTTACTTCACATGCTGACAGTTAAGGCACCGAGCTACAAACTCCACTATGTCCTTCTTCATTCTCCTCCACCAGTAGTGCTGCCTCAAGTCCTGGTACATCTTTGCGGCACCTGAATGAATGAAATACCGCGAACTATGGGCCTACTCAAGAATCAACTCACGCGGCCTATCTACATTAGGCACACAAATCCGACCCTGCATCCTCAACACCCCATCATGCCTAATAGTAACATCTCTGGCATCACCGTGCTGAACCGTGTCCTTAAGGACAAGTAAATAGGAATCATCATACTGGCGCTCACAGATGCGATCATATAAGTAAACCGAGAAATCACACAAGCTAGAACCATGCCGGGCTACGAAACATCTAATCTCACGAACTGGTTAGGCCAAGGCCTGAACATCAACTGCAAGCGGTCACTCACCAACAGGAATAAATGCAAGGCTACCCATGCTCACCGCCTTTCTACTCAAGGCATCGGCCACCACATTGGCCTTCCCGGGATGATACAAAATAGTGATATCATAGTCCTTTAGCAGCTCCAACCATATCCGCTGCCTCAAATTCAGATCCTTTTATTTGAACAAGTGCCGGAGGCTCCGATGATCCGTAAATACCTCACAAGACACACTGTAGAGATAATGCCTCCAAATCTTCAATGCATTAACGATGGCAGCCAACTCTAAATCGTGGACGGGGTAGTTCTTCTCATGAGGCTTTAACTGACGCGAAGCATAATCGATCACGCTACCCTCCTACATCATGACACACCCAATACCGACCCGAAAAGCATCACAATACACTGTATAAAAACTAGAAGCTGAAGGTAGAACTAGAATTGGAGATGTGATCAAGGCAGTCTTGAGATTCTGAAAGCTCTTTTCACACTCATCTGACCACCTAAAAGTAGCACCCTTTTGGGTCAATTTGGTCAAGGGCGATGCAACAGATGATAAACCCTCCACGAAGCGATGATAATAACCTGCCAAGCCGAGAAAGCTCCGAATCTCCGTAGTTGAGGATGGTCTGGGCCAACTCTGAACCGCCTCTATCTTCTTCGAATCTACCTGAATCCCCTCACTGGATACCACGTGCCCCAAGAACACCACTGAACCAAGCCAAAACTCGCACTTGGAGAACTTGGCATAAAGCTTCTCATTCCTCAACCGCTACAACACAATCCTCAAATGCTGGTCATGTTCCTCCTGGCTACGAGAGTACACCAGGATATCATCAATGAATACTATGACAAACGAGTCGAGATAAGTCTGAAACACGCTATTCATCAGATGCATGAATGCTGCTGGGGCATTGGTCAGTCCAAAAGATATTACAAGGAACTCATAATGACCATAAAAGGTCCTAAATGATGTCTTTAGAATATCCGAGTCCCAAATCTTCAACTGGTGATACCTAGACCTCAAATCAATCTTAGAGAACATCCTCGCTCCCTGAAGCTGGTCAAATAGATCATCAATACATGGCAAAGGATACTTGTTCTTAATTGTTACTTTGTTCAACTGCCTATAGTCGATGCACATCCGTATAGTGACATCCTTCTTATTCACAAATAGAATTGGTGCACCCCAAGGCAACACACTAGGCCTAATAAACCCCTTATCAAGAAGTTCCTGAAGCTATTCTTTCAATTCTTTCAACTCAGCCGGTTCCATACGATACGGAGGAATAGAAATGGGCTGATTGCTCAGCACCAAGTCAATACCAAAGTCAATATCCCTGTCAGGCGACATGCCCTGCAGGTCTGTAGAAAACACATTCGAAAAGTCTCGTACCACCGAAACATAATCAATAGTAGGGGTATCAGCACCAACATCCCTCACAAAGGACAAAGAAGATAAACAACCCTTCCCAACCATCCGTTGGGCCTTCAAATATGAAATCACTCTGTTGGGAACATAATCTAGGGAACCTCTCCACTCGATCCTTGGAAACCCAGGCATTGCCAATGTCATGGTCTTAGCGTGATAATCCAGCATAGCATGACATGGCGACAACTAATCCATACCCAAGATCACGTCAAAATCAACCATACTAAGCAATAAGAGATCGACTCTAGTCTCCAATCTCCCAATAGTCACTACACATGACCGATATACACGGTCCATAATAATAGTATCATCCACTAGCGTAGATATATGAATAGATGAGACTAGGGACTTACGTGGAATATACATATAATGAGCAAAATATGATGATACATATGAATAAGTGAAACCAGGATCAAATAATACAGAAGAATTCATGTGGCATACTAAGACAATACCTGTGATCACTGCATCTGAAGCAACATCATCTGTCCTGGCAGGAATAGCATAGAATCGGGCTTGACTGCCACTTGATCGGTCTTCCCCTCTTGTGTGACCCCTAGCTGCCTGAGCCCCACCCCAAGCTAGCTGGGCGGGTGGTGAAGTAACTGGTGCTGAAGTCGTGGCCTGACTCTTCTGGTGAATTGGACCTCCCGTAAGGCAGGGACAGAACCTCTTCACATGACCCAACTCTCCACACTCGAAACATCCCCTCTCGAAAAATGGTGGCAAATACTGACGCAGACCCCGAGAACAAGAATAACTACCAGAAGAACCTGGTGCAGACAAACCTAGAACTAAAGGTTCATGAGATGAACTCTGAGCTAGGTGGGCACCGAGAGATGACTGGCTCGGTCTAGCACTGTATGAACCATGGCTGGATAATGCACCACGAAGATTGGACGAGCCATCTGAGCAGGCCTATAAGGACGACCCCTGTCGTGGTAGAACTGACCCCCAGAAGGAACACCGCCGAAACCACCCGATCTATGAGGCTTCCCTCTCTTCACGCTCCTGACTACGGACCATCTCTAATCGCCGAGAAATATCAACCGCCTCGTCAAACTGAACACTAGATACACTCTCCCGAATCATAACAAAACGCAACTAATATGTGAGGCCATCAATGAACCTCCTAATCCTCTCCCTCTCTGTGGGAACCAACCAAACTGCATGACAAGCCAAGTTTGAAAATCTCATCTCATACTGGGTCACAGACAGGCCGTCCTAGCGTAGCTACTTGAACTGCCTGTGCAGCTCCTCCCTACGGGTCGGTGGCACAAACTTTTCCAAGAAGAGAGCAGAGAACTCATGCCATGATAGTGGTGTAGCATCGACTGGCATGCTTCTCTCAGAGTCCTCCCACCATCTGAAGGCAGCCCCAGTAAACTAGAAAGTAGTGAATGATACCCCACTGGTTCCGTGAGAAGAATCCTCTGGCACCTATCCAAGAAGTCCTGGGCATCCTCAGTCTCCGCCCTACTGAATGATGGAGACTGGAGCCTCCAAAATCTCTCTAGTCTCCTCTGCTCATCATCAGTCATAACGAGACCAACTTGGGCCTGAGCAGCTGCAACCAGCGGGGCTGAAAATACCCCCGACATCTGAAGTCCCTGCATCACCTGCTTTGTAATACGGGCGGCGGGAGTCTGAGTACCTCCCCCGGCCTAAGAAGTGGCTGGCGCGGTCTGAATAGAAACTACCTGAGCAAGGCTAGTGCACACCGTCAAAATCTGAGCCAAATCCTCCTGAAGGCCTGGGATCACAATGGGCACAGTTGGTGCTTGAGCTGGCCCCACAGGCTCAACCACTTCTGGAACCTGCTCCTGAGCTGGAGCAACTGGTGAATGTGCATGTGCTGCTTAAGTTGTTGTACGAGTTGTGCTTATGCCCCTACCGCGGCCCTTACCGCGACCCTTACCGCGACCTCAGCCTCTCGTGGCCCTAGCTGGTGGTACTGGTGGTTATTCATCCTATCCATTAGCACGTGTCCTCACTATTCGTGAGATAATGGAATAACATAAGTTTTAGTTTCTGAAATCAACAAATCTGCACGACAAGAATACAAGAATGTGAAATTTCCTAAGGGTTCGGCAGCCTTTCGAAGATAAGTATCGACGTCTCTGTACCGATCCGCAAGACTACTAAACCTGCTCATCACTAGTGAGACCTATGTAACCTAGGCTCTGATATTAACTTGTCACAATCCAAAACCAACCCGTCGTGATGGCGCCTGTCATGATACTAGAAAAATCAACTATTGAGACATTTCCAACACTTTAAATCTTTGAAAGATATTAAATGAGTTTAAATAAAGGAAAAATCTCTTAAACTCATTACATAAATTCTTCCCAAAATCGGGGTGTCACTGAGTATATGAGCATTTACAAAATAGCAAAGTCTAGTACACTGTCTAGAAGTAAAACTGAATAAATAAACTGAAAGATAAGGGAGGAGAGTCAAGGTCTGTGAATGCCAAGCAGCTACCTCGATGATCTCCGAAGGTCTGGCCTCTGCAAATCAACAACCGCTGGAACCGAAAGCCCCCGGATCTACACACGAGGTACAGGGTATAGCGTGAGTATATCCAACTCAATAAATAAAAAAATCTAACCTTTGGACTGAAAGTAGTGAGAAGTCCAATTATTACGGTCCGCTTTCAACATTTAATAGTACAGGAAGCTACAGAAAATATAACAATGATATCTCAGATATTTATATTCTACAAGTGAAGGTACAAGAATTTAGACATGCTTTCAACAAGGACTTAGACATTCTTTCAGATTTCACAACAAAACTCAACACATAACAAAGAAGCTCTAGACCACATGCAAATAAAACAGGGCAGATCCAGCCCAAATGTCATAACTGCTAGCATTGCGCCCATTGTGGGTGTGCAGACTCCGGAGGGGCGGATCCAGCCCAAGCGCTATAATAAGCCAAATCTTGGCATGAATCAATAAACATATTGCGGCGTGCAGGCCAATCCCATAAATACTACTCACAATAGGCCTTCAGCCTCACTCCGCCAATAATTTTTCAAGTCTCTCAGGCTCACAAGAATCATGATATTCATCCCACGAATGATGATATGATATAACAAATAAAGACAACAGAGATTGAGACACAATATGCAAGCAGTAACTGTGACTGAGTACAGTTTGATAGATTAGGCAATTAGTTCAGCAACAAGGTACGACCACTGTAGGTCCCAATAGTACCATCATATAGCCTAAGCAGGGTTTCTAACATGACTGACAACTCAATAGATCTAGCACATGGTGAAAATATGGTTAACAACAAGATTTAACAACTATTCAGTTCCATGGAATCGACCAAGTCATAATTCTTACGGTACACGCCTACATGCCATCACTTAGCACATGCGACACCTCAATACCAATCACATAATACGAAATTCGGGGTTTCACACCCTCAGAACCAAGCTTAGAAGTGTTACATACCTCAAACCATGCGAATCTCTACTCCAACATACCCTTGCCTCGTGAATCGACCTTCAAATGTCTCGAATCTAGCCACAAATAGTTCGATACAATTAACACGAGCTAAAGGAATAAATTCCACATGAAATTACTAAGCTTTTAATTAAAAGTCAAAAAGTCCACTCAAAAGTTGGCCCCCGGGCCCATGTCTCGGAATCCAATAAAAGTCACAAAACTCGGAAGGCCATTCAACTGCGAGTCTAACCATACCAAATTTACCAACATCAAACACCAAATCGACACCCAAATCCCCAATTTAAACTCTCCAAATCCCTAGCCTCAAACCCCCAAATTACACCTCAAGACCGCACAATCTAGGTGGGAAATTCAATGGGGAAACATAATTATTGAATAAATGTAAACACAAGTGACTTACCTCAAGAAACCCCACGAAAAGCCTCTCAAATATTGCCTTAGACCGAGTTTGCAAAGTCCAAAATGAGAGAAATCACGAAACCCTTCGTATTTAAACACTGCCCAGCTATCCCGCTTTTGCGGTCCCAACATCCGCTGCTCCGGTACCTCTTTTGCGGTCAGTCATCCTGCGGAGGCCACTTAAGGGCCGACCAACCACTTATGCGAATACAAATCCCGCTTCTAGGGGTGAGCACCTGCGCAAGCCTATCCGCTTCTGCTGACCAGTGCCTCCAAGCTCCTCTCCGCTTCTGCTATCCCCCACGCACAGGTGCGAGTCCACACTTGCGGAAAGCCTTCCACATCCGCGCTCCACAGTCCCCAGTCCAAACTCCGCTTTTGCGCCTCCCAGCTCGCACATGCTTCAGTAATCATCCAAACTCCAAATTTGATCCATTAACCATTCGAACTCCACCCTAGGCCCCCGGTACCTCACCCAATTATACTAACAAGTCCTAAAACACGATACGAACTTAGTAGAGCCCTCAAATCACATCAAACAACATCAAAAACATGAATCGCACCCCAATTCAAGCCTATTGAAACTAAGGAAATTCCAACTTCTACAAACGATGCCGAAACCTATCAAATCACGTCTGATTGACCTCAAATTTTGCACACAAGTCAAAAATGACGCCACAGACCTACTCCAACTTCTGGAAATCCAATCCGAGCTCGGTAACCACAAAGTACACTCTCGGTCGAACTTATAAATTTCCAACTTCACCATTTCAAGCCTAATTCAACTACGGACCTCCAAATCATAATCCTGACACGCTCCTAAGTCCAAAATCACCCAACGGAGCAAACTGAACCATCAAAACTCTAATTCGGAGTTGTTTACACATAAGTTAATATCCGATCATCCTTTTCAACTTTAGCTTCCAACCTTGAGATTAAATGTCTTTATTCATTCAGAAACCTCTCCGGACCCGAACCAACTGCCTCGGTAAGTCACATAACAAAAATTAAGCAGGGAATGAACAGTAAATGGGGGAACAAGACTATAACTCTCAAAACGACCGGCCGGGTCGTTACAAGAACAAGAAGCATTGTAAGGATTCAAAGATCAAGAAGCGTTCAAGGGATTCGAAGATCAGTTAACGTTCAAGGGATTCGAAGATCAATGCGCATTCTAATACATACAATTCACGATCAAGCTCAAAGGCCCTTGAATTAGTTTTATTTGCTACTGGAAAGAAGAATAAGAGGATTCATAGAGATTGTAATGCTTAGATTATTTGAAACAAGATACTAATACTGCTGCAATACCTTTTTAGTCTAATTATTTTCTTGATGTAAATTTATTGTTTATAAATTTTGGCACATCCAGTGGGACAATCTCTACCTCTCATATCATCTTTTCGATCATCAAAGTTCAAAAACATCGAAATAGCTTCAAAGAAGATCAACTCCAAATTAACATCATCTGAGGCTGGTAATTCCAAGTTCTATGTTGATGTGGAAAACATCCTAGATGTTATCTTTAAAAGCTTTGGACCAGTTACAAGGAGAAAAACAAGCTTTCTAGGAGATTATCCGAGGGAGTACTCTTATGATGCCTAAGAGAGGATGAAGTAGTCCAAGATTTAAAAGAAGCACATTCTAGGGTGTGTGGATCACATTAATTTGGGACAAAAATCCACTTTCATATAAAGATGACGAGATATTATTGGCCAACGATGGTAAAAGACTTCTTGGACTACACTCGAAGATGTAAGGCTTGCCAATTCCATGCAAATTTTATACATCAGCCTCATGAAGTGCTACATCCAACTATTGCATCTTCGCCATTTGATGCTTGGGGGTTGGATATTTTTTGACCACTACCAAAATGTCACGATCTAATTCCTACCATATGCCGTGATGGAACCCAATACTGTTGTTAGGTAAGTCAACCATTAATCTGCAAGTCGATCGATAGTCCATAATACGTTTTAGTATAAGTGATGAAATAAATAAGCAAAATTTCTCTATTTTTGTAGTAAAGTTACTGATATTATCATTAAGGTTCGAACGTGGTCGAAATATAAATTCGAATATCATAACAGAAATGCAACCAAGAACAAAAATCTAAATCTCCAAAACCCAGTATCACAAGTGCATGAGCATCTTCTAGAATATACATTACTACCATAATAATTGTCTAGAATAGAAAATAGACAAAGTACAATAAATGAATAGGAAGGGGACTCTGTGTTCTATGGATCGTAACATGGAGTGAAGCTCACCACAAAGTCTCCTCTGTAACGACGCCTACGCGCCGGTATGACCACCAAACGTACATGTCACAGCACCTGCACAATTAGTGCAAAAGTATAGTATAAGTATGTAAATCAATGTGTACCTAGTAAGTATCTAGTTTAAACTCGAAGAAGTAGTGACGAGGGGTCGACTACAACACTTACTATGGGCCAATAACAAGATACATAAAAGTAGACAGGCACAAAACACAACAAGTAGCAATGAAACAGATATGTATAATTAACATGATTCTCCACGTAAGAATAATTACGAAATCATTAAATACCATAGACTACCTCGAAGGAAACTAAGATAATCAATATGAAATACAATGTCAACTCTTAAGTGAGGAAAACTCATATGTACGTTGACTCCCTATAAAATATTACGCATGATTTTGCCGAGGAGAACGACCCAATCCCATAAGAGTAATTGTACAATATTCTGTTGTGGCCGTACAGCCCGATCCCATAATACTGCTGAGGTCGTACAGCCCAATCCAAATATGCATCTCACAATACTGCCTTGGAAAACGACCCGATCCCACAATGGTACTGCTGAGGCATTCAGCCCGATCCCATAATAGTACTGCTGAGGCGTTCAGCCCGATCCCATAAGAATAGAGAAAATTTTGACAGGTCATTAGCCCAACTCACGAATATATGTGCAAGTTATGAAATCAAGGAACTTTCGGACAAACACGTACAATGCGGGAGAAATACGTAAGAGAAAGTATCATTTTCGTGGCTAATCAAGTAGCGCCTCAAGTTTCTAGAATAGTAAAGTTCGATACTCTATGCAAGCCTGGTCTCAAGCTAAAATATAAATTAAATCATTTGAACGGACAAGAATAACTCAAGTAGTATAATTAAAGTATGGTGTGAGACTACGTCTAGCTGGACATAATAAAAGATCTTGTATAAGCACGAACACTCGTCACCTCATACGTGCGTAGCTCCCATAACATATAGCACGTAACAAATATAGCACCTACGAGATAAATGCCCTCTTACAAGGTTAGACAGGAGACTTACCTTGCTCTAAGGTCCGTTAAGAGGTTCCAACGCCTCTTTAACACCTCGTACCAATGTCAAATAATCCAAAACTAGCCAAAGAACGTGCAAACTAATCAAAATATACTCAAAGACTCGTAATTTAATAATTAGAAACAAACTTCAACTCCACACACAAAGTCAACCCCCGGGGCCCACGCGCCTGGATTCCTAAAACTCTTGAAGATAAATATTATCCACAGCACCGCGAACTAAAATATATAATTTATTCTAAATTCCATGCCCACTTCGTGGTTAAAACTCAAAAATATCATTTCTAGATTTTCTTCTAAAATCCCACAATTTCTATCAATTTTCATATTTAAATCCATATATAATCCATATATTTAACTCACAACAAGTTGAAATCACTTACCTTGTGATAGATGATGAAAATGGCTCCTCCAAATTGCCCAAAAATAACCTTAGAAAAAGAAAAATGCGTTGAAATGAGCAAATTTATGATTTGCTAAGTTATATTCTGCCCAGATCCTTCCCTTTCGCGATCACGGAAATACACCCGCGATCGTAAAAGACAACGTTTCTCTCGCTAGAATTCTCTTCTACGTGATCGCGGGGGACCTGATGCGATCGCTAACAATAGAAATCCCGACCTACGCGAACGCGAGCTGAGCCCCGCGAATGCGGAGGCCCAAATCCAGCCCCTAGAACTCACACGTACGCGATCGCAAATATCCATATGCGATCGCGAAGCTTAATCTTCCAACCCAGGCCATCCCCTGCTACATATCGCGTTCATGATCCCTTCAACAAGAATGAGAAGCTCAACCAGATCACCCATCGCGATTGCAATTCCCTACAATCGCGAAGAACAAATTCTTCTCCAGTTTCATACATCCCTCCACGATTGCGATGCATATCACTGACACAAGAATCCAGACTTATCCAAATTATCCCAAAATACACCTGAGGCCCCCGTAACCCCATCGAATCATACCAACAAGTTCCCAAACCTTATCCAGACTTATCCAAAGGCTCAAAACGTCATGAATAACATCAAAACAAAGAATCGACGATCAAAATTTTTCTCTTAACTTTCAAACCTTCAAACTTCATCGAACGTAGCTGAGTCACACTTAGACATTCCGGATTACGACCAAACTTCACACACAAGTTCTGATCAACTAAATGAACCTATCTAAGGTCTTGGAACACCACCTGGAGTCCGATAACACCAAAATCCACTCCAAGTCATACTTATCAAATTCAAAAACCTTCAAAATGCAAACTCCCGACAATAAGGGTCGAATCGCTCCTGGACCACCCGATACTCAACCCCAACCTACACCCAAGTCTAAAATTACCTTACAAATCTATAGGAAACTTCAAATCCGGATTCCGAGGTCATTTACTCAAAAGTGAAACCTTAGTAGCTCTTCTAACTTAAAGCTTCCAAATTGAGAATTAGTGTTCCAAATCAAGTCCGAATTTCTCAAAAATCAAAACCACCTACACATGCAAGTCATAATACATAATGTGAAGCTACTAAAGGTCTCAAACCACCAAACAACATGCTAAAACTCAAAACGATCGGTTGGGTCGTTAGATTCTCCCCCACTTAAATATACGTTCGTCCTCGAATGGGCCAAGAGTCATTCCCAGCTGCCAAATCACTTTATAACTCATCATGCACATACCCATACCACCTCAATCCATATAAGCACATTAGCACACCTCCTACTGAAGATACTTCTTATGACCTTAGCCCACCAGCCTTAGAACCAAATTCCAAAATCTAGTTCCTATAAGGTCTGACTCTTGCATACATTCATTGTATCAATCACAACGAGCCATCTCAAAGCATAATTATACACCCAAGATGTAACTACACTATGTACCGCATAGCTCATATGCTCATAGAAATAGTTTCCAACAATAATAGTTGCTAGTTTCCAAACCCAGTACCAGTTATATACCTCCTGACACATAAAAACCATGTTCCAAACCTCGCGAATATAATACATAAGGAGAGGGACCCAAGTACCAGAACTATCCAACACACGTAACAAATATAACAACCAAACAAAATGCTATAAATCTATTCCACGGAGGAGAAGAAAAACACATAAAATAAGTATAAGGAATCATACCCAACATCTTACCATTTCGGTACGTAATTCGATCCATACATAGTACCATTGTAGTGTGCAACCCGATCCAAACATCATACCCGTGGCGGCGTGCTACCCGATCCACACATCATACCTGTGGCAGTGTACCACCCGATCCATACATAATAATCTACATGGGAATAACCATCGAGCCAGAATGCTCATACTCACTAAACACATGTACATCAACAACAAGCACTCCAAGTGCATAAACATAACCATGGAGAGATGGATAGCATAATGCACTATGGGAAAGGCCAAGCACAACTAAGGTGCAAAAATATATCAGCATCTCGAGAGCCATCTCGCTCATATAACACCACAAAGCGTACACAGGACCACAACACGTGCGTAGATAATCAAGTCGCCTCACAACCCGCATAACATAAAAGGTAACACATGAAGTAGATGGTGACATGAATAACATCTGTCACGCCTGAAGACTCATCCATAGATAAATGCTATGTTGAATAAACGGATCTGATCTGGTGTAGAATATACATTCACATTAGGCCTACTATTGGACCTCCAAAATGATTCCAATTATCTCAAAATAGGTAAATATACTTTCAAGATCCACAATGACCTTATCCATGACACATACAATCAACCATCAAATCCTGAACAAACTTCAATAGTCTGCAACCAAAGGAATAGTCCGCCTCTCAGAAATAAACTCTCCAATCTGCGACAGTACCAGAATCTCCACACCTGGTCTACATCTCTCCCACTTAAATGACTAACATATCACACCTACACAATCATCCCATAAGAGATACTCCCACAAACTTCCACACCAAGTAACAAAATTTGAACATCAATGGCTACCAACCATGCTATTTCTATAGTGCTAGTCAAGCATCCGCAAATCAATACACAATGCCTCTCCCACAAGACACACCATTCTCAGGCGACATTGAAATAGTGCTAGCATACTCTCAACATCTGAAATATCTTCCACTACTTCAAACTCGTGACATTCCTGTCAAAACTGAACCACAACTTTGACCCTTCAATACCAATTCCACACAGCTTACTACATCTACCATGATGTTATGCGAGAATACAAGAATTCCATCATAATCCTAAATCATAAGTAGAAGAAGCACTCCATCGGTCTTAAACCTTTCAATTAGCTCATCTCAGGAGAAAAATCGGAACACGCAACCAACTTCTCAAAATCCGTAAAACACATCAATCTCAAGTCTTGGTCAAAATTGTCATAAACGCGTTGGGACCTATTTGCACATAACCAAGCCATCAGGACTGAATCCCTCTAAATCAACCGAGTCACGCAGACTGCCAAACCCAGAAGTATTGCCATGAAACACCTATATAGCTTTATCATATCGAAGGAACCTATCATTTCCCCTACTATGCTGACCCAAACCATTGCTAAACTGGCCATACTTCTTCAATTTCCTCTTGACTTGCCTTCAAAATAAAGTGTCTCTTTCTCAGCACACAATAAATCTCAATCAACACTCATCCCGAGTGACCTCAAATCACAAGACCAAGTCGTCTCAATACCCATAAGCCATTTTATACCCTCGCATACACTCAATATTACCTCCAACTGATACACTTATTCTGAAGAGACCTTCTGCGAATCTAAAGTTATTTCATCCATCTCCCTAACACTACATCGCAGAACCAAAAATAATGTAGAAATACCCAAGTCTCTCTCACACTCCGCTGCAAAACGCGATCCTTAGCCACGCAACGAACTCAAAAATCCCTTAGGTACCACACCTAGAATCTTAAACCCAATAAAACCATTATTGAGAGTCGCCCATTCTAAGCTAGTCCCGAATACATAACCAAACAAGCCAAATGACTAGTTCTCCATTAGCATATGAATACTCTGAAAGAAGTACCCAAGCGAATCCTTTCCCTTGCACATCACATCCACAATGAATATCAAATCTGAGTCATCCTACAACCTCCATAAATTAATAAGACAAAATATAACACCCACCACACAATTCTTTTCTCAAATCATCCTCGAAGTCATAACAAGTCCACTAGCATCCCTTAGTTTTGAAACTACAACCACATAAGACCATGTGACCCAAACATCGACGGTAGACTCCCTCACTTGGCTTCAAGTCACAATCATATAAACCAATAATCTACAATGATTTCTTGTCCTTCGTTACCCCGATCTCACACTGTTACTCAACTAAATTCTCATAAACTCATATTGCACTAAGCATAATATATCCCAAAGTTTTCAGCCCCCAAATGCACACTCGACCCCGTGACGGTTGCGCCATCTTCCTGAAGTGATCCAAACCCATATTGTAGTACATGCATCCTATTGGATAGAAGGTAGAACCTTCATAGGAACTTCATACGAAATCATGCAATACTAAACTTCTCATAGGAGATAGCCTACCTGCGTAACCTCATATCGACATCCTCCAATAACATTGCCATGGTTATAACCACTATGAAATCAGTTAATCCTCCTGAGTCCACACTCGTCCACCAGCTGTAGGAATTTGTTCATTCCATCAACATCAACTGAAGGTAAAACAATGCGTTTAAAACTCAAAGATATATTTCATCCCCAAAACAATAATCAAGCATTCACATTCCTATACATTCTAAGCAAACTCTTTTTGACACATTCGAACTTCCTAAGTATAGAAGCCACCATCTCAAATGAAATACATAGACTTAGTCATTCCACAATAACCCAAACCACACCAAGCTTCCTCAAATCCTATGGCTACCCTACCATAAAATCCATAATGATACTCTCCCGCTTCACCTTCGGTCTAGCCAACTTTCGAAGCAAACTACTCGATTTCTGCTACTCATACTTGACCTGCTAACAATTCAACCACTTGAGACATAACCGACAGTGCCCTTTTCATCCCCCGCCACCATTGATACTGACTCAAATCACGTTCCATCTCAGTAGCACCTAGACAAATGAATTACCACAATCTCTGAGCCTTCTCGAGGATCATCTCCCTAGAACCAGCAATATTGGAACACAAGTTCTGCCCTGAAGTTGCAATACGCCGTCATCTCCAATAACCGCTTCTTAAGTACCACTTTGCGACATCTTGCCCCCAAAGAAAAATAAATAAAGACCATCATACCGATGAGCCTTAGTTCACTCAAAAAAGGACAATAACGCGACAACACAAACAAGAACTCTACCAAGTTCGGAAATACCCAAATCTTGCAACTCCATCGACCAAAACCTGAACATCCATAGCCCAAATGCCTCTCCTACGCTAGAATAAGTACCAAACTCCCAATCAGGAATCGAATAATCCTCCTCCCAAAGCATTCACTGTCGAGACACATAAGTAGTCACCCTGCCTTTTTTGAACCAACACTACACGGCTAATTAATACGAGAAGCATCATAATACACCATGTATAGCCCTGAACCCGTAGGCAACACCAAGACTGGGCTGAAATGACTGGACACCCCTCTACAAGGCGGCGATAGTAGTCCACCCTTATAACGCAGGAAAAATATCCTGCACCACATCTATAGCATCACCATAACTCGTCGGTTCCTAACTGATATCGAATGCTCGGCATTGCGTACAAATGAGTATGGAGGAATTGAAGACATAAGCTTCAACCAAAATTAAGTCGCATGAAAAGGAATCAAAGAAGGAAAGTTCTCTTAACAGTATTGTAGCCTCTTGAAGATAAGTACAAATGTCTCTGAACTTATCCGTAAGACTTGTGCGTGACTCGTGATACCTAAGTGAATCTAGTGCTCTGATACCAAGCTGTCATGAATGACACCCAACACTATTTTTAGGCAAGCCAACCATTACTCCACATGTCGATATATAGTCCATAACATATTTTAGTACAAGCGATGAAATAAATAAGAAAAATTTATTTGTTTTTATAATAAAGTAATTATATTATCTTAAAGGTTCAAACGTGATCGAAATATAAATTTGAATATCATAACAGAAATGCAACCAAGAACAAAAATCTAAATCCCCAAAACCCGGCGTCTCAAGTGCATGAGCATCTACTAGAATACACAGTACTACTACAATAACTGTCTGAAATAAAAAATAGACAGAATACAGTAAATGAATAGGAAGGGACTTCGTGTTCTGCAGATCGTAACATAGAGAGCAGCTCATCACAAAGTCTCCTCAACAACTGCGCCTACGCGTCGGTATGACCACCAAAAGTACATGTTTTAGTACCTGCACAATTAGTGCAGAAATATAGTATGAGTACGTAAATCAACGTATACCCACTAAGTATCTAGTCTAACCTCGAAGAAGCCGTAATGAGGATTCGACATCGACACTTACTAGAGGTCCAATAACAATGTACTTAAAAGTAGACATGCATGAAATGCAACAAGTAGCAATGAAACAGATAAATATAGTTACGAAATCATCAAATACCATAAACTGCCTCTAAGGAAACAAAAAAAACCAATATCAAATGCAATTTCAAATCTTAAGTCAGGAAAACTCATATGTATGTTGACTCTGTATCGAATATTACACACGATTCTACAGAGGCGAACGTCCTGATCCCATAGGAGTGATTGTACAATATTCTACCTTGGTCATACAGCCCGATCCCATAATAATGTCGAGATCGTACGACCCAATCCATAGATGCATCTCATAATACTGCCGAGGCGAATGACCCGATCCCATAATGGTACTGCTGAGGCGATCAGCCTAATCCCATAGTAGTACTGCTGAGGCATTTAGCCCGATCCCATAAGAATATTGAAATTTTGACGGGTCATCAGCTCTACTTGCGAATATATATATGCGAGTTATGAAATCAAGGAACTTTCGGACAAACGCGTACAACGCGGGAGAAATCTGTAAGAGAAAGTATAATTTTTATGGCTAATCAAGTATCACGTCAAGTTTCTAGAATAGCAAAGTTTGATACTCTATGAAAGTCTAGTCTCAGGCTAAAACATAAATTAAAGCATTTAAATAGGCAAGAATAAATCAAGTAGTACAATTAACGCATGGTGTGAGTCTACGTCTACTCGGACATAATAAAAAATCTAGCATACGCACAGACACTCGTCACCTCATACGTGCGTAGCTCCCATAACACACAACACGTAACAAATATAGCATATACGGGATAAATTCTCTCTTACAAGGTTAGACATGAGACTTACCTTGCTCTGAAGTTCGATAATCGACTCCAACTCCTCTCTAACACCTAAAACCAATATGAAACGATCCGAAACTAGCCAAAGAATGTGCAAACCTATCCAAATATACTCAAAAACTTGTAATTTAACAATTAGAAATAATTCTCAACTCCACATGAAAAGTCATCAAATTCAACCCCCCGGGCCTATGCGCCCGGATTCCGAAAATGCTTGAAGATAAATATTACCCATAGCATCACGAACTCAAATATATAATTTATTCCAAATTCTATGCCCAATTTCATGGTGAAAACTCATGTATTTGACTCACAAGAAGTTGGAATCACTTACCTTGTGATAGATGAGGAAAATGGCTCCTCCAAATAACCCAAAGATCGCCTTAGCAAGAGAGAAATGAGTTGAAATGAGCAAATTTCTGATTTTCGAATTTATATTCTGCCCAGGTCCTTCCCCTTCGCGATCGCGAAAATACACCCGCGATCGCAAAGGCCAATACTGGCCCTACTAAAATTCCCATCTATGTGATCGCGGGGGACCTCACGCGATCGCGAACAATAGCAATCTAGACCTATGCGAACGCGAGCTGAGCCTCGCGAACGCGACGGTCAAAATCCAGCCCCCAAAACTCACATGTACGCGATCTCAAATATCCATACACGATCGCGAAGCTCAATAAGACCACCAATTGCGATTGTGATTCCCTTCTATGATCACGAAGAACAAATTCTTCTCCAGTTCCACACATCCCTCCGAGATCGCGAGACCTTCTCCACGATCACGATTCATACCACTGACACCAGAAACCAGCAACTGAAAATCAAAGGAAAATGGCCTAAAACTATCCCAAAATACACCTGAGGCCCCCAGGACCCCATCCAATCATACTAACAAGTCCTCATACCTTATCCAAACTTATCCAAAGGCTCGAAACACAAAGAATAATATCAAAATCAACAATCAACAATCAAAACCCTTCCCTTAACTTTTAAACCTTCAAACTTCACCGAACGCGTTCGAATCATACTTAGACATTACAGATTACTACCAAACTTCACACACAAGTTTCGATCAACTAAATGAACCTGGTGACGCACATGCTAGGTGACAGGCGTGTGGGCGTGCACCGAGAGGATTGTGACTTGGTCCGTCCCGGGAAACTGTAAAGTTGAATAATTTGTTGTTAGCTATATGCTCTCTATGTGTTGATCAAATTTGACTGTAAATCATGCTTAGGCTATGCGATAGTAATGTTGGGACCCACAGAGGTCGCGTACTTGTTGAATTGCTTGCTAAATGCTATATGTACTCAGTCTTAGCTTTTACTTGCACATTTTATCTCAGTCTCTATTATTATTATTGATACATTATATCATTGTTGTTTGGGCTGATTTCATGATTATTAAGAGCTAGAGAGACTGGAGAGATTTATGATTGAGTGAGGCCGAGGGCCTGATTATGAGATATTGATACTATAGTACGTAAGTTGTCCGTGCAGCACGTGAGTTGGCCGTGCAGATCCTTATATTATACTATAGCACGTGAGTTGGCCGTGCAGATCCTTATATTATACTATAGCACGTGAGTTGGCCGTGCAGCACGTGAGTTGGCCGTGCGGATCCAGATAGTTATATTATGGCACGTGAGTTGTCCGTGCAGATTATAGCGCTTGGGATGTAGGAGCCCCTCCGGATTCTGTACACCCCCAGTGAGCGCGGGTACCCATGGAGAGTGAGTGATAAGGGCTGGGAGCCCAGTGATCGATGAGGGCTGGTAGCCCAGTGAGTGATTGTTATCCTCAGAGGTTGTACTTGATTTTCATTTGTTGTTGCGCTTAATTGCTATCTGTCATTGTGGTGAAATCTCTGAAATATTTTTATATACAGATTACATGAACATGAACTGTATAAAAATTGATTTGACATTAAGCTGTCAGATTTGATAGCATGTCTATTCCTTGCTAGAATTACTGGAAATGAACCATAACTGTGTAGCTCGTTACTATCTTCAGTTCCTTATTTATTATTGTTACTTTCTGAGTTGGTTGTACTTATACTATACCCTGCACTTCGTGTGCAGATCCAGGTGTTCCCGTACATAGCGGGTGTTGATCCTTTCGTGCAGTTAATTTTCAAGAGATTTTGAGGTAGCTGCCGTATTCCGCAGACCTTGTCTCTCCTTCTCTATCTCCTTGTTTATTGTATTTGGTCTCAGACTATTATAGGCCATATTTTTCAGACTTGTATTTAGATTAGATGCTCATGTACTAAATGACACCGGGTTTTGGGAGTGATATATTTGAAATTTTGAGATTTCTTCCGCTGAATTTAATTATTTTGTTTTCAAACTTGAGAGAAATTATGGTTTATTGAGATTTTCGGCTTGCCTAGTATTGAGATAGGCGTCATCACGACAGGTGAGATTTTGGGTCGTGACAAATTCTCAATTCGAAAGCTTTAAGTTGACCAAGGTTTGACTTTCGAGTAAATGATCTCGGAATCAAGATTTGAAGTGTCCTATAGGTTCATAAGGTAAATTTGGACTTGGACGTAGGTTCATCTTGAGTATCGGGTAGTCCATGAGTGATTCGACACTTATTGTCGGAAGTTTACATTTTGAAGGTTTTTGAATTTGCTAAATTTGAGTTGGAGTGGATTTTGGTATTATCAGACTCTAGGTGTTGTTCCGGGATCTCGGTCAATAAAATTCATTGGAATTAATTCCTTAAGAATATGCTAATTTTCCATAAAAATCCTAAATTTTAGCTCAAAAATCGCATGTGGGGTCAATGCCTCGGAACCTGATAAAAGTTACAAAATCCGAATACCCATTCCGATACGAGTTCAACCATATCAATTTTATCAAATTCCGATAACAACTCGACCTCCAAATCTTAAATTTTTGTTTTTGGAAGGTTTTGCAAAAATCTTGATTTTTTCTATTTAAATCCGAAATAAATGATGAATATAACCATAGAATCATGAAGTATAATCACTTTCAGGTATAGAACACTTACCCCAATCTATATGGTGAAAATCGCCTCAAAAATCGCTTCAATCCGAGCTCCATAGCTCCAAATATGTTTAAAATGGCTGAAACTTCAAAATATAGCTACTGCCCAGGTATTTACTCTTCGCGATCGCGAAGCTCAAAAATTTTCAGCCCCAAATTTGCTCTTCGCGATCGCGGAAAACCAATCGCGATCATGAAGAACAAACTTCCTAACATCTTCCAGACAGCCTCCAGTATAATGGTCATAACGTTTTGTACAAAACTCCAAATTATAAATGGTTTAACTTTCTGCAAAACTAGACACCAAGGGTTATACCTGTCATTTGTTGCTCATCTCCCAATTATTTATAGAGTTCGAGATATAAGCTTTCAAAGTCAGCCCTATGTAACAGAGATTTTCAAACTCTTCCCGGACAGCTTGTAGTGTATCTACCACAACTGTTTGTACATAACTCCAAATGATAATTGATTTACATTTCAGAAAACTAGACATCAAGGGCTACAACTTTATTTTTGGATCATCTCCAAATTCCTTATAGATTGTGAGATATAAGCTTCCAAAGTCGGGTCAGTGCAACAGGATTTTCCTCTACGCGATCGCGAAAAGGCTTCCGCGATCGCGATTCACAGTGCCCAAACAGCAAAATTGCTCTTCGCGATCGCGATGCATACCTCTGTGGACAAAAATCAGCAACTAAGAATGGCCTAAAAATGATCCAAAATTACCCCGAAACTCACCCGAGCCCCTCAGGACCTCAACCAAATATACCAACAAGTCCTAAAACATCATACGAACTTAGTCGAAGCCTCGAATCACATCAAACAATGCTAAAACTACGAATCATGCCTCAATTCAAGCCTAATGAACTTTGAACCTTCAAATTCTATATCTTGTGCCGAAATACATCAAATCAATCCGGAATGATTTCAAATTTTGCACACAAGTCATAAATGACATAACGAAGCTATTTCAATTTCTAGAATCGGATTCCGACCTCGATATCAAAAAGTCAACCCCCCGGTCAAATTTCTCAAAATTTAACTTTCGGCATTTCAAGCCTAATTCTACTATAGACCTCCAAATAATTTTTCGGACACACTCCTAAGTCCAACATCACCATACAGCAGAGCTATTGGAATCATCAGAATTAAATTTCGAGGTCGTTTATACATAAGTCAATATCCGATCATCTATTTCAACTTAAACTTCCAAGCTAACTCTGAAATACCTTAAAACCAAAATCAATAATTCACACAAGTCATAATACCTCGTAAGAAATTATTCAAGACTTTAAATAGTTGAAAGAAGCGTAAATGCTCAAAACGACCGGTCGGATCGTTACAGAATTAGTCTTTCAAATCAACTCCGAACTTTTCGAAAATCAAAATCAACTATACATGCAAGTCAATGTGAAGATACTAAAGGTCTCAAACCGCCGAACGATATGCTAAAGCTCAAAACGACCGGTCAGGTCGTTACACAAAATCTTATGGCAGACATTTGTACATCTTAAATACAACTAATTACTTCTTAAAATAGGTGGAAGTTGTTACCCTCAAGGAAGTAAAGAAGGACAATGTTGCGAATTTCATCCGAGTAAACATCATTTATTGCTTTGATATTCCTCGTTATATAATAATAGATAATAAAAATTTATTTGACAACAAGTTGATGAATAAGATTTGTGACATCTTTGGCTTCAAGCAATATAACTCTTCTATGTACTATGTTACCGCCAGTAGTTTAAGTGAGGCATTTAATAAGACTATATATGACTTGTTAAATAAATTCGTCTCCAAGTTCAAACGAGATTGACATGATCGTATGGATGAATCTGTGTTGGCATACAGGATAACTCACCACACACCAATATAAGTAACCCCTTATTCGCTTTTCTATGGAGATGAGGTTGTTTTGCCACTCAAGCGTCAAATACCTTCCTTATGACTTGCTATTCAAAAAGGGATCATCGATGAAGAAAATGCTCGACTTCGACTAGTAAAATTGGAAGCTTTTGATAAGAGATTGGAAGCTCAACAAAGTCTTGAATGTTATCAAGCTCGATTGTCTCGCACCTTCAATAAAAGAGTTCGCCCGAGATCCTTTTAAGTAGGAGATCAAGTCCTCGCAATAAGAAGACCTATCATCATTTTTCATCAACTAGAACTAAGTTTAGTTCAAAATGGGATGGACCATATATTGTGCAAGAAGTTTATTCAAGTGGTGCTTACAAGCTTATTGATACAAAAGGCTTAAGAATCGGTTCTATCAATAAAAAATTCTTGAAGAAGTACTATCCTTGAAAGTAACTAAAATCCTTAATGCAAGAACATAAACTACATGTTACTCCTGGTCTCGCAAGAGTATAAATTATGTACGACACAAAAAAAGGTTCTCTAGGTTGAAAACCTCGAAAGAGGCGGCCTAGGAAAAAGTTAGGACATATAAAAGGGAAAAAAAAGAAGTTCATCCATTCTGAACTACGGTATGACTTGATCATCTTCACTTTCACGTTCCAAACCCGACCCTGGCGCAATAGGCATCCTATGATAAGGAATAGCGCCGAAAGCACCTTATAAGATAGATATTACGATACTTGCCCCTCGTTTAGTTAAAAAATTATTAAACATTAAGTATGATGAAAATAAGTCTAAATAAAATAATCTGAATTGAATGTAATAATCCAAAAATCTTGAAAATAAGCTAAGCAATGACTTGCACAATACTTCCCACAGTATGACCATTGTCTATGGAACTTCTAAGAAAAATAATCGAACTCAAAATACAGCTTGAAACTAAAAAGAATTAATAAATGACTCAATGGAACTCCGAACAAGGATGTGGGTTCACCAACAACTCGAAAGCAACAAGTACTCCTAGCCCACTCGATCTGTCTGTACCTACTCTACTCTGCTGCCTAACATACCATAAAAAATAACAATGATATACCAGAGTACTAGGTACTCAGTAAATATCTAGGATCAAGTACGCATATAAATAAAGTAAGTACAAAGTGTAAAATAAAACAATAATAATGAAACTATTCAAATTAAATAAGTACAGTAAATCATGCGTTCTACAAGAATCAACAATAAAGAGATAATACAGTATTTGTTCATCATGTTCAGAAATCATATCATGCCAATATAGGCCTATATAAATTACCGTCAATCAAGACTCATGCCTTTGCCCATACAAGCCCAGTACCATTGCCAAAAAAGGCTCAATTCCATTGCTCATACAAACCCAAGTAAATCACCCATACATGCCCGAATAACCATACATGCCCAAATAGGCCCAAATAAGTTTCGTGCTTATCATGTATGCCTTTTTGTTAATCATGGCATAGTAGCCAATTCATTCATGTTCATTATTTCTTTAGCAAGGACATCTCAAAAACTCATGCTTTAATTCAGAAAATCATACTCAAAAATCAATAGTTCGAAGACATACTTTGATTTAAGTAAATCACATTCATAAGCGTTATGCTAGTTCAAGTTCAACAACCCATTCATAGTATGTATCATGTATTCACACACCTTTATAGTGAAAAGGGGTGTCCAAGGCGACATACCTTAAATCCTACTAAATCAATTAAAAAGCAATCTCCAACGCTCAAGCAATTACTCTTTGAAGAATTTTCAATATTCTACCTCAATTATTCCTTGTTGAATTATCAAGAATCTTGTATGGTTTGGGGAAGCTCTAGGGTGTTTTTCTCCTCAAAAAGTCGGCAAAAACAAAATAGGGTTTGAAATCTAAAATATTCTTGTATTTATTGATTCTTATTAGCTTTGACATGCGGCTATCACATACGGTCTCTATATTGTACATACCATCCGTATGTTGGTCGTATGTCAACTCTTGAAGCCTACAATAGTATATATACGTCAAATATATGACAAATATACTATTGATATATGGCTCATATGTTAAATATATGGCATGTATGTTGAACATGCGACCTGTATACGACCTCCACATGTAAACTGCAAAGACTTAAATTTTTTAACACTTTTGGACTCAAACAATGGTACAACACACGGTCTGTATGTCCAACATGAAGTTCGTATATTGCTCTCGCATGTCAAGTTCAGAGACTTGAAATTTCTAACTTTTAGTGTGTTCCGAAGACTCCACATGCATATTGAACATGCGGTCCGCATTCCGGCTGCATCTTGACCCAAAATTTTTTAACTTATTTTCTTTCGATTCTTTACAACTCCATTCTTTTTGTATACTTGATACATACTTAAATCTCGACTTCTACATGTGAATACACATCAGTTACCATAATTCGGGCCAACCACAAGCATTTAACGAGTTCAAACCTAGCCTGAATTTGCGAGGTGTTATATTATATTCCCCTTTGATTCATCTTCGAACGTGGATCATTGCCTAAAATTTGACTAACTCCTAAAATTTGCATTAAAAATTCGCTAGAGTTTCCTTGTAACCGGAGTTATCCCGAAGAATCCTATTTCTCCTTATCACAATAATTAACCACACACAAACCCCAACAAGAAGTTACATAATACAATTATTCACACTCTTAAACATGCAATTCAAGCCTATCATTACATTAACTTCATTACTCCTTTGTAGCTAAAGCTACCCCAAAATTTCCTATTTTTCGAATATCTCTACAACCAACAACCGTACATACTTCCAAAAGGAGGAGCACTGTACATCAATCCAAACACTACACTTCGGCAAGGAGGCTAATTCAACAACACACAATTCAAGCCTAACTTACATTATTTCCAGCGCTCATTAGATTTAAAAAGAACAAGCACACGTGTAGTTGCCAATAAAAGGGGGTATATACTCTTATCATGTATTTTTCTTTCTTTATCTGTAGTAGCTTCTTCGAATTTTAATTTTGTCTAGGATAATATCCTTTAGCTCTTAACCTATACGATCTTTCACATCACTCTTAGTCTTATTACAACTATATGTTGGTATTGTACTACTATATTTCATATTACATAGGCTTTTTAAATCGTATCTTGAAATTACTTGAGGTATATCCCCTACTTAGCATGCTCTTGGTGATTAGCCTCTTTTCAAACTTTTATAACTAGATCTATTGACCTGCTCTTTAAGGCTAGGTACTTTATGACATGTTGCCCTTAAGTCCTTGTTCTCTAATTTCCTTATGACCATCATAATCTATTCCTTCCTAACAATATTTTTTTTACATTTCTATTTATCTATATATCTATATTATTATAAAAGCATGAATACAATGTCAGTTTACAAAAATAACCTTATAATATTAAACATGATAACTTATAATAAAAGGATATAACCGGAATTCTAGATATTAGTCTTATAATCCTATTAGTTTTAGGACATAATACTACACATTAGAAATCTTATATGATTACCTTTAGGAATCCTATTAGTATAATTAGTTTCGGGCGGTTTAATTCATATAAAATTGAACAAGTAAATATCTTTAGTCATGTAATCACATTACTTTTAGGATATACTTCTTAAAAATTTCTATTACTAATTTAATTCGAGAATGTATTATAATGTCCTATTACTAATTTAATTTGAGAATGTATTATATTGTCCAAATCTATTTAGAAAAAGGAGAGTCTATTTTTTATAAAAGTATAAATACAATATTAATATACCAAAATAGCCCTAAAATATTAAGCGGAAGAACTCATAGAGAAAGGACATAACTGTAATAACCTATTTTTGGACTACAATACCTTCTTTGCTAATTTTTAATATTTAAGATTTTAAAATTAATAAAATTTTGTCTATTAAATTCTTATTAAAAATATGTATGAAGGTTTAATAAAATCAATTTCATAAGAATCCTCCGTATTGGCAATACATTACCACTCCATAATGTCCAATACCAAAAATATAATATTAAATGGATTGCATAAGGAGTTAAAATTGAGAAAAAAAATACCCCCATAATAATATATTTTTATACTATTATATTTGAACTATTTTTCTACTCAAATAATATTTTTTAATCAATTTTTCGTGTAATATTGAAAAATACCCAATTATTAAACAACAACTAAGAAAATATTTAAGAATATAAATGTGTGAGAAAGAGAAAAAAATGGTTGGTAAGAGTCAATACCACTAATGATTCATCAAACATAAAGATCTAAAAGTGAAATGTCATATCAATCTTTTACTCTTTGAAAATAAAATTTATAGTGGATAAAATTATAATTAAGATTAAATATTCAAAACAAGAGATGAACTAATATTAAGATCTGAATCAACATAGAATAAATTATTTTTTATGTTAAAACCAAATAATTAAATCTTTTAATTAATTATTTAGCGAGAGAATCCAATTCAATTATTTTTTAATTCATCATATGAGTTAAATTCTTATTCAAGTTAAAATAAATCTTAGGATACATAAATGTATTACATAAAAAGAGCGTTAGAATACAAAGTAAAAATGTTAGTATATTATTAAGAATCAAAATGTTATACAAGTGACTAAGGAAGCACAATCAAAGCTAAATCTTAATCAAGAACAAGCTTTCAAGACTATATTATAAAGAGTCGACTCTGGTATAACGGAATTATTCTTTGTAGATGACTCCTACAGAATCGAAATAATATTTCTATGTCATGCATTACTTGCAAATATCATATCAAGAGGCATGACACTGTTAGCAATAATAGCAAGTGGTGTATCAACAACGATTTTATTGTGAGGCCACCCACTTTAGATTTAATATACCTCTTCAAACAACTTAAATAACCATCACAAATATATCAAAGCAGAGCAATGGTGCTAAATTTATAAGAAAAACAAAATTGATAATATGGGATGAAGCACTTATGACAAAGTATCAAACGATCGAAATAATTATCTGGAGTTCTTATTAATGAAACGTTTGGTGGACAATTAATGATTTGGGAGGTGATTTCTGTTAAGTACTACCAGTAGTTTCAAAATCGACAAAAGCAGAGACCGTAAAAGCTAGCTTGCCAAAGTTAAACTTCTACCTCAAATGAAAAAGATTCAACTGACAAAAAATATAAAGTAAGAATAAATCCAGTATTCTGTGTCTTTTTTGCTTCGTGTCGAAAACGAAGAAAAGCATCCAATAAAAGATGATTTGATTTTTTCTGAATACTTGGTTATCAATCTTAATGGTAATAATAGTGCATTTAATAAGAGAAATATTTCTACCATTAGATTAAAACGCAATTTGTGCAAATTACATGATAGAATTAAAAAGATATTTTAGCTAGAAAAAATGAATATGTTGATCAACTAAATAAAAGATTGATTGATTATAATAAAAATAAAATATTTTTCAGTTTCTGACTCAGTAGAAAATGATACCAATAATTACTACCAACAAGAATACTTAAATACTTTAATACCAAATGGTCTTCTACCATACATATTTGTTGTCAAGTTTATTATTTCTTACGTATGTTAGTGTCACCGTATATATAATAGACTAAGTTAAAACTGATCTTCCATTGTATATAGGTTAATTTTGAAAAACAAATATGTCCGTCATGCTACTGAAAAACTTAGATACACCGAATAGCTTATGTAATAGCACACAGATGGTATATAGAAGTTTTGACAATAACATCATACATGTAAAAAAATATAATACTTTGTGCTTCTAAGTATATTCTTATCCTTGAATTCAACTTTCGTCTTCCGAAACTAAGGAATATCCTTTTAAATTTGTGTGAAAATAATTTTTAGTATGTTTATGTTTTGCAAATATAACAAATAAAGCACAAGGACAAACATCCTAAATATTAAACTATTTTTACCGTAATATATTTTCTTGCACGAACAAACGTATATTGCACTTTCAAGAGAGATATAGAGATCAACAACAAGAGTTTTGGTTAAGGTAAAGCAACGAAAGCATTAGGAGGAAACATACACAAAAAATATATTGTCCACAAAGAAGTGTTCGTTAAGATACCATCACATTAAATACTTTTACAATATAATACATAATTATCTAACTAACACGACAAAATTGATCATTTGTGTAAATTTTGATGATGTCCTTTTATTTTAAATTCGTGTATTATGCTAATGTAAAAGATTATTGTATTATTATACATGAAATTTCTCCCATTAATTAATTTTTTTTGTTCCTTCATAGAAATAAATGTTTGAATCATCACGTGTCATTATTAACGTGCAACGCATGTTTATAGATACTAGTTAACGACAAAAGGTAATATGCTTTTGTCATTTATATACTAGTTGAGTCCTGCCCGGGCACAGCTCGGGCCCAACAATTCGAATTGTAATTTTCATTCATTGCAAATGCTCAATGTATATATACCAGTTGAGTCCTGCCCGGGCACACCTCGGGCCCAACAATTCGAATTGTAATTTTCATTCATTGCAAATGCTCAATGTCTTTTATTCCTCTTGATAAAAAGATTTTTTGAACCTAGAAGCTTAGAGATCGTGTGACGAATTTTTTAGTCGTTTTATCCTTTCCTACCAATTGTGATTCATAATATTTTCGAAATTAAAAAAAAAAGCAAATTTATGAAATAAAAAATTAAGAAATAATGTAGAGTCATTTAAAAATAATTGAGTACACACACCATGACAAAATTAACCAACACTTAACTTCATGTCTGGGTAAATTTGGAAACAATATTGTAAATCCTTAATATAGAAGTCAAAGATGGTTGTTGACGGACATTAAGAAATATTAGCATTCAGTCCTTTAAAGCGGTGAAGACTTTAGTAGCTTCTATTTATAGCTCCAATACTACCTTTGTTCTCAACAAATTTACCTCTATATACCAAACCATATTTTCCAAGTCTATGTAAGCAATCAAATTTGCAATTATGGTATACCAAATAAGAGAAATAACCATGTGATAAGTATAAATTTAGACGTACAGAGAGCTATAATTTTTTAAAAGAATCCAACGGTAAACTATGCTAAAATTTGCCGCTACTGATGCCAAATCGTCACAAATACACTATCATCAGGGTAGGAGACATTATTAGCAAAGGTCATCTAACGTTAACTACAGATCTTTAATGAAAAAAGTCGCTGTCGTCTATCAAATTCTGAAGAAGAGAAAAAGCAAAAACCATGTAGAAAAGATGAAGCAAAAACCAGCTCTATGTCCTCACTTTGTTGCTGAGTTGATTATTAGCAAGTGCTAGAATAGCAGTGAGGGTGCATAAATTCCACAGACATAGTTGGTTATTGATCATGGCACCATTTGCTACTTCAAGGAACATGTGCGGGATAGATGCACTACAGGTGGGAACCAATAGTGTCATAAGAAAACCTGCTTTCCTGCAAGGAGGCTGAGGAACTTCACAGAGTCCTACGTTAGTGAAGGCTTTTGAGGTAATACTATTGGAAAAACAAACTTGGAGAGTGCAAAACTGTCATGGGTTTGCAGTCAAACCACCTTCGTTGGACTTGTGTAGAGAGAACATTACAGCTTTAGTTGACGAACCAGCTTGCTGCTAACCTTGTAGTTTGTGGCAGATTCAGTTATGCAACTTATAGGTTGGCTTGCCGTTCAATTCTTGTCTCACAATGTGGTGATATCTATCATTTAGTAGTACTATTGGTCCAAAACTTCTTCTTCTCTTAGAATAGATAGTAGTACTGGTGGCTTCTTCTTTGAAAGGAACTCTTCTCTGGTTACACTTCACATAGCAGTCATAATATATGCATGAATATATTCTGCAGACAACCTGTCCAAGTAGTAACCACCATAAGCTCATCTTCCAGCACTTGGGTAGAGAACATTTATCAAGAAATTTCATTGACCTATATTAAGGGCATTCATAATTTTCAAGGAAAGTGGATAAAAGACTAAGTTTGATTTACGTGAACCTCAGTTTCCAGAGCCAAAAAGACATATCTTGGAGTAGTTATTTTTCAGCTTTAACAATAGCTAGACTCTCTTAAGGAAAACCCTTACACATAAAGAGGTATAAGATCGTTGTCCCTCCTGGACTATAAGCACCAATATTGTTTGAAATTTAATGCATCAAAAAGGAATACGCAGAGCATTTCTAACTTTAAATCAAAAGGTATATTAGAGCAGGAAAAAAGGATAAAAATTAGAAATATACAACCAACATGAAGGTAATTTATATGAACATTTACACACTTGTAAGTACTTTATAAAGAAATTATAGTAATTGGAAAACATATTAGCTAATGAGCCACCCACATATCACTATCAAGTAGACCATGCATCTCTTATGATTACATAACATCATATTACTTATCTAGGTGCTGCAGAGACCGCTCCAAAATCAGTAAGCATACCAACATGGAAGAAAATAACTTAGTTTTAGAAGCAATATATCATCAACTAAACCCAAAAAGAAGAATAATATTTCATTTATACCATGAAAATAGAGAGGCAAGCAAGAAGTTCAAATATCACAAGTATTTAATCACCATTTAGTCTTACTACACACTATAAGTTTAGGGTATCTGGCACCGATAAAAAATAAAGTTTTATGACAAGAGTGGGTTGCTCTAGTGGTAAGCACCCTCCACTTCCAACCAAGAGGTTGTGAGTTCGAGTCACCCCAAGAATAAGGTGGGGAGTTCTTGGAGGGAAGGAGCCGAGGGTCTATCGGAAACGGTCTATCGGAAACAGCCTCTCTATCCCAGGGTAAGGGTAAGGTCTGCGTACACACTACCCTCCCCAGACCCCACTAGTGGGATTATACTGGGTTGTTGTTGTTGTTGTTGGTATCTGGAAGAAAGAAAAGAAAATTCTCTTTAATTGGTTAAATTCGTATTAGGTTATTATTTTTGTCCAAATAAGCAACCACAACCAAGATTATTTATAAGGAACAGTCATTGCATAAATGGCTTCAAACATCATACTTTAATAATCCTTAATAAAAAGATTTATCCACAAGTAGGTATGACCAAGCACGTCTTTCATATATATATAAACATATATAAAATTTTGTGCTTAACCAAGATTTATTTTTGATTAGTTACAGTTGACCAAGTCTAAAGAACCTAATCTTTACTTATAAGCAATTGAGTCAATTCGCATAACATTTATCCTTCACGGTTTGTCATATGGCCAGACCATAATGAATAGCATCATTAATGATTTGTTTGTTTCCATCCACAGGAGAAGCACATTCTTTAGATGTCTAATATTTTCTTGCTCTATATTACTCTGTCATATTAGTATCATCTCTTACTATAGTCTTTTATAAGATACTAAGGTAAAAGAACGAATCCAATAGTGTTTATGTAAATCACTAAACATATACATCTTCTCATTATCCATTACTTAAAAATTTGTTGGCAGAGTCCTCATCTAATAAACAGAAGTTAGAATAAAAGACCCATCATATGACTCCTTAATGGAAGCTTAAGGAATTTCTATTACACAACAGTTGTTATCTACAATAGTATAAATGATATCTAGATTGTTCATTCTTAAGCAGGGCCATCTAGAAAGAATATATTAATTTATTTTTTTTAAAGTAAAAGATGAACTGCACTAATTTAAATGAGTATTTTGAAAAAACTTTAAAAGATGCCGGCAATATAAATGCATAAGATTGACTTGAAGCCAGTAAGATAGGTACTAAAAGTAGAAATTTTAACTTCGTGATCTTCAGGAATCAGAATCTTGCAGAGTTTTTGAAGTAGCTATTAGGTTTGGGGGGAAAAAAGGAGGAGAAAGAAAGAAGCAAACATTTTTCCTCAAGTGCAGTCTGCAAACGCAAATGCAATTAACACTGACCATGAATCTGGATTCACCTCTTGCAGACATATCATCAAACACCAATATTCCTGTCATTTTTTAATCGGATTTTTTGTTATTCCCGCCAATATTGCTGTATTTGTAAATTATAATTCTGCAAAATATAATTTTGAATAACAATTCTGCAAAATATAATTTAACGTAATGAAACAATAATAAATTCGAGCCCACTGAATTCACCCCAGTGTTTTAGCGAACACAAAGTTCGGTAGCAAATCACACATATATATATAGCAGCAAAATGTTGAAGAAGACCAAACGTGTTTTAGCGAACACAAAGTTCGGTAGCAAGACCAAACGTCCACCCTCCATGGTGGAGCAAGCATTACATGTTTGTGGAAGCCGAAGCCGTAGCCGAGCGAGCGACGACGACGGCGCGAGGCTTGCTTTCTTCTTAACTCTTTAAGAGCTACAAGAAGAGCAATTATATATATACCCACCAAAAATGTCTTCCTCTTCCAATATGGGACAATGTCTCATTGTCAACAGGGGGAAACTTAAAATTTTACTCAAAATTTCATTTTTCCTCCATTTCCCATTCACCCTCATTTTAAAAATATTTCATCTTAAAAACAAAACCTCAACATTTTTGGTTTTAGTTCTGCACTAAATAGTTAGTAATAAAGACAAAATTCATTAAAAAGACAAAATGATGTGCAGATAAGGCACAATTAGTAATATGCATGTAAAATTCTAGAAAGACAGTATTCAAATAGAATAGCAAACTAACATATAGACACGAAATTATTTTATTACAAATAAAGAAACTACAATAAACAAAAAAAACAGTAATAACTCTAAAAATAGAGAGGCCACACCAAATATAAATAAAGGAAAAATGGGCAGAGTCATGAGATCTCTGAAAGAATGAAGACCCAGAAAAACACATCTATTATATTACAATCACACATCTATTAAGTATTGTCAGAGTTCTCACACCGAAGCCACCATCACAGGACAGACCCTTCAACAAATTCACCGAACTGAACAAAAATAAATCACACAATAGAGATAACATACAACTCAAATTGAGAATTACTTATCTGCATCATTTTGTCACTCTTAAGACGCAAAAAAGTTGTTTCATCTTTGTTCTATCACATTTAACTTGGCTCTTAAGAACACTATTAAAATATACTTAGTATTTTCCTACTTATTATAATTCTTGAATACTAATTTAGTCACCCATAGTATTTAGAAGCTTAGCATCTCGTTTTGTAACATTATACCTTCTCAGGGCACACCATCCTACTTTTGCAACTCTTAAGGTTTCATTTGTATCTAATGACTTAATCTTCATTCACTTACTCATCTAAAACTCACATATATCATACTTATACCTTCCCACATATCATTGATTATTGTCTTAAATTCTTGTATTTTCCATATCTCCTGAAATACTTATGTTACCTTGCTTCAAGTTATTATCTCCTTCTTTAGACTAAGATTCCTCGTTGTGAACTATGTTAATTCATATCCTATAACCTCCAAAACATTCCCCACTTTTTAATATATATATTTTACCCTAAGAACATAAAGGAAATCATCCCCTTTTCAATTCTTACTACTTTATCCTCTTGATCATGCATTACACTTGATCTTCTTTATGATCAACAACACTACAGTGACAGACCATCATAATACTTTACCCTAGTTTCAAATATACTCTAAGTATCATAACTTCTTTAAACACATTAATAATTTTCTAATCAAGACTTATTTGGCCTAAAACTATCTAAGCATAGTATGATAAAGTTTGTTACATTGAAGTATTTTCACCAATGCATCGGTTGGGTTCTATTGCATTGAAAACCTTATTCATCTTAACAATTCTCTTAGGCCTACCAAGATTTCGGTAGAACTACCCCTGTAATTAGGACTATGCCATTTTTATACTTGTCTCAAAACATCAACAACCACACCCTATAATCATCATATATATACATCAAATGCCTACTATTGAATTTCAAGCGACTTTGTATTATCCATCAGACTATAAGTTACAACTAATGTGCACTCCATAGCGCTATTGTTCACTTGGTTAGCATATGCATTACAAGTTTATGCCATATTCGCAAGGCATGAATAACGAATATGTTAAAATGAACCTAAAGAGAAGTTCAACCTCTATAGCACAATCTAGAATCAAGAAGAGTAAGAAACACCTATAATGTCCTGATAGTCATTTATTCATACAGGTGGTCAGTGTATATGAAGAGGACTTCACTAGACACAGTTCCACAGACAATCCTAGGACACGTCTAATCCTAGTGCTCTGGTACCAAGCTTGTTATGCCCCAAACCCAACCCTGGCGCAACATGCATCCGATGCTAAGGAACCACACTTACGCACCTTATAAGATACATATTATGATACTTTCCCCTTATTCAGTTAATAGATCATTAAACATTAAGCATGATGAAAATAAGTCTAGATGAAATAATCTGAATTGAATTTAATAATCCAAAAATCTTGAAAACAAGTTAAGCAACAAATTGCACAATACTTCCCACACACAGCCCGAAACTAATAAAAATTAATAAATAACTCAATGGAGCCCCACTAATAAGGATATGGGCTCACCAACAACTCCAAATCAATAAGTACTCCCTGCCCGCTTGATCTGTCTATATCTTCTCTATTTTGTTGTTTGATATACCATAAAAAATAAAAAATGGTATGCCTGAGTACTAGGTGCTTAGTGAATGTCTAGGAGCAAGCGCTCATATAAATAAAGTAAGTACAGAGTATAAAATGAAATAGTAATAATGAAACCGTTCAAATTAAATAAGTGCAGTAAATTATATGTTCAACAAGAATCAACAATAAAATGATAATAGGGTTCTAGTTCATCATGTTCAGAAAGCATATCATGCCCATGCATGCTCAAATAAATCGCAACCAATCAAAACTCACGTCTTTTCCCATAACAGGCCTGGTACCATTGCCAAAAAAGTCTCAATTTCATTGCTCATACATGCCCAAGACGCCTATATAGGCCCAAATAGATCGCCCATATAGGCCCAAATAGATTTTTCATACAGGCCCAAATAGATTTTGTGTTTATCATGTGTGTCTTTTAATTAATCATGATATAACAGCTGATTCATTCATGTTTATTATTCTTTTAGTAAGGACATCTCAAAAAGTCATGCTTTAGTTAAGGAAATCATACTCGAAAACCAATAGTTCGAAGATACGGTTTGATTTAAGTAAATCATGTTCATAAGAGTTATATGCTAGTTCAAGTTTAACAACCCATGCATAGCGTGCATCATGTATTCATGCACCTTTGCAGTGAAAAAGGGTATTCAAGGCGACATACCTTAAATCCCGCTAAAACAATTAAAAAACAATCTCAAACTCTCAAGCAATTACTCTTTGAAGAATTTCTAATATTCCACCTCACTTTCTCCTTGTTGGATTTTCAAGAATATTCTATGATTTGGGGAAACTCTAGGGTGTTTTTCTCCTCAAAATTCGGCTCAAAACGAAATAGGATTTGAAATCCCGAAAATTCTTGTATTTATAGATTACTATTAGTTTTGACACGCGGCTACAACATACGGTGTGTATATTGGACATACGGTCCGTATGTTGATCGTATGTCAACTCCTTAAGCCTAGGGTGGTGTATATACGTTGGATATACGGTCCGTATGGTGAATATACGAACCATATGTTAGAACATGCGACTTGTATATGGCCTTAGCATATAAACTTCAGAGACTTGAAATTTTTCAATGATTTTGGGCTCACAAAATGGTACAACATGCGGCCCGCATGTCCAACATGTGATTTGTATGTTGCTATCGTATCAAGTTCAGAGACTAAAAATTTTTAACTTTTAGTACTTTCTGAAGACCTAACATGCAGTTGGACATGCGGCCCGCATGTTGAACATGCAGTCCGCCTCCCGACTGCATCTTGACCCAGATGTTTTCAATTGTTTTTTTATTTTTTCAACTCCAATCTTCTTGCATACTTGGTACATGCTTAGACCTCGGCTTCCAAAAGTGAATACACATCAGTTACCATAAATTAGATCTAACCACAAGTATTTAATAAGTTCAAGCCTAGTCCGAATCTGTAACTTGATCCTCTTCACCGGGGTACGTAGGCAACTTAGAGTTTGATTCTAAGTTCAGTCGCATGAGTTCAAAAACATATGTCATCCGAGGTGTTTTTCAAATGAAGTACAATGGAATAAAGTCCACGTGATTGTCACTCTAATTCAGGCTTACAAGTATTCTTTTGTCGAACTTTGTGTGTCTCACGACCCAATTCTCACCATAGGCCGTGATGGTGCCCCACGTTGTTGTCAGGCAAGCCATCAACAAGTCAACGCGATGATCAATAGTTCATCACACATTTTAAAATAAGTGATGAAATAAATAAGTGGAATTATTCCATTTTCATAGTAAAATACTGACTTCATCTTCAAGGTTTGAACATGATCGAAATATAAATTGAATGTCATAACAAAAACACAACCATGAACAACAGTATAAAGTCCCTAAAATCCAATAACACAAGTGCGCGGGCATCTACTGGAATATACAATACTACAAAATAACTGTCTGGAATGGAAAAATAGACCGAATATAGTAAATAAATATAAATGGGACTCCACAAAGTAGAAAGCAACTCACCACAAAGTCTCCTCAGTAGCTGCGTCGACACACATGTATGACCACCTGGTAGACCTATCTCAGTACCTGTACAATATGTGCAGAAGTATAATAAGAGTACGTAAATCAATGCATATCTAGTACATATCTAGTCTAACCTCGAAGAAGTAATGGCGAAAGATCGACATCGACACTTACTAGTGGTACAATAATTAAATATACATAAGAAAATAAACAAGTATGAGGTATGGGAAGTAGCAACGAAACAAATAAATATTTACAATATATTCTTCAATAGAAGGATAAATATGAAATCGTTAAATACCGATTACTGTAATGGAATATATCTGACCAATATCAGGGGAAAATTCTAAATCTAAGTCAAAGATGCTCATGTATGCACTAATTCCCCATCGAAGTATTCTGCACGATTCGGTCTAAGCAAATGACCCGATCTCATAAGAGTAGTTTTACAATATCCTGCCGAGGCGAATGACCCGATTTCATAGGAGTGATTTTACAATATCTTGCCGAAGCGAACGGCTTGATCCCATAAGAGTGGTGTTACATAATTTTGTCGAGGCGAACGACCCGATCTAATGTCACGCCCCAACCTCGAGAAGCGCGTCCGGCGCTCGACCGAGTGAACCCGGCCAAGCAAGCCTGTTAAATACTTTCTACCCAGCTCACCCATGATAAGAGAAGGCATATTTCTATTGGCTAAACAGTAGAAGGACCATATATAGACATTACTAAACCATTTCAGTTTGCTACTTCCCTGTTAAGTTTCAAAATACATACATTTTGTGATTTAGTGGAACGAAATCCAAAATACAATATAATCCGTTTGACCTTTCTAGCATCCATATACAACCCACATAGTATCTACGGAGCCTCTAAAGATACAAAAGAGAGTAAAGATGGTGCCGGCAACAAGGCCCCGGCTATACCTAAAAAAGTGACCACAATATAAACAAAAGGCAATACATGACCCCGGAAAGAAATGGGGCTCACCGAGTCTGCTGAGAAGAAGATGCATCACTATCTGTGATCAACATCGTCTGCTAAGTAACCACCTGCATACATTTAAAGATGCAGTGCCCCCGGCAAAAGGGACGTTAGTATTGTTAAATAGCACTAGTATGTAAAGCTAAATACCAACTCAATAGAATGAATAATAATACAATAGGAACAGTCAAGAATGCAACATGAGCTTTAAACAACATTACAACATCAAGTTAAGGATCACATATATTTGTAAGCCAATTCTCGCATTATCAGGTAGGATGGTTTTTAGTGCCAACATGCCACAATCCCCAATACCACCGTGTTCTTACATGGAGTCTGATCTCGGCCCGATCGGTTAGGCCATCTCATTTAAGACATCAATCATTTTTACATCTTCATCCACAATACCGCCGTGTTCTTACACGGAGTCCGATCTTGGCCCGATTATCTCATTTGAGACATTACCATAATTTTATTATGATTTCCAACACAGTACCACCATGTGTCCGGCATGGCGTCCGCTCACGGCCCGATCGGCTAGGCCAACTCATTTGAGACATCAAACATTTTCACAATTTCATCCAAAATACCACTGTATTCTTACACGGAGTCCGATCTCGGCCCGATCGGCTAGGTCATCTCATTGGCCCTAGTGATTACGATTACAAAGTCATTCTTGGCACTTGGCCGTATTTCATATTTACAGACCCCTTTTCCACATTCAATATCATTATCATTACTAACAACAATAAGGCTTCTCATTCAAGACATTAAATTCACATATGAGCAATTTGGGCATCTTAAGCACATATAAGGTTTTTCATACAATTTGGCATAACAACCTTTATTTCAATCTTGACATGAAGTCGTAATATTTCTAACACCTATTCCACATTTTTGAACACATTCTCAAATAACAAGATAACATAATGAAGCATTTAGACTAAATATTGAACTTATATCCTTCAACACAAATACATTAGGAATCACCAATTCTATAATGATCAAGAGCTTACTCCAATTACATGAACACAGTGGGATTCAATTCTAAGAAAAAGGGGTTTAGCCAACATACCTCAATTGAGCCTATTAAAACTTTAAGATATTCCGGTATATTAGCAACTTCAATCTATTTTAGCAATGTAACAAAATTGAACCAAAATTAGGAAGATGAACATGGTTTTAGCTCATTTGAGCATATTATCAAACGCTAGGTGTGCATCAATGTTTTAAGGCCCTTTTTGTGGAAGATTCCATCATTCCCTAACCCATTCTCTATCACTTTAGCTCACAATCTTTCCATATACTACAAGGAATGCATGCAAGGTAAGCACTCGCATCCCAATGAATTACCTTACTAATGGCCCATTCTAGCTACATATTGAAATTAAGAGTTTGGGTGATAGAATCTTACCTCTTAGGAAGAAGACCTAGGTGCATTTCTTAATAATCTTCAATGTTTTAAGTGAGAATTGAAGAACAATTTGATGAAGATCACTTCTCCCTCTAGGACCCTCTCTCGCTCTAGAAATATCAGAAAATAAGCTCAAAATGGTCTATGGGATGTGTTTTAACGAAATAGGGTCAGGTTTAAAAACCCCAAAATTAAAGCTCCGGAACAGGTTCTGCGGTCGCATATACGACCCGCATAGTGGTTATGCGGTCCGTGAAATGACCGCAAAAATGGGTGCCAGAACTAGAAAGAAGCTGACCTAGTATGCGGTCACTATGTCCGCAGACCTGTTCTGCGATCGCATAATGCACCGGAGAACGGTTCTGCGGTCGCATAGTGCACCGCAGAACCTCCCTCCGAAAAATTCCAAGGCGGGATATACGACAAGAATGCGGCCTACAGAACGGTTATGCGGTCGCATAATGGCCACAAAATTGGACATAAGAAATGCCCCAGAAATCTGCCCTACTCTGCGACCAGTCTGCGGTCCGCAGAATGGTTCTGCGGCCGAAGAATGGGCCGCAGAAATAAGTACTTCTGTCGAATATTTTCCTTTAACTCCCAGCGCACTGTTCAATCCAAAAAGTATGAACCGCGTCTCGCAAGCTAGTCGCGAAGAATTTTCTACTATTATTAACCTCTACGCCTACTTTGGCATCACAGAATCCTGGTTTTTAGGAAAAGGTTTACGGGGTCTTACATCCTACCCCACTTAAGATCATTCGTCCTCGAATAAGGGTCAAGGTTCACTATTTATATCTTATACAACTCAAGTTTTCCATACCTTACACCAGCAGCCCAAAATTTAACTAACTCTCTAAATTTCCAAAGATTTCACGAGAGTTTCCTTTATAACTAGGCTTATCCACCTGTCAGAGAGCCCCATAAACACATCTTATAAACATATGCACAACTCAACGACGTAAAAAACTCATAACAGTACTAACCGTGGCCTTATGTAAACAATATATAATCAAAAGGAACACCTTTACATTAACTGAACAAGTGATACAAAATTCATAGGCGACATGTTCATAAAAAGAAAGGATTACACAGATATTCAAACAAGTAAGGATACTTCTTCTTCATTCCTTCCTTGGCCTCCCATGTGGCCTCTTCAACCTGTTGGTTTTGCCATAACACTTTCACGGAGGCAATTTCTTTATTCCTCAACTTTCGGACTTGCCTATCAAGAATGGAAACTGGAATTTCTTCATATGACACTTCTTCATTAACGTCAATGGTCTCAATCGGCATAATAGCTAACGGATCTCCAACTACCTTCTTTAATATAGACACACGGAATACCGGGTGCACTAATGACATCTCAAGTGGTAGCTCAAGCTTCTACGTCACCTCACCGATCCTCTGGATGATTTTGTACGGCCCGACATACCTCGGACTCAATTTCCTTTTCTTTCCTAACCGCATTATACCCTTCATGGGGGGAATCTTCATAAATACCCAATAATCTTCTTTGAACTCTAAATCTCTGCGATGAACATCTGAATGGGATTTTTGAAGACTCTGAGCAGTTTTTAACCGCTCCTTAATGATTTTAACTTTTTTCATAGCCTGATGCACGAGGTCTGGCCCTATCAACTCTGCTTCCCCAATTTCGAACCACCCAATGGGAGATCTACATCTCCTACCATATAATGCCTCAAATGGTGGCATCTGAATACTAACATGAAAGTTGTTATTAGGAAAAGTATGAACCGCGGTGAGCTAATTGTCTACTATTATTAACCTCTACGCCTACTTTGGCATCACAGAATATGGGTTTTTAGGAAAACTTTTACGAGGCCTTACATCTAATAGTTTTACATGATTCTGCTGAGGCGATCAACCCGATCCCATAACAGTATTGAAACATTTGACGGGTCATTAGCCCAACTCGCGAATATATTTAAGAGTTGAATAATCTTGAAACTTTCGAACAAATGAGTATGACACGAGAGTAAATCCGTAAGGGAAGGTATAATTTTTTCGGCTAATCAAGTAGCACGTCAAGTCTCTAGAATAGCAAAGCTCAGTCATCTACGCAAGTCTAATCTCAGGCTAAAATATTAAAGCATTTAAAAGGGCAAGATTAACTCAAATAGTACAATTAAATCATGGTTGTCACGATCCGAAATCCACCTAGTCGTGATGGCACGTAGCCCAACCTACTAGGTAAGCCAACAACTGATAACACAACTCTAATAAAATAACAAGAAACTAGTAAATGAAATAACTGAAATTTTCATTCAATAACCTAAGGATTGGTAGTACAGGTCATGCGCCACTAAGATTTAGATTTACAAAGCTAGTATGAAAATAAATACAACACGTGTTTGGAATATACATGAACATATTATAAATCTAAAACTACCAAGGACAAATGGTAGCTATATCCAGGAAACAAGTACATCTTCAGTGCCAGCTCCAGTCGTCCACGTCATCTCAGCTCCAAGATCTACACGCAAGGTACATAAATATAGTATGAGCACAATCGACCCCATGTGCCAAACAAGTATCATAATTAACCTCGAGGGGGTAATAAAAGTAAGAATTATAAATTATACTCGCTAATTACCTGCACAATTCATAATTCCAACAAGTACAGAATAGTAATATGATCAAGTCATGAAATCACAGATAAAACCACCTTGGTGCAGACAATTTTCTTAACGTACTTTGCTCAGTCAACAATCTAGCATATAAGAAAAATATGTAAGTAAATCAGGTAAACAGGCAAGAAAAATTGCAAGTAAAGAAGAAATGCAATAACCAAGTATCAATCCGTTACGGCGCGCAACCCGATCCAAATAGAAATCACAACACAGCTCTAAGGCCCACATCAGAATCTCAATAACCGAACCAAACCATTAATCAGCTTTCCCAAGGCCCACATTAACCAAAAACCCGTTAGTTTCTCACAATCCGTGTGTACACCATCAAGAAGGAACATAATAGGGTGACCCTAGGGGAATGGATCCATATACACACGCTGCACAGACAACTCACATGCTGCACAGATAACTCACGTGCTAATGATAACAATATCCCGGATCTACACAGACAACTCATGTGTTGCACGGACAACTCACGTGCTAATAAATCAATCGCATGGACAACTCACATGTTGTACGGACATTCGGACTAAAACTAAAGCACGAAGGTACTAATAAGTGGTTAAGATTCACACTTATCACGTGGTCACAGACTCAATATCATAATCCGCTCATCGTGGTCACAGGCTCAATATCACAATTTGCACGGCGTGGTCATGTGCTACCAGTCCAATCCATATCACATAGAAAGCGGATATACATGAATACATGTACATAATCAATGAACATCAAATTGCATACTCCTGGACTGGTATAAGTGACATGCTAAGGTGTATTCATGCGCAAAGTGTGCTATCATAACTCAAATCGGGAAAATGCATCACAAAAGTGGAAATTATCAAGTTCAATCGGGAGATTAACCTCTATAAAACCTCAAACATGCCTCAAATAGCTCACAACATGGCTATAAATATAAGAATCACCATAGCTTGAAGTTTAGCAATCAATTCAAGGCATATCCTAGTCTAAACACTACCCTGAGCAAGAAAAATACCCCAGTGCACACACATGGTCTCAACCACACACATGTGCGCCACCCATAGCACATAGCTATCACAAATAGCTCGAGAAACTAGTGCCTCAACCAAGTTTTGGTAAGATACTTATCTCAAGCAAGCCAAATCATTACTCCAGAAGCGCCATCCCGCACGAATCGACCTCTGAAGGACTCGAAAATGTCAAATCTTTACTCAAATACTCAAAGTCAACCAAAATGTCACTATGATATCACACCCAGGAACCTGACAAAACTCAAAAATTTCGACAACCCATTTGAATACGAGTCCAACCATACTAATTTCTCTTTAATCCGACTCTGAATCAATGTTCAAATCTCAAATATTTACTTTAGAAAAGTTTAGATAAAAACCCTCAATTTCTCTTTTAGATTCATCAAACAAATGCCAAAATCAAAAATAAATTTATGAATAATAATCAAAACCGGGTCAAAATACTTACCCCAAACCACATGGTGAACATCTCCTCTAAAATTTCGCAAATTTGAGCTCCAAATCTCAAAATGTGATAAAATGAACTCAAAGTCCAAAAATAGAACTTTATAACACTGCTCTAAGGATACCCATCGCCATCGCGTGAAGACCTTCACGATCGTGAAGCACAAAATTCACTGCCCAAAAAATATCGTGCGCGTTCACTTCACAAACCTCGCGAACGCGATGCATAGATAAGCCTACACTCCGCGAACGCGGTGTAGACAATTGCGAGCATGATGGAAAAACCACCAGCTCCAAGCACTTCATCGCGAATGCGAAGAGGAAAGTACTCAACCAATAAACAACCTTTTCGAACGTGGTCCTCACCCACGAACGCGATGAACAAAACTCCCCCAGTCCAATTCCTTATACGCGATCGCGGTGACACCTACGCGAATGTGATTCACTATAGACACCAGCAAAACCAACAATGCAAACAAAAGATAAATCGTCTGAAACTACCTTGAAACTCACCCGAGCCCCTTAGGACCCCGTCCGAACATACCAACAAGTCCCAAAATATAACATGGATCTACTCAAGGCCTCAAATCTTACAAAGTCAGAGCAAATGATCAAAATAGTCCTTAATGTATTGGGGTTGATTTATTTTGGTCCTTGATATATGCACCCTAATAGGTATGGTCCTTAATGTATAATAAAAGTGTATCATTTTGGTCTCTACCCTACAAACTAACAGATTTGTCCAAAACCTCTGTTAAGTTTAACCCCTACCCTTTGCGAAAGAAACTGGCTTATCGGAGCTCCTCTGTCAAAGCTGACAACAACGGGAACTACTTCTTTAGCGGAGTCATTTTTCTTTCAACAAGTTAGTTCTTTGAACCAAATAAATGAAAATTACAACTGACCTATTGCAAATAAATTTCTGAAAAGGTCCACAATATTACCAACAAAAATTACATATAAGAAAATGATAAACATTATAACTTTAGTTAAACATATAAAAATACCAGCTAGATCTCCTCTAATTAACACTAAACCAACAGAAAATTAGTGCTAAAAAAGAAAAAGATTAGGGTAGTATATAAAAACAAGCATATCTGCTGAAATTGGAAGGCGACTCTTTGAAAATTTGTAAAAGGAAAAACAATCTCTCTATAAAAAGGATAATCGGGTCACGCGTTTCTTGCTCCTCTCGCTCCACCTTCTCGGTCCGTCCCTTTATTTTACCTTGTCTAACGCATAGGTTTCCCTCCGAGGAGATTACGTATTAAAGAGCAACAAAGAAAATCTAGAGAGTTGAGACCAATGAAGCTCATCGCCCATGGCTTCCTATTCCTAAACGGACCAACTTCATACTGATAAAGAATCCATTGTTTATCTTTTGAAATCCCTACTATTTTCTCTTCGTTGGAGCTGTTGGGTATAGGTTAAACTTAACAGTGGTTTTGGATAAATCTGTTAGTTTGTAGGCTAGAGACCAAAATGATACACTTTTAGTATACATTAAGGACCATACCTATTACGGTGCATATATCAAGGACCAAAGTAAACCAACCCTAATACATTAAGGACTATTTTGATAATTTTTTCCACAAATTCATATCAAAACCACGAATTGCACCTCAATTCAAGCTTAAGGAACTATTTCAAATTCCAAACTTATGCCGAACACATCTAAACAACTCGGAATCACCTCAAATTCTGCACACAAGTTCCAAATGACATAACAAACATATTCTAACTTTCGAAATAACAATCCAAACTCGATGTCATCAAAGTTAACTATTGGTCAAACTTATAAACTTTCCAAACTTTTAAATTGCCAACTTTCGCCAATTAGAGCCAAAATCCTCTAGAAGCATCTAAATGCAAATCCGGACATAGCCTCCAAGTCCAAAATCACCATCTAGACCTAACAGAGCCATCAAAATCCCGATCCGAGCACAAATACATAAAATTCAAACTTGGTCAACTCTTCCAACTTAAAACTTTATAGTTGAGAATCATTCTTCCAAATCAATCCCGAACCGCTCGAAAATCAAAACCGACGATACACGCAAGTCATAATACACTATATGATGTAGCCCATAACCTCACACCACTGAACGAAAAGCAAATGCTCAAAACGACTGGCCGGGTCGTTACAATAGCGTAAGTCTAAGTCTACCTGGAAGTATAAAAAATCTATCATATGCACAGACACTCGTCACCTCGTACGTACGTAGCTCCTATAACACATATCATATAGTAATAGAATACCTACGGGGATAATTTTTCTCTTACATAGTTAGACAAGAGACTTACCTTGCTTCGAAATCTGATGCAGGCTCGAGCATCACTCTAGCACCTCAAATTATTGTCGAACAATCCGAAACTAGCCAATGAACATGAAAAAATCAAAAGTAACTCAAGAACATATAATTTATCATTAGAAACAATTCCCAACACCGCACGAAAAGTCAACAAAAGTTAACTACATGCCCATGCGCCGGATTCCCAAAAGTCTCAAAAATAAATGTAACACCAGGCACCATGAACTCAAATATATAATTTTTCTCTAATCCATGTCTAATTTCGTGGTGAAACTCAAAAATATTATTTCTAGGTCATCTTCCAAAATCTCACATTTTCACCTCTACATCATATGAATTTATAAGCCTAAATTCATATATATTCATAAAATATAATCAAAAGTGAGTTAGAAATACTTAATCCCAATAGGTTAGTGAAATGACCCTTCAAAATTTCCCAAAAATCGGGTCAATTGCTCCCAAATGAAAAGTGAGAAGAAATCCCAAAATTCCAACTTTTAATGTTTGCCCAGGTATTACGCTTCGTGATCGTGGAAGAACCCTTGTGATTGCGAAGGCCAAATCTGCTATTGCCTCTAAAACCTTTGTCGGAAACGCTGACTACACTTCGCGAACATGAAGTACATGCACCCCTGACCTATGCAAACGCGTTCCTGCTTTCGCAATTGCGAAGGCTAACATCCAACCTACCTTCCCCGCTCCGCGAACGTGAACTGTGGAGCGGGAACGCGAAGACCAACTGATCACACACATTGAAAACATGATACTCAACCTGCGAATGCGAAGAACAAATCTCAGCTACCTTTAAATATCCCTCCGCGATCGTGAAGCATACCGGACACCAACAGAAATTTGCAACCTCAAACATGCTCTGGGTGGTCCGAAACTCACTCGAGCCACCTGGGATCCCGTCCAATCATACTAAAAAGTCAATAAATACTAACCGAGCCTATCCAAATCCTCCAAACACACAATAACATCACATCAATGAATCAAATATCAAAACACAAGTTGAACTTCTCTTAAGTTCAAGAACTTCCAAACTTTCAACCATGCGTCTGATTCAAGCCTAACAAATCTGGATTATATCCAAACTTTGCACACAAATTATAAATGATAAAAAAAATCACTTTCAAGTTCCGTAACAACAATCCGAATCCGATATAATCGAAGTCAACTCCGGTCAAACTTAAGAACTCTCTAAACCTTCAAATTGCTAACTTTCGGCAAATAGAGCCAAAACATCCTAGGAACCTTCAAATTCAAATCTGAACATACGCCTTAGTCAAAAATAATCATACGAACCTATTGGAACCATCAAATCACAAATCCGAGGTCGTTTACTAAAATGGCAAACCTTAGTCAACTTTTCCAACTTAAAGCTTCCAAATTGAGAGTCACTCTTCCAAATCAATTCCGAACCTCTCCAATGTAAAAACCAACCACACACGTAAGTTGTAATGCACCATATGAAGCTAATCAATGTCTCAAATCACCGAATAGAATGCTAAATCTAAAAAATGATTGGTTGGGTCTGTTTGAAATAAATTTTCAAGATATGAAAAATAAACTGCAATCACAAAATAGGAGAAAAATATTTTTACTAATAAATTGTGAGTACAATTCTGTTTCTCCCTTAATTCTTCTCTCCTGATTATCTCTGTGATTCGAGGGCTAAAACAGCGTATTTCTCGAATGTACGATGATGCAGACCTCCTGGGAATGTATTTGATCTCCAACTTCTTGAACTATTTGATTGTCAAGAAGTATCCAGCCATATTTTGATCTCTTTGTGAATATCCCAAGAGCTTATGAGATTTTTGAGACCCCTCTTCAAGGGAATATGTATCCCTTTATATAGGTGTGCGTTAGAGTTTAGGATAGAGTAACCTCCAAGAAATCCTAATAGACTCCTAGGATTTCAAAAGTCTTGTAGTATCTTGAATTTAGGATTTAGCTTGATCCGTTAAAATTTCAATGTCTACATGGTCGTTATATTTTCCCCTACTTAAACCTATGTTTGTCCTCGAACGTGCCAATAGTCGTTCTAAGGCCGTCAATAATTGTATAAGATCCTAATACACACACCCATGCCACCTCAATCCATATAAGACCCTTAACATACTCCCGATTGAATATCCTTCTTTTGACCTTAGCCCACAAGCTTTAGAACTAAATTTCAACATCCGGAACTCCTTGTAAGATTTGATTCTTGTATATAGGCATTGTATAAATCCCAAAAGCTACATCAAGTCTTAAATGTACCGTGAAGATGTAACCACATAATGTACCTCATAGCTCATATGCCCATAATCGTATCTTCTACCCACAATAACTGCTCATTACCAACTCTGGTACTGATAACATACCTCATATTACATAGAATCATGTACCAATCCTTTGAAACACTACTAATGATGAGAGAAATGTATAAAAACTCATAACCACTCATCTGAATTACCAGTCATGGAATTCTCTCGCTCAACAAGAACCATTACCCAATTCTGAGCTAACTAATTGTAGCCTTATTCCAAATATACCTTATCCAAATCCAATTGCATTAATTCTAGGTCCAATAACCTCGTATCACCCAGTACAAGCTACTCGACCGATAGGACACGTCAAATACCATCCAGAATCATATACGATACAATCCGTGCTCTAAACAACCAACATATCGGGTATGAACAATAATGAAAAGGGGAACCCAAGTATGAGAACTATCCATCACGTGGAATATAACAATAAAACAAAATTCTATGAATCCATCCCACAAGGGGGAAGCAAAACATATGAGATAGTACAAGAAATCGTACCCAACATATCACCGTTGCAGCTTGCAACCCGATCCCTTAACATTCTCGTGAGAATTCCCATAGAATTGTAATCCTCATATTTGTCAAATAAATGTGTATCAATAACAAGCATCTAAAGTGCATAAACATAACCCTGGGGAGGTGGATAGTATAATGTGCTATGAAAAATAAAAGACAAGCACAACTATGGTGCAATAAGCAAATAAGCATCTCAAGAGCCATCTCGCTCGCATATCTCCACAAGACCTAAACAGTGCCACCACATGCGTGTGAATAATCAAGTAGCCTCTAAACCTCGAGAATACAGGAATCTCCATACATGGCCTCTAGATACCCCACTTAAATGACTGATACTTCACACATACACAATCACATCAGGAAAAACACTCCCATAAAATATTTCGCGTCAGGTAGAAAAACCTAAACACAATGGTTGCTAACCATGCAATCTCTGTAGTATTAGTCAAGCATCTACACATCGATACACAATGCATCTTCTATTACACTCACATTTCTCAAGTGATACAAGATAGTGCTAGCATTATTTTAAACATCTTAAATCTCCCATGTTGTCTAGAACTTATGACATTCCTTTCAAAACTGAACCGCAACCTCGTCCTTTCAATCTCAATTCCACACAGCTTACCGCATCTACTAGCTATTATGTGAAAATGAGAGAATCCCATTATCAACTCTGAATCACAAATATAATACATACTCCATAGACCAGAACCTTCCATTTGAATCCATTCAGAAGAAAATTACAACACACGACAATCATTCCATAACTGTAGAAGACATCAAATTCAAGACGTGGTCGAAACTGTTATAAACTCCTAGAAACCCCTTTGCAATAGTCAAGCCATCAAAACTAAATCCCCATAAATCAACAAAGTCACGTAGACTGCCAATCCCAAAAGTATTACCATAAAACACCTATAGAACCTTGTCATACAAAAGGAACTGATTATTTTTATTACCACACTGATCCAAGCCACTACTAAACTTACCCAACTTCTTCAGATCCCCCTTGACTTGCCTTCAAGATAACACTCTTCTTTCCCAACATGCCATAGATCTCAATCAACACTCATCCTAGGTGACCCAAAAATGAAACCACGTGGTTCTAAGACACATAAGCTAATTTATTCCCTTGCATGAATCTGATGGTACCTCAAACCAAAATTCTCGCTCTGAAGGGACCTTCTATGAATCCGAAGCTATTTCTTTTATCTCCTAAACACAACATCATATAACCAATAAAAAGTGCAGCTCGGTACACTAAATTTTTGCTATGTGCGGGGTCTTAGAAAGGGCCGGACCACAAGGGTTTATTGTACGTAGCCTTATCTTATATTTCTATACGAGGTTATTTTCATGGCTCGAACCCGTAAGCTCCTGGTCACATGACAGTAACTTTACCAGTTACGCCAAGGCTCCCCTTCATCTCAAAATCGATAATAATATAGAAATACTCCAAGTCTCTTTCACAATTCGTTTGAAACCTAAATCCTTAGTCATACGACTCCAAAAACCCTTAACTATCACATCTTGGATCTTGAACCCACTAGAACCATCCTCGAGAGCCACCCACTCTGACCTAGTCCCAAATGCATAGCCAAATATTCCAAACGACTAGTGCACTGTTAGCATATGAATACTCTAGAAGAAGAAATTGAATGCATAATTTCCCTAGCACACTACATATATAAAATCTTAGCCATCCCCCTCCATATATCAATAAGGCAAAATATAACACGCATCCAGCAATTCCTTGGTCGAATCATCCTTGAAGTTATAACTAATCCACCAGCATCCCTTAGTTCTGAAACTACAATAACAAATGACCATGTGACCCAATAGCCAAAGGTAGGCTCCCCACTTGGCTTTAAGCCACAATCATATAACCCAAGAACCCACAATGACTTCTCCTCCTCAATTACCATGATCTCGCACCATTACTCAGTTTAATTTCTCATAAGCTCATGTTACACTAACCATGACACATCCTAAATAATCAGTCCCAAATGCACACTCAACCTCATGACAGTCGCGTCGTCTTCCTCAAGCGATCCATATCCATATTGCAGTGCATGCATCCCATTGTATAGAAGGTAAAACTCATCAAAGGAACCTCATAATAAATCATATAATATCTAACCTTCTCACAGAAGATATCCTACATGTGTAGCCTCAAATTGACCTCTTTCTATGACCTTGCCATGAGTACCACCACTATATAATTGATTGATCCTCTGAGTCCACACTCATCCACAGGCTACAAGAATATATTTCATCTTACCAATGAACAATTGATAGGTCCATCAACACATCCAAATCTCAACACTGTATTGCACACCAAGATGATAATCAAGTTTCCATATTCCCTCAGTAGCTCAAGCAAACTTGTCTCATCAAATTCGAACTCTCCAAAATGTAAGAAGTCATCACTAGAATGAAGTGCACAGACTTAGTCAATTGTCCACAATATTCCAAATAGCGTCAAACTCTCCCAGGGTCCATGGAAACCTCACAACAAAATACATAATATTACGCGTCCACTTCCACTCCACTATAACTATCCTCTAAAGCAAATCATCCAGTCTCTACTTCTTATACTTGACCTGCTGACAATTCAACTACCGCGAGACATGTCTAACAAAGTCCTTTTTCATTTTCTGCCACTAATAATGTTGCCTCAAATCACGATTCATCTTCATAAAACCCGAATGAATAGAATACCATAAACTCTAATCCTTCTCAAGGATCATCTCCCTCGAACTATAAACACTGGAAATACAAATTTGAACCTGAAGTCGCAACATGCCGTCATCTCCGATGGTCGTTTCTTAAGTACCACCTCGCAACATTATGTCCCCACGAACAAGCAAATAGAGAACATCATACTGACAAGCCTTAATGTGGTCAAACAAGGATGACTACACAACAAAACACAAGCGAGAACTCTACTAAGCTCGAAAATACCCAAATATCGCAAATTCATCGGCCAAAGCCTGAACAATTGTAGCCTAAATGCCTCTCATCTGCTGGAATAAATGAAAAATCATAATCATGAGCCGAATATTCCTCTAGAGCATTCATTGGCATGACACATAAGTAAACACCCTACCATTTTGTACCAACACCACGTGAAGATCAACACATGAAACATCACAATACACAATGTATAGCACTGAACCCGTGGGCAACACCAACACTGGACTGAAATGATTAGACACCCCTCCACAAGGTGAGGATAGTAATCTGCCCTTATAATACAAGGAAAAAGAGTAGTGTTATATGATTCTATCGAGGAAAACAGACCAATCCCATATGAATATTGAAATTATCAATGGGTTACTAGCCCAACTCGCCAATATTCTTACGATTTGAATAATCATGAAACTTTCGAACAAATGAGTACGACACGGGAGTAAATCCGTAAGGGAAGGCGGCTAATCAAGTAATACGCTAGGTCTCTAGAATAGCATAGCTTATCAATCTACGAAAGTCTAGTCTCAGGCTAAAACATTAAAGCATTTAAACGGGCAAGATTAACTCAAGTAGTATAATTAAAGCATGATGTAAGTCTAAGTCTACCCGGACGTATAAAAAATCTAGCATACGCACATACGCTCGTCACCTCATACATACGTAGCTCTCATAACACATAGTTAGGCAATAGACTTACCTCGCTCCAAAATCCGATGTCGGCTTCAACACTGCTCTAGCACCTCAAATCAATGTCAAACAACCTGAAACTAGCCAAAAAAAATGTGAACCAATCAAAACTTATTGAAGAACCTATAATTTATCAATTAGAAATAATTCCCAACCCTGAATGAAAAGTAAATAAAAGTCAATGGGCCCACGCGCTCGGATTCCAAAAATTCTCAAAAGTAAATATTACCCATAGTTCCACAAACTCAAATATATAATTTTTTTTCTCTAATCCATGTCTAATTTCGTGGTAAAAACTTAAAAATATCATTTTTAGGTAATCTTCTAAAATTTCACATTTTTCACCTCCACTTCATGAATTTACAAGCCTAAATTCATACATATTCATGAGATATAATTAAAAGTGGGTAAGAAACATTTACCCTCAATAGGTGGGTGAAATGACCCTTCAAAATCTCCCCAAAATTGGCTCCAATTGCTCCCAAATGAAAAGTAAGAAGAAATCCCAAAATTCCAACTTTTAAAGTATGCTCAGGTACTACTCTCTGTGATGGCGGAAGAACCCCTACAATCGTGAATGCCAAATCTGCTACTGCCTCCAAAATTCTTCCTGAACGTGGAATACACTTCACGAATGCGAAGCACTGGAAACCCAGACCTACGCGAATGCATGCCTGCTACTGCAATCCCGAAGGCTAATATCTAGCCTGCCTCCTCTGCTCCGCGAACACTACCCATGAAGCACGAAAGCGAAGACCAACTAACCACACACATCGTGAACGTGATACTTAGCTTGCAAACGTGAAGAACAAATCTCAGTTGCCTGAAAATAACCCTCCACAATCGTGAGACCTTCTCCGCGATCGCGAAGCACTCCATATATTAGCAGAAATCTGCAACCTTAAACATGCTCCGGGTGCTCCAAAACTCACTCGAGCTACCCGGTACCCCATTTAATTATACCAACAAGGCCATAAATACTAACCGGACCTATTCAAAGCCTCCAATACATACGATAACATCACATCAATGAATCAAAGATCAAAATACAAGTTGAACTTCTCCTGAGTTCAAGAACTTCCAAACTTCCAACCAAGCGTCAATTCAAGCCTAACCAATATGCATTACATCCAAAAATTTTACACCAGTTTTAAATGACAAAATTAACTTATTACATATTTCAGAACGATTATCCTAATATGATATCATCGAAGTCAATTCCTGGTCAAACTTAGGAACTCTCTAAACCTTCAAATTATCAACTTTCGGCAAATAAAGCCAAAACATCTTAGGAACCTCCAAATTTAAATACAAACATACCTCCAAGTCCAAAATCATCATATGAACCTATTGGAACCATTAAATTATCAATCCGATATTATTTACTAAAAGTCAAATATTGGTCAACTCTTCCAACTTTAACCTTTCAAATTGAGAATCACTCTTCCAAATCAATCCCGAACCTCTCAAATATCAAAACCATACACACAATTCGTAATGTACCATATAAATCTACTCAAGATCTCAAACTTCCGAACGACAAATTGGTATCTCTGACGATATGATTATAGTCATTCAGAAGGAGGCAAAATCCTAAAGTTGAAGTTTTTAAGTCTACCAGTCTTTAGATTGAAGTTTTCAAAAGTTTGTCAAGTAATGAAGCCGAAGCTGTAAAATCCATCAAGTCTTCAAATAAGATGGCTCTTGATTTAAAGGCGCTTCTATGTCAAGGTATAGCGTTTTGGGCAAAGGCGCTCAAAGCTGAAAATCCTAAAGTGGCTGAATGCAAAGATAAAAGGTAAAATACAAAATATTACCTAAAACTATATTGAAGGAATTTGATTCTAAATTTTGGATATGTCTAGGATTATGAAGTCTTATTTTCGAAAAATCAAATTGTTCGTTAATTCGGCATTCTACACCAAGATATAATTTTGTTCGGTGAAGTTGCCCGAATTTAAAATTGTCAATGTATCAGAATCTAAAGTTGACTTTAAAATATTATCTAGGACGATTCTAAAAGTGTTCGATTATAATTTTTGGCTAAGTCTTAGATTTTTCAGTCTAGGTTCTAAGAAATCAAATGGTTCATTATTTCGACATTCCTAGACCAACATAAAAATTTACTAGTAAAGTTGCTTAAATCTAAAACTGTCAACGTGTGGAATCTAAAGTTGATTTTAAAATATTATCTGGAATGATTATGAAGGTGTCTAATTCTAAATTTTGAATATATCTTGGATTTTGAAGTCTAGTATCCGAGAAATCAAACGACTCATAACTTTGACGTTCCTACATTGAGATATAAATTTCCTACCACGAAAAAGTAAAGCTAATGAACAATATTATGTTCAAAAGAAGAAAATAGGAAAATATAAATTAAAATCTAGAGAACTTCGAGACATGAACCGCAATGACATTTAAAATAATTTCAAAGCCTACTATATAGACGTTAATATACCAGGATAAGAAAGTAACTGTTGGTATTGAACCGCCAAACAAAAAGAAACATCAATGAGAACGTGCAATATAAAGCAAAACATATAGAGTTTTCACCTCTAACTAGAATATCCGCTAGTCAATCAAATTCAAGGAAAAAAAGGCAAATAAAATACTTTCTATAGGTTAATCTAAATACAATTTGTAATTGACTAAGTCTTGAAGGGTAGTCTCTAAGAGTTGTTTCGTTTTCTCCACGTCAGCCAAGTTATCAGCAGTTGCCAAGGAAACATCAGAACATCTATGGAACTCCTCTTTAGTAGATGAAATTCTGGATTCAATATCTTTAACTTCGTTTTTGGTAGCATCTGAAAGAGCTCTTAACTTCTTTAAATTTTTTTAGCTTCTTTAAGAGATTGACTGTTGTCAGACAGTTCTTCGACATTCATTTTTTTTAGTCAAGGAAAGATCAAGATGTTTCTTGAATTTTAAGGATGACTCTGATTTTTCAACTTCCACAACCTTATCCGAAAGAGTATATCATGCCTGATCATATAAAGCGACAAGCTCAAAGAAAGACTTCAATATGTTCTTCAAAGGGTAAATATCCATACCTTTTTTTATCCATCTCTTCGAGATTCACTCAGACCACATATTCAAGAGAAGAAGCACGGTATGTAGTAAGGCCAGAGAGTTTAGTATGAATTTTGGTCCATGCATCCAAGATCAAATTCTTGCGGAGAGTCAAGACAACCTTTCTTCTATCAAAGATAGACATTGTTGGTGCTGGTCATTTATAAAAATTCTTGTGGAGGGTCAAGACAACCTTTTAATAATTACCTCTTTAATGGCCGTTAAAGTCCTTGAACCACTGCCCATGCTATTAGTAATTTTAACTACACCCAAATTAGTATCCCCCTGTTTGTTTGAATATGGCTTCACCCGCTTGAAGTTTTAGTCTCCATGACAGCTACCACTCTCCTTTTGGGATAATCGTTTGTTGGAAGTAGGGACAATGGAACCTAATGAAAAGGAACCTTTATTAACTCGATGATCCTAAGCAAGCATCTTCTCCTTTTGAACTTCTTTATATGGAGGTCCCTTGACTTTGTATAGTACAACCACATTAGATTTTAAAGTAGTGTGCTTATTTTCCTTGTTGTGATCTTGAGTTATGTCCTCGGGGTAATAAAGTTTGGCCCAGTATTGTCTACTAAAGTTTTTAGATTATCCTCAAGAAACTTTTCATGCGCTTTCTCCCATAAAGACGTATAACTTGTGGAGAAAAGCTTATTTACAGAAGCTTCTATTGGGAAAAAGTCGCCCTCGATATAGATCGATACAATGTGTAAATACGCCAAAATCTGAGTCATTCATCCAAAGAGGCACTGCAGATCTTAATCTCCAAATAACCAAGGATGTTTTGATAAAATCCAAACTGACGGCCAAACTAATACGAACTTTATAGCTCGATAATGAAGGAGTTATCATACCTGAAAGAGAGGTAGTTAAAACCAAGCTCATGAAGCAGTTTGACTCCAACTCCAACGCGATCTTGTTGTCCATATAAAAATAAAGATGCGGCTCAATCAACATGATTGGGGTCCATATAATAATATTTTTTTGCATCAATCTTGTCAAAATACCTCGCCGCGCCCTCTCTTGAGTACACCACTATCAACAGAATAGATGGACCTTTGGGAAGTGCGTAGTGGCTTTTGAAGTAATAGACAAGCCAACTGTAAACGTAATGGATAGGAAAATAAAATTTGATTTGATCAAGATGTGAAGAACATGAAATATTATCAAACCATTGTAAATGCTTGCCAAAACAGGAACTGCAAGATTAAATTTCCGTCTAATTGCCATCATGCTTGCCATTTTAAAAATATTTGGACAAGTGAAGCTTTCTGCCTTATGGGAAAATACGAAACTGCACATCCAACATGATAAGAAAGTTGTGAGATATATGTCATTTTTCTTTTCATACCTTACCCCCAACTTGAAAAACATCGTTTCTTCATCACTGGACTATCTAGTTATCTTGAGTATAGCTTTATTGAGATTATGTGTCGATTTTAACTGTGCAATTTTTTTTCCTTCCTTTGTGAGTCATGTCCACATCTTAAAGAATTTTTGCACCAAAATTTTACCCACTTTCTCAAGAAAACCTTTTGGTTAACACTTAACACATGTAATTTCCTTAAGACGGTGAAATGTGGCAAAGAAGTATTCGCAAGACCGAGAAATGAATATCAGTTTCTTTCGTCTTTAGTGTCTTCGTCTTGGGGCACCAAGCTTCGCAAAATGCTTGCAAAATATTTGAATTTCGATCGTAAGTGAAAAGTGAGGCATAAATGACATCATAAATTATTGTTTTACTCAAGGCTTATTGGCTTTTATCAAGTATGTCTTCAGTCCATTCTCAGTACCCTGAAATATAATGATACTCGCCCTCGATTGTTACAATAATTTTTCAACGTATTTCTCCTTGAATTATGCGATGCCCTAAGCCTGAAAAGGTGCTAGTAATGTTTACATGATGGACTAGCGCTTGGAGGGACCATGTCTTAGATGATCGACTGGAACTTGATTTGTGCTCCAAAGTCCAATTTTCTACGTGAAGCATATTCCTCAAGAAAGGCCACGAGCTCACATATTGTCCGGCTTGTGAAGTATGAATCAAAAGCTTGGTTTGTTTTATGCTATCTTTAGTCTCAACTATGAGGTATCTAGGTTTGGAGGAAGAGGAGGTGTAGTATTTGAAATTTACCATCTCTTCAAGCTGCAAAGGATAAAAGAAGTCATAGTGTCCAAATCAAGAACGTAGGAATGATTACGGAGATTTTAACGGATAAGCTTGTTACCATTCTTAAGGCGAGGATGAGTTGCAATCCCTTTGCGCCTAAAATTATTCCACCTATGTTTTAGGCAAGAATGAGTTGCCATCCCTTTGTGCCCTAAGATTATTCTAGTGATTTTAGGGTGAGGATAAGTTGTCATCCCTTTGCACCCTAAGATTATTTGACCAATTTTACGGCGAAAATGAGTTGTTATCCCTTGCATCCTACGATCACATTCTTTATGCAAAGGAATGTATTAACATACAAGGGAAAGTCAACTCCCCTAACCACTAAAGATATCATTGGACGTTTAATTCAAGTCCTAAACATTCTTATTTGACGAGGCCTAAAGCATTTAGTCATTATCAACTTTTGACATACAAGAATTACATTGCGCCGATCATTACTAATCTTAACGAGCATCAAGACAATACTTCAAGCGGTCCTAAAAAGTTTAGACACTTCCGCTAGTCTTGAAATATGAGCATTTATAGACGGCAAAATTTTATTGGATTTAAATTCATAAAATTTATATGAACTATATTTTAAATTTAAGTATGTTAGTTCAAATAAATATTATGAGCTAATATAATTGGATTAATAAGTCCAATACATATGGATTAAATAAATAAGTCTAAATACATTAGGCTAGTCCATTTAATTAAGCTACAAATGATGAGCCCACTTTGTTAAGCCCAAAATGTTATCTTTTTAGAGGCCTAGTTTGATGATACGTGTCAAATGACATGGCACGCCAAGTCAAATGGAAGAGCCAATAAGATCATTGTCAAAATGACAAGGCATGTCATGTCAAATAAATAAAAAATTGCGCAACATATACAAATGACATGTTCTAACCAATCAAATAATGTTATCACTGCTTCAATATGTTCTAACCTTTCCAAGTTGGTTCCTAAAAAATATATTTAGGTCATACAAGGACTGAAATACTATTGCGAGTAATGTGAATACAACTTTGTCGGGACTTCTAAAGCAAATTAAAACTCATATATCAAAATTATAATAATGATTCAAAGACTTAAACCACACAAGGTTCCTTTTTTTTATTGACTTAAACCACATAATATTTTTACTACTTGCTGGGAATGCTTCTTTATTTTTTCTTTAGCTGAGGATCTATCAGATACGATCTTTCTGTCCTCTAACGGTAGGGGTAAGACTAGGTACATCCTACAATCCTTAAATCCACTTATGGAAATCCACTGAGTTATTGTTGTTGATCAACGCTTAGCATTTTCATGAACTTCTGTCTTTTTAAAATTTTATTTTACAATGTACACACAATGATTAATATAACATTTGTGCTAATTTTTAAAATTAAATACATACTAATTTGAATACATGCATGACGTGCGTATCCTGAAACTAGTAAGATATTAAACTGGTAAAACACATTATTTAACTTGATCTTAGCAAAAGTTAAATATAAGGGAAAGAGAGAAAACTTATAGCGCTTTTATTATGGAAGGAAATATTTTTTTTTAAGAAAACAACGATTTGTTTTACTTGAGAAGATGGATCATTTGTTCCGTGTTCGATTAAGTATAAAAATATGTGATATATATTTAACGCAGATTAAAGCAACTGATATGGAATATGAATTAAAAGTGAGAACGAAAATTCATGTTTTCCTTCTTGGTAAAAAATTATTATTATTAGAGAAAATGATATTAATACTAAGCATGTCCTTGAATTAGATTAAACTGACCACATAATTATGAGTAAAAATTTCCCGAATATAATTATTAAAAGATTTTTTTTATCGGATGTCCCCGAAGAGACAATTATTAAAAGTTCAAGTTATAATTTTCGACTGAAGAACTCGATAATCTTGTATCTCAAATTCTCAATGACTCTTTGAATTTTAAAAATAATTTGAATTTAAATTATGATCTCTAATTAATCAATCAGTAGTCCCCTATTCTTTGGAACCAAGCAATGAAATTTAAACAAAACAAAAGAAAAAACATAAAACAGAGCCCAAACTATAAATGCGCTAAAAAAACACTATAAATAAATGCGATATACATGACATGACAAAAGATTGACACCCTTGGGTTTAGGGAGTCTCTTCCTCTGCTTCTATTTCACCGATTATATCGCTCCATTTTGTTGAATTTTAACTCTAGGGTTAGGGTTTTTAATTCTTATCGTAATCCTATAGATATATACTGGTTTTGTGTATAAACGTTTGTGCGGCTTACCCCGAACGCTAGCTCTACCCCAATGGAGTCTTCTATCGTGATCAAGGTTTGATCTTTTTGTCTATTCATTTGTTTTGGTTTATTGGACCTTTTCTATTCCTGCATGTATAATTCGTATTTGTTCAGTTTGTTTTTGTTACGTTGATATGTGGTAATACCAAAATCAAGCAATTGTTTTGCAGTGTAAAGATATTTCTTTTACTGCATGATGTAGAGAATATTAGAGGTTTCAATGCGGTGATCGTTAAACTGTAAATAAATGCTTTAGAGTGTTCTGGTTTGTGGATTTTTCTTTTTTTTTTCCTTCTCGTTGACGATTTGATATTCATATATGATTTAAGCACTAATTATTAGGTTATGTTTCACTTTACGGATTAGGAGTTCGAGATTCGTGAGCTGCTCCAACTAGTTTTGAATTGCGAAGTAGTCGATTAATTTATTGTTAAAAATTGCTCTCATATGTTTTTTTGCCGGATATTCTAGCTTTTCCTATTAGAGACTCTTATATGTTCTTATTGTATCTAGCCGGATATGCTCTTATATGCCTTCTAGGATCTTTTAGCCCTATAGAGATTCTTATGCCAGTAGAAAATATAGATTTCATTTTTATTTTTATTTTGTAAAATGTTGGCTTGAGTGAACATGGTCTGTGAAGATTCATATAGCTGACCCAACTTGTTTCGGACTGAGGCGTAGTTGTTGTTATACTCTAGCTTTTCCTATGATCCTTGTGACCTTCAGGGCGTTCCGCATGCTATGCAATCTTGTCTATGTATAAACACTTGTATGAATATATGTCGGTTTCTGTTTTCATGATAACATTAGACTCCTTGACATTGGTTTAACTCTTGAAACAAATGTCTGTTGAGGAGGAGAGCTAGCAGAGGTTCTGTTTGTGCTTTTTTGGTTAATTTTCTTATGTTCCATTGATTATGTTTCGACTCATTTAGTGTAGCCTCCTATGGATGATTTTTGGTCGGTACTAATGGGTTTCTGCTGGCTCTGGATACTTTATAGGTGAATTATGGAAAGACACTTAGACGATTCAATGCCTGTGTTGCTGATGATAAACATGGCCTTAATATGGATGGATTGAGAGACAAGATCTTTCAACTTTTCAACTTTGCTCCAAATACTAAACTCACACTGACATACATTGATGAGGACGGTGATGTTGTAACGCTCGTTGATGATGAAGATCTGCAGGATATCACGAGGCAGAACCTGAATCCCCTGCGAATATGTGTGAGATTGAACACTAAAAAGATTATCAGATCTTCAGATGCATCTAGTGGAAATTCTACCACCCTGAGATCCCCAGTGGTCCAGCCTACATTTCCGAACATAAATTCAAGTGTTTCTGATCTTCTCAAATCTTTGCCAGAATCAAAAAGCGGAAAAATCTTAAAGCACTCTGCAGACATGGCGACTAAAGCTTCATCAGCTGCCCGAGAAATTGCTGAGCTTTCCAAATCTCTCTCGGCGATCGGCTTATCCTACCTAAAGCAGGCTTCGGGATCTCAGCCTGCCTCAGAAACTGGCTCACAGGGTCCAGCATCTGGAATCAATACGGGTGTGACAGTGACAAAAGACTTAATTGGCTGTGTTGTAGATGAAACAACCTCACAAGCATTTACTAGTGTTAAAAGTGGAGAGCCGTCCCTCAAAAAGGAAGAGCCATCCCCTGCAGAGAATGCTGAGGAGGCAATCTTTAAATTTGCAAGCCAACCCAAAAATCATACTGAATCTACAGATGCCTCAAAACTGAGATCTTCCCAACCATATCGGAGTGAAACTCAATGTGAATCGTTATCCAAAAATCCTAAGCCTAACACATGTCTGGTTGATGGTAAGAAGGAACAAAGTAAGAAATTTGGTGATTCCCATCTTGTCGGAAAGGCCCTTGGTAGTTCGTATTCTAGTTCCTCACCCACAAGCCTAGAAAAGGCAGCTGATAAACAGCCAGGTGGCTCTGCAAGTTCCAATTTTGCAAAAATACTCTGGGACTCTTGTAGTTTGGGTTGCAATGGTAGTTCATCCGAGATTCTTTCTAATGGTTTTAGATCTCCAAGTTCATATCTCATGACTGGGGTGCCTGTGGCAAAAGACACTGTGCTGCCTCAATACTCTCCTTTTGAGATACCATTTAAAAAGAGCCATAATCACAGTGATGGGGCAGCAACAATTTTTCATAGAGGTGTTCGTTGTGATGGTTGTGGGGTTCATCCTATAACTGGCCCTAGGTTCAAATCTAAAGTGTAAGATGTTTAGCTTTTGTATTTGTAGTATTTGACTTGTCGACATTAAATGACTCATCAAATCTTCCGTGTTCATGCAGAAAGGAGGACTATGATCTCTGCAGCATATGCTTTGCACAAATGGGAAATGATGCTGATTACATCAGAATGGATCATCCTGTTACTTACCAGCATCCCTTAGCTTTCAAGGGTTTATATGATCCTGTATAAGGAGTTCATCATTTTTTTCTTTCTTTCAATTTTCTATGTGTATTCTCTCTCTCTGTTTTATTAACTCTGTCAACTCTTTTTCTGTCTGTAGAATGGGTGGATGCGCTCCCCTACCGTTCCACAAGTATCTCAAGGCTGTGGGTTGAAATCAGGTCGACCTAAGCTGGACAGCTGCTTCATAGAGGATGTCAGTGTACTTGATGGCAGTATCATGGCTCCTTCGGCTCCATTTATCAAGATCTGGAGAATGAGGAACAATGGTAATATTGTCTGGCCAAAAGGAACAAAACTTGTTTGGATTGGGGGAGATAGATTATGTGATGCATGCTCTGTTGAGTTACAGGTAAGAATTTACACGCAAGTATTTGCTTTTTGTGATTCCCCATTGTTGACCATCCACATTCTGGTCCTGTTAACAGTTTATTAATTTATATATCTGGAAAGATGTGAGGATACTGTGTCCCTTGAACTGCAGATTACTTCGGATGGCTTGGCGGTTAACCAGGAGCTCGATGTGGCAGTTGTTTTTACTGCTTCTGAGCTTCCTGGTAAGTACATCTCCTACTGGAGGATGGCCTCACCTTCAGGGCAATTCTTTGGTCAGCGTGTATGGGTGCTTATCCAGGTGAGAATTGTTTGCTTGCAACACTATTCCTTGATGATAAGAGTTAGCTTCTATGCTGATTTGAATGGTTATAATTCACTCATGCAGGTTGATCCCTCAGTGAACCTTCGAAAAAAGGAGTTTGATGAATCCTCTCAGTACTTGAACTTGAATTTCCCTCCAGCCAGCAGTGGCGTAGATGGACCTGAACTCTCAAACCCAACCATGGAGTTGGTTGAGCCAGTGGTTGCTGGAAACCCAAATAAGGAGCAGGAGGAATCCAAGCCAAGCATTAATGATAGCTTGTTAACTGTTGTTGGTGACAAGTCGAGCGTCTCTCCTTCAGCACCTGGTTCATCAATTTCATATCCCATTGATTTATCTGAGGCAGCACCAGCTGTTACTTCTGCTACACCACCCTCTGTTACTGAGATGCAGGCATCTTCACAGGATGTTAGAGGAAACAGTGACGTTGAGGCGACCCTCCTCAAGGAACTGGAGGAGATGGGTTTCAAACAGGTAGACTTAAACAAAGAAATCTTGAGGATGAACGAGTATGACTTGGAACATGCAGTTGATGATCTTTGCGGTGTTGCCGACTGGGATCCTATCCTTGACGAGCTGGAGGAGATGGTAGGTTAATGTAGAGGTCATTGAAAATGCAGTTGACATTGAAATCTGTACATTCCTTTTCCACATATCCTGCTTAAAAGCATGGACCAACTTCTGGCTATGTATTTTGTGAATGCAGGGTTTCCACAACAAAGAGATGAACAGGAAGCTACTTAAGAAGAATAATGGAAGCATCAAGCGTGTTGTGATGGATCTTATTGCTGGAGAAAATTAGGAGCAAGTCGGCACTACATGTGCAATATGTGATGCTTACAATAGACTGTTATAAATAAATTGGAAGTGGGGTGTTCATCAGTCGGTTTGTACAACTTTGAAAGATTTTGGTTTGGTATTTTCGATTTTCAGTTTTAAAAATGTTATACCAATACATTTGAGACTCACTTTTAGGTTTCGATTTGTGCAGTCCCGTAACTTCGGTATTACTCTTTGAGGTTATATTCTATCAACCGGACTGTTAGTCCTGAATCATGAAGCTATATTTCTCATTTCTATCTTGCAACTTCCTCTATTACCTCTTCACTTAAAAAACATCCAAACAAATAATAGCTTACTAATCTCTTTAGTAGGACTGCTTCTCTTGAGTAGTAGTACGATCATTGTTAGTAGCTTGACTATTTATTTGTGGAGAAATGGATGCCTTGATATAGTGAATCCCTATGACCACTATTTCTCTTCCTTCCATTATCTTTAAAACATTGTTGTACATGGGATTTGCAACCAAAAATTAAATTTCTGAGACGTGAAAACCAGAGGTGGTGAAAGACAGATGTCATGTCTAGTTACAGAAGTGAATCTACATATTATTAGGAAAGCTACAGTCATGAGAACGTGTTTTAAAAAAAAAAAAGACCCTCATCTTTTGGTAGTTCAGCTTCATTAAATCTCCTCGATGACATGTTGAACAAGTCTCTTAAGCTTTTTTCACCCTCGTGCTTCTTACCAATATTCCAGTTTAGCTCATCCAATGCAGAAAGTGGATGGTCTAGCATTAGCTCCATCTCTAACTTTTTGGATACATTTACAAGCTCATAAGAATCCCAAAGGGATTGCTTAAAATCCCAGCTACCTGCACCATAAATTTTCCTGGTAGACACTTTGCTCATAGCTTCAAGCTTGAATCTTGATGGCTTGCTCTTGAAATTATGGCAGTGAGGGTCGAATTCGACGGCGGTCCTAAGGCTGCTAGAGTGACCATGCCATGCTTGTGCCACAGCCTTGAGGATTTCAAGGTCTTGTTCCTCTTGAATTTCCTGCTTTTGCTTCATTGTCCGTCTTAAGTCAGTATTGTATGGGCCATGCTTTTATTAAAAATCACGTTGAGGATCTTAGGCATTTGGCTTGAGTTCGTGAAGACCAAATCCGATAAAGGATAGTTTTTTCAAGTTGTTGGAAATTCTTATACCAAGTAAAGCTAGATGTAGAGAAAAAAACCCTTTGAAACCAATTTAGTTTTATCTTCTAATGAGAGAACTAGAAAGGTAAAGCTTGAGCTCAAGTGTAAAACTTAGAGATACAATGTGCATACGCCTCATTTCTGGTCCTTCTAGTTGGTGTTTTCCATTACGTTATGTCAATTTTCAATATATATACAGTACAAAATTGTCCACAGGGACCTGACCCTTTTAGAGTAAGAGGATAGCAATTATCTTCTCATCTTTAGACTAAGATAAGAGGATACAAATAGTACAAAATTGTACACATGCACATGATATTTCAACCTCTCTATTTTTGGAACGAGAACGAGAACGTATGTGATTTCATCATGATTGGCCACAATACAACAAATTACAGGATCCCCACTCCTTCCCCAACCTTCAGGGCACAAAAAGTAAGAAAATGAGTGGTGTGTCTGGCTATGAGGATGCAGTAGGGTCGTGCATAATTAGATAAATACCGAATTATCGTACTGAAATCAAAAAATTTGGTATTTGGTATTCGATATTTTGGTATTCGATATGGTATTTGGTTTAAGTTTTAAAAAATATTGGTATTAGGTATGGTATTTGATATTTTAAAATGAAATACCGATACCGTACCGAAATATATATTATATTGCACAATACACATATTATTAATTATAACATAAATATAAAAATCTAAAATTTTACTTTTCTTTATTCTCTAAGTTCATCAATTAACTCTAAGCAAGTAACATGACATTTCTAATGATCAAAATTATTCTTTTATGTACAATTTTCTCTTTCTAGGTTGATATTTGTTAGTTTTGGACAAAATTTTTGTCAACAAATATTTCTAGTTTTGTACTTTTGAGTACTTTAATTTTGAATATTACAGTCTATGATTATATGCACTAGTTAGTATTCAAACCGAATAAACCGAAATTGATGATTATATGCACTAGTTAGTATTCAAACCGAATAAACCGAAATTGAAAGGAGAAAAATATAACCATACCGAATTTAATTAGGTACGGTATTGATATTGCATTTTAAAAAATCGAATACCGAAATACCAAACTGAAATGTTTATATATCGTATCGTACCGACCGACGAACTCCCTATGATACAGAGCTGGTAAATAAACAGGTTGAATGAAATTTGAACGGATTAAAACAGATCTAATTAATGAACATTTAACGCGGGTTGAAACATTATTGACGTGTATAATTGGATGTGTGTTGTATTGTGATCTTCGAGTTACAACTAATTTGATGGATCATTTTAAATTCAATTGTTAGATCAAATCAACAAATAAAATGTATATACCAACTCGTTCAAACTTGAGCTGAGTGGACGGTTACTTGAAAAGTGAGCTACTTTTGTCACCCTGCTTGGGTGTTATGTGCCTTTGCACCGTCCTAGGCTATAAAGTAATATTTCTCCGACGTTTTATATCAGACTCATGCCTTTATTAGTAGTAACACATTTGCCTTCTTTTTATTGCCGAAGTCCGAAGTGATGGTGCACTGTACGAATTCTTTTTGCATATTTTTCGATTATCGGTTTGCCAACGGAAAATTTGATTTTGTAGTTTATTATAAATATTATTTTAGTTGATCCTTTTTACAAGAGTTATTATAAGATCATTTTTTTTTACCACGCTCCGAATTGAATAGAAGTCTCTTAAGTTGATAATTTAATGAGACGCCCCACAAACACATGAAATAACGTCACCTACAAAGCGACGATATCGCCAAAATCAGAAGCATTTTGTCATTTCCATCAGTATTCATGCTTACTTTACTAGTATATCTCCTTTTTACCCAAAACACCAATTCTATTTTCGAAAGATGTTCGGAACTTGAAATTCTCTATTGAGTAATTTGAATTGCAAAAGAACTACTAGTAATATTTTCCCGAAAACAATTATTTGGTACATTAAGTTGCTCTAGAAAGAGAACCCATAAAACTACTTACAAAAAACAATGTTGGGCGACCGACTGTTCGGTGATAGTGATAGTCCCTCCTCTTCTCCCTTCAACAAAATTTTATAGATTTTGTTTGCTCTAAACAAAATTCTTTTAAAGCATTTTAACAAATAAAGGTGTCCATTCGAATTTAAATTGATTAGTTTTTACTCAGGTGAAAACCTTTAAAGATTCTTTAAGATTTTAGTAATAAGTTTTTTTAAAAAGAAATAAATTAAAAAACGACTAGTGGCAAAATTATATCTTAATATATATACATTAATTTAAAAAAAAAAAAACTACACTATTTTCCAATACAACTACAACTTGAGTGCCTTTTTTATAAACAAAACAATTACTCCCTTTATTCCATTTTATAGGATACTACATAAGGACTTGTTTGGATGATTGTTACCTATTGTATTGTATCGTATTGTTACTTTAAATATAATGTTTGTTTTGATTGTTGCTTAAATTTTATTGTATCGAATCGTTAAATCAATCGTTACGTAACGACAAAAGGTGCCACTTATGGAACGCCGGATTTGATGTGATAGCATCATTTCCTTACTTTTTCCTTTCATCTTGCCCTTCCTTATTATTAAATAATCATATTTTATCATTTATCCTACTTTTTATATAATAATTCTACTCTGTATCCTATTTTTTTTCTTTGTAATGTTGCAAGTTTGTTCTTCATATTGTTGGTGCATGACATCATGAAACCGACAAATGATACAATATATCCAAACATTATATTCATCAAATAATACAATACAATACGATACATTATGAAACGACATGTAACAACAATCCAAATAAGTGGTAAGTACTATTGTATAATCAACTGAAAACAAATACTAACAACTTTTTATACTCGCTCTATTTTATGACACACTTTCCTTATTAATGTGTTCGAAAAAGAATGACATATTTATATATTTAGAAATATTTAACTTTAAACTTTTTATTGTATCGACTTTACTCTTAATGAGAAGTTTTTATAATCACAAAATATTACGGTGCCACAAAACTTTTGTCTCTTAAGCTTCACATATTTTTTTAAAATTTTTTTTCTTAAATTTTAATCAATTCAAACAAATACTTTATCTAAATTCAAAAACTAATCAATTTTAATGTATCAAGTCAAACAAACGGAGCAGAATACTTAACCAGAGAGGAAACTGCCATTTCCAGGGAATTTTTCAGTGAAAAGAAAGAACTTTATTTTACTATAGCTATAGGGTCACATGTCAATAGCTCTATTATCCAGCTTTTGAGTGTCAGAAAAGTTTCCCACTGTCCTTCCTATGTTAACTTTCCAGCACTAAATTACAAATCAGTACAACACAACATCCCATCAACTTAAAAGTTATTGTTGTTAGTAGAAGCTAGGAACATCATCAGCAACCACTCACTACTTTCTTCCTTTTCTTAAATCTTAAAACCTCTTTCTCAAGATTTTGTTTGTTGGGTTTTAGGTACCATCTGAAGATTCTATATAAACCAAATTGTTCTTTCCTTGTTTTGCTTGTACAACAACAACAAGCTGACCATATTCTTTTTTACTGTCCAATAAATATTGAGATAGAAAAGAAGTGGACAATGGATGTGGACTTTTGGAGTTCAAGCGTAAACTCAACCAAGAATATTTCTGCTGTCCAATCTACTTATTTAATCAATTCTGGTAAATATCAATTGCATCACATGCTTTTGTCTTGTGGAAGTACTGTTCTTGCACTGTTACTGCTCTTTTATTTTTCTACCTCAAATAAATGTTGTGGTAGGCATTTAGGTCTCTGTCCCAGGGAGTTTAAATGCTGAGTGAGGCTTTTGACACTTCTATGTTACTCCCTTAGGATACTTTCTTTATTGCTATCTTTATTATTTGGGGGGGGGGTGTATCTTTATTATTTTGGGGTACGGGGGAAAAAATTGGAGTGACTGAGGTTAGGATGTGAAAGTTTGTTTAGGAAATTGGAAGTTTGGAAGATGCTTGAACCTTTGGCTTTCATTTTCTATCAATTTGGTAGTATCTCCATGGGTAGGGGTGAAAACTTGGATGACAGAATAAGTCAAGATTTACAAGGAGGGATCATATGCTACTCCCTTGGGGAAAGATTAAGACTTGAAACATATAACCTTGGGGATAAAGACATGCTATTCCACTTATTTATACTAGACTAGATTGGTGATGATGTGTTTTATTTCCTAAACTTCAAACCTTATGATTCTTTGTTTTGGAAATTAAACAGATTCTCAATTGAATGTGGACAATGAAGGAGGAGAAGATGTTAGGACTTGGTTCCCTTGCCCTTTCTGTTATGTGGAAATTGAAGTGCCAATGCTTTGCTGCCATTTGCAAGATGAGCATTGTTTTGACTTAAAAAACGCGGTAATGTCAAGTGATGCTTCCTTACATTACATCCTTTTAACATACTCTATATTTTTCTTATGTTATATGCAAAATGAAGTGTAAGACTGCACTACTATACGTGAAACTTTTCAATCTTTTCTATGCATTTGTACTGGAGATCTGTATGAATTGATCAATCTACTTGACGTTTCTAATTCCAGGTCTGTCCCATATGTGCTGCAAGTTTGGGAAAAGATCCTATTGTACATTTTTCTGTACAACATGCACAGTCAGTTAAGGTAAACATATTTGACCTTTGAAATATATAGTTTTGGCTATAAAGAATCTATAAGCGATCCCTACCTCATTTCCAGAGAAGGAGAAAATACCTAAAATCTGGCTACAGGGATAATGCCACGGCTATGATTGGGAAGGATCTTCAAGATATAGCTTCGTATTTTGAGACAAATTCAGGGGTTGGTCGGTACAAAGGGCACGAACCTGCTCCCGATCCACTTCTATTGCCATTTCTCTGCAATGTGCCTCCTACTCATACCGAAAGCAGGCGGCAAGACAAGTCTTCTGTTTGTGACACTGCTACTACTGAAATAGAAAGGTACTAGTCTAATGAACTTTCTTTTGATATACATGCATATAAGTTATTTATTCATTCGTTCTCTTTTTTTACATGGAAGTTTCCTCATAAAACAAAATGGAATAAATGCTAAACCTGAAATTTAATATACCTGAGTAAGTGTGAAATTTCAGTCTGTACCTTTTTCAATTTTTGTATTCCTTGTCACTATAACCAACTTTAAAATCCACCTATAGAGTAGTCTCGCCTTTCTCAACCCAAAGCGAAGCTATATATCCTATTAAGTTTTTCTGTTCAGCTATTGCTTTTGGTGATTCATCAGCTAAAAAACTGGGGCTTCCTCTCTTTGCTAGTGGTGAGTTCGTTTGTTGTACATATGTATAGAATTCTCTCTCGGCATTTTAGGATAAGAATCAGAATTTAGGGCAATCTCTGTTTGCTCGCCTAGATGAATAATGATTCCAATATTTAGGGCCAAATTTTGTGTATGCATTGACACTGGACAGTTAATGCAAGTAGAATATGTTGCTACCATCTTCTTATGAACAAAACTATAGCTGTTCCGTAAATTGCCTATTTTGAACAGTTGGAGACATACTCTTTAGAACGCTGAGGTACTAACGAGTGTCAACAGCTGTGGTTGTACTTGTCTTTAATATTTCTTTTTATCCCCTTTATCATCTCTAACCTGCAACACTCTCACCAAACGGAAATTTCTTTTCGCATTGACGGTGTAAGGATTATATAGACAATCAGGGAGATAACTTAGAACTATGTTTTGCCTGGACTCTCTGAGAACGTCGTTGGATGCATGTCGGATCCTTCAAAAGTAGTATATTTTTGGAGGATGGCGGCATGATTTTGGAGAGTCCGCCACAATATGGAGTTAGAATACATTATTAGTAAGCAACACGCTATTACATATTAATTAACATTGATGGTGTACTGTCAATACTTAAATAAAAATGGTTATAAAGGAAGTGGTGCTAAGTTAACAGTAGAATGACAGAAATCTGTTCTCTTGTGCAGCAGGAAGCTGCTCGTATCTGATCCAGCACTGGAAGAGGATTTTGAAGAGAAGAGGCAGAGAGCTGCATTCCTTCAAGAGCTGATTGCGTCAACTATCTTCTAGGAAATCATCCAATTTTTTGAAAAGAATCCCATTCAGACTTTACTAGCAAAACAGTAATGTAATACAATATTATAACTGATGTACGGCCAAAAATACATATATTTAACCATTATTGTCTTGCATTCTAATATTTTTTAATCATCTTTTGAGTATTAATTATATTGTTTTACGTTTAATATTATATTTTAACTGTGTAGTAATAAAACAGTGTGAAGATAAAGAGATTTAGAACAAAATTGATAAAACTCTAAAGAAAAAGAAAGGAAATAAATCAATTAAAAAGAGGGAGATTGGGTTTTGTCCCCCAAGTGTAGGACAATGAAAAGGGGAAATACAATTTGAAATGAAGGACTTTGAACGTGAAAACGGAAAAAACGTACTGCTTCTAGCGCTAAGGCCAGCGAGTTGCGCTGCCTGGACGTTCAAAACGTCAACTTGTCCTATTTCGTCTAGGACTTGATTATTTCGGCCCTATACACTCCTAACTTGTATAAAAGGGGTCCTAAACCTATTTTGGAGGAGAGAGAACGTTTTTGAGGGGACAAACTTTTGACCTAGGGAGAGCACAGAATCGCCGTGGAGGCCGAGTTTTATATTTTCTTCCGCCAAACTTAGTAATTTTTATGTTTCTTTGTATGATTTGTTATTTTGCTACCATGTCTATGTGGAGCTAAACTTCACGTTCTAGGGTTGTGGTTCTTTCATGACTATTGTTATTCGGATATTGATTTTGCTTTTTTGATTTATCATATTGGTTTATTTATTCAATCTTGCGCTTAATTATTTAATTGCTTGATCACCAATTGAATACTATCTACGAATCTAGAATTGAACTGAAAAGTGAGAATTCTAGATTGCACATAGGATTGAGTAGACCAAGTTCTTGAACCTGGGCATCGGGGAACGGATTCGCGGTTAGGATAGACATATACCTAATTGCCTTGCTTGGTTGATGTACAAGAATTATAAATGCGTTCTTGTTAGTTCTAATTTCATAGACATATAGGCATTAGGTTAGCTTGAATAGGCGAGTAAGGACTCGACAGATTCTTATGAGCTACATTAACCATGTCAACCAATGAGCTAGATAAATTAGTTAGTTATTTTAATTGAAGAATACAATAGGAATATTAGATAGCCCATAACCCTAGATCGTTTTCATTACATTAATAACATAAAAATATAATATTCCTTTGTTCAGAGTTCATTAGTTATTTTCTTTTTAGTTTAATTACTTTAGCATCACTACTTTTAGGTTTAATTCTTGTTTAGATAATTAGGATAGTCTAATTTAGTTAATAGTTAATCACAAGTTCTCTCGTGGGTTCGACATCCGACTTTTAGTCACTTTATTACTTGACGATCGCGTATACTTGCATGTGCGTTTGGCCGCAACAATAACGTCTCAAAGTAATTATATGTCTAGATAGGAACTTTAGAGTTGAAGTATGTTGTTGTATTTCATTTGTTTTTGAGGACCAACTTATTTATTGTTACAGCATATATCTTTCCTTCACTTAAGCCCGTATTTTGATTTTGGTATGTGTTTACCCTCAAAATCGGATAATAATTAAATTTGTAAGTGGTTTTAAGGATACGCAGATTAATTTGACACAAAGTGATAAATTTAGTTGCTATTGAATAAACAAAGATAAAATAAATTCAAACCACACGAGTTGGATAGTTTCAGCCTTAATGAAATAGCCACTCTTGAACCGAGCTCACCAAGACCGGTATAAATGAAAACGAACAAGAGCCGGAGACAAAGAAAATAATAATATAATTGCTTTTTAGTGCGTGTTACAATATATTTTCATGAATTATCAGACCCCCTTTATATAGTAGGAGAATCCTATTTTAGGTACAACTCTATAAAAGGTAAAAAATCTTCTATTAACTAATTGCCGGTTCCTTATCGATACTTGCCGAGATCCCCGCCGTAATATTCGGCCAGTCACAGATACTTCGGCCTCCTGTTGTCTATGCTGGACTGTCTGACAATATCCTTCGAAGTCGTTCGAGGGTAGGACCGATTCCGGGACCATGACCTCAATATTCTCAAAGGCAGGCGTCATACCCCCGGGTTTTGGCCCGATGGGACTTTAGCTCGATTTCAATCCCTTGTTGCCATGTCTCGAGCCTGGCTTATTTTGTCGGAGGCTAGGATGCACCATGAGATCAATTTCACCCGTATAAAGATAGTCCCCTCGTTTCTCGGAGAGTAAATGATGAGAAACAATATGAGCTTCCGATTCTTATTTCGATACACGGTGACAGAAATGACAAAACAACCGAAACGTCTCGTCAGTCAAGTCATAATGGCATTAAATGCATGTCAGCCGTCGGTCGGTCGTCCCTGAATGCGGAACGCCGTTGAACCATTATAAATACCCCTTCCTTTGTTCATTTTAACTTTACATCCAAACCTTCTACCCTCGTACCTTTAAGATTTCAATACTATTTAGCACTTTTACTCCGGTTATTCGAGGTCCTTTACAAAGATTTTACCCATCTTCATCTCAAGCCAACAAGTATAATCCTTTAACTTCCTTTCTTTCTCCACCTTTCTCAGACTTTTCTCCATTTCTTTAAAGAAATGGCAAAGACTTCCAAAACTGTTCCCCAGAAAGAAACTCCTTCTATTTCGCAGCCGACTACTGAGGCCGAGGAGACTATTTCACGCACCGCCGTTGATGAACCAGTACCTGAACCCCCTTTGAAAATGTTCATCCCCAGGGGATGCTCGGTCAACGTCGATTTCGAAAAGCCTTCCTTCGTACAAGGCCGGTGTGAGGAGGTCTCGAGATACATCTGCTCGATCATCGAAGAGATCCTCTCTATGGTCCGAAAAGACTGCAAATGGGACAATAAGGACATAGTGGTCCCCGACCCTGATGAAGTCATTACTACCCATATCGAGGGATACCTAAGTGTTTACACTTATCCCTTTATACTGGGCCTGATGGATCCGGTCATTTTGGATTTTTGCAGAAGGTACAATGTGTGCCTTGGCCAGATTTACCCATCGCTCTGGAGGATCATGATCCTCCTCCGGTTTATTGTGAACAAAATCGATGGGTGCTTGTTCACTATCGACCATCTTCTTAGCTTATACAGTTCCCGAATCTTCCGGGAGGGAGGGGGGGGGGGACTGATAAAGCTTGTGCTTCAGGCCAGTAAAGCCCCATTCTCAAGTATTGATGAGGACCGGGATCGGGGCTGGGAAGGCTGTTTTGTTCGAGTGAGGACTTCAGACTTAATCTCGGCTGAGTGCAGGCTATTTCCTGAGAAGTGGAATACCTCACGTAAGTAAGATTTACTTTCGAATGTCAATTTTATACTTACTTCTCTTTTTATTATTGGTGCTTTGTGGTGGTTCAACCGTCGCTCGGGTCCCAAATAATATCCCTCAACTCAAGGAGTAGGTCGAGAGTATCGTATCACAGATGCCCTATTCCGAGCGTTCATGGCGTAAGCTCTCGAAGAGTCGTTGGGAGGCCCGTTCCCATGGTGAGACTTCTTTCCCGAGTAGGTAGTATTAGGATACCTCTTTTAACATTAATCCCTTACTCCCTTTACTTCTTTTCGCAGGTTTATCTAAGGATGTCGAGCTGAGGCCTCCAAGTGGTGGCGAGGACTTACCTACCGAGTCCCTTGTTCTGAGACAGGCCGAAGAGAAGAAAAGGAAGAGAGCTTCGAGTTCCCTGAGCTCGGAGAAAAAGAAAACAAGGAGAAGGCTAGTGTGAAAGTCAATAGAAAACACCAACGCCCAAGCACCAGCTTCAGATTCGCTTTATCGGCTGAGGGACGAATCCGAAGAAGAAGAACCTTTTGTTATGGTGGCCCGCGATCCGTTGCAGCTCGAAGAGCAGGGGCCCCTGAACCAGAGATTCGTGAGGCGGTTCTGCCTCAAGCCAGGGAGGTCGATGATGAGATCGGGGTCGAGGCTTCCCGGTATGCGGGTAGTGCCCCGATGGAGGCACTCGGTGTGATAGACATCACCGAGTCACCCTCGTTCACTGAGTCCATGTTCAACGAGGCCCAAACGGTGAAAGAGCACCCCAACAAGGGGGCCCATGGAGTGAAAGACCCCCTCCGCTGCTTTTTTGATGGCGTGGATTCCACCGCCACGGAAGACGTCACCGGATTAGGTGACATACCGAGGAAGAGTCCGTCCTCGGGGCAGGTGTGCCTAACTCGAGCCCAAAACTGATCAACTGATTCCCTGCCCCGAGTGTGGATCTTGATCGGAAGCGGTCTATCATCATCACCGTTTCGGAGGATGCCCGGGTCCTTTCCACCCCCGTAGGGGTGGCCAGTTACCTTCGGTGTCTGATGACCGAAGAAGACCAAGCCAAAATGAACGAGGTAGATGCGCCCTGTCGGTTCAACGAAGCACAACAGGCGCTGAACCGGGTAACTTTGGATAACTCTCGATGACTTCAATTTCTTTTCTTATACTTGAACTAATTCATGGATAATCCTAACATTTTTCTTCGTATTTGTAGGCTTCGGTACTTCACCAAGAAACTTTCCTCCGGTATCGAGATGAGCTGAACCAACTCGAAGCTGAAGTTAGAGAGCTTACTGAGAAGAGAGACACATACAAACTTCTCAGCGAGCAGCGTGAAGGAGAGGCTAATAGCCTTCGAGCTGAGTTGGAAGCGACTCAGAAAGAACATGCCGACCTGGTTGAACAGGTAAAATTTTTTGAAGTTAGTGACGATGAGCTAGACATAGTGACTAACGGTCGGAACCCGCAGGTCCAACAGAAGATTGATCGAATCGACCAACTCCGAGCCAAGATGGATGCAGTCAAGGTCGAGGCCGAAGAGTGGAGAGGCAGAATGGACCGCCTGGCCTCGGAAAAGGAGACAACCCGGGCGCAGTTGACCTCGGCGGAGGCCCAGCTTCGAGCGACGAGGGAGAAGATTGAGGCATGGTCCCAAAAGATTGAGGAGCTCCAGTCTCAGCTAAGCTCGGCTATTTCCGATCGAGAGACCCTTGCCAAGGAGCTTAAAGCATCCAAGTCGGTGGTTGAAGTGACCAAAGCTGATGCCGACGAGATGGTGGCCCAGTATAAGGCCGATGCCGAGGCAGCCCAGGACCGGCTGAAAGATATCGTCAAATATGGGAAGTGGCAGTCACGAAGGGAGGCCCTCGAGGAAGTTTATGCTTTGGGTTTTGATTTGTCGGCCGAGGTCAAAACTTCTAAGGGGCTTAAAGCAGAGGCCAAGAAACTGGTGTATCCCGAGGACGAAGAAGACTCCGAGGGTTCGGACGAATTTGGGGGCGGAGAAGACTCTAATAGTCCCGGTGACGAGGCAGGCTCTGGTAAAGACCAGGCCATTTAAGTGCCTTGTATATTTTTCTTTGTTTTTGTACTTTTGTACTTTTTGTCAAGGCCGTTTTGCCTTTGTAAAAATCTTTTCACATATATATATATAAGGCTTTTTCCCTTCGACAGCTTTTTAAGCTCATTTTCTTTCTCTTTTTTCTTTATGATTGCAAAGATATCGAATGCCTTAGCACGTAATAATTAGGTCTTGTTCGGAGGTTCGAATAGGCCTTGCTCTCGATATTATTTTGTTTAAGACTCGTGGGGGCTCGGTATGACTGAAAGCTTTCCCCAAAGTACTTAAAATGTTTTAGATTATAATTTGTCGATAGTAGCCTTTTGAACCGATTTAGAAATTTTGAAGGCCTTGTTTTTTATTATGGGTCTCGGACATCTCCAAGCTATTTTAATACGGCCGTAGCCTTTCTAGTTTGGGTGTTGCCCAGTGGACTTGTTACCCCGAGTCATCCGGGCTTCACCGAGATAACCGTTCCCGAATGAGGGTGGCCGTAGCCTTTAAAGTTCGGGCACTGCCAAATAAGCTTTGTGCCCCCGGACTTTATTATCCCGGGCTGTCTGAACCTGCCTTGGGCAGCAGTCCCCGAGTGAGGTGGCCCTTGGGCTCGATGTCTTTGGGGGATCAAATGTAAGAAAGAAAAATCTTCAAGGGGCAAAATATTTATCCGCAAGGTAGAAACTTTCTTTCAATTTTGTGCGTAATATACAAAGTTACACATGTGTTGTTCAAGCTTTGTGTCCGAGCTCGGGTGGTCTATGTGGGCATGTTTCATTTGACGTTTGGACCTTAGAGTAAATCCTATCGATCGAGCCTAGACTATCCGAGCACAAAGTTCCTTTCCTTGCCAAAATCATTTTTCAAGGGTGATGCCCCCCTAATGTTCGAGGTCGTTCATAGAGAAGCCTCGAATACTGTTGACAACCGGTCTTCGATTCTAAGTCTGCACGATCCACTGTTGCCTCATTAAGAACCTTGCCGAAAAATCCATTTGGGACAAAACAGGTTCAAGGAAAAAGGAGTGCAATGCGTGTTTTCAGGCCTAAAATATTGTATCGTTCTTTGACGGGTACTTGCAAGCATTAGTCCAAAATGTAGATAAATAAAAGAGGAAAATGAGGTCGTACCTTAGCAGTAATATCGTTTCAAGTGAGTTACGTTCCAGTTGTTTGGTAGTCGTTCACCATTCATTGCTCCGAGTTTGTATGACCCTTTTATGGTGATCTCGATAATTTGATACGGACCTTCCCAGTTCGGTCCCAGCTTTTCTTCGTTCAGGTTCCGGGTGTTTAATGTGACTTCCTCAACACTAAGTCCCCGACATTGAACTGTCGAAGGTTGGCTCTTCGATTGTAATACCTCTCGATCCGTTATTTTTGGGCGGCCATTCGTACGAGGGCAAGTTCACGCCTTTCATCTAACAGTTTCAGGCTCATATTCATGGCCTCATTATTTTATTATTCGGTTGTATATCAGAACCTGAGACTCGATTCTCTAACTTTGACCGGTATTAGAGCTTCGGCGCTGTAAACTAACGAGGCCCCGGTACTGAACTTCGAGGTCGTATGGTATGCTCATAGGACTTCGGGCAAGATTTCTTTCCATTTTCCTTTGGCGTCGGTCAATCTATATCTGAGGTTCTGGATTATGGTTTTGTTTGTGGACTTCGCTTACCCGTTCCCACTAGGGTGATAGGGTGTTGATAGGATCCTTTTGATCTTATGATCTTCGAGGAACTTGCTTACTTTGCTGCCGATGAACTGTTTTCTGTTGTCGCATACGATCTCGGCCGGCATCCCGAACCTGCATATTATATGGTCCCAAATGAAATCGATGACTTCCTTCTCCCTGACTTTCTCATACACCTGGGCTTCTACCCATTTAGAAAAATAGTCAGTCATAAATAATATAAATTGAGTCTTACCAGGTGCCCATGGGAGGGGGCCGACGATGTCCATCCCCCATTTCATGAACGGCCAGGATGACAAGACCGAATGTACCAACTCCCCGAGCTGATGAATCATCGGAGCATGCCTTTGATATCCATCGCATTTTCGTATGAACTCCTTCGTGTCCTTTTCCATGTCGACCCAATAGTAACCAGCTCTGATTATTTTCTGAATTAATGATTCGACGCCCGAATGATTTCCGCAGGTGCCTTCGTGGATTTTCCTCAGAACATACTCTGTGTCTCCTGGTCCTAGACATATTGCGAGTGGGCCATCGAACGTTCTCTGGAATAGGGTGTCGTCTTCAGACAAGCTGAATCGGGCTGCCTTCGTACGCAGAGTGCTCGATTCCTTAGGATCCGAGGGCAGTTTTCCGGTTTTCAGATACTCTATATATTTGTTTTTCCAATCCCAAGACAGACTTGTTGAGTTTATCTCGGCGTGACCCTCTTCCACTACCGATCTCATCAGTTGTATGACCGCCCCCGAGTTAAACTCATCGTCGTCGACCGACGATCCCAAGTTAGCGAGATCATCGGCCTCGCTGTTTTGATCCCGAGGTACATATTGTAGAGTCCACTCCTTGAACCGATGTAACGTTACCTGTAGTTTATCCAGGTATCTTTGCATTCGTTCCTCTCTGACTTTGAATGTCCCATAAACTTGGTTCACCACAAGGAGGGAGTCGCACTTAGCTTCGATCACCTTTGCCCCCAAGCTTTTGGCCAGTTCGAGACCTGCAATCATGGCCTCATACTCGGCTTCATTGTTAGTTAATTTTACAGTCCAAATAGATTGTCTAACTACATTACCTATTGATGGCTTCAATACAATGCCGAGTCCGGACCCTTTCGTGTTCGAGGCGCCGTCCATAAAGAGGGTCCAGATTTCTGAAGAAGTCCCCGAGTTCAACAACAACTCTCTTTTGACCTCGGGTACTAGGGCCGACGTAAAGTCGGCCACAAAGTCTGGCCAAAATTTGAGACTTAATGACTGTCTGAGGCCGATATTTGATATCGTACCCACTGATCTCTATGACCCATTTGGCCAACCGTCCCGAGAGCTTGGGTTTATGTCATAGCATTCCTCAATAGGTAAGTAGTTACGATACATATGGGGTGACATTGAAAGTACGATTTTAGCTTCCTAGAGGCGCTTAGCAAAGCGAGCGCCAGTTTTTCCAGGTGAGGGTACCTAGTTTCGGCCTCGCCTAGAGTCCTGCTAACATAGTAAATTGGGAATTGTGTACCTTTCTCTTCCCGGACCAGGACTCCACTTGCCGCTATCTCCGATACTGCCAAGTATAGGTACAACTGTTCGTCTGTCTTCGGCGTGTGAAGCAGCGGTGGGCTCGATAGATATCTCTTGAGCTCCTCCAAAGCTCGTTGGCACTCCGGGGTCCATGAGAAGTTATTATTTTTCTTCAACAGTGAGAAGAATCGGTGGCTTTTGTCGGATGACCTCGAAATAAATCGTTCCAAGGTAGCTATGCGTCCGGTTAATCTTTGTACGACCTTCACATTGTCCACAACAGTGATATCTTCGATGACCTTGATCTTATCGGGGTTGATCTCGATTCCCTGGTTGGATACCATGAATCCGAGGAATTTACCGGACCCGCACTAAAAAGAAATTATATTATTATTTTCTTTGTCTCCAACTCTTGTTCTTTTTCATCTATACCGGTCTTGGTGAGCTCGGTTCGAGAGTGGCTATTTCATTAAGGCAGAAACTATCCAACTCGTGTGGTTTGAATTTATTTTGTCTTTGTTTATTCAATAGCAACTCAATTTATCGCTTTGTGTCAAATTAATTCGCGTATCCTTAAAACCACTTACAAATTTAATTGTTATCCGATTTTGAGGGTAAACAGTTTGGCGCCCACCGTGGGACTAAGGATAATAGCGGAAATTTGATACGAATTCCCGTAACGTACCTTATTTTACACTTGTTCTTTGAAGTATTTTTGATTCCAGGTTAAAATCGAAATGTCAAACCCCCCAGTCCGCCACTCTAAACATGGATACGGCGTCCGGCCACCATGGCGATAACAACAATGTAGCACCTGGTAACGAGGTGCCCCCAATCGATCTCAGCGGATTTCCGATCGCAGACCCTATCGACGTCAGTTTGCTTGTGACCATCAATACAAATTTGCCTACCGATCCCGAGAACAGCGTGTGTAGGGAAGTCCGATCAATTGCCCAGAATACGCACAGCGGTGAAAACGATGGGATAAATTTGCGGGTGATCTTCGAAATGTTGCAGGCTCAATAGGCAATGATAGCCCAGTTGCAGAACCAAAGCCGAGAGCCGAGCAGGGTTGAGCCCGAGCCATCCCAGAAAGTCACCTGCAGAAATGAACCAATCACGGAGAGACCGAATGAAAATGAGTCAGGGACTAACCCCTAGATCATAAAAATGCTCGAGGAATTGACAAAGCGGATAGAATCGGGGACAAAAAGGTGGAAATCTACAATTCCAGGGTCGACCAAATCCTACGAGCACCTCCGATATTGAAGGGCCTAGATTCCAAGAAATTTGTTCAAAAACCTTTTCCTCCGAGCGCAACACCGAAACCGATCCCAAAGAAGTTCTGCATGCCTTAGATTCCTAAGTACATCAAAACGACCGACCCAAATGAGCATGTGACTTCCTACATATGCGCCATCAAAGGAAACGACTTGGAGGATGACGAGATCGAGTCTATCCTGCTGAAAAAGTTCGGGGAAACTCTGTCCAAGGGAGTTATGATATGGTATCACAATCTACCTCTTAATTCTATTGACTCGTTTGCTATGCTTGCAGATTTCTTCGTAAAAGCACACGCCGAGGCTATCAAGGTCGAAACCAGGAAGTCTGACCTTTTCAAAGTGAAGAAGAGGGATAATGAGATGCTCAGGGAATTCGTGTCCTGGTTTCAAATGGAACGAATGGACTTGCCTCTGGTCGCAGACGATTGGGTCGTTCAAGCTTTCACCCAGAGACTCAATGCTCGGAGCTCGTTGGCTTCACAACAGTTGAAACAAAATTTGGTGGAGTACCTGACCCTCACTTGGGACGACGTGCATAATCGGTGTCAATCAAAATCAGGGTTGAAGACGATCAACTCGGGGCCCCTTTCGGGTCCGTCTATCTCGTCAGAACAGTTGGTAGAGTTAGGAGAGACGTTGATCGTGAACCAAGAATGAACATGGATCGATACCGGCCATACAATGGAGACCAAAGGGGTAGTGGATATGAGCGAAACCCCGTGAAAATTGAAAGAAGAAGTGATCGAGGTCAAAACAACCGGGGACTCATGAGCAAAAAAAATTTCGACTGGCCCATCAGGCCGAGGGAAGCACCAAAGCTTTCAGAGTACAATTTTAACGTCGCCGCCACCGCCATCGTATCCACCATTGGACGTATCAAAGACACCAAATGGCCTCGACCCCTACAGTCCGATCTAGCCCAAAGGGATCTCAACTTAATGTACACGTATCATGTCACTCACGGTCAAAAGACAAAAGATTGCCAACAATTAAGAGAGGAGGTAGCCCGACTATTCAATAACGGGCATCTTCGAGAGTTCCTGAGCGATCGAGCCAAGAACCACTTTAGGAACATAGATTCTGGTAAGCAGATCTAACAGGAGGAACCTCAACACGTCATTAACATGATCATCGGTGGGGTCGACACTCCTCGGGGGCCGATGCTAAAGCACACCAAAGTATCTATCACAAGGGAAAAACGGACTAGGGATTATGTGCCGAAGGGAACCTTGTCCTTCAATGACGAAGACGCGGAGGGCATCGTTCAGCCCCACACCGATGCACTGGTAATATCAGTACTTATGAATACATCTAGAGTTAAGCGTGTGTTAATTGATCCAGGTAGCTCGGCCAACAACATCAGATCAAGGGTCATGGAACAGCTCTGCCTACAAGATCAGATCGTACCTGCAGTTTGAGTCCTAAACGGGTTCAACATGGCATGTGAGACCACTAAAGGGGAGATAACATTACTGGTGAACACCGTCGGGACCATTCAGGAAACAAGGTTCTATGTGATCGAATGGGACATGAGGTACAATGCTTTATTCGGGAGACCATGGATTCACAACATGAGGGAGGTACCCTCGACTCTGCACCAGGTGCTAAAGTTCCCGATGCCGGAAGGAATAAAAATAGTTTATGAAGAACAACCGGCCGTAAAAGAGATATTCGCGGTCGATGAGGTGGTCTCGATATCCACACTTTTGACACCGAAAGAGCTGGGTCCGGTTACCAAGGGAGAAACCAAATAGCAACAACTGATACTGACTCCATCCCAGCAAGAGAAGCAAGAGATGGATGAGGATGACGACTACGGGGTTCCCAGGTCTTTCATAGCTCCCGATGATTCTGACGTTACTAAATCAACGGTCGAGAAACTGGAGCAAGTCATACTGATCGAACACTTGCCCGATCGAAAGGTATACCTGGGCACGGGGTTGAATCCCGAGCTCAGGAAAAAACTCATTCAATTTCTTATAGCTAACGAAGATTGTTTCACTTGGTCCCACCTTGATATGACAGGGATTCCATCGGAGATAACCACTCACAAGCTAAGCCTGGGCCCGAAATTCTACCCGGTCAAGCAGAAGAGAAGACCCCAGTCCGAGGTCAAACATGCTTTCATCAAGGACGAGGTATCCAAACTCCTTAAAATAGGGTCCATCTGGGAGGTTAGATACCCGGACTGATTAGCAAACGTAGTAGTAGTCCCCAATAAGGGGAACAAATTAAGGATGTGTATGGACTATAAAGACTTAAATAAAGCGTGTCCCAAGGACACTTTCCCTTTGCCTAACATCGATCGCATGATCGATGCGATGACCGACCACGAGATCCTCAGCTTTCTCGACGTTTATTCCTAGTACAACCAAATTCAGATGGACCCGGGTGATCAGGAAAAAATTTCCTTCATCACCAGGTATGACACCTACTACTATAATGTGATGTCGTTCGGACTATAAAACGCCGGTGCCACTTACCAACGCCTAGTCACAGATACTTCGGCCTTCTGTTGGCTATGCTGAATTGTCTGACAATATCCTTCGAAGTCGTTCGAGGCTAGGTCCGATTTCGGGACCATGGCCTCGATATTCTCGAAGGCAGGAGTCATGCCCCCGGGTTCTGGCCCGATGAGACTTTAGCTTGATTTCGGTCCCTTGTTGCCATGTCTCAAGCCTGGCTTATTTTGTTGGAGGGTAGGATGCACCATGAGCTCGATTGCGCCCGTATACACTTTGCTCATAAAGTCTCACAAACCTACGCAGTTTTCTTCACTTTTCATGGACACTCACATTTGGTACGGTATGAAAGAATTTTCTTACCGTGGCGAAACTGATTCTTCACTTTTCGGTTTCGGTTTGTGCAATTCGGTTATTTCGGGATTACTCTTTAAAATTGTATTCTATCAACTAAATTTAATGATGTTTCATTCTAAAATAAGAATTTTTATACGGACAATCGTATTGGCCAAGCTTCTGGGAGGTCGAAAGTTGTGTGGCAAAAAAAGTATTTATTTGGAAATATGAGGTGTTTGGCTAACACAGAGAAGTGTTTTTGAGTAGCAGATGCTTCTGGGAAGAAGTTACAAATTCTAGCTTCTTCCAAGAATCAGAAGCAGAAAATTATTTTTTTAAAACAAAAATATCCTTACCATAAAATTATATTTCCTAAATTATTCCTTATTAATTTAACCTTTATTATTTTATTTCTACCTTCCCTTTCTTCTTCTTTTTTTTATCGCATTTTTATTCTTCTTCTCTCTTATTCCAACTTGGAATAATCTCTCTAATATAAATAACTATCTTCTTTTTTCTTTCGCCATTTCTTCTTGTTTTTGTCTCATATTACTCTTTGAAATAAAAAAAGCTAATCACCAAATTCAAGCACCTTCTTCATAAGGTTTTTTTTTTCTTTTGTGATATACCAATATTATATGATCTCCAATTTGTAGTTTTATTTTAAAAAAGGCTTTTTGGCGTGCATGTATATAGTATAGTTGACATAATGCAATACTACTTAGTTTGTTATTTTCTCAAGAATTGATAGTATTTTTCATAGGAATTTTTACATTCCTATACACTATTTGAAACTTTATTACCCTCCCTACTCAAGTTTCAATTTAATTACATCATATATACAAATTTACCAATTATATACACTTTAGGAATTAAATGAGTATCCCTTTATATTAGGAATCAATTATTTCTCATCCTTATTCTCTCTCCCTCCTGCGCTCTCTCTTTCTCTCCGTCTCTCTCTCTCTCTCTCTCTCTCTCTCTCTCTCTCTCTCTCTCTCTCTCTCTCTCTCTCTCTCTCTCTCTCTCTCTCTCTCTCCTGCACTCTCTACGTCTCTCTCTATCTCTCAATCCCTAATTCTAGTAATGTAGAGCAAACGAAAAGAGAGCAGCAATTTCATGCTTATTGAAATTCCAGTAATGTAGAGTTGAAGGTGTTGCACAATTGGTGTTCAAATTCCAGTAATGTTGGTGTTCAAATTGAAATTGTCAATCAATAAATTTTGAAGGTGTTTGACTCTCCACCATTGACAGCCATTAAAAAGCTTTGAAGCTTTGAATTCGAATTTGGGTTTTTAAAAACCATTATTTATTTGGATTGGGTGTTGTTACAAATAATTGAGAATATTGTTTGAAGTTTATATCTCAATTTTGAGGGTGTTTTGGTGAAGATTAGACTTGATTTTGGCTGAATTTCAGATTGAAACTCGAAGAAGAAGAAAAAGAAGACATGACATACATTATACTTACGAAATTGTAGTAATGTTGTAGTAAAATTGTAGAAAAATTATATTCTATTGTTTATATATATATTTTTATTTAAATATTGTATGAAATTTGAAAAATATTGTATAAAAATTGTATTTAAGTTGTATGATATGATAGTTGTATATAATTGGATAGAAATAAGTTGTATAATATATAATTAGTTGTATGAAATTTATTTTTACTATGTATAAATCAGATACAAAATATACAAAAGACATATTGTATAAAATTTATATAAAAATTGTATTTAAGTGGTATGATATTGTAGTTGTATATAACTGGGTAGAAAAAATATATGAAAGTTTGTAGATAAGTTGTATAATATATAATTAGTTGTATGAATTTTTTACAAAATATATACAAAAGACATATTGTATAAAATTTGTATAAAAATTATATTTAAGTTGTATGATATTGTAATTGTATTTAACTGGGTAGAAATAATGTATGAAAGTTGTAGATAAGTTGTAAATAAGTTGTATAATATATAATTAGTTGTACGAAATTTATTTTTAATTTGTATGTTAATGTACCATATATTATTGCTTTATAAAATTGTACTAATAGGTATCTCTTGTTCTATTTGTACGTGCTAGTCTAATTAAGTATATGCTTATATCCAAATTACGATTGCCCAGATAAAGTTTTCTCTTGCCTTCGGTGGATGTATAGGTGACGAGGTGGGTAAATGGATTATATGTGAGTTGTATAAATCTTCACCCATGCCATGAAGTAGTAGAAGATGAGATATGGGGAGAAAGAGAGGGTGACTGTATTTACCCGACTTGGAGATTATCTAGTTTTTGCATATTGTGATATCGAGATTTGAGGGATTAGATTCTCTAAATCCCTAAATATAAGTTCAATCTAGAGAGAAGAGGGGAGAGAGGAGAGAAAAAAAAAGGAAAAAGGGTGTAACCAAATCCCTTGATTGAAGGCACAAATAATGGATTGAGAGCCTTTTGAGGTGGATTGTATATATTTTGTAACTAAAATGTGTTTAGGTCGGGTAAATACCAAAACATGGACATTTTTCGTAATAAAGTTTCAAATAGTGTATAGGAATGAAAAAATTCCTTTTTCATACATGTAACTTGTACGTACATATATTCCTACCAATATTATTGCTTTTATATACTTATATTTTATATTAATTAAATTTTTTAATATATATTACTTTATGTTTTATACTTTAATTAAATAAAAATAAAAAATTAATTAAATTTTTTATAATAAATATTTTAAATTTATTTTTTTAAATAATGCTAATGTTAAACTAAACTTTTACTGTCGTTTATCGTAATTTGACGCTCAAAAGTACTTTTGTAGAAAGATTAGCGAAATACAATTTGCTTATCAAATATTGCAAAAATTATTTTTCAAACGAATTGGCCAAACACAAACTGCTAATCTGCAAAAGTACTTTTTCGAAAAGCACTTAAGTAATTTTTGGCAGTTTGGCAAATGGACTCTAAGACAAATATGTTTGCAGCCATTCAACAAATTAAATATTGGGTAACAATTTTCATTTACGATGTTTAATACTAAGGAGATCTAACAATAACTAACAGTAAGAGCAAATTCTTTGACTGATACTAACAGATACCATGAACAGAAAGTACCTAAAAAATTGGATGCTCAAAGTGGACCAAATTATTTTTTCACTTTAAATTATACTTGAATTATTCAAACGTATAAAACCGTTGACATTCTACTTAGTGGTGAAAAATAATGAGAATTTGAAGGGAAAAAAAGAACATTTATGAAGCTTTTTCTTTTTAACTTCAAAATAGATTTGAACTATTCAAAATTGTATAGAGTTATTTTTGACAATCTACTTTGTAAAAATGAAATTACTAGGTGATGAGAAAAAAAAAATTATTCCGTTAACCTTGAATATTTCCTAAAACGTTTCATAAGTTTTTGTGAATGGTAAAGATGGATGCAAGATGGTTCGAACACCACTGTCATAAATATATTTAGATAAAAATTAATTAAATTCTTATTGTATAAATTCAAATTATTAATTAATGATTCGCTTGACCACTATTCTATCAAGCCACTAGTTTCGATTTTAGTTTGTCTTCTATATTTAGATACTATTATTATGTAGATAATCTATATTATTATTATTATTATTATTATCAAATCACGAATGTTCCATGTTAAATGTTGAAAAATGAACATATCCACAAAATATCGATCGACTTTTATGCCCTTTATTCATTAGATATTTCTATAACATTAATGTACAAAAATAAAAAAGTATTTCAATAGTGGTAGAGTCCAAGTCTTTTCTAAATAGAACTATGGGCTCAAATGATGAATTCCAATGCAATCCATTTGGTTATTCAAACAAGGAGACTAAGAGGTTTCACATGCCGACTCTTGACTGTTAGTTTTTCATATTATAGGTCATAAAGGAAAGTTTTAAGATGATAACTTGCCTCCTTTCATATTTTTAATTACAAGCCTAAAAGTAATGATTGAGTCTACTAGCGATATAAAGTTATGAAGAAATATATTGCAAAGTTACATATGGTGTGCATCATTGCTTCCTTTTTGGTGGAATATTTTTTATATTGGTGTCGTGAGAGTTCTGCAATTTTATAGAAATCTACTGTGATTACTGAAGTGCATTTGCCATAGTAGAGTGTGAAAAGGGCCTTTGTTCACTACATTTCTATGTTTGAACCGGCTCAAGTTTGAGTAATATAGATAAGGGGCTAGAGTATAAAATGCCGTTCTTCACAGCATATCTAGAGTTGAACTAGTGTAACTTTGAGAAATATAGATGAAGAGACTTATGTGAAGATTAATCTTTATCTATACTTGATTGCTCATATGTGAAAGAATCATCTTCAACTCAATCAGGATCAAATTTTGGTTGCTTTTTGTCTTTGTAGCATGACTTAAAGTATCCAAATTACTAGAAATATCCGGATTCGTTTTAAGAGTTCTTAAAACTATTCTTAAACATGTAATGAAAGAGGGCCAACTTTATCAGTTCACCGGAATTAACTTTGAGAAATATAGATGAAGAGACTTATGTGAAGATTAATCTTTATCTATACTTGATTGCTCATATGTGAAAGAATCATCTTCAACTCAATCAGGATCAAATTTTGGTTGCTTTTTGTCTTTGTAGCATGACTTAAAGTATCCAAATTACTAGAAATATCCGGATTCGTTTTAAGAGTTCTTAAAACTATTCTTAAACATGTAATGAAAGAGGGCCAACTTTATCAGTTCACCGGAATTAACTCGTTAGAAAGATGAGTGAAGGTGTTGAGTCTGGCACTCAAATAATCCTCCTTAAACTTTAAAAAAAAAGTGAGAGTTTTTATCTATGCTAGAATGAGGGGTGTGTGATCCTTACTAGAACTTAGTTTGACATTAGCTGCTACTAAAACTTTAATTGCATTTATTAGTAAAATTTTCTGATAAACATTAACTGAGGTATTCTGTTTACAAGCAATTATACGGCTTAATTTAGTTTGGTTTGTAGTAGTGTTAGTCTACAAAATACCGACTATATATTGACTGTTAATCTTTCATATTGTAGGTCTTAAAGGAAAGTTTTAAGACGACAACTTGCCTCCTTTCTCATTTTTAGTTAAATCTTAAGATAAAAATTAATTAAATCTTATTGTATAAATTAAAATTATTAATTAATGATTCGCTTAACCACTATTCTTATCAAGCCACTAGTTTCGATGTTCGTTTGCCTTCTATATTTAGATCGAGCAAACTATTATTATATAGATAATCTATATTATAATTATAAAAGCATGAATGTTCCGTACTAAATATTGAAAAACGAAAATATTCGCGAAATATCGATCGACTTTCATGCTCTTTATTCATTAGATATTTTTTAACATTAATGTACAAAAATAAAAAAGTATTTCAGTAGTGGTAGAGTCCAAGTCTTTTCTAAATAAAACTATCGGCTCATCAAATCACGAATTCCAATGCAATTTATTTGGTTATTCAAACAAGGAGACTAAGAGGTCCCCAATTTACTGCACTTCCGGATATAAATCTTATTTGGTCTAGAATTCCATACGTCTTCTCGTTAAATATTTGTTGGTTCTTGAGAGGTTGTTTCCCCGGCGTCCTGTATTAGTTGAAAAAATTGAAAGGTGGTGACAATAATATTTTTTAGAGCTTTGGTGTATATGTTCATATATGTATCTTAATAGTTATATATTCTTGTGTCAAGATTGCAGCTAAATAATCATATTATTTTTACAGGTTGCTTTAGCGGTATGATCACTTTTTTCCTTCAGTAAACTAATAATCTAGAGTTTTTTGTATGCAGCACTATATAACAGGTTTTAGAATTGGAGTTGGAGAGGCATGAGCATGATAAACAAGAAAACGATTGAGGGATGCAATATAACCTCAGGAACACTTAGCATGATTGTAAAGAAAAAGGGAATGGTATCAGCCACTGGAGTTTATAATTTTTTGGATATCTACTTCCAATAATTTGCGATGTTATCCGGTAAGGCATATGAATGTCGACTAAATTACAGTTGCCTCTATTTGACCATGTTTCAATTTTCATCCTTTGCACGTCTATTAATGTGATGATCCAAAAGATTATCTTATATTTTAAAACTCGAATTTGCGCTCTTAAGCCTTAAAAATCTCATTTTTACCCTCATCGATTTGCGTGCACAGTCCGGGCAGGTTTCCGGAAAGCTTTTATGTTGAAAATTGATGAAAATAAGAATTTATGCCTTAAAAGTTAATTTTAGTTGACTTCGGTCAATATCTTTGGTAAACGGTCCCGGATCCATATTTTGATGGTCTCGGTGGGTCCGTATCGAATTATGGGATCTGGGCGTATGCCCGAAATCGAATTCGGAGGTCTCTAGCTCAAGTTATGAATTTTGGATGAAAATTAAAAGTCTAAAAATTAATTGTTTTTAAGAATTGATTGATGTTTGGCATTATTAATGCCGGGTCCGTATTCTAATTTCGGAGCCCGGTACAGGTTCATTATCATATTTAAGACTTGTCTGTGAAATTTGGTGAGAAACGGAGTTGATTTGACGTGATTCGGACGTCCAGTTGAGAAGATATGAATTTTAAAGTGTTCTTGAGAATTTCATTTGATTTGCTACTAAATTCGTAGTTCTAGGTGTTATTTTGGCGATATGATCGTGCGAGCAAGTTTGTATGATGTTTTTAGACTTGCGTACATGTTTGGTTTGGAGCCCTGAGGGCTCGGGTGAGTTTCGGATAGGCCACGGGATATTTTGAACTTAGAAAATTTTGCTGGTATAATTGAATCTGTTGCAGGCCTCTGATCTCGCAATTGCTAGATCAGGCATCGCAAATGCGAACCAAGCAGGTATAGCAATTGCGAGATTTTTATCGTAATTGCGAAGAAAAGCCTAGGCCAGCAGTTCTCGCAATTTCGAGTTTTCTTTCGCATTTGCGAAGGGAGTCGGGGAAGGGCAGTGATCGCAAATGCAATCATGTAGTCGCATTTGCGAAGATTCAAGGTCGCATTTGCGAACTTATCTTCGCATTTACGATGACTCCTTCGCATTTGCGAAGCTCAGGTCGCAAATGCGACATCTGCAGCTGATCAAAATGACTTTTGGACAGGAATTTTCATTCATTTCCCAAATTTTCAAGACCTAAAACACAAGAGGCAATTTTCCAAAGATCATTTCTTCCCCAAATCATAGGTAAGTGATTCTAAACTAGTTTCTTTCAATCTTTCATTACATTTTATAAGAATTCAACCTAAAATCTAAGGTTTTCATGGTAGAATTAGGGGTTTTGGGTAGAAACTAGGGATTTCGAAAATTTGGGGATTTAGACCTCAATTTGAGGTCGGATTCCAAAACCAATTATATATTCGGGCTCGGGGATGAATGGGTAAATGGATTTTAGTCCGAACCTCAAGTTTTGACCAAGCGGGCCCGGTGTCGATTTTTTGACTTTTTGGAGGAAAATTTGGGAAATCTAAATTTATGCAATGTAATTGATTCCTTTAGTAATATTTGATATTATTGAGTCATTTTTGAATAGATACGAGTGGTTTGGAGGTGAATTCTAGAAGAAAAGCTGTGATTGAGAATTAAGTGGCCTTCGGAGCGAGGTAAGTGTTGTGTCTAACCCTGACTTGAGGGAATTAGGAACCTTAGATTACTTGCTAAGTGAAATCCATGTGAGCGGCGTATATGTGAGGTGACAAGTACTTATGCGCCGCCAATTTATCCGTTTTTTCACGTTTCTCAGTTTTTCTTATATTGTCTCATTCCTATGCCTAATTGCTATGTGTTATACTAGTGTTGTTCAATTTATCGTTCTTATCATGTTTACGGATTTTCTGGTGATAATTGAGTTTTTATTTCAAAGTTGAGATTGATGTTATGGAACCAAATGTTGAAGTAAGGTTTGTACTTGTTATTCTATCTCCCTGTTGTTATTTATGCATTGCATTATGGTAAGGGAGAGTGTTAATGCACGAAGGGTGATGCCGTGCCATATTGTGAGTGTTAATGCACGAAGGGTGATGCCGTGCCATATTGTGAGTGTTAATGCACGAAGGGTGATGCCGTGCCATATTGTGAGTGTTAATGCACGAAGGGTGATGCCGTGTCCATATTATGAGTGTTAATGCACGAAGGATGATGCCGTGCCATATTGTGAGTGTTAATGCACGAAGGGTGATGTCGTGCCATATTGTGAGTGTTAATGCACGAAGGGTGATGCCGCGCCATGATATGAGAGTTAATGCACGAAGGGTGATGCCGTGCCGTTTCTTTTAATTTAATGGTGAGATTGAGAGTAAAAGCACGAAGGGTGATGCCGTGCATTTTTTCTTACTGTATTCACTATTCATGTTGATTCATGGTATATTGTCTGCTCCGGTGATCATTCTGTTGTAGTCCTTTATCTTGTATTCCTCTCAGTATGTTCCCCTCCCGACATTTCCTGTTTAGTTCTTCATTTCTGTTATTTGTATATACGATGTTAAATTGTACAGGTTGATTTGTAGGTGCCTTGCCTTAGCCTCGTCACTACTTCGTCGAGGTTAGGCTCGATACTTACTAGTACATGGGGTCGGTTGAACTGATACTGTACTCTGCACTTTCTGTTCAGATTTTGATACCGGCTCTAGTTGATCGATAGTTTACTATTGGTCCACTGTACGGAGACTCAAGGTAGATCTGTCGGTGTACACAGACCTTGAAGTCCCCGTCTATCTTTTCAATTCTACTGTTTCTTTCATTCAAACAGTTGTATTTCTTTCAGACTATTACTTGTAGTAAATTCTAGAATGCTCGTGAATTGTGACTCCAAATCCGGGTGGTAGTAATTAATACAATTTTATGATATTCTGCACTTATTATATTTTATCTTAGTTAATTATTGTTAATTATTGAATGAAAATATGAAATTGGTTTAATGATTTTCTAACGTTGGCTTGCCTAGCAAGTGAAATGTTAGGCGCCATCACGGTCCCGTCAATGGGATATTTCGGATCGTGACAATTGGTATCAGAGCACTAGGTTTCCTAGGTCTCACAATTCACGAGCAAGCTTAGTAGAGTCTAGAGGATCGGTACGGAAACGTCTGTGCTTATCTTCCAGAGGCTATGAAGTTTAGGAACAAGTTTCACTTATATTCTTCTCTCTCGTGCGATTTTGCTTTCTCAATGCTGATTGAACTCTTCTATTCTTATTCTCTCGCAGATGGCGAGAGCACGTACCGCTTCCTTAGCTGAGCAGCAGCCAGAGCCTCCAGGGGCAGCTCCTAGGCGGGGTAGAGGTCGAGGCCGAGGCCGTGCTAGAGGCCAAGGCAGGGGCATGGCTCAGCCTAGAGCCCGAGCAGCAGCCCCAGCAATGGAGCCTCAGATAGAGCTTGACGAGGAGGTTCCAGTCCAGACTGTTCCTGCCGGACCAGCTCAGGTTCCGGAGGAGTTCATTGCTACCCCAGTACTTCAGAACGCTTTGGTCCGTTTGGTGGGCTTTATGGAGAGTGTGGCCCAGACTGGCGCATTTCCCATGGCACCAATAGTCTCTCAGGCTGGAGGAGGAGCCCAGACTCCTACCACTCCCGCTCCTGAGCAGATAGCTCCCCAGTATCAGGCTCCAGCAGCTCAGCCAGTCAGATTAGTTCAGCCGATTATTGCGGCACAGGTCGGAGATGGGCCAGATATGTCTTCTGAGGCTTTATGGAGATTGAACAGGTTTACCAAGCTCTTTCCTGTTCACTTCAGTGGTGCTCCTTTAGAGGACCCCCAGGAATATCTTGACAGCTGCCACGAGGTTCTACGGAACATGGGTATAGTGGAGACCAATAGGGTCGATTTTGCTGTATTTCAGATGACTGGTTCCGCCAAGAAATAGTGGAGAGATTACTTGTTGACCAGACCAGCTGGGTCGCCTGCTCTTACTTGGGACCAGTTCTCTTAGCTCTTCATAGAGAAGTTTCTGTCCATGACATTGAGAGAGGAGCTTCACCGTCAGTTTGAGAGTCTCCAGCAGGGCAGTATGACTGTTACTCAGTATGAGACCCGTTTTGTGGATTTGGCCCGTCATGCTATTCTTCTGCTTCCCACCGAGAGAGAGAGAGTGAGGAGGTTTATTTATGGACTTGTTTAGCCTATCAGATTGCATAGGGCTAAGGAGACTGGGAGTGAGATTTCTTTTCAGGCGGCTGCTAATGTCGCCAGACGAGTCGAAATGGTTCTTACACAGGGAGGTCAGGGGTCTGACAAGAGACCTTGTCATTCCGGTGAGTTTAGCGGTGCCTCATCTAGATGCAAGAGTACTTTTGTTAGAGGCCATCCTCCCAGGCCGTTTCATTCAACGCTCCAGGCATCCCACGGTGCCTCAGGGCCCTCAGATGCATTATTCCGACCAGCTAGCCTACAATGCACCACCAGCTCCTATTAGTGCACCTCCACTCCAGAGTTATCAGGGTGGTTATTCAGGTCGACAGGGTTAGTTTCAGGGTCAGCTGTCAAAGCAGCCGAGGTTATGTTATATTTGTGGTGATCTGAGGCATATTGCTAGATTTTTCCCTCGAGCTACGGGCAGCTCACAGCATCAGAGTTCTCGTGCCATAGTTCCGGCACCAGTTGCTGCACCACCTGCTCAGCCAGCCAGAGGCAGGGGTCAGACAGCCTGAGGTATAGGCCAGATTGTTAGAGATGGATGCTAGGCCGTTAGAGGTGGAGACCAGCCAGTTAGAGGCCGTCCCAGGGACGTAGTTCAGGGTGGTGGGGCCCAGCCCTGGTGTTATGCTTTCCCAGCCAGGTCTGACGTTGTTATCACATGTACTATTTCAGTTTGCAGTAGAGATGCTTCAGTTCTATTTGATTCGGGATCTACTTACTCCTATGTGTCATCCTATTTTGCTTCCTATTTGGTTGTGCCTCATGATTCTTTGAGTGCTAATATGTATGTGTCCACACCAGTGGGAGATGCTATTGTTGTAGATCATGTTTGTCGTTCATGTGTGGTCACCATTGGGAGTCTTGAGACTCGTGTAGATCTTCTACTTCTCGACATGGTTGATTTTGATGTCATACTGGGTATGGATTGGTTGTCACCTTATCATGCCATATTAGATTGTCACGCCATGACGATGACCTTAGCCTTGCAGGGGTTGCCTCGATTAGAATGGAGAGGGAATCTTGGCCATTCTGCCAGCAGGGTCATCTCTTATGTGAAGGCTCGGCATATGGTCGAGAAAGGGTGTCTAGATTATTTGGCTTATGTCCGCAATTCTAGTGCGGAGGTTCCTTCCATAGATTCGGTACCGGTTGTTCGTGAGTTTCCAGAGGTGTTTCCTGCAGACCTGCCGGGGATGCCACCCGACAGGGATATTGATTTCTGCATTGATTTGGCTCCGGACACTCAGCCTATTTCCATTTCGCCATATCGCATGGCCCCGCCAGAGTTGAAAGAATTGAAGGAGCAGTTGCAAGATTTGCTTGATAAGGGCTTCATTATACCTAGTGTCTCGCCCTGGGGTGCACCAGTGTTATTTGTGAAGAAGAAAGATGGATCGATGAGGATATGTATAGATTATCGGCAGTTGAACAAAGTCACCACCAAGAACAAATATCCATTGCCGAGGATTGATGATTTGTTTGATCAGCTTTAGGGTGTCAAAGTGTTTTTAAAGATTGATTTGAGATCTGGCTACCATCAGTTGAGGATTAGGGCATCCGATGCTCCTAAGATAGCTTTTCAGACTCGGTATGGGCATTATGAGTTTCTAGTGATGTCATTTGGGCTGACAAATGCCCCAGCAACATTCATGGATTTGATGAACCGGGTGTTCAAACCCTATTTGGATTCCTTTGTGGTTGTGTTTATTGATGATATCTTGATCTATTCCCACAGTCGAGAGGAGCATGAGCAGCACCTTCGGATAGTTCTTCAGACTCTGAAAGACGGCCAGCTATATGCTAAGTTCTCAAAATGCGAGTTTTGGTTGAGTTCAATTGCTTTCTTGGGTCACGTTGTATCAGCAGAGGGTATTCAGGTGGATCCTAAAAAGATTGAGGCAGTCCAGAACTGGCCTAGACCCACATCAGCTACAGAGATCCGTAGTTTTCTAGGTTTGCCGGGCTATTACCGTCGATTTGTGGAGGGGTTTTCATCCATAGCAGCCCCATTGACCAGATTGACCCAGAAGGGTGCCCCGTTCAGGTGGCCAGACGAGTGTGAAGTGAGCTTTAAGAAGCTCAAGACTGCTTTGACCACGACACCGGTATTGGTGTTACCCACAGGTTCAGGATCTTATACAGTATATTGTGATGCATCTCATATTGGTCTTGGTGCAGTATTGATGCAGGGTGGCAAGGTTATTGCATTTGCTTCGCGGCAGCTGAAGGCTCACGAGAAGAATTACCATGTTCATGATCTAGAGCTGGCAGCCATTGTTCACGCGTTGAAGATTTAGAGGCACTATTTTTACGGCGTGCCATATGAGGTATTCACTGATCATCGGAGCTTGCAGTATTTGTTCAAGTAGAAGGAACTCAATTTGAGGCAGAGGAGGTGGCTGGAGCTAATGAAAGACTATTATATCACCATATTGTATCATCCCGGGAAGGCCAATGTGGTGGCCGATGCTTTGAGTAGAAAGTCCGTCAGTATGGGTAGCCTTGCATATATTCCAGTTGGTGAGAGGCCGCTTGCCTGGGATGTTCAGGCCTTGGCCAACCAGTTCATGAGGTTAGATGTTTCCGAGCCCAGCCGTGTTCTAGCTTGTACAGTTGCTCGGTCTTCTTTGTTTGAGCGCATCAGAGATCGGCAGGATGACCATCCTCATTTACTTGTCCTTAGAGACACAGTGTGGCACGGTGGTGATAAGCAGGTTGCTGTTGGAGATGACAGAGTTTTGAGGATGCAGTGTCGTATTTGTGTGCCTAATGTGGATGGACTTTGTGAGTTGATCCTTAAAGAGTCCCACAGTTCCCGATATTCTATTCATCCGGGTATCGCCAAGATGTATCAGGACTTGAGGCAGCATTATTGGTGCAGGCAAATGAAGAAGGACATAGTTGCCTATGTAGCTCGGTGCCTAAATTGCCAGTAGGTAAAGTGTGAGCATCAGAGACCTGGTGGTTTACTTCAGAGGTTAGATATTCCTGAGTAGAAGTGGGAACGTATCACTATGGATTTTGTTGTTGGACTCTCATGGACTCAGAGGAAGTTTGATGCAATTTGGATTATTGTGGACAGGCTGACTAAGTCAGCACATTTCATTCCTGTGGCAGTTACCTATTCCTCGAAGCGGTTGACAGAGATTCACATTCGTGAGATCGTCCGTCTTCACGGTGTGCCCGCGTCTATCATTTCTGATCGAGGCACACAGTTTACCTCGCACTTTTGGAGGGCAGTTCAGTGTGAGTTGGGTATGCGGGTTGAGTTGAGCATAGCTTTTCATCCTCAGACGGACGGGCAGTCCGAGCGTACTATTCAGATCTTGGAGGATATGCTCCGCGCCTGTGTTATTGACTTTGGAGGTTCTTGGGATCAGTTTTTGCCGTTAGTGAAGTTTGCCTACAATAATAGCTACCAGTCGAGCATTTAGATGGCTCCCTATGAGGAATTATATGGTAGACGGTGTAGGTCACCAGTTGGGTGGTTCGAGCCGGGGGAGGCTAGGTTATTGGGAACAGATTTAGTACAGGATACCTTAGATAAGGTCAAGATTATTCAGGATCGACTTCACACAGCTCAGTCCAGGCAGAAGAGTTATGCCGACCGTAGAGTTCGTGATGTTGCATTAATGGTCGGAGAGAGAGTGTTACTTCGGGTATCACCCATGAAGGGTGCAATGAGGTTCGGAAAGAAGGGCAAGTTGAGCCCTAGGTATATCGGACCTTTTGAGATTCTAGAGAGTGTGGGATATATGGCTTACAAGCTTCTTGAGAATTTCATTTGATTTGGTACTAAATTCGTAATTCTAGGTGTTATTTTGGTGATTTGATCGTGCGAGCAAGTTCGTATGATATTTTTAGACTTGCGTGCATGTTTGATTTGGAGTCCCGAGGGCTCGGGTGAGTTTCGGATAGGCCACGGGATATTTTGAACTTAGAAAATTTTGCTGGTATAACTGAACCTGTTGCAGGCCTCTGATCTCGCAATTGCGAGATCAGGCATCGCAAATGCGAACCAAGCAGGTATGGCAATTGCGAGGTTTTTATCGCAATTGCGAAGAAAAGCCTAGGCCAGCAGTTTTCGCAATTTTGAGTTTTCTTTCGCGTTTGCGAATGGAGTCGGGGAAGGGCAATGATCGCAAATGCGATCATTTAGTCGCATTTGCGAAGATTCAAGGTCGCATTTGCAAACTTATCTTCGCATTTGCGAAGGCAGTAGAAATATGATGGGCTTCGCATTTGCAATGACTCCTTCGCATTTGTGAAGCTCAGGTCGATAATGCGACACCTGCAACTGATCAAAATGACTTTTGGACAGGAATTTTCATTCATTTCTCAAATTTTCAAGACCTAAAACACAAGAGGCGATTTTCCAAAGACTATTTCTTCCCCAAATCATAGGTAAGTGATTCTAAACTGGTTTCTTTCAATCTTTCACTACATTTTACAAGATTTCAACCTAAAATCTAAGGTTTTCATGGTAGAATTAGGGGTTTTGGGTAGAAACTAGGGATTTCGGAAATTTAGGGATTTAGACCTCAATTTGAGGTCGGATTCCAAAACCAATTATATATTCGGGCTTGGGGGTGAATGGGTAAATGAATTTTGGTCCGAACCTCGAATTTTGACCAAGCGGGCCCGGGGTCGATTTTCGACCTTTGGGAGAAAATTTGGAAAATCTAAATTTATGCAATGTAATTGATTCCTTTAGCAATATTTAATATTATTGAGTCATTTTTGAATTAGATACGAGTGGTTTGGAGGTGAATTCTAGAGAAAAAGCTGTGATTGAGAATTAAGTGGACTTCGGAGCGAGGTAAGTATTGTGTCAAATCCTGACTTGAGGGAATTAGGAACCTTAGATTACTTGCTAAGTGAAATCCATGTGAGCGGCGTATATGTGAGGTGACGAGTACTTATGCGCCGCCAATTTACCTATTTTCCCATGTTTCTCAGTTTTTCTTATATTGTCTCATTCCTATGCCTAATTGCTATGTGTTATACTAGTGTTGTTCAATTTATCATTCTTATCACGTTTACGGATTTTCTGGCGATAATTGAGTTTTTATTTCAAAGTTGAGATTGATGTTATGGAAATAAATATTGAAGTAAGGTTTGTACTTGTTATTCTATCTCCCTGTTATTATTTATGCATTGCATTATGGTAAGGGAGAGTGTTAATGCATGAAGGGTGATGCCGTGCCATATTGTGAGTGTTAATGCACGAAGGGTGATGCCGTGCCATATTGTGAGTGTTAATGCACGAAGGGTGATGCCGTGCCATATTGTGAGTGTTAATGCACGAAGGGTGATGTCGTGCCATGATATGAGAGTTAATGCATGAAGGGTGATGCCGTGCCGTTTCTAATAATGTTATGGTGAGATTGAGAGTAAAAGCACGAAGGGTGATGCCGTGCATTTTTTCTTACTGTATTCACTATTCCTGTTGATTCATGGTATATTGTCTGCTTCGGTGATCATTCTGTTGTATTCCTTTATCTTGTATTCCCCTCAGTATGTTCCCCTCCCGACATTTCCTGTTTAGTTCTTCATTTTCTGTTGTATGTTTATACGCTGTTAAATTGTACAGGTTGATTTGTAGGTGCCTTGCCTTAGCCTCGTTACTACTTCGTCGAGGTTAGGCTTGACACTTACCAGTACATGGGATCGGTTGTACTGATACTGCATTCTGTACTTTCTGTGCAGATTTTGATACCGGCTCGGGTTGATCGAGATTTTACTATTGGTCCACTGTCCGGAGACTCAAGGTAGATCTGTCGGCGTACACAACACTTGAAGTCCCCGTCTATCTTTTATGTTCTACTGTCTATTTCATTTAGACAGTTGTATTTCTTTCAGACTATTACTTGTAGTAAATTCTAGAATGCTCGTGAATTGTGACTCCAGATCCGGGTGGTAGTAATTAATACAGTTTTATGATATTTCGCACTTATTATATTTCATCTTAGATAATTATTGTTAATTACTGAATGGAAATAAGGAATTGGTTTAATGATTCTCTAACGTTGGCTTGCCTAGCAAGTGAAATGTTAGGCGCCATCACGGTCCCGTCAGTGAGAAATTTCGGGTCGTGACAATCAAATATCAGTGTGTATCGGAGTAATGCAATTCCCGCTTCTACAGAAGATGTTGTATTCTTTTTTAGAATTGATTTACTCTTCTTTTATTCTGAGCACATTCAGAAATCTGATCCATGGTTGAGATTGCTTTTTTTTTTTTTTTTTAAAACGCTGATTTCGAAAAAAAGTAAATTTTTTTTGGAAATAAGGAAAAATAATTTTATGCAGGGGCGGAGCTACAGTTGTGGGTGCGGGTTCGGGCGAACCCAGTGACTTTTTTCGGAATCCTGTATTTGTATTGAAATATTTACTAAATCTATATAAATATATATATTGAAAGATTTACTACATTATATATATAACTGCCGAACTTAGTAACAAAAGTGGTCTGGGTTCAATGGTAAGGGGGGTGGGTTCGCTGTGAGACACCCGAGTTCGAATCCCTCTGTAAGCAGTGTGTTATTATTATTCTTATAATATTTTTAGAAATCACAAACTAAATGAGTAAACGACGACGTTTTCCCAAACAACTCCAACGACAATTCCACTGACTTTCCTCTAAACTAACATTTTAAATAGCTTTTTTCTTTCTAATAAACAAAAGAAAAAACTCTAAACAAAAAGTAAAAAAACCGACGCCTTCCAACTCCAAACAAGGACGAACGAAAATCCCAAATCAAAACAAAAAAAGCTAGGGTTTCTCCGCCTCTGTCTGTGACCGTGTGACTCTGTGACCGTGTGAATCTGTCTCTATTGACCGATTTTTGCTGCTAATTGCTACCACTTTCTCCCTTACAAGTTAGACCCTTCTTCCTTCTTCAATTCTTCTTTTATGATTTTTTGCTTCATGTTTTTCTCTTATATTTTATATTTAATATTTTATACAAAATCTTATTTTTAATCTTTGATTCTAGGGTTGCCCACATTTTGACCTCTATTCTCTTTATCAATTTGTGCTTTCCAAAAGTTCAAACTTGGAATCCCAAATCCCCGACAAGCTGACCGACAAGGTATGTGGTCCATTGGTCCTACTTTCTTGTTTTTAGTTTTTTAGTGAGACCAACTTGCATTTGGGTACTACTCAGAGATAAAATTTTTATTATATTTTATATAATAAATGTGGGAAGCAAGATTATTAGTTGTAACTGTTATTTCGGTGTTTAAGATTTGAAAACAAATGAAAAGTTGAATCACTATTCGAATCATTAGTCAAATATGTAATATGTTGCTCTAGTATTATTTTCACATAGGCTAATACTAAATAATTTGTAAAAATATACTCAAGCACAAAGCAGCCAAGATTTGAAGTATTGTGAAACATACAACTTGAAGTGTAATTTGTGTTTTATGATTTTTAGGGTCTACTAGCAAAAGTCGATATGATCACGAGTTTTTACAAAGCTCAAGCTTCTGCAGCTTCTTCTAGCTCTCCTTTGACAAGTTCACCATGTCCAGTTATTAATAACAATATTAATCATTTCCAAGCATCGGATAAAGTGTTGGATTATGAGCCCGATCCCGCTGAGAAAAAATTAATTTCAGAATATCCTCCTAATTTATATGACCGAGTAAGGAGAAATTATATACAAAATGGACTTTGTCAACGTCGTGATTTTGTCTTTCCAAAAAGAAATTTTGGAGGAATAATGCGTTACTTTAATCCTGAATGGTTTAGAACTTCATGTTCTCAATGGTTAGAATATAGCATTAAACAAGATGCAACATTTTGTTTATATTGTTACTTGTTTAAAAATGAGGTTGGAGGATATGGAAAAAATGTAGGTGATGCTTTCACAACAGATGGTTTTAGAGGTTGGAATAAAGGTTTAGAAAGGCTTAAATCATATGTGGGTGACGTGAATAGTGTTCATAACCGATGTTTCAAGATGATGCTAGATTTAATGAACCAAGCACAATCCATTCTAACTTCGTTGGACAAGCAATCTGAAAAAATTAAAAGTTAACATCGAGTTCGCTTGAATGCTTCAATTGATGTGATAAGATATTTTTTGAAAGAAGGAATGCCTTTTCGGGGCCATGATGAGAGTATAACTTCTACAAGAGAAGGCCATTTTTTAGATCTCTTAAAATGGTATGCAGATAGGAAGAAAGATATGAAAAATGTGATATTAGAAAAAGCTCCAAAAAATAATACCATGACTTCTCCTGATATTCAAAAAGATATTGTGAATTCTTGTGCAAAAGAAACGGTGAAAGCAATTATTGAAGACTTGAATGAGGATTTTTTTGGAATATTAGTTGATGAGTCTAAGGATGTCTCTCATAAGGAACAAATGGCTCTTGTTCTACGCTATGTCAACAAGGAATGTGAACTTATTGAGCGATTCCTTGGTCTTGTTCATGTTAAAGCTACTACTGCACATGCATTACAAAAAGCAATATATTTTTTGCTTTTACAACATTCATTGAGTTCATCTCTAATACGGGGATATAAAGAAATACCATGATGTAAATAATATTTTTGACATTCATGCTAATGTTTTGAATGTTGTTGGAGGTTCTTATAAGTTTAGGGAGATGCTTAGAGATGATCAAGCTAAAAAATTAGATGAGTTATTAGTGCTTGGTGAAGTACATACAGGAAGTGGATTAAATTAAGAATTTGGGCTTCAAAGACCAGGTGATACCCGTTGGGGATCACACTTTAAGACATTGCGTAACTTTATTTCTTTATTCTCATCGGAGTTCTTGCAAATGAGGGCTCAAATTATCAGGTGAAAGCACAGGCAAAAAGTCTAGTGGAAGATATAAGATCTTATGAGTTTGAGTGTATATTACATTTGATATTTAAAATATTGGCAATTACATATGATTTGAATATGGATCTGCAAAGAAAAGATCAAGATATTGTTAGTGCTATGAAACTTGTTGATTTCTCAAAGAGGCAATTGCATACAATGAGGGAATCTAAATGGAATTCTTTGATGGAAGATGTCTCTTTGTTTTATGATAAAAATGGTATTGTGATCCCAAAAATGGATGAGAAGTATGGTCTTGGAAAGTCTAAGCGTAAAAGCTCAACTATTTTATATTTTTATCATTTGCATGTAGATGTTTTTTGTGCTGCTATTGATTTGCAACTTTCAGAGCTTAATAGTCGTTTTAGTGAAGTGAATACTGATCTTCTTCTTGGTATGGCTAGTTTGAGTCCCGATGATTCTTTTGCAAGTTATGATAAAAATAAGATTATGAAACTTGCTACATATTATCCAAATGAGTTCACTGCTTCTAAGCTTGAAGATCTTAGTCGTGAGCTTGACAACTATATTGACTATGTGCGAGAAATGAACAATGCATTCTCTAACTTGAAAGAGCTTGGCGATCTTTCGAAGACAATGGTCAAAACAAATATTCATAAGACATGGGGACTTGTTTATTTGCTTGTGAAACTGAATTTGATATTACCTGTGGCGACTGCAACGGTCGAAAGAGCTTTTTCTTCAATGAAATTTATTAAAAATAACTTGCGAAGCAGGATTGATGATGACTTTTTGAATGATTGTATAGTTTGTTATATAGAGGGTGAAGTATTTGAAAGTGTACCTAATGATGCAATCATTGATCGTTTTCAAAATATGACAAGTCGTCGAGTGCAATTGAAATGATAATGTTTATATTCATATATTGTATTTGTATGGTTCGTTACTTTTTAAATATATATTAAATATCGATATTCATTGTTTAGTCAACTAGTTATTGTATATTAGTTTTAGGTCATCGTCTTATCTTAAAATTTAGAACTCATACACTTCAAATCCTAGCTCCGCCTCTGATTGGAAGAACTTAACATGGTGCACACATATTAGGTAATTACTGCTACTAATTACTAAAGTTGGTTTGATAAAAATCATAGAAGAAACCAGGTTTAATGTGACTATCAGGTATAATGCAGCTGAAGTTTATGTTCCACCGAGAAATCAAAGCGTGAAGCCACCATTGCTGGAAAAATGTACTAATTGATAGGTAACGGGTCTCTATGCTTATGCTAGCTGGTGGCATTGAAAATTTAGCATATGATTAGCTAATCAAAACATATGTCTATACCGATAAAGATATGTTCTTGTATTTTGGCCGGATTCAAGAATATGCATGCCCAATTTAAAATGAGAAAAACAATGTACTTCACGACTGTGAAATTAAAATAACAAACATTCAATGTTATATTGGTGACAAAAATTGAGAATTTATTTGTGGCACTAGACGATATTTTGAAAAACGAGTCGAACAAGGTCTCATATTCTATCTTTCTATCTATCCATCTATCTATATCTATATCTATTTATCTATATCTATATCTATATTATTATAAAAGCATAAATATTTTATACTAAATATTGAACGACTAAAATATCCCCAAAATATTGACCGACGTTTTTACCCTTTCAAAGTTAAATAATTCATTCAAACAACTAACTTGATATTGGGTAAATTTTGTAATATTAGGACTTTTGATATCAGCTAAAATTTGATTTCTATGAATATTGTTCTGTTTTTATAGGAATCTAAATTTGAAAAGGATCGAATTACGTGGTCATAGAATCTGAGTAGGAATGTGTGTCACGATGGGGAAATTTTCCATTGACGGGATCGTGATGACGCCTAACATTTCACTTACTAGGCAAGCCAACGTTAGAAAATGCCGAAAAGACTCCTCAACTCTACCAAATCTCTATCACTTTCTTCTACTCCTTATTTTTGAATTCAAAAGATGGCGAAAACATCGCAAACCGTTCCTCAGAAAGAGAAAGCTTCATCTTCACATTGTGCCGCCGATGAGACACCGGCGGAGCCACGGCCAGAGGAGTGTGTCCCCGAGGCGTGCGTCCTTACTTCAGATTTTAAAGTTGATAAAGGTTCATCGGTCCCTGGCCGGTGTGAGCCGGTATCGAGGTACATGTGTTCGATTACTGAGAAGCACCTCGATCTGTTAAAGAAGGACTGCAATTGGGGGAAAAAAGAAGTGATAATACCTGCCCCTGACGAAGACATCACTTCTCACATGAAAGGGTTTTTGAATGTATATACTTACCCTTTCACTTTGGGTCCCCTCGATTCCATCGTTATCGACTTCTGTCGACAGTATCAGGTAACCTTAGGCCAGGTCCACCCTTCTTTGTGGCGGATCGTTATTCTGATCCGATATTTCGTGAGCAAAATCGAGGGGATGTCGTTCACCCTCGATCATCTTATCTGGCTGTATCGTCCCCGACTTTTTCGGGGAGGGTTAATAAAACTCTAGCGTCGGGCTACCAAGGCTTTGTTCTCGAGTATTGACGAGGATAGGGACCGGGGTTGGATGAGCAGGTTCGTTCGAGCAAGGACTTCGGACCTGATCCCGACTGAAAAGATGCCCTTCCCCGAGGAGTGGAATTTGAAACGTAAGTGTGATTTTGCTATTGCTTCTATTTTGTTCTTTCATTTGTTCTCTTATCGACACTCCTCTTTTCGTGATGTAGCGGTTCCCTGGATGCCCGGAGCGGTTTCCGACCTCAAGAATTGGGTACGGGATCTTGTTTCGACTTCCATATACGCCGAACGCTCATGGCGTGATTTGTCTAAGGGTCGGTGGGAGGCCAAAAATCACGGTAAGCTCATTTCTCGGACTCTGATGAGGCATTTCTCGATATTTTTTATAAGGTTTCCTATGTGCAGGTTTGGGTAAGGACACGGTCTTGAGACCTCTGTCTAATGAGGAGGATGTCTCGACCTTCGTTCCAAAGCCGGTGAAGGAAAACAAATGGAAGAGAGCTTCGTTGCCCAAATATCCAAAACCGAAGAAGAGGACGGCTCGTAAGCCGAACAAGAATGTTATTCCTTTGACCGTAGAATCCGTTTTGCACCTAAGGGATGAGGAAGAAGAGGAAGAGGATAATGAGTCCACGCTGGCGGTCCAGACGAAGAGAGCCACTGATGCTTCAATGCCGGCTGGATCGATGATGCCCTATGGGGCTCCGTCTCGAACTAAAAATATACTGGAGAGAGGTTCTGGTAGAGTTCCCGAACTATCGGATGTCGAAGACGCCTCTCATCGGAATCAACCGACAGAGGTTACAATTGAAGAGCCCTTCGAACCCCTCCAAGCCGAGGGGAATGCTCCGAGCGAGTCACTTGGGGCAGCAGCGGTAATTTTGGACTCGCCTACCTTTCCCGCTTTTTTCGCAGGGTAGATTCGGGAAGCTCAAGCTCTGGGGGCTCTCGATCTAGGTAGGCCTCACGATGAAGAGGATCCGTTTCGTGACCTGTTTACTGGTATCGAGGATGTTGCCAGTGCTGGTGATGAATCAGATCTTTTTCACGGTTTGCGGCAGGCTTTGAACCAGGTGAGTCTTTTAAAAATCTTTTCGTTGGTATTGCCTTTATGTTCGTCTTTCGTTAACTTTACTTCTTATTCCTTCGTAGGCTGCGGCGGTCCATCAAGAACAATGTTCTCATTCCCAGAATAAGCTGCATCGATACGCGGCCGACCTGAAACGCGCTACCGACGAAAGGAACTCTCTCAAACTTTCCTTAGGGCAGAGAGAGGAGGAAATAAAAGATCTCCGAGCCAAGCTGGCCAAGGCTTATCGAGACCAGAACGATTTGTCTGAGCAGGTAATGATGCTTTTGAAAGCTTATGGGTTCGATACCAGAACGGTAGCTAACATTTCGGTCTCACAGCTGCAGCAAAAAATCGAGATGATAGGGAAGCTGCTTGAGGAGGTCGACGTGATAAGGATGGAATCCTTGCGGTGGAAAGAAGGTATGGACCGCTTTGCTGCAGAAAAAGAGACTGCTCGAGCCCAGTTATCATCGTCTGAAACCCAACTTCAGAAAATGAAGGAAAAGGGCCTGGTTCAAGCAAGAAAAATTGAGGAGCTCGAGGCTCGGTTGGCCTCAGTGCTCGCCAAGGCCGAATCCGATGCTGAAATGGCAAAGACTTATGCGGATGCGCTCGTGGCCGTCTATCGGGCTGATGCTGAAGCTGCCCAAGTTCAGGCAAGAGAGGCAACCGAATCCGCCAATGGTCGGGCGCATTGGGTCGCCGAACTTGCTAAATGCCGATCCAGGAGAGAAAATCTCTAGGAGATTCATGCTCGCGGCTTCGATCTCACAGAGGAGATAAAAAGGGCAAAAGAACTCGAAGCTGATGCTGAGGCTCTGGTTTTCGATTATGATGATGACGACGATGGGAGCAAAAGCGGATCCGAGAACGGGGGGGAATCTGATAAAGAAGAGACCACTCCCGTTAAAATTTTTTTTTTTAATTATTTTTGTAGCCACCTATGTAGATAAATTTTGTGTATAGGCATATCTCTATGTATTGAACCACTTAATCAAACTTGAACCTCGTGGTCTCTGTAACCGAGCGAGCGTTTATTCAAACTTGGGGCAATGTAGCCCTTTAGGCTTTTGACGGTCGAGCGAGTGTTTGCTTGTGCTCGAATTAATGTAGCCCGTAGGCTATTTGGTTGAATGAGTGTTTGCTTGAACTTGAAATAAAAAATAGACCGTAGGCTTGATCGAGTGAATGATTCGAACTTGAATTAATGCAGCTCGTAGGCTATTTGGTCGAGTAAGTGTTTGCTCGAACTCGAAATAAAAAATAGCCCGTGGGCCTGGTCGAGTGAATGATTCGAACTCGAATTGACGTCGAGTGATTGTTTGCTCGAACTCGTAATGAAAAATAGCCCGTAGGCCTAGTCGAGTGAATGATTCAAACTCGAATTGATGCAGCCCGTAGGCTATTTGGTCGAGTGAGTGTTTGCTCGAACTCGAAATGAAAAATAGCCCGTAGGCCTGGCCGAGTGAATGATTCGAACTCGAATTGATGCAGCCCGTAAGCTATTTGGTCGAGTGAGTGTTTGCTCGAACTCGTAATGAAAAATAGCCCGTATGCCTAGTCGAGTGAATGATTCGAACTCGAATTGATACAGCCCGTACGCTATTTAGTCGAGTGAGTGTTTGCTCGAACTCGAAATGAAAAATAGCCCGTAGGCCTGGTCGAGTGAATGATTCGAACTCGAATTGATGCAGCCCGTAAGCTATTTGGTCGAGTGAGTGTTTGCTCGAACTCGTAATGAAAAATAGCCCGTAGGCCTAGTCGAGTGAATGATTCGAACTCGAATTGATGCAGCCCGTAAGCTATTTGGTCGAGTGAGTGTTTGATCGAACCCGAAATGAAAAATAGCCCGTAGGCCTGGTCGAATGAATGATTCGAACTCGAATTGATGTAGCCCATAAGCTATTTGGTCGAGTGAGTGTTTGCTCAAACTCGAAATGAAAAAATAGCCCGTAGGCTTAATGGTCGCATTATATCTTAATTCTTCGCATGTCATTACACGCCAGAGTTCGGGCCAATTTATACGAGCATGGCTCGCTTCGACCATTTGGCTCTTTACAATTTTCCTATCGGGACCATGTTGCTGTGAATTAACTCTCTTACAGGGCCTCGGATATCATTATAAATGCTACACGACCAGTGGTTGCCTCATTAAAAACCTTGCCGAAAAATCCATTTGGGATAAAATCGGTATAAGGAAAAAAGAGTGCAACGCGTGCTTTCTGATGAGAGATCCGTCCCTTGTTCAGACTTCTGCAGGGGTCAGTTTTGAGATATAAACGAATATGGAAAGGTTGTACCTTAACAGTAGTACCGTTTTAGATGTGATACATTCCAGTTGCTTGATAACTGTTTGCCGTTTATAACGCCGATCCTGTACGACCCCTTTCCGATGTCCTCGAGTACCTGATATGGTCCTTCCCAATTCGGTCCTAGCTTCCCTTCATTCAGATTCCGGGTATTGATGGTAATTTTTCTCAACACTAAGTCCCCAGGCTTGAAATGGCGGAGCTTGGTTCTTCGATTATAATACCTTTCGATTCGCTGCTTTTGGGCGGCCATTCGGACGAGGGCAGGTTCTCGCCTTTCGTCCGATAGTTCGAGGCTTGTGTTCATAGCCTCATTATTTGATTCTTCCATCGAGAATCAAAATCTGGCACTGGGTTCACCAACCTCGACTGGTATCAATGCTTCGGATCCATATACTAAGGAGAACGGGGTCACCCATGTACTGGATTTTGATGTTGTCCGATATGCCCAAAGGACTTCGGGTAGGATTTCTCTCCATCTCCCTTTAGCATCGTTCAATCTCTTCTTTAAGTTTTGAATGACAGTTTTATTAGTTGATTCGTCCTGCCCGTTCCCACTGGGGTAGTACGGCGTTGACAGTATCCTTCTTATCTTGTGGTCTTCGAGGAATCCTGTTACTTTGCCGCCAATGAATTGCTTTCCATTGTCACATACTATTTCGGCGGGTATCCCGAACCGGCATATGATATGATCCCAAATAAAGTCTATAACTTCTTTCTCTCTTATTTTCTCGAACACTTGTGCTTCAACCCATTTAGAAAAATAGTCAGTCATAAACAGAATGAATTTGGCTTTACCTGGGGTCGATGGCAGAGGGCCGACGATATCCATTCCCCATTTCATGAAAGGCCACGGGGATAGGATCGAGTGGAGTTGTTCTCTGGGCTGGTGGATCATTGGTGTGAACCTTTGACATTTATCACATTTACGAACAAATTCCTTCGTATCTTTGCCCATATCGATCCAATAATACCCTGCTCTGATTATTTTTTGGGCTAATGTGTCGGCTCCAGAGTGATTCCCGCAAGTACCCTCATGCACTTCCCGTAGGACATAATCGACATCCCCCGGACCCAAGCATACCGCCAATGGTCCGTCGAACGTTCTTCGGTACAGTGTTCCATCTGAAGCCAGAGTGAATCGAGCAGCCTTGGTCCGTAGGGTTCTGGAATCTTTAGGGTCCAAAGGGAGTTTTCCGTTTTTCAAATATTCGATATACTTGTTTTTCCAATCCCAGGTTAAGCTTGTAGAATTTATTTTAGCGTGTCCTTCTTCGATTACCGACCTCGAAAGTTGGACTACATTCCCTGAGCCCGTATCATCTACCTCGACCGATGACCCCAAATTCGCCAGTGTGTCGGCCTCATTATTATGTTCCCGTGGCACATGTCGTAAAGTCCGTTGCTTGAAATGATGCAAAGTGATAAGCAGTTTATCCAGATATCTCTGCATTCTACCTTCTCGAACTTCGAAAGTTTTGTTTACTTGACTTACCACCAGCAAGGAGTCGCAGTTGGCTTCAATGATTTCTGCTCCCAAATTTCTAGCTAGCTCGAGACCTGCAATCATGGCTTCGTACACGGCCTCGTTGTTAGTCAGCTTGATAGTTTTAATAGATTGTCTAATAATGCCACCTGTGGGTGGTTTCAAAACTATGCCCAGCCCGGACCCCTTTATGTTTGAAGCCCCATACGTAAAAAGGATCCATACCCCCGATGATGTACCTGATTTCAACAGTTCCTTTTCGGCTTTGGGTATGAGGGCTGGTGTGAAATCGGCCACGAAGTCTGCTAGGACTTGAGACTTGATGGCCGTGCGGGGTCGATATTCTATATTGTACCCACTGAGTTCGACGGCCCATTTGGCCAGTCGGCCTGATAACTCGGGTTTGTGCAAAATATTACGAAGTGGGTAAGTAGACAATACGCATATGGGGTGACATTGAAAATATGGCCTTAACTTCCTTGAGGCGCTTATCAGTGCAAGCGCCAACCTTTCTAGGAGTGGATATCTAGTTTCCGCCTCTCCTAAGGTTCGACTTGTATAATAAACTGGGAATTGCGTACCTTGCTCTTCTCGAACTAGGACACCACTTACGGCGACTTCCGATACTGCCAAGTACAAACAAAGTTTCTTATCAGTTTTTGGAGTGTGAAGCAGTGGTGCGCTTGATAGATATCGTTTTAGTCCTTCTAATGCTTGTTGGCACTCCGGGGTCCAAGAAAAATCGTTCTTCTTTTTGAGTAGAGAAAAAAATTTATGGCTTCGATCGGACGACCTCGATATGAATCGGCTTAGGGCGGCGATCCGACCCGTTAGTCTTTGCACGGCCTTCATGCTGTCTATGATGGTGATGCCTTCGACGGCCCTGATTTTATCGGGGTTAATCTCTATTCCCCGATGTGATACCATGAAGCCGAGGAACTTGCCCGAACCGACCCCAAAGGAACATTTTTCGGGGTTGAGCTTCATTTTGTATTTCCTAAGAATCTCGAACGTTTCCTGCAAATGAATTAAATGGTCCTCTGCGCGCAGGGATTTGACTAACATGTCATCAATATAAACCTCCATTGATTTTTCTATTTGTTCTTCGAACATTTTATTCACTAGGCGTTGGTAAGTGGCCCCTGCATTTTTTAGCCCGAAGGGCATCACATTATAACAATACGTTCCATATTTGGTGATAAATGAGGTTTTTTCCTGGTCCTCCGGGTTCATCTGTATTTGATTATACCCGGAGTAGTCATCGAGAAAAGTGAGGATCTCGTGGCCGGCCGTGGCATCGATCATGCGATCGATGTTGGGCAACAGAAAAGAATCTTTGGGGCATGCTTTGTTCAAATCCTTATAGTCCACGCACATTCTAAGTTTGTCCCATTTTTAGGGACTACAACTACGTTGGCTAACCATTCGAGATATTTTGCCTCCCGAATGGACCCTATTTTGAGAAGTTTGGTTACCTCGTCCTTTATGAAGGCGTCCTTTCTATCGGACTGGGGTCTTCTTTTTTGCTTCACCGGTCTTAACCTGTGGTCCAAACTTAGCTGATGCGTCATTATGTCCGGCGGGATCCCTGTTATATCTAAATGGGACCAGGCGAAACAATCAATGTTATTCATAAGAAATTGAACGAGTTTCTTCCTGAGTTCGGGGCTCAACCCCGTTCCCAAGTATACCTTTTGCTCGAGCCGATGCTCGATTAACATGACTTGTTCTAGCTCCTCGATCGTCGATTTTGTGGCATCAGAGTCATTGGGAATTACGAATGATCGAGGGACCCTTTGGTCCCCCTCCTCTTCGACTTTCTGGTTGTCTGGCTAGGTTGAAGTCGCTGTCTATAATTGCTATTTGGTGTCCCGTTCTCCTTCCGGGCCCGATCCTTTTATCGGCAAAAGTGAGGACACTGGTTTGGCTTCGTCGACGGCGAACATTTCTTTTGCGGCTAGTTGCTCTCTGTATACCGTTTTGACATCTCCTGACGCCGGAAATTTGAGGACCTGGTGTAGGGTCGAAGGCACGGCTCTCATGTTGTGGATCCATGGCCTTCCGAAAAGGGTGTTATACCTCATATCGCCTTCGATCATGTGAAACTTTGTTTCCTGGACAGTTCCGGCCACGTTTATTAGTAAGGCTATCTCCCCTTTAGTGGTTTCACATGCCATATTGAACCCGTTTAGGACCAGAGTTGCAGGTACGATCCGATCCTGCAGGCCGAGCTGCTCTACTACCTTCAATCGGATGATATTGGCCGAGCTACCTGGATCGATCAACACACGCTTAATTTTAGTTTTATTTACGAGTACAAATATTACCAGTGCGTCATTGTGAGGTTGGATGACCCCCTCTGCATCTTCATCATCGAAGGACAAAGTCCCCATGGGTGCGTAGTCTTGAGTCCGAGATCGCTTTTCCCTCACCATCGATGTTTTAATGCGCTTAAGCATCGGTCCCCGGGGGTATCGGTGCCGCCGATGATCATGTGGATAACGTGCTGCGGTTCTTCTTGCTTGTTCTGCTTGCTGAAATCCCTACTTCTAAAATGGCTCTTTGCCCTATCACTTAGAAACTCCCGAAGATGCCCTTTGTTAAATAGGCGAGCTATTTCCTCTCTGAGTTGCTTGCAATCTTCCGTTCTGTGGCCATGGGTACCATGATATTCGCACGTTCGATTGGGATTTCTCTGAGTAGGATTGGTTTGCATTGGTCGAGGCCATTTAGTGTCTTCGATGCGTCCGATGGCCGACACGAGAGAGGATGTGCCAACGTTGAAGTTATATTCTGATAATCGAGGTGCTTCTATATGCTCGGCATATTTGTCGAAGCTGCTCTTACTCATAAGCCCCCGAGAATTTTGTCCCCGATCAATTCTTTGACTGTTCCGAACTGCGCTGCGTGTTGAACCATTGTTTACTCGTTCGGTGACGTACGGTCGATATCGGTCTCTGTTTGACCTTTGCTCTCTGTCGATCTGCTTTTGATTAATAACTGTCTTGTTCTGATGAACAGGTCCGTACGGGGTCCCCGACTGATCATCCTCGACCCTAATTTTCGATTGATATCGGTTGTGCACATCTGCCCAAGTTACCGCCGGATACTCGATCAAATTTTTCTTCAGCCGATGTGATGCTATCGAACTTAGCTCATTCAACCCTTGGGTGAAAGCTTGTACGGCCCAGTCGTCGGTGACCGGGGGTAATTCCATGCGTTCCATTTGAAATCGGGATACGAATTCCCTCAGCATCTCTCCCTGCCTTTGCTTTACTTTGAAGAGGTCTTATTTTCTCGTTGCAACCTTTATGGCTCCAGCATGCGCCTTTACGAACGAATCTGCTAACATGGCAAAAAAATCGATGGAATTTGGTGGTAAATTGTGGTACGAAATCATAGCTCCTTTCGAGAGGGTCTCCCCGAACTTTTTCAATAGCACGGATTCGATCTCATCATCTTCCAAATCGTTGCCTTTTATTGCACAGGTGTAAGAGGTGACATGTTCGTTAGGATCAGTCGTACCATTATATTTGAGAATTTCGAGTATACGGAACTTTTTGGGGATTGGCTTCGGTGCCGCACTTGATGGAAAAAGCTTTTGTATGAATTGTTTTGAATCAAGCCCTTTTACCATTGGTGGAGCCCCCGAGATTTGATCGACCCTGGCGTTATATGTTTCCACCCTCTTGTCGTTAGCTTCGACTCGTTTTGTGAGTTCCTCGAGCAATTTAGTAATTCCGGGACTAGTCCCCGATTCCTGCTCGTTAGATTTTACTATGGCAGGCTCTGTTCTGGGGGTGACCTCTCGAAGTAACCCCTGCCGGACCTCTCGAAGTGGATTGGAAACTGGCCTGCTTTGTGCTTGAGTTTGGCTCTGTAGCCGAGCTATCGCTAATTGCTGGGCTTGCAACATCTCGAAGATCATGCGTAAGATGGCCCCGATCTCCTCTGGGTTTTGGGTGTCTTGGGCTACGGATCGAGCACCGCCCTGAGTGCTTCTTTCCGGTTCGGAATGCTGGTTTGCTTCCAAAGCAATTTATGAATTAACATCTAGTGGTATTTCGGTTCGAATCTCGGGTAGTGCCGAGTTGTTGGTTTCATCTTGAAGGCAGCTTCGTAATCGGTCGGTGAAGCCATTTGGTCGGTGGCTATTCGTAGCCGAACTTGAATTGAAGGTGTTTTTGGAAATAAGTGACCACTGTTATCCTCGGCCTCACGATGGGCGCCAAACTGTTTCCCCGAAAAATGGATATAGTTGAATTTATACGCAGTTCCGAAGATATGTGGTACAACTTAACACAAAATGCTGGGATAAATAAAAGGATGAAATAGGTTAGAGAAAACGTAATCCAGGCGAATCAATTATGAACAGTGAATTTAGGATTTAACAAAATAGAATCAATCTGAGAAACTAGAAAGATCACTCTTCTTATAGAGATAATACAGTTTTTTGATAGTCTATATCTCCAAAAAGATGCCCTACAAGAAAGATAAAACAAGCCCTTTTATAGTGAAAAGAGTTTGGCTCCAAGTATAATAAAATAAACATTCGGTGGGATACCCATGATAAATCAGCTTTTCCATAATTTCTGCCAAGATTCCCTCTAGTGGGATTACAACGGCTTTTGTCTATGAGCTCGATCTTGCTTAGAATCCTCGATTTTGGTTCGAGCTTGATTTCGGCTCGAACTCGTGATCTTGGCTTGAGCCCGATCCTGGTTCGAGCCCTCGGATGGATTCTAGGTCGATGCAGGTTGGTTTTTGGATTATCAGTACGATAGATCTACCCGCCGCCATGGTTCGATTCTTGTTCGAGTTTGATTATGATATCGATCTCAATACGGACCGGCCTCCCCGGGCTCTAGGTTAGTTCGTTCCCCTCTTCGGGATCTTTCTTCGATACACCATCCTTCGAACCATACCGGACATGCCAAGGCTGAAATCCATTTCGACCGTATACACTGAGGTACCACATGTAATCCGTTTCACTAATTTTTAGTTTAATGACATTTTATATACTGTTTTGTTGTCGTTTTTTAATTATCAAATTATTTTTAGGAGTTTTTATCAAGCTTTTTCTAAATTTATAAATATTATTTCTCGTGATGTTATGGTTAGGTGATTCATCTGATTGAGAAGTTCATGGCTGGAGCGAGTGATGCGTAGGTTAAACTTGTCACAATTTAAACTATAGAGTATCATAATTGAATTTGATAACAAGCTACAAGGTAATGAGTTTTGTTTTACAAGATGACATGTTTGCATATAACCTTCTTCTGCTTCTCTTCCTCCTTCTTACTCAATATTTTTTTTGAATTTTGAAAATCAACTTTTCAGATATAGGTATGTAGCTCCCATGGTGTGAGTTCCATAAAACTAAAACAAAGGATCATTCAAAATATGCCTTAGATATGAATATCTGTTTTCCCACTTTTAATATATGATCTTCCATAGGTCTTCTTCTTTATTTTAGGTTCTAGCGATCTGGATTATTAAAAACTTTTAGATCTTTGGAAGCCAGCAATTCAAACATAGTTTTAATAAGTTTTTACTATATTTTTGTTTTTATTTTATGCTCTTTTGAATATATATTTTGCAGCTATGTACATTTTTTATTTATTTTGCAAAGTGAAGTTTACCTAAATTAGTCTATCTACTTGAAAATTATTTAATGAAACGCCTTGTAGCTCATAAGTTATCGATTTTTATTTAAATTTTATATTTTTTTTATAGTATCATCCTTCAAGTAGAATTGAGACTAATCTTAATCTCAACATTATTTCTACTTATATTTTTGAAATATTCATAAATTTAATAATGTTAAAATTTTATCTCATTTTGTAGTACTTATATCCCTAATATAAACAACGTAACATACTTTATAATGTCTGAGTTTCATCCTCAAGATGAAGAAAATAAAAACTTTATTATAAAGGATTGTATAAAAAAAGCAACAAAAAAATTATTTATTGGAAAACAATTAGGATTTTATTTGCTAGAGGAATAATGTTTGAAAGACAACAACTTTTAATTATTTAGCATAAAAGAACCATAAACAGAGAACGCATTTAATAATATAAATTTTAGTTTGTCTTTTCTTAAATTTTTGGAGAACATTTAGTTCCATTAAAAATTAATATATTAATCAAGAGCAATCTACTATGATTGTCGGTGACTAATTAATTATTTATATGAGAGTCTAAATAGTAGTAAGATATTTAGATAAATAGCAAGGCTAACATTGTTGACAAATCCAGCGACCAAAAGCTTCTCTTCCTTCATATGACAAAACGACACAACACGATGCAAGTTGTTACGGCTCAATCTGTCATGTCTCTTATATACATACGGAAGTCTTCCTTATCTTTTTGTATAAGAAAAATGTAATTATGATAAAAAATGAATTAGCTAACAAAAAGTGGTATCTTTAATATCATAAATTGGATGAAATCAACGCTTTAGTGTAACAAGTATATTCACATATCTCCCGTTAACTATTAGATATGTTATTGTTATACACTTTTTATATTTACTCTCCTGTGTAACCTTTTTGTTTTCACGTTTTCATTTTCTTAGTGCTAGAAAATTACGTGTGAGGCACGTATATAGAGACTAGTTATTATAAAAGTATGAATACAATGTCGGTTTATAAAAATAATCATATAATATTAAGTATAATAACTCATAATAAAAGGACATAACCGGAATTCTAGATATTAGCCTTATAATCCTATTAGTTTTAGGACATAACACTACACGTTAAGAATCATACATGATTACCTTTTAGGAATCCTATTAGTATAATTATTTGCGGGCTGTCTAATTCATATAAGTATCTTTAGTTATGTAATTCTATTACTTTTAGGATATACTTCTTAAAAATTCCTATTACTAATTTAATTTAAAAACGTATTATAATGTCCTATTACTAATTTAATTTGAGAATGTATTATATTGTCCAAATCATTTAGAAAAATGAGAGTCTATATTATTATAAAAGCATAAGTACAATATTAATATATCAAAATAGCCCTAAAATATTATACGGAAGAACTCATAGGAAAAAGACATAAGTGCAATAACCTATTTTTTGGACTACAATACCTTCTATGCTAATATTTAATATTTAAAATTTTAAAATTAATAAAATTTTATCTATTAAATTCTAACTAAAAATATGTAAGAAGGTTTAATAAAATTAATTTCATAAGAATCCTCCGCATTGGCAATACATTACCACTCCATAATGTCCAGTACGAAGAAAAAATAAAAGTAATATTAAATGGACTGCATAAAGAGTTGAATTGAGAAAAAAAAATACACCCACGATAATATATTTTTATATTATATTTAAACTATTTTCCTTCTCAAATAATATTTTTTTATTAATTTTTCGTGTAATATTGACAAATACTCAACTATTAAACAAAAATTAAGAAAATATTTAAGAATATAAATATGTGAGAAAGAGAAAAAAAATAGTTGGTAAGAGTCAATACCACTAATAATTCTACAAACATAAAGATCTAAAAGTGAAATGTCATATCAATCTTTTACTCTTTAAAAATAAAATTTATGGTGGATAAAATTATAATTAAGATTAAATATTCAAAACAAGAGATGAACTAATATTAAGAGAATACTCCCAGGCTCTTATAATTGCCTGTGATGAAGCACTTATGAACTCCGGTCAATTATTTTTGAAATTCATCATATGAATAAAATTGTTATTCAAGTTTAAAAAAAAGAGCTTAAGATACATAAATTTATTCCATAAAAAGAGCGTTAAAATATAAAGTAAAAATGTTAGCATATTATTAAGAATCAAAATGTTATACAAGTGTCTGAAGAAGCACAATCAAAGCTAAATTCTAAACAAAAATAAGTTTTCAAGACTATATTATAAAGAGTCGACTTTGGTATAACAAGATTATTCTTTGTAGATGCCTCCGGTGGAATCGAAATAATATTTCTATGTCATGCATTACATACAAATATCATATCAAGAGGCATGGCACTGTTAATAATAATAGCAAGTGGTGTACCAACACCGATTTTAGTATGAGGCCACCCACTTTAGATTTGATATACCTCTTCAAACAATTTAAATAACCATCATAAATATATCAAAGCTGTAACGACCCGACTGGTCGTTTCGAGTATTTACACTCCTTTCAACTATTTGAAGTCTTAAATAGCTTCATATAATATATTATGACTTGTGTGAATCTTTGGTTTTGATTTTCAAGTGTTTCAGAATTAGTTCAGAAGAATGAATTTCATGTTTGAAGCTTTAAGTTGGAAGAGTTGACCTAGTTTGACTTTTTAGTATTTGACCTCGGATCGGGGTTTTGATAATTTTGTTAGGTCCGGATGGTGATTTTGGACTTAGGCGTATGCCCAGAATTTCATTTGGATATTTCTAGAAGGTTTCGACACCAATTGGCGAAAGTTAGAAATTGAAGGTTTGGAATATTCATAAGTTTGACCGGGAGTTGACTTTGATGATATCGGGTTCAGATCATGGTTTCGGAAATTTCAGTAGCTTTGTTATGTCATTTATGACTTGCGTAAAAAAATTGAAGTCATTCCGGATTGATTTGATATGTTTCGTAACGAGTTTTGGAAGTTGAAAGATTCAAAGTTCATTAAGTTCGAGTTGAGGTGCAATTCGTTATTTTGATATTGTTAGGTGTGATTTGAGGCCCCGAGTAGGTCTGTGTTATGTTATGGGACTTGCTGGTATATTCGGACGGGGTCCCGAGCGGCTCGAGCATATTTCGAGGTGAGTTTTGAACATGTTGGGCATTTCGACACTTTGATGATGTCCTGGAGCAGTTGAAGTGCGGACGGGGGGCACATTTTTGGAGTGCGGATGTGCGGCCGCAAACTCCCAAAGTGCGGAGGCAGTTGAAAATATGCGGACTACAGTTGAAAATGTGCGGACCGCAGAAATCCTCCTGCGGCCGTAGAAAGGAGAATCTATATGTTCGATGGTCTGACTTCGGAAGCTTATACCTTTTGATCTATAAGAGATTTGGAGATGATCCAAAATGAAAGTTATAGCCCTTGAGTCTAGTTTTCAGAAAGTTTAATCATTCATAATTTATACATTTGTACCGAAAGTTATGGTCAATTTACTGAAACCTGGTAGTGCAGTCACTGCTAGACTGTGACCGCACAATTTGGATTGTAGCAGCAGAACTTGGAATGTGCGGACCGCACAAAAAATGTGCGGTCAGCACAATGTGAGATCAGAATGTTGTACCTTATAAATGAGTGTTAGAGTATTATTTCATATTTGGACTTTGGGAGCTCGGTTTGTGGAGATTTATCGTGGGATTTTTAAGAAATTCATCGGGGTAAGTGATTCTAACTCGGATTTGGTTAACATACATGAATTTATCATTGTTTTCATTATTTACTTAGTATTTTGAGTTGAAAATTTGGAAAAATTTGTAGAAATTTCATAAAACGAATTTTTGGGATTTGAATGTCGATTCGGAGTCGGATCTGAGTGAAACTAATATGGTTGGACTCGTAATTGAATGGGTTATCGGATTTTGTGAGTTTCGTCGGATTTCGAGATGTGGGACCCATTGCCAACTTTTTGAGCAGAGTCGTGAATTTTTATAAATTATTAAATTGTAAACATTGGAGTATATTTTGATAAATTTGCACGCTGTTTGACTAGTTTCGAATCGTTTGGCTTGGAATTGAGGAGATAGGAAGGTGTTTGGAGGTTGATACGCGCGGAATAGAATTTTCGTAGTATTGTTTAGCTTGCTCGGCAGCGAATTCGGCTTGTTCGAGGTAAGTAACACTTCTAAACTTGGTTCTGAGGATATGAATCCCTGAATTTCGTGTTATATAAATTTGTCACGACCCGAAATTTCCACCTTCGGGACCATGATGGTGCCTAACATTTCACTTGCTAGGCAAGCCAATGTTAGAATAAAATTATCTATTTTAATATAATTTTAAATTAATTAATAACAAAGAAACAAATGCGGAAATAAAGTCTGAAATAAAGTGAATAATCCATAATAAACGCGATGTCTAAATACCATCTCAGAACTGGAGTCACAAGTGCATGAGCTTCTAGAATAATACAAATAAGGGTCTGAATAAAATAAAGTTGTCTGAAAGAAAACACACAACTAAAATAAAGTAGACGGGGACTTCAGAACTACGGACGTTGTGCAGTTATACCTCAAGTCTCCTCTAGGTAGCTGAAATCCGAGCAAGTCTATGGTACGCCGCTGGGACAAACTCCAAAATCTGCACAAGAAGTGCAGAGTGTAGTATGAGTACAACCGCCCCCATGTACTCTATAAGTGCCGAGCCTAACCTCGACGAAATAGTGACGAGGCTAAGGAAGGTCGCTTACATTAACCTCTACATAATAATAATAATAATAACAGGAATAGTAGTAAGACCGGTAAATAATATCAATAATTAAAGTCAATTCAGCAGTCTTAATCCTTCAACTTGTTTCCATTGCGGCGTACAACCCGCTTCAATAATATAAACTTAAAATAATTCTGTTGCGGCGTGCAACTCGTTCCCCCCAATATAAACTTTAAATAAATCTGTTGCGGCGTGCAACCCGTTTCTCCAATATATTCATTTCAATAATTCTGTTACGGCGTGCAACCCTTCCTCCAATATATTTTACCAACTCTTAAATGTAATAAAAATACTCCAATAAATACCACGTTCAATGAGAAACTATTAAGCATCAAGGCATACAATAATTATAATTTATTTATGAAGCAAACAATGATAAGTAGCAATTAATTATAAAAATCAGGGAGAAAATAGGTAGTTTAATATTTAATATGCTAAATGTCAAGTAGCAATTAAGATACATAAATCAAATAAGCATGTAACAATTATTGCAGGAATTCAAGAATTAATATTTGACAAGGATTAGGAGAGCGCAATTATGATAACAGTTAATTCGTATCTTAAAATAATTTAAGATGTTTAAATAATTAAGAAAACACTTAATTTGAAAAAATATAGGCACTCGTCACATTTTCTATACATCGTTACACATGAAATTCACATAGCAAATAATTCAATGGTTCTATTCCCTCAAGTCAAGGTTAACCACGACACTTACCTCGCTTTGCAACCAAATTCAAGATTTCAATAAACCTTTGCCACGTGAATTCGTGTCTGAAATCCTCAAATCTAGTCATAAATAATTTAAAATACTCAATACAAATCGTAGGAATTAATTCCATATGAATTTATTAATTTTCCAGATTAAAACCCGAAATTCATCTAAAACATTGACAGTGGGACCCACATCTTGAATCCCAGAAAAACTCACGAAATCCGAACACTCGTTCCGATACGAGTTCAACCATATAAAAATTATCGAATTCTGACATCGGGTTGGCTTTCAAATCTTATTTTACATTTTTGGAAGATTTTATAAAAATCTGATTTTTCTTTCATAAATTCATGGATTCATAATGTAAATGAGTATGGAATCAATGAAATATAATCAATATAGGATAAGGAACACTTACTCCAATATTTTTTCCGTGAAAATCAACCCAAAATCGCCTTACCCGAGCTCAAAATCTTGGAAAATGAAAAATGGGACGAAATCCCATTTCCAGAACTTATGTTCTGCTGTCCAGGAATTTCTTCTTCGCGAACGCGATAGCACCCTCGCGTTCGCAAAGCACATTTTTGTGCTGCCCCAGATTTCTTCTTCGCGAACGCGAGGGTAGTCTCGCGAACGCGACGCCTTGCCAAACTTGGACTTCGCGAATACTATCTCCCCTACACGAACGCGAAGCCTTATCACCTGGTGCCCAGCCAGGCCTCGCCCTTCTACGCGAACGCGAACGCTCCCACGCGTTCGCGATGTATACTGCCCTTTACCCCTTCGCGAATGTAGTCCCCTCTTCGCGAACGCGAAGAATAAATTTGTCCTGCCTCTAGTTCCTCTTCGCGAACGCGAGACCCCTATCGCGAACGCAAAGAAGGAAACCAGACAGTGCATCAGAAAAATTCCAACAAAGTTCCAAGTCCAAAATGCAACCCGTTAACCATCTGAAACTTACCCGAGGCCCCCGAGACCTTAACCAAATATACCGCCAAGTCCTAAAATATCATACGAACTTAGTCGAAATCTCAAATCACATCAAACAACGCTAAAATCATAAATCATACCACAATTCAAGCTTAAGGAACTTAAAAATTTTCAACTTCTACATTCGATGCCGAAACCTATCAAATCAAGTCCAATTGACCTCAAATTATTCACAATAGTCATAAATGACATAACAGACCTATTTTAATTTCCGAAATCGTATTCCGACCCCGATTAAATAGTTAACTCCGTGGTCAAACTTGAATATCTTTAGCCTTTAAATTCCAGGCATACGCCCAAGTCCCAAATCACGAGACGGACCTACGGAGCTCTCAAAATACTGATCCGGGTCTGTTTGCTAAAATTTTTGACCAAAATCAACTTAATTAAGTTTTAAGACTCTATTTCACTTTTTAATCAATTTTTCATATAAAAACTTTCCGAAAAATTATACGGATTGCGCACGAAAGTCGAGGAATCATAAATAGTACTTTTCAAGGTCTTAGGATACAGAATTAATTATTAAATTTAAATATGACGTTTTGGGTCATCACATTCTCCACCTCTAAAACAAACGTTCGTTCTCGAACGGAATTAGAAAAGTACATGAGCCGGTAAAAAAGTGTGGATATTTACTTAGCATGTCCGACTCAGACTCCCAGGTAGCTGCTTCTACCGGCTGACCCCTCCATTCCACCCGAACTGAAGGATAACTCTTAGAGCTCAATTGCCGGACCTGCCAGGCTAGAATAGCTACCAGCTCCTCTTCATAAGTCAAATCCTTGTCCAATTAGACTGAGCTGAAATCTAAAACATGGGACGGATCACCATAATATTTTCGGAGCATAGACACATGGAACACTGGATGAACCGCTGATAAACTAGGTGGTAATGCAAGCTTGTAGGCTACTTCGCCCACCCTTTCAAGAATTTCAAAGGGTCCAATATACCGAGGGCTCAACTTGCCCTTCTTTCCGAACCTCATTACATCTTTCATAGGTGAAACCCGGAGCAACACTCTCTCTCCCACCATAAATGCAATGTCACGAGCTTTACGGTCGGCATAACTCTTTTTCTAGATTGAGCTGTGCGAAATCGATCCTGAATAATTTTGACCTTATCCAAGGCATCCTGTATCAAATCGGTACCAAACAACCGAGCCTTTCCCGGTTCAAACCAGTCAACCGACGATCGTCATCGCCTTTCGTATAATGCCTCATTTGGAGCCATCTGAATGCTCGACTGACAGCTATTATTATAAGCAAACTTCGCAAGTGGCAAGAACTGATCCCAAGAACCTCCAAAGTCTATAACACAAGCGTGAAGCATATCTTCTAATATTTGAATAGTGTGCTTTGACTGTCCGTCTGTTTGTGGATGAAATGCTATACTCAACTCAACCCGCGTGCCTAACTCACGTTGTACATCCCTCCAGAAGTGTGAGGTAAACTGCATACCTCGATCTGAAACAATAGACACGGGCACACCGTGAAGGCGGACAATCTCACGAATGTAAATTTCAGCTAACTGCTCTGAAGAATAGGTAACTTCCACTGGAATAAAATGTGCTAACTTGGTCAACCTGTCCACAATGACCCTAACTGCGTCAAACTTTCTCTGAGTCTATGAGAGCCCAACAACAAAATCTATAGTGATACACTCCCAGTTCCGCTCAGGAATTTCTAACTTCTGAAGCAAACCACCAGGTCTCTGATGCTCGTACTTAACTTGCTGACAATTCAGACACTGAGATACATATGCAACTATATCCTTCTTCATTCTCCTCCACCAATAATGTTGCCGCAAATCTTGATACATTTTGATGGCACCTAGATGAATAGAATACCTAGAACTGTGGGCTTCTTCCACAATTAATTTATGAAGCCCATCCATATTAGGCACACAAATACGACCCTGCATTCGCAGAACTCCATCTTCCTCCATGACAACCTTTTTGGCATCACCGTGCCGCACCATGTCCTTAAGGACAAGTAAATGAGGATCATCATAATGCCTCTCTCTGATATGCTCATATAAAGAAGACCGAGCGACTGTGCAAGCTAGAACCCGACTAGGTTCTAAAACATCTAACCTCACGAACTGGTTAGCCAAAGTCTAAACATCTGCAGCTAATGGCCTCTCACAAACCGGAATATTCGCAAGACTGCCCATACTTACAACCTTTCTACTCAAGGCATCGGCCACCACATTGGCCTTTCCGGGATGATACAAAATGGTGATATCATAGTCTTTCAACAACTCCAACCATCTTCTCTGCCTCAAATTAAGATCTTTTTGTTTGAACAAATACTGAAGGCTACGATGATCAGTAAATACCTCACACGAGACACCGTAGAGGTAATGCCTCCAAATCTTCAGCGCATGAACAATGGCTGCCAATTCTAAGTCGTGAACATGATAATTCTTCTCGTGAACTTTCAACTGTCGTGACGCATATACAATCACCCTGCATCTTGCATCAATACTGCACCAAACCCAACGCGAGATGCATCATAATACACTATATAGATCTTGAACTTGTGAGTAATATCAACACTGGCGCTGTAGTCAAAGCGGTCTTGAATTTCTGAAAGCTCAACTCACACTCGTCTGGACATCTAAGTGGGGCACCCTTTTTGGTCAATCTGGTCTTAATAGTTGTTCATAATCAATAACAGAATCGTAAATTAACTTCATGTTAACAAAAATCTCGTTTCAAACCTTCACAATACTGATAACGAGATGCGAGGCATAAAGACCTTATAATTATTTACCTGAATTAACGAGTCACACTCCCTATTATTACTATAGTAAAAATTTAATTTCACAAAGGAGAACTTAAACATTAGAATTTTCCTCACAAAGATCTCGTCCTTATATAACTTCCACCGCAACTCGTAGCCCGGTTTAAACATATCAATTTATATTAAAATGCGAGGATTTTGTCCTCAGTTCTGAATCACAAGTAATATGCACATCGTGCCAATCGAAAAATTCTATTTTCTCCTTTTAAATAATTTCGGTTACACAAAATCACAACACATAATGAACCCCACACCAGTAGGGCATATATTTCACAATTTATAATTAATTATCCGGAAATTATATCAAAACTTACCGAAATGAGTAACAGAAAGCCAGCTTTAGCCTCGCAGCTCTTATTAGTGACCAACACAAAATGATAGGCATAGTTATCTCCATAAAATCTCCCAACAGGGGTAAACACATAAGTAGATTATAAAATTATGAAGCTCACTCATAAGTGGAGCACAATAGGAAGACTCGTTTCGATATTGAGAACCGAATCAACTTAAGGAAATTATTCCTTTATATTAAATCGAGGCCGTACCTGTAACGACACCATCTGATGTAGCGACCTCCGCCATACCGTAAAACAAATATATCAACGGCTGGGTCTCCACCTCTAGGACGCCTTCTACCCGTCTGTCCTCCACCCCTAACTGATCGTGTGGGTGGTGTAGTAACTTCAATGGGGCACATAGCATGAGTGCTTTGATGAAATATGTCTCTCCCAAGTCTAGGATAATTTTCTCATGATGTGCCTAGTATCATTGCATTCATAACAACCCCCTTTGCAGATTTGGCTGCTCATACTGAGTCTCTGCCAGATAACTGGAATAACCATTATAGGAAACTCATGTCAGTGGTGCATTAAAAGAACTTACTGGAGCACCCTAAATAATCCGATGTGCGGACTGGGCTGGCCGACTGCCCGAGCCCCCGCAATAATGATTTATACTCGCAGAGTAGAATCCACTGAATCCTCCAGAACCTCGAGACATTTTGGTCTCCTTAGTTTCCTCTTTCCTCACCCCGAACACGTTCTAATATCTTGGCAATTTCTACCACTAGCGGAAATGAAGTATCAACCTGTAGCTCCTGAGTCGTACAAAATTTTACGATCATAATTGAGTCCTTTAATGAGTCTGTGGACTCGCTCTCTGGCTGTAGGAAGAAAAGTAGGAATATGATGGGCTAACTTATTGAACCTGATAGCATATTTTGACACCGTCAAGGTGACCTTACGCAACCGTTCAAACCCTATGCACCACGTATTACGGAGAGTTCGGGAAATAAACTCTTTCAAAAGCGTTTATGAGAACTAAGCCAAGTGGGCGGTGTTGCATTGGCTGGTCTGCCCTCTTTATAGGCTTGCCACGAACACCGGTGGAGACTTATCTCTCCCAAGGCCAATTTCTTCTTTTGTTATGCTGACTCAACACTGCCGAGTTGGCCCATTTCTTAACATACTCTTCGATTCTTCTTTGGGGTAACCCTTACCCCTATTTATACACAATGATCACAAAAGTAGAGCTCCGTACAGACAAATCTTGGCACGAACCACATAGTACAGAATCTCGTCAACCATTGTACTTCCTCCAAAGCACCCCAAAATCCACAACTATGACGTCCACGCTGAGCAGACCTTCTGTAAATTTAAAGTTATTTCTCTAATTCCTTTGGTACTGGAGTATAGGTTTATTAAGGAGGCGGACATACTGCAAGTCCCAACATTATCCTCTACAAAATCTCAGGCCTTAAACATGTGTAAATTTTTGGGGAACCTTTCAGTACCACATATATACATTTCAGGCCAAAACTGATATAACACATGACCCCGCAATCCATCCATTGATAGTAGACTCCCCCACTCAGCGCGAAGTCATAGTTCACCACGTCCGATGATCCACAATATTAACCTTCACAGCTCATATAAAACAACCAGATACCAAGGTCCGTTGCACGTTGCACCCCCACATGATTCACTAGGTGATCTCTCAATATGTCCGCATCTTCAGTCGGAACCACACGTTGAGGCAATGTTTGAGCATCTCTGGCTCCCGCGTAGTCCATCTGCGGTATCACGAACCGTCGATGCACAACTGATACCGAGTGCGCAATGTCATACACGAGTGGATACAAAGGAATATGAGATGTATGTTTCAAGCTAAATCAATACCGCACGATAAGGAATGAAAGAAGTTGAATTATTCCTAAACTCTATAGCCTCTATGTCACGACCTAATTTCCCTTCCGTTTGGGTATCGTGATGGCACCTAGTCTTAAGGACTAGGTAAGCCTAATAATAATTAAAACAACAACATTATTTAAATAGAATCTCTAACAATTACCAAAACCAGTAGTACAAGTCATAAGCTCTACAGAGTGTTTGCAAAAAAGAAAGTCTCTAAATACAACTGTCCAGAAATAGGAATAAACAGTGCAAAACGAAAACTTGAAGGTGACTCCGAAGCCTACGAACGCATCGGTAGGCTTACCTTGAGTCTCCGCAGCAAAAGTCCACACAACTAGCTAATGAACACTTTCCTGGATCTACACAAAAATGTGCAGAAGAGTAGCATGAGCACACCACAGCGGTGCCCAGTAAGTATCAAGACTAACCTCGGTGGAGTAGTGATGAGGAACAGTCAAGACACCCACTGGTCAAATAAACTGTATAGATATAAGTACATGAACAACAGAAGTATGATGTCAACATAAAGACTATGCAATATGGCTCACAGTACAGTGATGGCAATAAGGAAGGAAACAACAAGTATCAGCGGAATATCATAAAAATGACACAGAAAGGTGAATGGAACACAACCTAAATCCGGAATCACAAATACAGCAAGGACAAGTAATAACTCAGCAACTATAACCGCTTTTACATCAAGTTTTAGTCAACAACTCCACGAGGTACCGAACCTCTGACAAATCGCAATTCACGGGTCTCAATACCTGAACTCTAACACTTGGCCTCCTGTGCCCTCATAACATCTCATAACCGCACTAATGACTCACGTGACAATAGAGTCATTCTCACATAGAAGGCAAGTGAACAAGGGTGAGCATCTATGCTCAATAATATCGAGAACACCTCTTGTCCGATAAGAGTTCTTAACTACGTGTATGCTTGTGCAAGTGTACTACCCTAGTCCATATCAACAATTAAGCATAAGGAAAAAGAACGGACATCACGTAGAATATTTTCACACAGCTTTCACAAGATAAAGCTCACACAAGTACGTATACCACTATACAAATATCAACAACAAGAATGCCCCCAGACCCCCCAGGCCACAAATCACCTGACACAGCCCACCTTGTCTCGCCACGTGTGCAATAGTAACATAAATGCCTACCTTGTCTCGCCACATGCGCAAATCCCCCCCATATATATATATATATATATATATATATATATATATATATATATATATACATACATACATACATACACGCCGCATGTGCAGATATCAATGGTAACAATAGCACAGTAGAAACCTCGTGCAACCCCATAATAACAACCGCACAGCAGAAACCTCGTGCATCACAATAATAACAACCGCACGGTATAAACCTCGTGCATCACCACAACAAGTACAATAGCAACAATGACAATAATACAAAGTACGACAAGTAAATCAACTCAAGAACTTTAATTCATAAAGAAACGGTAGAACCAATTCACAAGGAATAACCACAGTAAAGAATGTTAGGCGTAAAGAGAACATCTCAACAAAGGTAAAACTAATGTGTAGCAACGATCCCACAATATACACTTCAATAACAGGGAAGCTAACACAAATCAAATAATGCCAAATAAAACAAGTGGACTAAGATATAGGATATCTAAACTTCTTTTAAGGTTGAGGAAATTACGAAGGATATTCAACAATTCAATTAAGGATAAGAAGCGGAAAAATAATCATAACCTCAATTAAGACTGAACAATTATAGGATGAAATAATATAAATTCCAAATAAAGATAAGCAGTTATGAAAAGATAGCATGGCTATAAAAGAGATAACAGTTTCAATTAAGGCACATATGAATCAAGTAACAATAATAGTGGATCATGAAGCAATTGATTCTAATTAAGCAGGTAGATGTGAATCTAGTAATTAAGATATATAATCATAACAAGAACAACTGCATATTCAATGAATACAAGGACCTAAGAACCCTAAAAGGCCAACTTTCCACAATAAGTCTGTGCACGCACTCGTCACCTCATGTACACGGACTACAATCAACATAGAAGTCTCAAATCCTAAGGGAAAGTCCCCTACACAAGGTTATGCAAGATACTTACCTCGAACCAAGCTCAAACAGCCCGTCACAATGCCTTTTCCACGAATATCCGGCTCCGAATGACCCAAATCTAGCCAAACACAATTGCATAACATGAATACAACAATAATAGACTCATCTAATCAATGAAATCAATATTTTAACAAAAATTCCGAAATTCACCCTAAAAAGTCAACCCGGGCCCACATCTCGGAATCGAATAAAAATCATAAAATACGAACACCCATTCACTCACGAGTCCAACCATATAAGAATTACTCAAATCCGACCACAAATCCCCCTTCAAAACTCAAAATCTTCATTGAAGAAGTTCTTCCTATTTTTCCCAATTTCAACCCCAAAAATACGAAATTTAATGGAGAAACAACTATAGATTAATGCAATAAAACCAAATTTGAGTAAGAAATCGTTACCCACAAGATTCCTCTGAAAATCCCTCAAAGAATCGCCTTCTCCCGAGCTAAAAATCAAAAATGGAGTGAAAAATGAACTAACCCTTGATTCCAACCCCTTTCTGCCCAGCGATCCTCGCACCTGCGATCATTTCTCGCACGTGTGCCTACCGCACCTGCGGTCTAACCAGTCGCACCTGCGGAAGTCACTAACTCCCCAGCCTGCACACCTGCGAGCCTTCTGCGCATCTGCGGGCATCGCAGATGCAGAACTTCCTCGCATCTGCGCTTCCATCTCGGCACCTGCGAGTCCGCTGATGCACACAAATTCTCCGCACCTGCGGAGACTGCCAAGTCCAGCTCTTCTCGCACCTGCGCCTCCATCTTCGCATATGCGACCATCGCACCTGCGCCCAAGGTCTGCAGGTGCGATTACACTAGAACTCAGACCTCCCCAAAACTACGAAAATCATCTGCAACTCGTCCGAAAAACACCTGGGGCCCTCGGGACCCCGTCCAAACATACCAACAAGTTCTATACCCTAACACGGACCCACTCGAGGTCTCAAATCACATCAAACAACGTCGAAACTATGAATCGCACCATGAATCAAACTTATAAATTTTCAAATCTTCCAACTTCTAAAACCCGTGCCAAAACCTATCAAATCAACACGGAATGACGTCAAATTTTGCAGGCAAGTCCCAAATAACATAACAGAGCTGTTCCAACTCTCGGAATCGCATTCTGACCCCGATATCAAAAATTCCACTTCCGGTCTAAATCTCCAAAAATTAGACTTTTGCCATTTCAAGCCTAAATCAGCTACGGACCTCGGATTTACAATCCGGACACACTCCTAAGTCCAAAATCACCCAATGTAGCTAATGGAACCGAGGGAACTCCATTCCAGAGTTGTCTTCACAGAGTTCTGACTACGGTCAAAATCCTAAGACTTAAGCTTTCGTTTTAGGGACTAAGTGTCCCAAATCACTCTGAAATATCCGGTAACCGAATTCAACTACGCACGTAAGTCAACACACGTAAAATGAAGCTGCTTAGTGCCTTATGCCGCCAGACGAGACTTAAATTCTCAAAATGACCGGTCGGGTCGTTACACTCTGGAAGATAAGTAAAGACGTCTCAGTACCGATCCTTCAGACTCAACTAAGCATGCTCGTGACTCGTGAGACCTTCGTAACCTAATGCTCTGATACCAACTTGTCATGACCCAAAATTTCCACCTTCGGGACCGTGATGGCGCCTAACATTTCAATTGCTAGGCAAGCCAACGTTAGAATATAATTAGCCATTTTAACACAATTTTAAATTAATTAATAACAAAGAAACAAATGCGAAAATAAAGTCTGAAATAAAGTGAATAATCCATAATAAAGGCGATATCTAAATACCATCCCAGAACTGCAGTCATAAGTACACGAGCTTCTAAAATAATACAAATAAGGGTTTGAATAAAATAAAAGCTGTCTGAAAGAAAACACACAGCTAAAATAAAGTAGACGGGGACTTCAGAACTGCGGACGCTGTGCATTTATACCTCAAGTCTCCTCTAGGTAGCTAAAATCCGAGTAAGTCTATGCTACGCCACTGGGACCAACTCCGAAATCTGCACAAGAAGTGCAGAGTGTAGTATGAGTACCGACCCCATGTACTCTGTAAGTGCCGAGCCTAACCTCGACAAAGTAGTGCCGAGCCTAACCTCGACAGCTAAGGCAGGTCGCTTATATTAACCTTTACACAATAATAATAATAACAGGAATAGTAGTAAGACCGGTAAATAATATCAATAATTAAAGTCAATTCAGCAGTCTTAATCCTTCAACTTGTTTCCATTGCAGCATATAACCCGCTCCAATAATATAAACATAAAATAAATCTATTGCGGCGTACAACCCGTTCCTCCCAATATAAACTTTAAATAAATCTGTTGCGGCGTGCAACCCCTTCCACCCCAATATAAACTTTAAATAAATTTGTTGCGGCGTGCAATCCATTGCCCCCATATATTAACAACTCTTAAATGTAATAAAAATACTCCAATAAATACCACGTTCAATGGGAAACTATTAAGCATCAAGGAATACAATAATTATAATTTATTTATGAAACAAAAAATGACAAGTAGCAATTAATTATAGAAATCAGGGAGAAAATAGGTAGTTTAATATTTAATATGCTAAATGTCAAGTAGCAATTAAGATACATAAATCAAATAAGCATGTCACAATTATTGCATGAATTCAAAAATTAATATTTGACAAGGAATAGGAGAGAAACAATTATTATAACAATTAATTCGTCTCTTAAAACAATTTAAGATGTTTAAATAATTAAGCAAATAATTAATTTGACAAAATATAGGCATTCGTCACCTTGCCTATACATCGTTACACATGAAATTCACATAGCAAATAATTCAAGAGTTTTATTCCCTCAAGTCAAGGTTAACCACGATACTTACCTCGCTTTGCAACCAAATTCAAGATTCCAATAACCCTTTGCCTCGCGAATTCGTGTCCGAAATACTCAAATCTAATCATAACAAATTCAATATACTCAATACAAATCGTAGGAATTAATTCCATATGAATTTACTAATTTTCCGGATTAAAATCTGAAATACATCTTAAACATCGACAGTGGGACCCACATCTCGAATCCCGAAAAAACTCACGAAATCAGAACACCCGTTCCAATACGAGTTCAACCATATAAAAATTATCGAATTCTGATATCGGATTGGCTTTCAAATCTTCATTTAACATTTTCGAAAGATTTTATAAAAATCTGATTTTTCTTCCATAAATTCACGGATTCATGATGTAAATGAGTATAGAATCATGAAATATAATCAATATAGGATAAGGAACACTTAACCCAATATTTTCCCGTTAACATCGCCCCAAAATAGCCTTACACGAGCTCAAAATCTTGAAAAATAAAAAATGGGATGAAATCCCATTTCCAGAACTTAAGTTCTGATGTCCAGGAATTTCTTCTTCACGAACGCGATAGCACCCTCGCATTCGCGAAGCACATTTTTATGCTGCCCCAGATTTCTTCTTCGCGAACGCGGTGGCAGTCTCGCGACGCGATGCCTTGCCAAACTTGGCCTTCGCGAATGCGGTCTCCCCTACGCGAACGCGAAGCCTTATCGCCTGGTGCCCGGCCAGGCATCGATCGTCCTTCTACGCGAGCGCGAGCGCTCCCATGCGTTCGCGATGTACAGTGCCCTTTACCCCTTCGCAAATGCAGTCCCCTTTTCGCGAATGCGAAGAGTAAATTTTGCCTGCCTCCAGTTCCTCTTTGCGAATGCGAGACTCCTATCGCGAACTCCAAGACGGTAACCAGACAGTGCATCAGAAAAATTCCAGCAAAGTTCCAAGTCCAAAATTCAACCCGTTAACCATCTGAAACTCACCTGAGGCCCCCGAGGCCTCAACCAAATACACCACCAAGTCCTAAAATATCATACGAACTTAGTCAAAACCTCAAATCACATCAAACAATGCTACAACCACAAATCATACCACAATTCAAGCTTAAGGAACTTAAAAATTTTCAACTTCTACATTCGATGCCGAAACCTATCAAATCAAGTCCGATTGACCTCAAATTTTGCACACAAGTCATAAATTATATAACAGACCTATTGTAATTTTCGGAATTAGATTCTGACCCCGATATCAAAGAGTCAACTCTGTGGTCAAACTTGAAAATCTTTAGCCTTTAAATTTCTAGTTTCCGTTAAATGGTCATAACTTGAGCTAGGGACCTCCAAATTAAATTCCGGGCATACGCCCAAGTCTCAAATAGGGATACGGGCCTATCGAAAATGTCAAAATAGTGATCTGAGTCTGTTTCTAAAAATATTGACCATAGTCAACTTAATTAAGTTTTAAGACTCTATTTCACCGTTTAATCAATGTTTCATATAAAAACTTTCCGAAAAATTATACGGATTGCGCATGAAAGTTGAGGAATGATAAATAGTGATTTTTGAGGTATTAGAACACAAAATTAATTATTAAATTTAAAGATGACCTTTTGGGTCATCATATAATTATTTGGAGGTGACGCACATGTTAGGTGATGGGCATGTGGGCGTGCACCATAGAAATGGTGACTTAAATGATTCCGTAGAGTTGCATAATCAAATAATCATGTCATTACCCATATATCCTCTACGTGTTAGAGGAAATTAAGCTGATACTTATATTAAAGATCATGTTTAGGCTACGTGCCGATATTTTTGGGACCTAATGAGGTCTTATTGCTATTGAATTACTTGTTTAAATTTACTATTTTGTAGTAAGTCACATCTATCATTTTCATATCATATCTCAGTCTCTATTGTCATTTATTGATACGTCATATCATCATGTCGGATTGATTTTCATGCCATTGAGAGCCCGAGAGACAAGAGATTTTGAGTGATATTTATGGGATCGAGTTGCATGCCTCAACATATTTTTTTTATTTATGCCTGGATATGGCTATTATAGCGCTTGGGCTAAAAGAGTCCCTCCGGAGTCTGCACCCCCCACAGTGAGCGCGGTTGATTTTCTATTGAGTGATGGATCTTCCCTGGACATGGATCTTGTCCGAATCATTTATATCCGGGGATGGATCTTCCCCTAGGCTGGATTAGCCTTATACAATATTGATTGACTGTCAGTTGATATGTATATATACGGGATGGATCTTCCCTGGGCTGGATTGGCCATATACAGTACTGTGTGATTGAGTATTTTGTGATTTTGAGTGCACGAGATTTTCCACAGAGGTACATCACACACAACATGTGCATTGGCATGTAGATATAGAGATGTCATATTCCTCATATCATTCAGAGTTGATCTAATTTATTTGTACTGAGTTTAACTATTGAACTTGAAAGCATGCCTACATTTCTGTACTGTTATTTTTATACTGGACTGTACCTATTGAGCTTGTCACTACTTTCAGCCCAAAGGTTAGTCTTGTTACTTATTAAGTACATGGGGTCGGTTGCACTCATACTACACTTCTGCACCTTGCGTGTAGATTTTTGATGTTAATGTAGCTGCATACGGCGGGAGCTGGATCCGAAGATATACCTGCATTCCAGTCATTGCTGCCTCTTGTTTATGGTAGCTTTAGAATTTTTAATCTATTCATGTATACTTCAGACAAATGACGTATTTTATTTCACACCAGCTTTGTAAATTCTAATCTTTAAAGCTCATGATTTGTACTATCAGTCCTTGGGGAGTGTATAAGAGTTAGTTAAATATTAATTTAATTGGATTGTTGTTATTTGGCTTACCTAGCGGGTGAATTTAGGTGCCATCATGGCTAGTTGGATTTTGGGTCATGACAAAAGCAGAGCAATGGTGCTAAATTTATAAGGAAAGCAAAATTGATAATATGGGATGAAACACTTATGGCTAAGTGTCAAATGATCGAAATAATTGCCTGGAGTTCTAGAAATATATTGGATATTAATGAACCATTTGGTGAATTAATAATGGTTTGGGAGGTAATTTCTATCAAGTACTACCAGTAGTTCCAAAATCGACAGCATGGACTGTAAAAGCTAGCTTGCCAAAGTTATACTTATGGCCTCAAACGAAAAAGATTTAACTGACAAAAAATATAAAGTAAGAACATATCCATTATTCAGTGTCTTCTTGCTTCGTGTCAGAAACGAAGAAGAGCATCCAACAAAAGATGATTTGGTTCTTACTGAACACTTGGTTATCAATCCCAATGGTAATAGTAGTGCATTTAATAAGAGTAATATTTCTATCAATAGATTAAAACTCAATTTGTACAAATCACTTGATAGAATTAAAAAGATATCTTAGCTAGCAGAAATGAATATGTTGATCAACTAAATAAAATGTTGATTGCAAAATTTTATAGTAAAAACAAAATATTTTTCAATTTTTGGCTCAGCAGAAAATGATACCAATAATTACTACCAAGAAGAATAATTAAATACTTTAATACTAAATGGCCTTCTACTATACATGTTTGTTGTCAAGTTTCTTATTTCTTACGTATGTTAGTGTCACCGTATATATAATAGACTAAGTTAAAATTGATCCTCCATTGTATATAGGTTTATTTTGAAGAAAAATATGCCTGTCATGCTACGGAAAAACTTAGATACGCCAAATAGCTTATGTAATAACACATAGATGGTATATAGAAGTTTTGACAATAACGTCATACATGCAAAAATGTGATGACCCAAAAGGTTATCTTATGTTTTAGAACTCGAATCTGTGCTCTTAAGCCTTAAAAATCTCATTTTTGACCTCCTCAATTTGCGTGCACAGTTCGGGAAGGTTTCCGGAAAGCTTTTATGTTGAAAATTGATGAAAATAAGAATTTATGCCTTAAAAGTTAATTTTAGTTGACTTCGGTCAACACTTTTAGTAAACGGGCCCGGATTCATGTTTTGACGGTCCCGGTGGGTCCGTATCAAATTATGGGACCTGGGCGTATGCTCAGAATCGAATTCGGAGGTCCCTAGCTTAAGTTATGAATTTTTGATAAAAATTAAAAGTCTAGAAATTATTTATTTTTAAGAATTGATGGATATTTGGCATTGCTAGTATCGGGTCCGTATTTTGGTTTCGGAGCCCGGTATAGGTTCATTATGATATTTAAGACTTGTCTGTGAAATTTGGTGAGAAACAGAGTTGATTTGACGTGATTCGGACATTCGATTGAGAAAATAGTAATTTTAAAATGTTCTTGAGAATTTCATTTGATTTGGTGCTAAATTCGTAGTTCTAGGTATTATTTTGGCGATTTGATTGCGCGAGCAAGTTCGTATGAAGTTTTTATACTTGTGTGCATGTTTGGTTTGGAGACCCGAGGGCTCGGGTGAGTTTTGGATAGGCCACGGGATGTTTTGGATTTTGACTGGTATTTTGCTGCAGTAGGTGTTTTGGCATGTCCTTCTTCGCGTTTGCGAAGGTACTCTCGCGAACGTGAAGAGTAAACTGGCCAGCTGAAGTTTTCTTCTTCGCGAGCGCGAAGGCTTTGTCGCGAACGTGAAGCGATGGGGGCGTTACCCTTCGCGAACGCGACCAGCTCCTCGCGAACGCGTAGTGTTAGGCGCACCTGGGGAAGGGTTGGTCGTTCCTTCATCGCGAACGCGAGCAATGCCTCGCGAACGCGGAGGCCAGGGGGGAGTAACCATCGCGAATGCGAGCAGGATCTCGCGAACGGGAAGGCTTGGCAGCCAGTACCTTTCGCAAACGCGACAGTACTCTCGCGAACGCGATGAACACTGTCGCCCAGCACTTAACAGAATCCAAAAACGGGATTTTAGCCAAAAATTTATTTTTCTCAAAAATCAAACGGTGTTAGGCGATTTTTCAAGAGTCATTTCTTCCCCAAAGTGTTGGTAAGTGATTCTAAACCATTTTCTTTCAATTACCCATTACATTTTTTGAATTTTCAACCTAAACTCTAGAGTTTTAATGGTAGAATTAGGAGTTAAGGTAGAAACTAGGAATTTCGGGAATTTGGGGATTTAGACCTCAATTTGGGGTCGGATTCCAAAACCAATTATATATTCGGGCTCGGGGATGAATGGGTAAATGAATTTTGGTCCGAACCTCGGGTTTTGACCAAGCGGGCCCGTGGTCGATTTTTTGACTTTTTGGAGGAAAATTTGGGAAATTTAATTTATGCAATATAATTGATTCCTTTAGCAATATTTGATATTATTGAGTCATTTTTGAATAGATACGAGTGGTTTGGAGGTAAATTCCAAAGGAAAAGTTGTGATTGAGAATTAAATGGCCTTCGGAGCGAGGTAAGTGTTGTGTCTAACCCTGACTTGAGGGAATTAGAAACCTTAGATTACTTGCTAAGTGAAATCCATGTGAGCGGCGTATATGTGAGGTGACGAGTACTTATGCGCCGCCAATTTACCTGTTTTCCATGTTTTCTCTATTTTTCTTATATTGTCTCTTTCTTATGCCAAATTGCTATGTGTTATACTAGTGTTGCTCAATTTATCGTTCTTATCATGTTTACGGATTTTCTGGTGATAATTGAGTTTTTATTTCAAAGTTGAGATTGATATTATGGAACCAAATGTTGAAGTAAGGTTTGTACTTGTTATTATATCTCCCTGTTGTTATTTATGCATTGCATTATGGTAAGGGAGAGTGTTAATGCACGAAGGGTGATGCCATGCCATATTGTGAGTGTTAATGCACGAAGGGTGATGCCGTGCCTTATTGTAAGTGTTAATGCACGAAAGGTGATGCCGTGCCATATTGTGAGTGTTAATGCACGAAGGGTAATGCCGTGACATATTGTGAGTGTTAATGCACGAAGGGTGATGTCGTGCCATGATACGAGAGTTAATGCACGAAGGGTGATGCCGTGCCATGATATGAGAGTTATTGCACGAAGGGTGATGTCGTGCCATATTGTGAGTGTTAATGCACGAAGGGTGATGTCGTGCCATATTTTGAGTGTTAATGCACGAAGGGTGATGTCATGCCATGATATGAGAGTTAATGCACGAAGGGTGATGCCGTGCCGTTTCTATTAATATTATGGTGAGATTGAGAGTAAAAGCACGAAGGGTGATACCGTGTATTTTTTCTTACTGTATTCACTATTCCTGTTGATTCACTGTATATTGACTGTTTCGGTGATCATTTTGTTGTAGTTCTTTATCTTGTATTCCCCTCAGTATGTTCCCCTCCCGACATTTCCTGTTTAGTTCTTCATTTATGTTATTTGTATATACACTGTTAAATTGTACAGGTTGATTTGTAGGCACCTTGCCTTAGCCTCGTCACTACTTCGTCGAGGTTAGGATCGACACTTACCAGTACATGGGATCGGTTGTACTGATACTGCACTCTGCACTTTCTGTGTAGATTTTGATACCGGCTCGGGTTGATCGAGATTTTGCTATTGGTCCGTTGACCAGAGACTCAAGGTAGATCTGTCGGCATTCACAGACCTTGAATTTCCCATCTATCTTTTCTGTTCTACTGTTTCTTTTATTCAAACAGTTGTATTTCTTTCAGACTATTACTTGTAGTAAATTCTAGAATGCTCGTGAATTGTGACTCCAGATCCGGGTGGTAGTAATTAATACAGTTTTATGATACTCCGTACTTATTATATTTCATCTTAGTTGATTATTGTTAATTATTGAATGGGAATAAGGAAATGGGTTTAATGATTCTCTAACGTTGGCTTGCCTAGCAAGTGAAATGTTAGGCGCCATTACGGTCCCGTTAGTGGGAAATTTCGGGTCGCGAGAGTTGGTATCAGAGCACTAGGTTGCCTAGGTCTCACGATTCATGAGGAAGCTTAGTAGAGTCTTAAGGATCGGTACGGAGACGTCTGTGCTTATCTTCTAGAGGCTATGATGTTTAGGAACAAGTTTCACTTCTTTTCTTCTCTGTCGTTCGATCTTGCTTTCTCAATGCTTATTGAACTCTTCTATCTTATTATCTCGCAGATGGTGAGAACACGTACCGCTTCCTCAACTGAGAAGAAGCCAGAGCCTCCCGCGATAGCTCCTACGTGGGGCAGAGGTCAAGGCCAAGTCCGTGCCAGGGGCCGAGGCAGGGGCAGGGCTCAGCCTAGGGCCCGAGCAGCAGCCCTAGCAGTGGAGCCTCAGATAGAGCTTGACGAGGAGGTTCTAGCCTAGACTGTTCCTGCCAGACCAGCTCAGGTTCCGGAGGGGTTCATTGCTACCCCGGTACTTCAGGACGCTTTGGTCCGTTTTGTGGGCCTTATAGAGAGTGTAGCCTAGACTGTCGCATTTCCCATAGCACCAGCAGTCTCTCAGGCTGGAGGAGGAGCCCAGACTCCCATCACTCCCGCTCTGGAGCAGATAGCTCCTTAGTATTAGGCTCCAGTAGCTCAGCCAGTCGGATTAGTTCAGCCGGTTATTGCTGTACAGGTAGGAGATGGGCCAGCAATGTCTTTTGAGGCTTTATGGAGATTGGATAGGTTTACCAAGCTCTTTCCTGTTCACTTCAGTGGTGCTCCTTCAGAGGACCCCCAGGAGTATCTTGACAGCCGTCATGAGGTTCTACGAAATATGGGCATATTGGAGACCAATGGGGTCGATTTTGCTGCATTTCAGATGACTAGTTCTGCCAAGAAATGGTAGAGAGATTACTTGTTGACTAGACTAGCTGGGTCGCCTGCTCTTACTTGGGACCAGTTCTCTCAACTCTTCATAGAGAAGTTTCTGCCTATCACATTGAGAGAGTTGCGTCACCGTCAGTTTGAGCGTCTCCATCAGGGCAGTATGACTATTACTCAGTATGAGACCCATTTTGTAGATTTGGCCCATCATGCCATTCTTCTGCTTCCCACTGAGAGAGAGAGGGTGAGGAGGTTTATTGATGGACTTGCTCAGCCTATCAGATTGCAGATGGATAAGGAGACTGGGAGTGAGATTTCTTTTCAGGCGGCTGCTAATGTCGCCAGACGAGTCGAAATGGTTCTTACTCAGGGAGGTCAGGGGTCTGACAAGAGACCTCATCATTCTGGTGAGTTCAGCGGTGCCTCATCTAGAGGCAGGAGTACTTTTGGTAGAGGCAATCCTCCCAGGCCATTTCATTCAGTGCTCCAGGCATCCTACGGTGCCTCAGGTGGTCGTGGCCCCCAGATGCATTATTCCGACTAGCTAGCCTACAGTGCATCACCAGCTCCTATTAGTGCACCTCCACTCCAGAGTTATCAGGGTGGTTATTCAGGTCGATAGGGTCAGTTTCAAGGTCAGCAGTCACAGCAGCCGAGGTTATGTTATACTTATGGTGATCTGAGGCACATTGCTAGATTTTGCCCTCGAGCAACGGGCAGCTCACAGCATCAGAGTTCACGTGCCATGGTACCGGCACCAGTTGCTGCACTACCCACTCAGCCAGCCAGAAGCAGGGGTCAGGCAGCCAGAGGTGGAGGTCAGGCCGTTAGAGGTGGAGGTCAGGCCGTTAGAGGTGGAGACCGGCCAGCTAGAGGTCGTCCCAAAGATGTAGTTCAAGGTGGTGGGGCCCAGACCTCATGTTATGCTTTCCCAGCCAGGCCTGAGGCTGAGTCATCTGACGCTATTATCACAGGTACTGTTTCAGTTTGCAGTAGAGATGCTTCAGTTCTATTTGATCCGGGATCTACTTACTCCTATGTGTCATCCTATTTTGCTTCGTATTTGGTTGTGCCCCATGAGTCTTTGAGTGCTCTTGTGTATGTGTCCACACCAGTGGGAGATGCTATTGTGGTAGATCGTATTTATCGTTCGTGTGTGGTCACCATTGGGAGTCTTAAGACTCGTGTATATCTTCTACTTCTCGACATGGTTGATTTTGATGTCATACTGGGTATGGATTGGCTGTCACCTTATCATGCTATATTAGATTGTCACGCCAAGATGGTGACCTTAGCCTTGCAGGGGTTGCCTCGATTAGAGTGGAGAGGGAATCTTGGCCATTCTGCCAGCAGGGTTATCTCTTATGTGAAGGCTCGACATATGGTCGAGAAGGGGTGTCTAGCTTATTTGGCTTATGTCCGCGATTCTAGTGCGGAGGTTCCTTCCATATATTCGGTGCCGATTATTCGTGAGTTTCCAGAGGTGTTTCTTGTAGACCTGCCGGGGATGCCACCCGGCAGGCATATTGACTTCTGCATTGATTTGGCTCCGGGTACTCAGCCTATTTCCATTCTGCCATACCGCATGGCCCCGCCAAAGTTGAAAGAATTGAATGAGCAGTTGCACGATTTGCTTGATAAGGGCTTTATTAGACCTAGTGTCTCGCCCTGGGGTGCACATGTGTTGTTTGTGAAGGAGAAAGATGGATCGATAAGGATGTGTATAGATTATCGGCAGTTGAACAAAGTCACCATCAAGAACAAGTATCCATTGCCGAGGATTGATGATTTATTAGATCAGCTTCAGGGTGCCATGGTGTTTTCAAAGATTGATTTGAGATCTGGCTATCATCAGTTGAGGATTAGGGCATCCGATGTTCCTAAGACAGCTTTTCGGACTCGGTATGGGCATTATGAGTTTCTAGTGATGTCATTTGGGCTGACAAATGCCCCAACATCATTCATGGATTTGATGAACCGGGTGTTCAAACCCTACTTGGATTCATTTGTGGTTGTGTTTATTGATGATATCTTGATCTACTCCCACAATCGAGAGGAGCATGAGCAGCACCTTCGGATCATTCTTCAGACTCTGAAAGACAGTCAATTATATACTAAGTTCTCAAAATGCGAGTTTTGGTTGAGTTCAGTTTCTTTCTTCGGTCACGTTGTATCAGCAGAGGGTGTTCAGGTAGATCTTAATAAGATTAAGGCAGTCTAGAACTGGCCTAGACCCACATCAGCTATAGATATCCGTAGTTTCCTGGGTTTGGCGGGCTATTACCGTCGATTTATGGAGGGGTTTTCATCTATAGCAGCCCCGTTGACCAGATTGACCCAGTAAGGCGCCCCGTTCTGGTGATCAGACGAGTATGAAGTGAGCTTTCAGAAGCTCAAGACTGCTTTGACCACGACACTGGTATTGGTATTACCCACATGTTCAGGATCTTATACAGTATATTGTGATGCATCCCATATTGGTCTGGGTGCGGTATAGATGCAGGGTGGCAAGGTTATTGCATATGCTTCGCGGCAGCTGAAGGTTCACGAAAAGAATTACCCTGTTCATGATCTAGAGCTGGCAGCCATTGTTCATGCGCTGAAGATTTGGAGGCACTATCTTTACGGCGTGCCATGTGAGGTATTCACTAATCATCAGAGCTTGCAGTATTTGTTCAAGCATAAGGAACTCAATTTGAGGCAGAGGAGGTGGCTGGAGCTATTGAAAGACTATGATATCACCATATTGTATCATCCCGCGAAGGCCAATATGGTGGCTGATGGTTTGAGTAGAAAGTCAGTCAGTATGGGTAGCCTTGCATATATTCCTATTGGTGAGAGACCGCTTGCATTGGATGTTCAGGCCTTGGCCAACCAGTTCGTGAGGTTAGATGTTTCTGAGCCCAGTCGTGTTTTAGCTTGTACAGTTGCTCAGTCTTCTTTGGGTGGTGCCAAGCAGGTTACTGTTGGAGATGACGGAGTTTTGAGGATGCAGGGTCGTATTTGTGTGCCTAATGTGGATGGGCTTCGTGAGTTGATCCTTGAGGAGGCTCACAGTTCTCGGTATTCTATTCACCCGGGTGCTGCCAAGATGTACCAAGACCTCCGGCAGCATTATTGGTGGAGAAGGATGAAGAAAGACATAGTTGCCTAAGTAGCTCGGTGCCTAAATTGCTAGCAGGTAAAGTGTGAGCATCAGAGACCTGGTGGTTTACTTCAGAGGTTAGAGATTCCTGAGTGGAAGTGGGAGCGTATCACTATGGACTTTGTTGTTAGACTCCCATAGACTCAGAGGAAGTTCGATGCCGTGTGGGTTATAGTGGATAGGCTGACTAAGTCAGCGCACTTCATTCCTGTGGCAGTTACCTATTCCTCGGAGCGGTTAGTAGAGATTTATATTCGGGATATCATCCGTCTTCACGGTGTGCCCGTGTCTATCATTTCTGATCGAGGTACGCAGTTTACCTTGCACTTTTGGAGGGCAGTTCAGCATGAGTTGGGTACGCGGGTTGAGTTGAGCATAATATTTCATCCTCAGAAGGACAGGCAGTCCGAGCGTACTATTCAGATCTTGGAGGATATGCTCCGCGCTTGTGTTATAGACTTTGGAGGATCGTGGGATCAGTTCTTGCCCCTTGCAGCATTCACCTACAATAACAACTATCAGTCGAGCATTCAGATGGCTCCCTATGAGGCATTATATGGTAGGCGGTGTCGGTCGCTAGTTGGGTGGTTCGAGCCGGGAGAGGCTCGGTTGTTGGGCACAGACTTAGTATAGGATGCCTTGGACAAGGTCAAGATTATTCAGGATCGACTCCGCACAGCTCAGTCCAGGCAGAAGAGTTATGCCGATCGTAGAGTTCGTGATATTGCATTCATGGTCGGAGAGAGAGTGTTATTTCAGGTATCACCCATGAAGGGTGTAATGAGGTTCGGAAAGAAGGGCAAGTTGAGCCCTAGGTATATCAGACCTTTTAAGATTCTGGAGAGAGTGGGAGAGGTGGCTTACAGGCTTGCGTTGCCACCTAGTTTAGCAGTTGTTCATCCGGTATTCCATGTGTCTGTGCTTCGAAAGTATCACGGTGATTCGTCCCATGTGTTAGATTTCAGCTCTGTCCAGTTGGACAAGGATTTGACTTACGAGGAGGAGCCGGTGGCAATTCTAGCCCGGCAAGTTCGCCAGTTGAGATCAAAGAATTACCCTTCAGTTCGAGTGCAGTGGGGAGGTCAGCCTATTGAGGCAGCTACTTGGGAATCTGAGTTCGATATGCGGAGTAGATATCCCCACCTTTTCACCAGCCCAGGTACTTTTCTATGTCCGTTCGAGGATGAACGGTTATTTTAGAGGTGGAGAATATGATGACCCAAAAGGTCATCTTATGTTTTAAAACTCGAATATGCGCTCTTAAGCCTTAAAAATCTCATTTTTACCCACCTCTATTTGCGTGCGCAGTCCCGAGCAGGTTTCCGGAAAGCTTTTATGTTGAAAATTGATGAAAATAAGAATTAATGCCTTAAAGTTGATTTTAGTTGACTTCGGTCAACATTTTTGGTAAACGGGCCCAGATCCATGTTTTGACAATCCTGGTGGATCCGTATCGAATTATGGGACTTGGGCGTATGTCCGGAATCAAATTCGGAGGTCCTTAGCTTAAGTTATGAATTTTTGATGAACATTAAAAGTCTGGAAATTATTTGTTTTTAAGAATTGATTGATATTTGGTATTGTTAGTATCGGGTCCGTATTTTAGTTTCGGTACCCGGTATAGGTTCATTATGATATTTAAGACTTGTCTGTGAAATTTGGTGAGAAACGGAGTTGATTTGACGTGATTCGGACCTTCGGTTGAGAAAATAGTAATTTTAAAGTGTTCTTGAGAATTTCATTTGATTTGATGCTAAATTCGTAGTTCTAGGTGTTATTTTGGCGATTTGATCGCGCGAGCAAGTACGTATGAAATTTTTATACTTGTGTGCATGTTTGGTTTGGAGCCCCGAGGGCTTGGGTGAGTTTTGGATAGGCCACGTGATGTTTTGGACTTTGAAAATCTGGTATTTTGCTGCAGCAGGTGTTCTCGCATGTCCTTCTTCGCGTTCGCGAAGTTACTCTCGCGAACGCGAAGAGTAAACTGGGCAGCTGAAGTTTTCTTCTTCGCGAACACGAAGTCTTTGTCGCGAACGTGAAGTGATGGGGGCGTTACCCTTCGCGAACGTGACCAGCTCCTCGCGAACGCGTAGTGTTAGGCACACCTGGGGGAGGGCTGGTCGTTCCTTCATCGTGAACGTGAGCAATGCCTCGCGAATGTGAAGGCCAGGGGGCGTAACCATCACGAACGCGAGCAGGATCTCGTGAACGTGAAGGCTTGGCAGCCAGTACCCTTCGCGAACGCGACAGTGCTCTCGCGAACGCGATGAACACTGTCGCCCAGCACTTAACAGAATCCAAAAACGGGATTTTAGCCAAAAATTCATTTTTCTCAAAAACCAAAACGGTGTGAGGCGATATTTCAAGAGTCATTTCTTCCCCAAAGTGATGCTAAGTGATTCTAAACCATTTTCTTTCAATTACCCATTACATTTCTTGAATTTTCAACCTAAAATCTAGAGTTTTCATGGTAGAATTAGGGGTTAGGGTAGAAACTAGGGATTTCGGAAATTTGGAGAGTTAGACCTCAATTTGGGGTCGGATTCCAAAATCAGTTATGTATTCGGGCTCGGGGATGAATGGGTAAATGGATTTTGGTTTGAACCTCGGGTTTTGACCAAGCGGGCCCGGGGTCGAATTTTCGACTTTTTGGAGGAAATTTTGGGAAATTTAATTTATGCAATATAATTGATTCCTTTAGCAATATTTGATATTATTGAGTCATTTTTGAATATATACGAGTGGTTTGGAGGTGAATACCAAAGAAAAAGCTGTGATTGAGAATTAAATGGCCTTCAGAGCGAGGTAAGTGTTGTGTCTAACCCTAACTTGAGGGAATTAGGAACCTTAGATTACTTGCTAAGTGAAATCCATGTGAGCGGCGTATATGTGAGGTGACGAGTACTTATGCTCCGCCAATTTACCTGTTTTCCATATTTTCTCTATTTTTCTTATATTGTCTCTTTCCTATACCAAATTGCTACGTGTTATACTAGTATTGCTTAATTTATCGTTCTTATCATGTTTACGGATTTTCTTGTGATAATGGAGTTTTTATTTCAAAGTTGAGATTGATATTATGGAACCAAATGTTGAAGTAAGGTTTGTACTGGTTATTATATCTCTCTGTAGTTATTATGCATTGCATTATGGTAAGGGAGAGTGTAAAAGCACGAAGGGTGATGCCGTGTCATATTGTGAGTGTTAATGCACGAAAGGTAATGTCGTGCCATATTGTGAGTGTTAATGCACGAAGGGTGATGACGTTCCATATTGTGAGTGTTAATGTACGAAGGGTGATGCCATGCCATATTGTGAGTGTTAATGCACGAAGGGTGATGTCGTGCCATGATATGAGAGTTAATGCACGGAGGGTGATGTCGTGCCGTTTCTATTAATTTTATGGTGAGATTGAGAGTAAAAGCACGAAGTTTGATGCCGTGTATTTTTTCTTACTATATTCACTATTCCTGTTGATTCACGGTATATTGAATGCTCCGGTGATCATTCTGTTGTAGTTCTTTATCTTGTATTCCCCTCAGTATGTTCCCCTCCCGACATTTCCTGTTTAGTTCTTCATTTATGTTATTTGTATATACACTGTTAAATTGTACATGTTGATTTGTAGGTGCCTTGCCTTAGCCTCGTCACTACTTCGTCGAGGTTAGGCTCGACACTTACCAGTACATGGGGTCGGTTATACTGATACTGCACTCTATACTTTCTGTGCAGATTTTGATATCGGCTCGGGTTGATCGAGATTTTGCTATTGGCCCGCTGACCGGAGACTCAAGGTAGATCTGTCGGCGTTCACAGACCTTGAAATTCCCTTCTATCTTTTCCTTTCTACTGTTTCTTTCATTCAGATAGTTGTATTTCTTTCAGACTATTACTTGTAGTAAATTCTAGAATACTCGTGAATTGTGACCCCAGATCCGGGTGGTAATAATTAATACAGTTTTATGATACTCCGTACTTATTATATTTCATCTTAGTTGATTATTGTTAATTACTGAATGGGAATAAGGAAATGAACTGATTCTCTAACGTTGGCTTGCCTAGCAAGTGAAATGTTAGGCGCCATCACGGTCCCGTCGGTGGGAAATTTCGGGTCGTGACAAAAAAATATGATACTGGTCAATGTGCTTTTAAGTATATTCTTATCCCCGAATTCAACTTTCAACTTCCGAAACTAAGGAATATCCTTTTAAATTTGTGTGAAAATAGTTTTTAGTATGTTTATATTTTGCAAATATAATAAATAAAGCACAAGGACAAACATCCCAAATATTGGACTATATTTACCGCAATATATTTTTTTGCACGACCAACCATATGTTGCACTCTCAAGAGGTATATCAAGATCGACAACTAGAGTTCTGGTTAATGCAGAGCAACCAACGCATTAGGAGAAAACATACACAAAAATAATATTGTCCACAAAGAAGTGTTCGTTAAGATACCATCACATTAAATACTTTTAAACTCTAATATATAATTATCTAACTAACATGACAAAGTTGATCATTTGTGTAAGTTTTGATGATGTCCTTTTATTTTAAATTCATGTATTATGCTAATATAATAATATTTTTTAGCATTTAGATGATTGTTGTATTATTATACATAAAATTTCTCTCATTAATTAAAATTTTATTTGTCACGTCGCCGTTAGGCAAGCCAACGGTAAACTATCACATTAACTGTTCATTTGATTACTTTCAAAACCATAAATTTTATTAAGGAAGGAAATTTACACTTTTAAATCCATGGGAACGTACATAATTAGTAGTTTATAAAAAAGCGAAAGGCGAAAATAATATATAAATCCGTAAGCATCAAATAGCATATCCCAAAACTTGGTGTCACGAGTGCATGAGCTTTTACTAAGGAGTCCAATAATAATACAATATTTGTCTGGAATGTAAATAAGATAGGATAAACTAAATGGTACAATGAAGACTCTGTGGGCTGCGATGCGTAGCCTGGAATGCAGCTCACCATAAAGTCTCCCCAGCAGTTGCGCCTACGCGCCAAGATGACCACCAAATGGACCAGTCGGATCCTGCACATTTAGTGCAGAAGTGCAACATGAGTACGTAAATCAACGCGTACCCAGTAAGTATCTAGCCTAACCTCGGAGAAGTAGTGACGAGGGGTCGACATCGACACTTACTAGAGGTTCAATAAAACAATATGATAAATTATAAGAAGCTATGAAGCACAACAATAATAATGGGGTAAAACCGTAAGTTACATAACCTTCCAAAAATCTCTTTTAAAGATATAGATTTCTCAGTCTCGTATTCTATCTCAAGAACTCAGATGTATCATGTGCCAGTATCAAACTGATAAGGAAATACCATATAAATTGCCGGGCATCAGTGGAAGGACAATCTCATGAATATTCGGACTGCTAGCGATATAACGCACGATTATGCCGAGGTCGTTCAGCCTGATACAGAATAATGTGTATACTACCGAAGGTCGAGCGGCACGAACCATAGATGCATCTATTATACTGCCGAGGCATTCAACCCGCTCCACAAGAAAGGAAGGAAATCATCGAATTACGAGATACGTACTTACAATACAGTACATGAGAACAAAGCGAATATAACCCTTCCCGTTTCTCAAATAATTTGCTAACAACTCAAGGTAATAAGGTGTAACGACCTGACATGTCGTTTTGAGAATCTGTACTTCGCTCAGAGTTTTGAGAACTCGATCATCTTCGCATGATGTGTTATGACTTGCATAAATCTTCGATGTTGGTTTTCAAGTTATTCGGAATCGATTTGGAAGGATGAACTTCAAGATTCAAGCTCTAAGTTGGAAGAATTGACTAAGGTTGGATTTTTGGGTAAACGATCTCAGAATCGGGATTTAAAGGTTCCAGCAGGTTCGTATGATGATTTTGGACTTGGGCGTATGTTCGGATTGGGTTTTGGATAACCCGAGAGCATTTTGGCGCCAATTGTGGAAGTTAGCACTTTGGAAGAAATTCATCATATTTGGGCTGAAGTGCATTTAATGTTATCGATGTCCGTTTGGGATTCTGAGTCTGAGAATAGCTCCATATGGTGATTTTGGTATTGGGAGCGCGTCCGAAAATGGATTTGGAGGTCCTTAGGTCATTTTGGAGTCGTTTGGCAAAAGTTAGAAATTTGAAGGTTTTTGAGAAGTTTGACCAGAAGTGAACTTTTTGATATCGGGGTCGGAATCTGATTTCGGAGTTGGATCAGGTCCGTAATGTCAAATGTGACTTGTGTACAAAATTTGAGGTCAATCGGACGTCATTTGATAGGTTTCGGCATCGGTTGTGGAAGTTTCAAGTTTCAAGTTCATTGAATTCGAATTGAGGTATGATTCGCCGTTCTGATGTTGTTTTGTGTGTTTTGAGGCCTCGAGTAGGTCCGTGTTATGTTATGGGACTTGTTGGTATGTTTGGACGGGGTCCCAAGGGCTTCGGGTGTGTTCTGGGTGGGCTACGGGACAATTTTCCTCCTATTTTGAACTGCTGAATCTGTCATCTGGTTTTCCTTCATCGCGTTCGCGTCCTTGCACTCGCATTCGCGTAATGTTATTTTGGACGGTGGAATATTTCCTCTTCGCGTTTGCATCTACCCTCTCACGTTTGCGAAGTTCTGCCACCTCCTTCTTCGCGTTCGCATTCCATATGTCACGTTCGCGAAGTGCAAACTAGGCCCCAGGCACTGGTGATCATTTTACTCTTCGCGTCCGCGTGTCTCTTACGTGTTCGCGTAAGTCCTGTCCCTTGTTCATCACGTTCACATCCCGTTTCTCGCATTTGCGAAGGGTATTCTGGGCAGCTTTTGTTTTCTTCTTCGCGAACGCGATAGTTCTTCTGCGTTCGCGATGCTTAAAAGACCTGGGCAGTGTTCTTTTAAAAATTGCAATTTTGACTTCATTTTAACATTTTCAAGCACGGATTAGGGCGATTCTTGGAGCAATTTTCGTCTTATGGACTGGGGTGAGTGTTTTCTACTCATTTTTGATCTTATATCACGAATCTACCCTCATTTTTGGTAATTGGATTATGAATTTTATAGAGGAAATTTGAGGTTTTGGCCTAAAGTTCATAATATGAATTTTTGAGTTTTGAACATTGAATTGGAGTTGGATTTGAGTGAAACTAGTATGGTTGGACTCGTACTTAAATGGGTGGCCGTATTTCGTGAAATTTGTCGGGTTCCGAGGTGCGGTCACGGGGGTCGACTTTTGGGTCGATTTTTAGACTTTGTTAAAGATTGAGACTTTATGATCCGGAATAGTCTCTTACGAGTTTTATTTGTGCTTTGAAGTTATTTTGATTAGATTTGAGCCGCCTGGAGGTCATATCACCCGATGAGTTCATTTTGAGTATCGGTTTGCCTTCTTTGAGGTAAGTGTTTTGCCTAACTTTGTTGAGGGAATTTTTTCTACTATTTGATATTGTTTGCTATATGCGGGGGTGATACATATATGAGGTGACAAGCATATATGCATGTGCCAGGATAACCATGCTCGGGGGTAAAATATGTTATAAACTGTGTCTTGTAGAATCACGTGATCTTCTTGCCTCATGCCTTACTTGGCTCCTAGATACTAAGAACATAGTATTAAATGTTAGAAACCAAGACTTAGCTTATGATAACTAGATCAAATTTGATGGAAATTCTAAGAATACATTGGTGTGTTTAATTCGGTTATCAATATGCATAATCATTAATACATTGCTACGACCGATATTCTTGAGATACTAGATTCTATACTTGTGTTGTAGATCATTTGTAAAATTTGTTGGAATACTTGAATAAAAAGGTTCTTGTGGGTTTATTGTACTATTGTTGGCTTGGAAAGTTGCGATCGGGAATTCATTTGAAATATTCATTTAAACACTCCCATTGACATTATTTATGCTTCCTTCTTTGTTTGTCATTGATATATATATGCTTGGTAAGGAAAAGTGTAAAGCACGAAGGGTGATGCCGTGCCTTTGTTTATGCATTATCATATGAGGGAGAGTGTAAAGCACGAAGGGTGATGACGTACCATATTATTTGAGAGTTAAAGCACGAAGGGTGATGTCGTGCCATATTATTGAGAGTAAAAGCACGAAGGGTAATGTCGTGCATATTATTGAGAGTAAAAGCACGAAGGGTGATACCGTGCCATATTATTGTGAGTAAAAGCATGAAGGGTGATACCGTGCCATGTTATGTGAGTAAAAGTACGATAGGTGATGTCGTGCCATTATATTTATATTATTACGCTTTCATGTTATGGTGAGTTCATGGCATGAAGGGTGTTTCCATGCAAGTGAGAACGAGAGACATGCATTATGTTGTGATATTTCTTTCTTGCAGATACCTTCATGTCTTTACCTGGAGTTGTTATTGTCATGTTCATGGTTCTTATGTGATATGTCGTTACTGTTCTGTCTTTATCCTTTATCACCTTGTTGTCATGCTATCATGCCTTCTATTTGCTTAAACTTGCTAATATCATGCCTATTTCCTGTTGTTAAGATTTCATCCATGCCATCTGTTTTGTTGCACTTAAGTGTAGGTCTTCTTCCATACTAGTCGTTCATGTCCCTACTTGCTAACTTATATAGATCATGTGTCCGCTTCCTTATTTGTCATATTCGTCTTCATGCCTTCACCTTGCTAGTTAGTCGAAATTACATTCCTTTTTCCTAATCATTGTCATTACCTATATGCTTTCTGTTTAGTCTATTACTGATGTTCTCATGTACAATCTCGTCCTCCATAGTTATTTGCGTATTTCCCACTCTGTCATTTCTGTTATCGGCATTTCTGTCATTTGGTTGGTATTGCTTTACGCATAATTGGTGAGGATGAGATAAATGCACGAAGGGCATTGCCGTGCCGTTAAATTTGATGTCTTGAGTATATTTCTCACATTATGAAAGTTTTGATGTGATTGTTGTGAATTATTGGCTTTCGCTCTCAGGAAAGGATTAGGTGATATTTTGATACTTATTGAATTGTGTTTTCTTTTAGTACTCCGTTATTGCTTTGTATAATAGTTTCGTGTGCTCTACTCTATTGTACTGTAGTATAGTTTTATTGTTAGTTACATTACAGGTTTTATCAATGAGCATCTTTTAACCAAAGCCTCGTCACTACTTCGACGAGGTTAGAAAAGATACTTACTCAGTACATGGGGTCAGTTGTACTGATACTACACTTCTGCATATTACGTGCAGATATTGGTTGTTGTTGTTGCTGTGTTCTATGGTTGCCGGGATTGAAGATGTACCTGCATTCCTGTTGTAGCTGCCTCTTGTTCATGGTAGCCCTAGATTTATAAAAACTCTTTTTATGTACCTTTCAAATAGAAGATGTATTTACTTCATATCAGCTTGTAAATTCTATTCTTAGAAGCACATGATTTGTACTACCAGTCCTTGGGGATGTATAAGACTTAGATAACTCATTTGTTAAATTGTGTTATTTAATTAATTAAAAATGGGAAATCGTTAATTGGCTTACCTAGCGGGTTGGGTTAGGTGCCATCATGACTAGTGAATTCCGGGTCGTGACAGGTGGTATCAAAGCTCTAGGTTCATAGGTTCTACAAGTCATGAACAAGTGTCTAGTAGAGTCTTGCGAATCCGTATGATGATGTCCATACCTATCTTCGAGAGGCTGCAGGGCATTTAGAATAAACTTCCCATTCTTCTTTCCTTATCGTGCGACATTGATTCTGCTTGGAGCGTAACTTTTTGAATTCCTTCCATGCATTCGTTTGCGCATGCGAGCGTTCGGTATTGGCAGAGCATCGACGGCTTGTGAGTCCCTGGATGAGATGCGAGATATGATTCATATGTGCTGATGATGGGTCAATCCGGAGTACTTGAGGCCGGGTTATGACTGTGGTTTGAGCACGGGGATCTCGGTTATGTGAGCATGCGCTTTTATACTTATACATCTGGTAGTGTGCCTATGAGTGGAGATGTGGCAGGCGAGTGGTTGGGTGACTAAATGACGAGTAGGATGTGGCTGCAGACTATATTCGGGTGATTAAATGTGACGAAAGGAGTCTGTTTGAGGTGTAAAAAGGGGTAATGGACGTTGGTTTCTGTCTTTATGTGGCGTATGGTCTCGAGTTATGAGTGTATTGAAAGGCTTTCGTGTTGTTTAATTGTGAAAGGGATTTGACTCGCTTGCCTTATTGATGAGTTCAGACTCAGGAAGCTTAAGTGATGGCATAGAGGTCGTGGCTAGGGTTTAAGATTTACAGTGGATGGTGTCAAGGCTCGCGGTATTTCCATATCACTATGGATTATGCATTTCATTAACAGGAAGACTAAGTGGTGGAAGGAACGGCTTTATATTCACAGAAGGTGCCTTCAGAGCGGGTGCCTTGGTTGTGGTACTTTGGGGCGCTAAGAGGGAATGCAACGGCTTATGGGCCATAGGGCGGTGCGGTTTTTATGCTAGAACCTCTTATGGCGAGCTTTGGGGTAAGAATCATGGTGTTCTCACAAGGAGGGGTATCAACTTGAGGTTAATCTAGAAGGAACTTAGAGGAAAGCGGCGGTTTGATAGTAAATTGGATCAACACGGTAATGATAAGATCGGTTCCTTAGGTACTTATGATGTGGTGGGTTTCCACAGGTGTTTCGTGGCAATGCTCATGGGTTTTGGGCAACTGCGTGGCTTGGTTAAGTTAGAGGGATTCGGTTCTGATAGCTTGGGTATGTGCCAATGGATTTCCAGGGGTTCTCGATGATTTCTATCACGGTTTGGGGTGAATACTTCCTATTGGTGTGAGGAAACATGTTGCGTATTGGCATTTCCTCCTAGATGAGATCAAATAGAATGCTTCTGACTGAACGGGATTGAGTTTTGAATGTGCAAGGTCACGGTTCCATTTTGAAGGGAAAGTCATGAATTCTTAGACAGCACGGACAGTTTCGGACGTCTAAATGGATGTTATTACTACTTGGTATTGCATGAGAATGGTGTGCATTTTAGAAGGCGCATTGTGTTTTGACTTACGAATGCATCATTTATATTGCGATGCTCTCCTGGTTAGTCTGCTGGTGAGATTAAGATTTTGTTATATGACACGGAAGAATTTCAGAAGTATTTCTCATGGGATGATTGTATACGAGAGATGTGTTAGACATTTGGGCGGTGGAGTTGGGATCAGGTAGGGTGATTCTTGTGTTCCATAGATTTGAAGATTGGAGTTCTCAGAAACAGATTGTTTCGTGGTTGTGGACTGTGAGATATGGCCAAAACCAGCCAGATGATGGTGTGTGTTACGGTTATGTCGCTGTGGACTTTTGGAGGGCTAATCGTCCGTTCAGGGATGACCGGAGTTAATTTGGGGGCTCATTAGTAGGCCCAATAAGGATGAATATTCAGTATAGGATCGGATTTGCTTGCTCATGCGTAGTTGTTGCCACGTGTATATCATCGGGCGAAATGAATGTTATTCGCGCCTTGGTTTATGTTATATGTTTTCCTCTTAGACTATGACGGATTGTGGGGGTTATATTGTCCTTCGCACGTATATTGTAATTCAGTTTAGGCTTCATGGTACTATGGGCGAGATGGCCTTCGCGATGTTGATTTTCTTATTGCACCATAGTTGTGCTTATCCTTCTCAGTATTGTTTGTTCTTGATAATTTTCCCACGGTTGTATTTCTGTGCACACTATGGTGCTTGATATTGACGCACATATGATCAGTGAGCCGAGCGTTCTGGCTCGAGGGGTACCTTATGTGGATTGATATGATGGGATCGGGTTGCACGCCGCAACGGTACTGTGATGAAATATAACTCCTGATGTTTACCTCGTGTAGTTTTGCTTTCACCTTGTTGAAAATAGTTCATAGTAAAATGCTAAAATTTCCCTGCCTACTTAACTTGTTTAGTAGTCTTTTTATTTAGCTCTCCTACGGTTATCTGTCATGTCTGAATTATTACTCGTTGGTGTTCGGGACCGTGTTATATGGGGTTCCATATGATTACTATTGATACTAGTCGGTGGGGCTGCTTGTAATGGCTGGGATGAGGTTTCTAGACTTGAGAATGGCACTATTGTAATAGGATGAGGAAGGTTTGGAAGAATAATATTATGCTTTGGTGAGGATTCGGGCAAAATGGCCCTGGTCGGACTAGTGAGTTTCTTGGATTATTGATCAGATGAGTGGTTAAGAGGTTATGTGTGTTTCTTTCATCATTGGCGGGGTATGAAGGTTTTAAACGAGGCTCTAATCGATATGAGGTTTGCTACCGACACTGGATTTGTTTTCAGGCAGTAATGGTGGCCAACAGTTCCTATTGTGATTGTCCGAGTGATGGGCGCATCATGCGATTTCATCCTGGGGTTTATGGTTATGGCCTAATACAGCTTGTTCATGCTTATACTGTGTGTAGATGTGAGATTTGGGGCTTATAATGAATTCGGGGTGTTAGAAATTGGGTTCAAAGGTTTAAGGACCAAGGTTGAAGTAAGGATCTCTAGTTAGGTTGTGTTGGCAGGTTTATATGGGGCAAGGTGATGCGGGATCACCCCTGGGTTTATGCATAGTAAGATTATACCATGATTTGATAGCTTTAGAATGACTCCTGGCACGTTCGAGGACGACCGTATGTTTAAGTGGTGGAGGATGTAACGACCCGACAGGTCATTTTGATAATCTATACTTTGCTCAGAGTTTTGAGAGCTCGAGCATCTCCGCATGATGTTTTATGACTTGCGTAAATCGTCGGTGTTGGTTTTCAAGTTATCCGGAATCGATTTGGAAGGATGAATTTCAAGATTCAAACTCTAAGTTGGAAGAATTGACTAAGCTTGGATTTTTGGGTAAACGATCTCGGAATCAGGATTTGAAGGTTCCAGCAGGTTCGTATGATGATTTTGGACTTGGACGTATGTTCGGATTGGGTTTTGGATAACCCGAGAGCATTTTGGCGCCAATTGTGGAAGTTAGCATTTTGGAAGAAATTTATCATATTTGGGCTGAAGTGCATTTCAATGTTATCGATGTCCGTTTGGGATTCCGAGTCTGAGAATAGCTCCGTATGGTGATTCTGGTATTGGGAGCGTGTCCGAAAATGGATTTGGAGGTCCGTAGGTCATTTTGGAGTCGTTTGGCAAAAGTTAGAAATTTGATGGTTTTTGAGAAGTTTAACCGAAAGTGAACTTTTTGCTATCGGGGTCAGAATCCGATTTCGGAAGTTGGATCAGGTCCGTAATGTCAAATGTGACTTGTGTGCAAAATTTGAGGTCAATCGGACGTGATTTGATAGGTTTCGGCGTCGGTTGTGGAATTTTGAAGTTTCAAGTTCATTGAATTCGAATTGAGGTGTGATTCATCGTTTAGATGTTGTTTTATGTGTTTTGAGGCCTCGAATAGGTCTGTATTATGTTATGGGACTTGTTGGTATGTTTGGACGGGGTCCCGGGGGTCTCGGGTGTGTTCCGGGTGGGCTATGGGACATTTTCCTCCTATTTTGAACTGCTGAATCTGTCATCTGGCTTTCCTTCATCGCGTTCGCATCCTTGCACTCGCGTTCGCGTAGTGTTATTTTGGAGGGTGGAATATTTCCTCTTCGCGTTCGCACCTACCCTCTTCGTTTGTATAATCGTTTCGTGTGCTCTACTCTATTGTACTGTAGTATAGTTTTATTGTTAGTTACATTACATGTTTTATCAATGAACATCTTTTAACCAAAGCCTTGTGACTACTTCGACGAGGTTAGAAAAGATACTTACTCAGTACATGGGGTCGGTTGCACTGATACTACACTTCTGCACATTGCGTGCAGATATTAGTTGTTGTTGTTGCTGTGTTCTATGGTTGCCGGGATTGAAGATGTACCTGCATTCCTGTTGTAGCTGCCTCTTGTTCATGGTAGCCCTAGATTTATAAAAACTCTTTTTATGTACTTTTCAAACAGAAGATGTATTTACTTCATATCAGCTTGTAAATTCTATTCTTAGAAGCTCATGATTTGTACTACCAACCATAGATGCATCTATTATACTGCCGAGGCGTTCGGCCTATTCCACAAGAAAGGAAGGAACTTATCGAATTACGAGGCACATGCTTACAATACAGGTACAGGGGCATAAAGTGGATTTAACCTTTACCGTTTCTCAAATAATTGGCCAACAACTCAGGGTGATAAAGCTCGGCCTAGTATATGTGTATTTCTAAATCAATTTCAATTATAAATTTAATTATTTAAGCTAGCAAATGGAGTTCAAATAATTCAAATATTATATGACAAAAATCTTGAGTCTACCCGGACATAAACATGCTTTAGCTACGTACGGACTCTCGTCACCTCGTGCGTACGTAGTATCCACAACTAGTAGCACATAATAATTACATCACCTATGGGGGTAGTTTCCTCCTCACAAGGTTAGAAAGGAGGCTACCTCGCTCCGAAGTTCCATAACCGGCTCCAACGCCTCTCTAACACCTCAACTCAAAGCCAAACGTCCCGAAACTAGTCAAACAACATGCAAATCAATGAAAATATACTCCAATGCTTACAATTTATAAAAATTCCCAACTCCGCTCGAAAAGTCAATAAAGTCAACCCTCGGGCCCACGTGCCCGGATTCCAAAATTTTTCGAAGATAAACTTTACCCATAACATTACAAACTCAAATATATGATTTATTCCCAATTCCATGCCCAAATTCGTGGTCAAAATCTACAAATACCAAATTCTAGGTTTTCCTCCCAAAATCCTAAATTTCTACTAATTTTCATATTTAAATCTATATATAAACCATGTATTTAACTCACAATATGCGGGAATTACTTACCTTGACATAAATGATGAAAATCTTCCTCCCGAGAGCTCCAAAAATCGCCCAACCAAATAAAAATGTGAGAGAAATGGGCTAAGTATCGGATTAAAAACACCCCACTGCCCAACAACTTTTGCACCTGCGGATGCATTTGTGCGTCTGCGAGCTTTCTTCTGCGAGAAAAATCTCACTCCTGCGGAAGTCCACTGCCAGTAGCCCATTGCACCTGCGAAAATTCTTCCGCTCCTGCGCAATCGCAGGTGCGACACTGCCTCGCGAATCTGTGCATTTGCCCGCACCTGCAGCGGTGGCCTCGCTTCTGCGCACACGCAGATGCATAGCTCGTCTCCGCTTCTACGACCACACGCCCAGGCTGCCCAAGTCGCTTCTACGAGCTTCATCTCGCTTCTTCGAGGTCGCTTCTGCGACCAAACTTCCGCAGAAGCGATCGCTCCAGCAACAGAAATTCCCAGCAACATCAACAAGGCTCAAATCGATCTGAACCGCGTCCGAAACTCGCTCGAGCCACTCGGGTCTTAACCAAATATACCAACACATCCCAAAATACGATATAAACTTAGTCGAAGCCTCAAATCATGCCAAACAACATCAAAACTACGAATCGACGATCGAAACCTTTCTTTAAACTTTCAACCATTCAAACTTCGCTGAACACGTCCGAATTATACTTAAACATCCCGGAATGACGCCAAATTTTGCGTACAAGTCACAAATCACGATACAAACCTATTCCAAGGCTCGAAATCCCAAACGGGTATCGATAACTTCAAAGTACACTTCAAACCAAACATAAAAAATTCTTAAACTTTCAAAATGCCAACTTTCTACAATAAGCGCCGAAATGCTTCCGGACAACCCGATACTCAACCCGAACATACACCCAAGTCCGAAATCATCATACGAACCTATTAAAACCTTCAAATCCCGATTCCGAGGTCGTTTACTCAAAAGTCAAACCTTAGTCAATCCTTCCAATCTAAAGCTTCCGAATTTTGAAGTTTCTTTCCCAAATCAACCCCGAACTTTCCGAAATTCGATTCCGACCATACGTACAAGTTATAGTACTTGAAGTGAAGCTACTCAAGGCCTCAAACCGCTGATCGACGCGCTAGAGCTTAAAACGACCGGTCTGATCGTTACATTATTGTTCCTTCAAATAAATAAATATTTTAATTATCACGTGCCATTATTAACATGCAACACACGTTCATCGATACTAGTTATATTAAAAGCACGAAAATCCTTAGTGAAAATGTCGTTCGCCTTCTTTACCCTTTAAAAATAAAGTTAAAAATAACTAAAATTTTACTTATTAGATCTTTCCTTATTTAAATTACATAAATAGTCCTAATATTTAGGACTTTATATGAATATTTTTATTATTTGAACTATGTAGCATAACTATAATATATTTCATATATTACTTTTCCTAATATTATTTGAGAAAAAGGAAAACATGGGTCAAATGTGAAGAGCATGAAAGGCCAACAATCTTATGCAACTCTAAGTGATGCAGCAACACCGAGAGCAAGTTCCAATCGGACAAGAGTACCAAGCATAAACAACAACAGGGGTCCTTGGCAAATGGAGGCTTATGCAACTCTAGTTTCTCATGATTTTATAAGTACTAATTTCTCGGCACGTCAAGTTATGTAGTATAATTTTGTAAAATACTATAAATATTATTAAATTATCATTTGAGTAAATAATTAAGCATAAAAGAAAAATGGACAAATTTCTATGAAAAAATCAGTGTAGATTGTCGTATGGTGAATTTCTTATCATTGTAAAGATGATTGGATATCATTTGAGCTTACAAAGACGAACAATCAAAATTTAATTTGATACATATGATATATTTACTTATTTTGATTTTATGAGGTACAATCTAATCAGTGGCGTACGTAATATTTTTCATAAGTGGTGTCACAATTTGAAGAAATGAACAAATAAATAACTTATTGTAGTTGTAAGCGGTGTCATTTTCTATATTTATCCCTAATATTTTTATTTTTCTTATACATAATTAGTAAAAAAATCCAGCGAAGCGATGTCCCATGACACCGCATAAGACAAGGTGTATACGCCCCTGAATCTAATGAAACATCTCAACTAAATGATAATTTTATATAATACATCATCAAACAATATTTTTCACATGTGTAATTTTAATTTACTTTATATTCGTACTCTCTTCTCCAAGTCTATCCATCTCCCATAAGTGATTTTCTTGCTACTGACATGCAAATTACATCTAAAAAGTATGAGATTAAAACATTAGTGATAAGTATTAATTAATTATGTACAAAAATAAATCATAAGTTCGTATAAATAATTGTCAAAGATAGTGTCACCGCTAGATATTTTCCACGTGTTCCAAGGATACAAAATCATTTGAAATACTTTTGGGTGGCAATGTTATTGGCTGATTCCTTTGCAATGGTGTTATTAGTAAAAGTTATTTCAACTTCTATGTGCACTGAAGTACTGTTGGGGTTAACACGATTTAATCAACCATTATTAATATATTAGCTCTTATTTGGTCCATATAAGTTCTTTCACTTTTTCACATAATTATTAAAAGAAGTTAATTGGATATGTTTTGTACGTAGCTTGTTGACAGGGACAAAATATTTTACTAATTTTACTTTGCTTGCCATTTTGACTGAACATAATATGGTTAGGTAGAGAAAGCAAAAAAAAGTTTAATAATATATATATATATATATATATATATATATATATATATATATATATATATATATATATACCGTAATTTGTTCTTGTTTGAGATATACAATAAATTAAGATAATTTAACATCTTGTGCTGATAGTAACTATTTTTTTTAGTTAGTACATTAAAATATTTTAATTAATTAAAAATTGAAGTATTATCAATTGTGTGACCGAGTAATCCAAGTAAGATATTAGGAGAAAAAAGAGTATAGAATACAAATTTACATTGGATGCAATATAAAATTTATAGTGAAAGAATAATAATTTTCAAATGAAAGTAGGTGCCGAACAAATACAAAACTTTGAGAGTTTGTTTCAATCAAACAAACAAAAAATTTTGCAAACAAATGATTAACTTAAGCCAAATAGTATGCCTATTACCAAGTAAAACCGTCCCATATGCAAGGATATTAACTAAAAGAGCTAAGTTTTTGTAAAACAATAATGCCAAACATCTCAGAACAAAATAAAATATTGAGAAGGATCACTTTTTCTTCATTAGCGTTTGGATAGGAACGGTATCAAGTTTTAAAACTGTAATTCTTTAAATGATCTAGTTTCATAAGAGATAATATATCTTCTGTGTAACAACATTTTAAAACTAATACACCTAGGAACAAAGTGATATTCTGAAATTTTGCATCAAAGGAATCTCATTTGAATGAAACTTTCTTTATCGTATTCATTTTTGCATTTAAATTTTAATTTGCCTAGAAAAAAACTGAAATTATTAGCACTTTAAAGAAACCCTCCTCCATTTATTAGGATATTTAAAACATCCCTTAAATCATACAATAGAAAAATTTAAGGGATGGTTCAGTTGTAACATTGAAAGTGAATACATGCATGCTTAGATGACAAGAAATTTTTCAACTGCGCCAAAATAAGAATAAGTAGCACAATTTTCACTTCCTTTCCATTCACTTCCATCAGATATATTTCTGATACTGTAAATATATATAAAGTTTCATCAAATTTAATTTAACAAACAAGCACACATCTCTCATTCCCAGCAATGAACATTATAGGGTGAATTAATGATTTTATCGAACAAGTCATGTTGGATATCTTCATTTCAATTTGTTTGTCTGCCATAAATTTATTGGAGTAAGATTTAGTATTTGGAATGGTTATAAATGAGATTGAGAAATTTGTATGAAGAGAAAACAATTGGCGTATTCTATTCTTTCGGAACGAAAGAATAATGGAGAACAATGGAATGAAGATTCCATCAATTTAACATTGAACGTTAACATTAAATATTTTATACATTATAACATATAGTTCAATTTTACTTCTTTGGTTATCTTAGAATGTTTTACGACCACAAAAGATTCTAGTATCATATTTTCATTCTTTCACAAGAACTTGAATTTATTTTGTATTCTACTTATTGCAATAAGGAAATCATAAAATTCCCCTCTCAAGAATATTATAACATTCATATTTCCAATTCTTTTATTGATCATAGTTTCAATTTAGAGACAATAATGGGATAGTTGTACTACAAATTTATACTGCAACATCACTTTGAGAATAAACACTATTTTGCACCAACTTGAGATCATGATAGTAAACAATCGTTATATTTAGATATTGGTTAAGGGTTAATGTTCTTTGTGATTAGATATTTCATCCCACAATTTAAAAATGAACTTCACATGATTTTATGCATGCAAGTATGCAACATATATATTTTTGCCATCTAAATACTATTTGGCAACGAAATAACAATTATAAATATATCAAAAATGTAAATTTAGCATACATTTCAAGATCATCATTATAAGTATGTCATTTATCCTAATATTTGCAAAACATAAATTTCACAAAATCCACAAAAGGTAGAAACTTATAAGTAAATAATAAAGTAAAGTTAAGAAAACAGAACCTATTTTTTTTATCGAGTCTCACCCAAGAGATTTGCATATTGTCAAAGATTGTTGCCTTTCGTTTTTTTTCCTTTTGCATGCGGTCAACTCTTTAGACGATTTTCCATCTGCCTTATCAATGAATTTTTATCTTCTAAACGCGTTATGTAGACTCCTTTGTATGAGAAGAAGATCCACAAAGGCAACAGTCACCAATTAACACACCTTTTGACAGAAATATAACCCACATGGAAAGAGTTTGCCACTATATAATTTTTGTCACATACAGGAAAAAATATAAGTTAAACAATCGTGTCTTCCCTCCTTTGACACATTAATAACTGATACTACTATGAAAAGTTACACCTCTTCAAATAAATTTAGTATTTTTATTTAATATTTTTATAAGTAGAATATTTAAATTAATTAGAAAGGCAATTATATAATTTAACTTTTCAGTTAAAGTGTTCCTACTCTTAATATAATATAGATATAGATACTCGTTAAAGCACATTCTAAAGAATTTCTAATCACATTCATTAGTATCAATGAATCAGTAGGGATCCCATTTCACCCAGCCAGCTACAATGAATAGACAGATATACGCTTGAAAGAAAGCACAACTTACTAGTGAAAAGAAAGGCCGTTAGACTTGCTGCGCCTTTTCCTTTTGTTGATAACTGTTTGACCCAAAATCGGATTTTATATATTTTAAGGCATCTACCAATCGTTTCCATCCAAACTTGAAACAAGGAAATCAATGATAGTAACTAATGAATAAAATAAATAAAAGCAGGAATAATGAAAATCTTATCAGATGAGAGCCTCGTCGGGTTGAATAGGCAATATCATTAACAATCTTCAAGATAGTTGAACAAAGTTTGACAGCGAAATAAAGTAAACAAGATCACTGAAAAATGATTATAGTATGCTTTTTTTTTCTTTTTTTCTTTTTTTTTTTTACGATGCCCCTCTCTCGAAATGCAGAGGTGGTATTTATATGAGACACTGTCGTTCCGAGCTTCAAGCCAGGACGTCAGGGAGTTGGGTAGTGGAGAGCGAGATTCTCGATAATTGGAACAGCCTTAGCATAACATCCGATGGCCAAGATCTCAGGGTGCGGTTGACTGAGTCTGCTCTTTTCAGATACTCGACCCTTCGATAACCATAGCTTCCAATCGCTGAGCCCGGTAGCAGATCCCATCGTATATCTGCATTTCTGATTCTTACTTGCCACGTGGAATTTTCCTAGCACGCCACGTGAAAAAGGTAAATTTTACCGATGCAGAGTCTAGACCAGCTTTTGCGGACCTCGACTAATTCTACGGGGTACTTGCTATCTTCCACCAGCACATGAATCGGGTAACTCTGTTCACCAAGAGTTGGACAGCTGAAAAGAAATCACCTTTTTCAGAAGGCTCCTTGTCTAGGATAGTAAAAGCAGATTTAACGACACTTGCTAGCATCAGCTTTTTTAAGTAAACTTGCTCTATCACTAGTAGCAATGCATTTATCCTTTGCTTGAATCAACACAAGGGGATTATAAAGTATTCAGTGTAAAGCGAACTGATTGCACATGACTTGTACTTGTCAAAATAGTAACTTCTTTTCATTTTTCATGTGAAGATACAAGCAATTAAAACCACATTGGAGGATAAAACCAAGTACCAACAATTGGGAAGAAAGGTCATACCAGAGTATCAAATCCAGAAAGATCAAACACATTCTAAACAATGTTAGCTCTGGAACACATGCTTCTTAACCATAAAAGTCAGAATTGACCAGTTGGCTAAATATGCCACTCACCTAAGAAGAAATAAACCACTGGATTCAAAGAGTGCATCAGTAATGCATGATAAGAGGAACAAACTCGAAAGATGAGAAAATGGACCTTTTCATTCTGAAGATACAAAAGCAAAGTGTATGTGACAATCGTAATGTATCTAAGATGTTCGCGTTAGTCAATGAAGACCAACATTTCTCATCATGTCAACATCACACATGACATTATTCACTGCTTCTGTATTCAAGGTCAGTGAGTCCTCCAATCCAAGATGAACCAACTCTGAATGTTCTGCTCAAATATTGTAAACCAAGCAATACAGAACAACAATTTTAAGCAGTGCAGATAAATACATATCTGTTTCGAGTACCATAGTTTTTAGTTACATAGACATACAGAAATTCAGTCATTCGCCAGCTGACAAATTATTATCCATAGTTTACAAAAAAATTATTTATTCTTTTGTGCTTTTCTATCAGCATCATTTTGCTGAAACAAAAAGCCGAAGCAGTGAATCTCAAATTAGCAAATCTGCACTTAAGTTTCAAACAGAGTTGAACATTTGTTTTAAATTAAAAAAAGTGCATGAAATCAAATGTTCTCATTCCTTTCAAGCAAAGGAAAAGTGAAAGAGGAGACTGAGGAAAAATCCCAAAAGTTCAGTAGAATTTGGTGTTTAAAACAGGATACTTCTACTAAAGTAAGATTCTAAGACATAATAAAAGTAACCAAGAAGTTGCATATATGACAATGGATTAAGTAACTTCAATGGAAAGTGCCGATCATGCGAAAAGAGAAGCTCAGCTGCAAGTTCATCATTCTAAGATTTTCTGAATAACACCAGCTCCAACAGTCTTTCCTCCTTCCCTGATAGCAAACCGCATCCCTTGCTCACAGGCAACAGGCATAATAAGCTCAACCACCATGTTTACACGATCGCCAGGCATGACCATCTTAGATTCCTCTCCTTTGTCACTCATAATCGCGGTAACCTTTCCAGTCACATCAGTTGTCCTCATGTAAAACTGAGGCCTATAACCCGCGAAAAACGGAGAATGCCTGCCCCCCTCTTCCTTCTTCAACACATACACCAAAGCTTCAAACTTTGTGTGCGGAGTAATCGTTCCGGGTTTCGCCAACACCATCCCTCTCTGAATATCAATCTTCTGAATACCTCTCAACAACAACCCCACATTATCTCCTGCCATTGCTTCATCCAAAATCTTCTGAAACATCTCAACCCCTGTCACTGTAGTATTCCTAGTATCCTTCAATCCAACTATATCAACAATTTCCCCAACCTTAACAGTCCCTCTCTCTACTCTCCCCGTCGCCACAGTACCTCTACCGGTGATCGAGAAAACATCCTCAATAGCCATCAAGAAAGGCAATTCAGTTTGTCTTTGTGGGATAGGGATATATTCATCAACATTATCCATCAATTGATAAATCTTATCAACCCATTGATTTTCACCCCTTTTAATACTAGGATTAGCCATCAAAGCCTCTAAAGCTAAAAGTGCAGAACCAGAAATAATAGGAATTTCATCACCAGGGAACTCATAACTTGACAATAATTCTCTTACCTCCAACTCAACAAGCTCAAGTAACTCCTCATCATCAACTTGGTCTTGTTTGTTCAAGAAAACAACCATGTTAGGGACACCCACTTGCTTAGCTAACAAAATATGCTCTTTAGTCTGTGGCATTGGGCCATCAGCACCTGACACAACAAGAATTGCCCCATCCATTTGGGCAGCACCAGTAATCATGTTCTTGACATAATCAGCATGCCCCGGGCAGTCCACGTGGGCATAATGTCTGTTTTCCGTTTCATACTCCACCGTGGCAGTGTTGATAGTAATACCACGCGCCCTTTCTTCAGGGGCAGCATCAATTTCGTCATATTTCTTGGGGGCGGAGTTGCCCATAGAGGCAAGCGCCATGGTCAAAGCAGCTGTGAGTGTGGTCTTTCCATGGTCAACGTGGCCAATTGTACCAATGTTGACGTGGGGTTTTTTACGCTCGAATTTGCCACGTGCAGCGCGGACAGTGAACCGACGGGGGTGGGTGGTGGAAGGAGTAGTTGTTGGTGAGTGGAGGAAAAGGGTTGAAGGGGTGGGTGTAAAAGAAGAGGAAAGGACAAGCTTTGAGGAATTTGAAGGGAATACAGCAGCAGTGTTGCTGCTACTGCTTGAGAAAGAAGGGGAAAAAGGGTAAGCAAGCTTTGTAGAAGCTGTAGCTGTTGCAGAAGCTGCTGAAATTGAAGCCATGGCAGCTTTTTGCCTGAAAATGGGATTGAAGTTTTGGAGAAGAGGGTCGAAAGAGAATTGTGGTTGAAAAAAGGAAGAAGAGGAGAGGAAAGGAGAAGGATAATGATGTTATTTATCCTTGGTAGGAATAAAGAGGGCCTCTCATATATGTGGGGTTTTATCCAATCACTTACTTCTCAACTTGCAACTGTGGGGATTAGGGGGTATGGGATTTCTGTGAATTCTGTTCCCAAAATGTGACACGTAAGAAAATGGTCTAAATTTTTTACCCTGCCTTCTTCTTTTAACTTCACATAAAAAAATAAAAAAAAAATCTGTATGTTCCAAAGCCTTCTTTTTCTCCCTTTCAGCTTTCGGTAGTGTTTAATTTAATGATTGTACATGCCAAATCTACAACAATGGCTATATATTTGCTATAAAGATTGGTAGAAATTAACAGGGAGTGGGATGTATACAATAGAGTGCCAAGAAAAATCTGGTAACGTGTGCTTTAGAAAAAAGTTCCATATCAAATACTAGTATGTAATACTTAAGTACGAAGGATTGACTAAAAGTGCGAGAACAATAGGGTATATACAAAAGTTTAAACCGTGAGTTTACACCAATGATCTGTATCGAGGTTATAAAGAGCTTTAGGATAGGTAAAAGTAGTGTTTTAAAAGTAGCGGGGGTGCTGAGGGGGCGTTTATAAGCACATGAAAAAATATACTTTGTGAAGAAAAATCGGACAACAGTAGAATCATTCAGATAATATTACTTACTTTTTTCTAGTGAACACCAAGATAAAATTAAAGAAAACAGCAAACAGTAGAATCATTCACATAATATTACTTACTTGTTTACAGAAGTTATATATTAACTGGCATTATTTCAACCAATTAACATTTCCAATAGTTAAATACTCATGTAAATATGTACAAGTATACATGCCATGACTCATTTTTAGCAGCAACATGAACGCACAATATGCGTGTAATGAGAAACCTGTAGTACTGTAATTCCTGACCCTGAAATGATGGTAACTTTGACAGAAGTGAATCTGTATCTAACGATAGGTCCATGCTTTTCCCTCTAGCTTTTGATCTGCATGTGACCAATGTCAGCAACATTAATCTTTCAGCATTCTGGAATATCTTGAAACAGGGTAGTCGCATAATTGGTGCAATCCAAGAACTATCTGCAGTTGAGTGGCAAAAGGCCGCACAGTAACATCTTCACAGAGAAACTTCAGTCTTCAGGATCCATAGAATAGCAGCCTCATCCGCACTACAAATTATGGGAAGATATTTTGCAACCATAAATGCCACGGATCTCAGGAGGAAGCTTGCTTAGAATATCTGATATAGCCGAGTCATGTTTCTTCCTGAGATCATTTAGCTCCTTTTGCTGCTGACCTAGCAGCTCCTCGAGTTTATTGACAATTTGTCTGACATCAGCTGGGTAGTTGTTGCTGATCATGTTATTTCTTTCCTCGGATGAATTAGGCCCGCTTGCATAACTAAAATCCGCAGAATGATCATTATCATCAAGGTAAGAATCATGTAGAACACCGGCCTCATCATCCATGTAAGTCTCCGTTTCATAATCTTCGAGTAAGGCAGCAGCAAAATGTGAACTACCTCCGTCTCTCAGGACAACAGGTGATTGTTCATTTTCTTCGGTCCAGCTACCTTCACGAATTGGTGAATCGGTCTGTGACATGTTTGAAGGCCCCTGTCTGAGCGGAGAGCTTGCACTACTGGCTGTTTTCGGTGAATCAGACCAGTACTTCCGACCTGAAGGAAGTCTTTCCAACACAAGACTGCCCGAATGAGCAGAATCAATAGTTAAGGGGGGAACATCATCTCGGGCTCCAGAAGTACAGCTATCGGGAGCAACTTCATCAGTTATGTCATTGTTAGAGCATTCTCTCGGTGCCCAATCTGGGATATATGACCGAATTTCAGAATCAATCATTGCTGCTATTGCTGAAACATCCTGATCTGTCAGGTCCAGCTCTTCGACCATTTCACTAGCAACGGCATTTGCCGTATCAACTTGAATATCAAAGGGGAAGTGAATGTTCCTAATATGACCTGATACCACAGTTCAACTGTTATACAACCTAATTAAGGGAAGCATCTTAAGCTTGATAAAGAAACAATGAGCATGAGCAAATGGTAACCTGTTGAATCAGTTATTCGCAGTTTAAGAAATATTGTATTTAGGTCCTTCCTTTGGCCCTGCACCGTGAAATCTCTACCTCCCTCAGGTAATGGGTCCTTAGTACTTTTTCCATTATCAGACTGATCATCCCTCATTTCTGTAAAAATCTCACAGAAGTCAATAATATTAGCGGACATTTCAGGAAGTGTGCGATCCGATAATTACCTGCATGTCTGGAATTGGAGCTCAAAGATCGACCTACGTTTCCAGAATCCTCATCTGAAAGGAGAAAGGGGTCCATCAATAGTTCCTTAGCAGGCAACCGATCAGAAGCTTTCGCGATACATTTATCTATAAAGGCTTTAACTCCTGGATCCTTCACTTTTGCCAATGAGGCAGGCTTAATTCCCTTCATAGATGCAATTGGTAAAATCAGAATCTTAGCGATGTAGTATTGTAGGATGAAATTAAAAGTACCAAGAAATGCAGAGTCACCTATCTCATTATAATGATCTGCTAAAATAAAAATAGAGTTGCCGAAAAATTAAAATTACCAACCAAATTAACAAGCTCCCACTTCCCTCTTTCCGCTCAAAAGAACCCCCACCACCACCCCATAAAAAAAAAAGTTCACGCCTGTTTTGTAATTTCTAGCAATCAAACACTGAAAATTGATCATATAAACTCATGGATTTGTTGAGTAATGATCTAATATAGTAAAATAAGGTGCTCCCTAGATCCAGTCTAAACAGTTTCATCTTGCCCTGGCACAAAGTTAAAACAGGAGTTTAAATTAAACAGTACTTCAAATAATACTACGCCCCAGAATTAGAGATATAGGTTTGATAGTGATAAGCTTGAGATTTGACAAGGATCAAAGTGGATCTCATATTACTTTGATATAGTATAGTCTTCAATATGCAATAGGTACTCAGAAGGAAAGCCATTTCCCTTTATTAAAGCAAGTGACAACATTTAGTCATGATGCAAAAAGAACACAATCCTTTTGGGATGGAGGTAACTAGTGTGCTAAGTGCTAAGCACTTTTGAGGACCCCATGTTTGCCCGGAGGAGAAGACAACTGTACGTTACAAAAACCTAGCCATTTGATATGCTTCTTTTCTTTTCTTGTAAATTATTCTCCATCACTAGTATCCTTTAAATCCGAGCACAGATGTTGGAAGTTATTTTAACACCTTCAACACTAAAGAGCTCCTTTCCCTGTCACAGTAAAATCCTTACTACTCCCTCATAATCTTACTTGAGCATCTATGTTGCTATTCGTTCAGCCAAACCACTACTCTCATTACCACTTAACATACTGTGTATTATTGCAACTCATTTTAACACCTTCAACACCATGTCAGTTGCTGGATCCAGATCAAGATCTCCATTATATTGTTGGAGAAATTGATCCAGAAAAATTTAATCCAGAAAATTATCTTTCAGTTTAAGTTGTCTGTTCTGCTTCAACCTAAAGTGATGCTAGGCTGCTTCATAGAGGTTCGCTTGACCACATCATGAGCATATTTAAGTTAAGTGCAAGTCAAGCAATTAAGCCCCCATTTCTTTAACTATGAGTCATTCATATCTATTCCTTGTCAATGACACATAATTCCGATAAATGAAACAAACAATAGGCACCACGTACTTAATAACTAACAATGGATTTTTACACTAGTACACAGTATTAATTGAACTCAATAATCTTATTCATCTTCACTAAAATAACCTAACAATACAATGATTTATGTGATACATCAAGATACATACCACATTATTCAGAACAGAAGACCGGATTAGCTAATAGATACTGTTGAGTTAGCACTCATAGGAGAAAAAGATAACTCACTTATTAAACATGGAGAGAGAAAGAGAGAGTATGACAATGATTTCAGTTGGAGTAAGGTCTAAATGAAGTGGTTGATATTGCTAGCTGGAGCAATGCTAAAGAATAAAATTGACATCCAGATAGAAATTCCCAAGGTGAGGGTGGTATTTGGAGGTAAACTGATAACCAGGAAGTACTGAAAGTCCTTTTGAAAATTGTCCCCTGTGAAAAGGATCTTTACTTGAGCCGGGGGTCTATCGGAAACAACCTCTCTACCTTCAAGGTAGTAAGATCTGCGTGCACTACCCTCCCCAGAACCCACTTGTGGGATTATACTGGGTTTGGAGTTGTTGTTGTTGTCCCAGTTGAAAAGGAGGGGGCAGTGCTTCTTATTCAATGTTGACAAAACACTATTGACATATAAACCAAGTTGGGGATTGGCATTTATGTAATCTTCTGAATTTATATTGCTGAAATGGAATGTATTCCATCTAGGATAGAATCGTCCACTTATGCAAGCAGGTCATGACAATGTTGTTTAGGTAGTTTGCTAGATCAAACGAATATCAAAAAACAAACAAATGTAGGCAATTGGGCATCCAATAGGCCCCATAGCTTCAAGATATTAGCTATTAATAACACAGGTAGTTATTCAAGGAACGAATAAGTGCACAGGAGCCCTTTTGAGATAGAGCTTAATGAAATTATCTAAAATGAACTGCCAATCCAACATTTTCAGTAGGCTCATTTGAATAAGAAAATTTAAGACCAAAAGAATATTTTTCATCATCAAAAGCAGGTAGGAGTTGAACTAATGTGGATACAAGACTAAGAAATTAAAACCTGAAGTTCCTTCAATCAGCAGCTGATTCTGATTATGCATAGCCAAACTGCTTTTAAGTGGTCAACAAAATATCATTCCTATGGTAAAACCACCATTAGCTACTGAGCCCACCAAGTCAAGGACATTCATTCGACAGAGGGCTACTATCTTTCCTAAAAAGATCATGTTTGTTCACTACCTTTGCAAATTGAACATCCTGCTTTACAAAGAATGGTTATTGAAGTGAGATCGAACACCCTTTTTAACAAAAGAAAAGGTATCGGACTAAACTTACTTTTACATTCAAGGAGAGAGAGAGAGAGAGAATTTAGTTTTAAGAACTCTGGTACGGGGTATACCCTATCAATTCTTATTGTATTCAAAGACTCAAGAAAAATGAATACTAAGAACTCCAAGCACAAAAATGTTTATCTTTGACAAACTAAAATAGAAACAAGCGGAATCATTATGGTACAAATGGAGTATTCCTTTTTCTTTTGCGAACAGTAGATTCTTAGGTTGGTGAAATAAAGAGGAAAAAATGCTTCATGCAGTTTTCTTCCGAGAAACAGCTTCCAATTGCAGCATAATTGGTCCCTAAGAAATGCCTGTCAATATGCAGAAAATAGTAATGAATTCTCATTCTTTCCAATTCCAATGGGTAATATTATATCTGAGTCTTTTTGCACAACTTGCGGATTTGCCCTCTTCGTTTAAAGCTATAAGCATCCTTTGGAGATCTTCCAAGGAAGCCAATTCCAAGTAGATCCTCCCTTTCCCTCGCTCCACTTTGTTTCGCTCGACCTTGGAGTAGTGCCACTATCATCAGGTCGATGAACTTGATACTGCCATAAAACCACGAGTCCACGACAACGCACAGAAACCTGACTTCTTTGTATTTGTTCTGATAACCGGGTTAGTGTATTAAAATGTCTAAATGTAAACGCAGCATAAGTGTTTATTTTACTAATTTGCTATTATAATAATGCGCCTCTAAAGACACAGACTTAAGCCGGAGTTTCCATCCTCCCCACCCAAAGGGAAAAGGAGAAAGAGACAAAGGTCATCAACCCCCAGGAATGAACAACTTTTTTTTCTTTGATGACCGAGAAATCGGTCTGCATCGAAACTCAAGGATTCTGGGCCCGCCCTCTATCCTGCTCACTTGAATACCATGCTTAGTTCGCATGGCGCAGGGCTCGAACCCGTGACCTTAGTCACAAGTCCCTCAACCTTTGCCACTTGAACTAAGCCCTAGGGCCCAGAAAAGAACATACTTCGAAGCAATTGTGTGACTACCAACAGATAATTACCTAGAGCTTAGTAAACGAACAATCATGTAAAACTATAAATGTCATAGTTCCTTAAGAGGGGCACTAATTATAACTCTCTCTTACTGGTTCTCGTATTAGTTACATGTGTAACAAGCTCGGTACATATGATGTGTATGCACCGGCTTGAGGGGGAGTGTTAGTTTATAGATATGTATAGTGTAGTCTTGTCCCACATTGGAAGAGGAGTAATATCTCCTTGTAGTGTATAGCTATAAATAGGGACCTCTTGTATTGTATTTATCATCCAATATCAATAACATATTTTCTCCCGTGCCTTCTCACATGGTATCAGAGCATTAGTGAGAAAAGATCGTTGTGCGTCATTCCAGCGTTAACCGGGAAGAAAGAACTTAGTCATCATGTAATTTTTCCGGTGACCTAAGGCTTGTCTAAGTGAAAGTCACTTTCTGTCGGTGTTGTGCTAAAACCAACACCACCACGAGGTAGACCACCCTCCGACTACCTACCCCTGAAATTTTATCCGGCAGTAAAGCCGCCACGCTCCTCCACGCGCCGGCAACAACTTTTCCGGCGAGGGTTCCGGCCATTTTTTCGCGAAGCTTCTTCAGGACAGTGTGCTCTCCTCAAAATTCCGAGCCTACCCATCTAATTCAAATCAAATTGCGGCCACTTTTATATTTTTCCGGAGTGAACAGTGACCTTTCTGGCCATTTTTTGAAAATATTTCTTCAGGACAGCTTGCTCGCAAAGGAATTCCGAGTTTATCCATCCTGGTTACAACAAATTCCGACAACTTTGGAATTTTTCGGCGAGCTACAGTGTTTCCGGCACAGAACAGTGTTCTGTTTTCCTACTGTAAACAGTGTTTTTTAAGCTATTTCTTCAGTTTTCTCACAGGAGTTACTTATTTTCACTATTTCAAGTTAACCCTACTACTACAAATTGTAACGACATGGGAACCGATGCTTTGAATAGTCGGATGGTTTCTTTAGCAGAGTATATTGAGTTCCTTCAGTATAAAGCATGTAAGCAAACATCTTCTAAGATAGCTTCTGTTGTTCAAACAGGTAATAGCGTGACTTGTTTCTCCCAATCTTCATCCTCTGAGTCTTGGGTCATTGATTCAGGTGCATCAGATCACATTTCTGGTAACAAATCTCTTTTCACTACTATTTCGTATTCTCAATCTCTTCCAAAAGTCACAATGGCCAATGGGTCTCAAACCATGGCAACTGCAATAGGTCAAGCAAGCCCACTACCTTCCTTACCTTTAGATTCAGTCCTTTATGTTCCCAATAGTCCTTTTAATCTCATAACTGTTAGTCGCTTAGCCAAATCACTTAAATGCGCTGTTTTATTTCTTGATGACCATGTTTTTATACAGGAACGCAGTACGGGGCGGATCATTGGTACCGGGCGTGAATCAAACGGACTTTATTACCTTATCCTTGCTAAATCACATGGACTCACATCTTGTCTTCCTTCTACAACTTGTCCTGTTACTGATTCACCAGATTTATTACATAAACGGTTGGGACATCCCAGTTTGTCAAAACTTCAGAAAATGGTATCTGGTTTATCTCACTTGTCAGCTCTAGAGTGTGAGTCATGTCAGCTCGGTAAGCATACCCGCTCCCATTTCCCTCGGCGTCTTGATAATCGAGCAGAGTCACCTTTTACTTTAGTCCATTCAGATGTTTGGGGTCCTAGTCGGGTCAGTTCCACCTTAGGATTCCGCTACTTTGTCAGTTTCATTGATGATTATTCTAGGTGCACTTGGATATTTTTGATAAAAAATCGATCTGAGCTGTTTTCTATTTTCCAAACCTTCCACGCTGAAATTCAAAATCAATTTGGGGTTTCTATTCGCACATTTCGTAGTGATAATGCCCGAGAGTATTTGTCTTCCCCATTTCAACAGTTTATGAAATCTCAATTCATCAAACATCTTGTCCGTATACATCTCAACAAAATGGGGTAGCTGAAAGAAAGAATAGACATCTTATTGAAACTGCTCGTACCCTACTCATACAATCTCATGCTCTGTTGCGTTTTTGGGGGATGCCGTTCTTACATCTTGCTATCTTATTAATCGTATGCCATCTTCAGCTATCCAGAACTAAGTTCCATTCTCTGTCATGTTTCCCTACTTACCTTTGTTCTCTCTTCTACCCCGTATCTTTGGAAGCACTTATTTTGTCCATAACCTTACTCCAGGAACAGCTAAGTTAGCTCCTCGTGCTATTAAGTGCGTATTTCTGGGTTTCTCGAGAACACAAAAGGGGTATCGATACTACTCTCCTGACCTTCAGCGGTACCTTATGTCTGCTGATGTTACCTTCTTTGAAACCCAATCATACTTCACAGGTTCAGGTCATCACTTAGATATTTCTGAGGTACTACCAGTTTCATCTTTTGGAGATTCAGTCACTCCAGCTCCACCACCTACAGCTCCAGTTGTAGCTCCACCACCTATAGCTCCAGTTCCACCACCTACAGCTCCGGTTGTAGCTCCACCACCTATAGCTCCAGTTCCTCCACATAATCCAGTTCAACCTTTTGCAGCTCCACTACTCTTGACTTATCATCGTCGTCCACATCCAGCATCAAGCCCAGGTGATTCACGCCCCGCATCAGATTCTGCACCTACTGCGGACTTGTCTCCTCTTAGTCAACCAATTGCACTCTGCAAAGGTGTACAATCCACACTTAATCCTAATCCCCACTATGTCGGTTTAAGTTATCATCGTCTGTCGTCACCACATTATGCTTTTATATCTTCTTTGTCCACTGTTTCTATCCCTAAGTCTACAGGTGAGGCACTATCTCATCCAGGTTGGCGACATGCTATGATTGACGAGATGTCTGCTTTACATGCGAGTGACACTTGGGAGCTTGTTCCTCTTCCTGCAGGTAAGTCTACTGTTGGTTGTCGTTGGGTTTATGCAGTCAAAGTCGGCCCGGATGGCCAGGTTGATCGGCTTAAGGCTCGTCTTGTTGCAAAAGGATATACTCAGATTTTTGGGCTTGATTATAGTGATACTTTCTCTCCCGTGGCTAAAGTAGCATCTGTTCGTCTCTTTTTGTCCATGGCTGTTGTACGTCATTGGCCTCTTTATCAGTTAGACATTAAGAATGCTTTTCTCCACGGTGATCTTGAGGAAGAAGTTTATATGGAGCAACCACCTGGTTTTGTTGCTCAGTTTAATGGTTGTGTGTGCAGATTGCGCAAGTCATTATATGGTTTGAAACAGTCCCCTCGAGCTTGGTTTGGTAAGTTCAGCACAATTATTTAGGAGTTCGGCATGACTCGTAGTGAGGCTGATCACTCTGTGTTTTATCGGCATTCTGCTCCTAATCTGTGTATTTATCTAGTGGTTTATGTTGATGATATTGTTATTACTGGTAATGATCAGGATGGTATTACTAATCTGAAGGAACATCTCTTTCAGCACTTCCAGACTAAGGATCTGGGCAGATTGAAGTATTTTCTAGGTATTGAGGTCGCTCAGTCTAGCTCAGGTATTGTTATTTCACAGCGGAAGTATGCCTTAGACATTCTTGAGGAGACTGGAATGATGGGTTGCAGACCTATTGACTCTCCTATGGATCCGAATGCTAAGCTTCTGCCTGGACAGGGGAGCCTCTTAGAGACCCTACGAGATATAGGAGGTTGGTTGGCAAATTGAATTACTCACAGTGACTAGACCTGACATTTCTTTTCCGGTGAGTGTTGTAAGTCAGTTTATGGATTCTTCCTGTGATAGTCACTGGGATGCAGTTGTTCGCATTCTTCGGTATATAAAGTCAGCTCCAGGCAAAGGATTACTATTCGAGGATCGAGGCCACGAGCAGATTGTTGGGTACACAGATGCTGATTGGGCAGGATCACCTTTTGATAGACGTTCTACGTCTGGATATTGCGTTCTAGTAGGAGGTAATTTGGTCTCGTGGAAGAGCAAGAAACAGAATGTAGTTGCTCGATCTAGCACCGAAGCCGAATATCGGGCCATGGCTATGGCGACGTGTGAGTTAGTTTGGGTCAAGCAGTTGCTCAAGGAGTTAAAGTTCGGAGAAATCAGCAAGATGGAACTAGTGTGTGATAACCAAGCTGCTCTTCATATTGCGTCAAATCCGGTGTTCCATGAGAGGACTAAACACATTGAGATCGACTGTCACTTTGTCAGAGAAAAAATACTTTCAGGAGATATTGTTACAAAGTTTGTAAAGTCGAATGATCAACTAGCAGATATTTTCACTAAGTCTCTTACTGGTTCTCGTATTAGTTACATGTGTAACAAGCTCGGTACATATGATGTGTATGCACCGGCTTGAGGGGGAGTGTTAGTTTATAGATATGTATAGTGTAGTCTTGTCCCACATTAAAAGAGGAGTAATATTTCCTTGTAGTGTATAGCTATAAATAGGAACCTCTTGTATTGTATTTATCATCCAATATCAATAATATATTTTCTTCCGTGCCTTCTCACAAACACAAAATAACATGTACGAAGCTTGATGAACAAGAAACAACAACAACAACAACAACAACAACAACAACCCAGTGTAATCCCACAAGTGGGGTCTGGGGAGGGTAATATGTACGCAGACCTTACCTCTACCCCGAGGGGCAGAGAGGCTGTTTCCAGGAGACCCTCGGCTCAAAGAGGCAACAAGAGACACTATATTAGTACTATCAATAGACTCATAATAAAACAACATAAAGTACCATAAAATCCATAACATAACATAAATACCATAAAAACAAAGTAACAACAATATAAGAGATATAGGAAATACGAGAAAGATGTAAGGTATTAATACACAGGAGATAAAGCCCATCATCAGTAGTTGATCAATAGCATCCTAAGACTACTTCCTAACTGGCTAGTCTCACTCTAGTGCGCTGTAACAAAGACATCACAATTTCCCTAACCTACCACCTTAATGCTCGATCTCCACAATTCCCTGTTTAGGGCCGTGTCCTCAGTAACCCTAAGTCGCGTCATATCCTGCCTGATCACCTCTCCCCAATACTTCTTAGGTCTCCCCCTACCTCTCCTCGTACCCACCACTGCCAGTCGTTCACACCTTCTCACCGGTGCATCAGTGTTCCTCCTCTGAATGTGCCCGAACCATCTGAGTCTTGCTTCCCGCATCTTGTCCTCCATGGGGGCCACACCCACCTTCTCTCGAATATCTTCATTTCTAATCTTATCCTTCCTTGTATGCCCGCACATCCACCTCAACATCCTCATCTCTGCAACTTTCATCCTCTGGATGTGTGAGATCTTCACCGGCCAACACTCGGTCCCATACAACATAGCAGGCCTAACCACTGCCCTATAAAATTTACCTTTCAGTAACAGTGGCACTTTCTTGTCACACAGGACTCCCGTCGCTAACCTCCATTTCATCCACCCCACCCCTATACGGTGTGTGACATCCTCGTCGATCTCCCCGGACCCCTGAATAAACGACCCCAGGTACTTGAAACTACCCCTCTTAGGGATGACTTGAGAATCAAGCCTCACTTCCACTCCCGCTTCCGTCGGCTCTGCCCCAAATTTGCACTCAAGGTATTCCGTCTTCGTCCTGCTCAACCTGAAACCTTTGGACTCAAGGGTGTGTCTCCAAACCTCTAACCTCTCGCTGACGCCGCGTCGTGTCTCGTCGATTAGAACTATGTCATCAGCAAATAGCATGCACCATGGCACCTCCCCCTGAATATGATGTGTTATAGCATCCATCACCAGGGCAAATAGGAAAGGGCTGAACGCAGACCCTTGATGCAATCCTGTAATAATCGGAAAATAATCTGAATCGCCTCCTGCTGTCCTAACCCGAGTCTTAGCTCCATCATACATGTCCTTAATCGCCCTAATGTAGGCAATCGGGACCCCTTTAGCCTCTAAGCATCTCCATAAGACCTCCCTAGGAACCTTGTCGTACGCTTTCTCTAGATCGATAAACACCATGTGGAGATCCTTCTTCTTATCCCTGTATTGTTCCATCGTCCTCCTAATAAGGTGGATAGCTTCTGTGGTAGATCGCCCCGGCATGAACCCGAACTGGTTGTCTGAAATAGACACCGTCCTTCGCACTCTCATTTCTACCACTCTCTCCCAGACTTTCATGGTATGACTTAGTAATTTAATACCCCTATAGTTGTTACAGATCTGGATATCGCCTTTGTTCTTATACAACGGGACTTGATGAACAAGAAAGAAAGATAGAAAGAGAGCATGGGAAGAAAGATGCAAATTCTTACTGCTGTCACTTTCTTATATATTTGAGCAGCATTGGAACACTCAACATAAGGATACTCAAAAGTCACGAGCTCCAGCAGGCACATACCAAAGGCATAGATATCTACTAGCTCATTGTATTCCTCCTCATAAAGTTCTGGTGCCATGAATTCTGGTGTACCTGAGATCAAATATAGAATTGCATTTTTCAGCAACCATCTAAACCACCAATGAACAGCCAATTGAAACCTAGAGGACAGTTGCAAAATTAGAAAAACTGAGGACCTCACCAATGACACTATGAGCAGCGCGAGCCTTACAAAGAATTGCAGCAAGTCCCAAGTCACCAATCTTAACCTCCCCTTGGTTACCATTGATAAAAATGTTATCACACTTAAGGTCACGATGAATAATTGGAGGGTCATGACCATGTAGATATGAGAGACCCTCCAATATCTGCCTAGACCAATTCTTGAGTGCTCTAACATCAACCTTCTTATGTTTCTTACGGTACCTACACGAGCATACAAAAAGACCAGTCCACAATTCAATGTTTCAAAAAATATGGGTATTGGGTTGAGAAAAGGAAGAAAAACCACATAGCCATACTGTCTTAAAGTCCCGGAAGTGAAAATTTCAGTAATGATATTGATATTCTCATTTTTTGAGTCAACCCACGAGTTATAGAATTTGATGATATTCTTGTGCTTGAGGGTTTTAAGCAAATGAACTTCAGAATATAGACGCTCCAAGTCCACAGAATTCCTCAAGAGATCAGCCACTTTAACTTGATTCCAAGCAACTTCAATCCCCTCTAATTCATCAAATGCTCGATAACTAGATTTCCAATAGTAAGTCAAGAATGGACAAAAAATCGCACTTGACAAAATTCATTAATGGGGAAAAAAGCAGTAAAACAATACTCCCTTCATCTCAATTTATATGACAAAATTTCCAGAATATCTGTAACAATATTATTATACAATTTTCACAAATATTAAGAATTCAAAGTCATTTAACTATTCAAAGTCAATACCTTTATGTAATGTTTTCTCTATCAATCTAACTTTTAAACTATTACTTTATTTTTCTTCCGTTATTACTAGTATAATATACTCCCTCTGTTCCATTTTATGTGGCACTATTTCCTTATTAGTTTGTTCCAAAAAGAATAACATCTTCCTATATTTTCGAAACAATTTAACTTTAACCTTCTTATTTCACCCTTAATGACATGCTTTTATGGCCACAAAACTCCATGGCATGTTTAAGACCACAAGTTCCAAAAGTCTTTTTTTTTCTTCTTAAACTCCATGCTCAATCAAACGCTACCACATAAATTGAAACGGAGGGAGTACTAGTCAAATTAACATCTTATATTCCTTATCTTGCCAAACACCATCAATCAAAATGAAACAGCGGCAGAGCATCACACACGTAAAGACGTTATAAAGGATACACTTTCTTGAAAGCTCCTTTTCCCAAAACCTCTTTGTACTGCAAATAACAAGACAATCAACTTCAAAGTCACAATGTGGCAACAGTAATAGCAAAGCAACAATAACAACTCAGTATAATTCCACTAGTAGGATCTGGGGAGGGTGGTTTGTATGCAGACCTTACCCCCTACCCTGGGGTAGAGAGGCTGTTTCCGATAGACCCTCGGCTCCCTCCCTCCAAGAACTCCCCACCTTGCTCTTGGGGTGACTTGAACTCACAGACTCTTGGTTGGAAGTGGAGGGTGTTCACCACTAGAGCAACCCACTCTTGTCAACAGCAATAGCAAAGCAGTAACAAAGAATAGAACAGCGGGAAATACAAAAAGAAATACTCCCCGTCCCAATTTATTTGATTCTCTTTCCATTTGGGACGTTAAAAGAAACGTTCCACGCTATTCTATTTATGTACAATTTTAACTAACTTCAAGCTTTCTAATTTATTAAATTTTATCTATAATATGATAAATTCTTTCCTTATCAAACAAACATTTTTTTTTATAACGGTTTGTATCTGGACCAGCTTGTCACTAGCTCAACTATTTCCTTACCAAACTAACTTTTCGATCATTATGTTATATTTTTCACACTATCACTCGTATATTATTTCAGTCAAATCATATAAGATGAGCAGAATATGGTCACTGAGCAGTTTGAAAAATGTACTCCAAACACAGCATAATGTACAATGAAGCCAAGAGTTAATAAATTAATGTAAAAATGAGAAACTGACCCGGCCGTAACGAGCAGAAGGATCGAGCTCGACAAACTCCGGTTCAGATTCAGAATCGTCCGGTTCCTGTTCGGACGCAGAATCCTGCTGCATTCTCTTCGTTCAATGAATTCAATTATGAGAAGAAAAAATAATTCAAAAACCTAGCTCTTCGCGAACAACAACAATTGGATTCAGATCAAGATCAATTTGAAATTGCGAAATAACAATCTAATCGTACACTTTTGTCTCAGAATTGAGATATAAGCAGCTTAAGGGGATGTGTAAATTGACAGAAGACTCTGTTACACCAAACTAGTAGTTACATAATACATCATATGTAAACAGCAGAAACGTATAAAAGAAATGAAGCGTGCCAACTGCCAAGGGAAAAAAGCAGAGTTCGAGTTGAAGGCGTCTGGGTGGGGTCATGGGCAGATAGATGTGTGTATTCTTTACTTTACGCTGTGCATGCGAACGAACCAGACTCAAACCCGGACGCATCTTATCTTGGATCCTAGGACCCGAATACGAGAGATCACTTCATTTTAATTATAAATTATAAATTCTTTTAACTTTTTTTTTAAAAAAATCAATAAAATTTGTATATTTAAGAGTTATATAAAAAGCCATATCTTATCTAATCGTTTAGTATCTAAGTATCTAACAAAAGTTTGAAAAATACAAAGTTGTCAACTAAAAAATATTGGCTTTCTACATATATAACATAATGCCGCATAAAATAGAGTTAGGAAACGTATTATTTCAAGAGATGAAACGTACTTTGTGTAGGGATTTAAATATTTTTTTTTTAAAATTGGGATAACATTACATATTTGTGTAAGATTACATAATATAGAAAATGTATAAACAATTGACATATTAAATGGATGCTTTGCGTAATTGATCCTTTAATTTAGTGGGATTGAATAGTCAACTCTAGAGAAAATCGAAAGTCAACGGTTTTGGCACATGGCGACACCTAGTTAGCTGGGAATCCTTTTTATTGTTCCTTTTGTTTTATAGTTCCGCTCAACTATATCTCTTTTTTCTTTTTTATTATCAGTTTGCTTCTAACCTACGTGGCAATCCTAGATATATAACTATAATATACAAGGCTAACTAGTTAAAAAATTTCTTATTAGCTTTTCTTTTTGCCTTTTCCTTCTATTTTGAGTGAAGAAGATGATGAGAATAGAAACAAACATGCCCCGAGAACACCTTTTGGAAACAAAGTAAATTCAAAGGTAGAGTTAGAAATCTTTTTCCTTTTTCTTTCTCTATTCACTTAAAACATGCACCAATGATGGTGTGTCTGATAATTCACACATAAAAGGCCGAGCTTGAACACACTTCGTCCAAGAATTATATATGTAATGTGTAATGACCCGGCCAGTCGTTTTGAGAGTTGTAGTCTCATTCCCCCATTCACTGTTCAATTTATGCTTCACAGTTTGTTATGTGACTTGCCCGGGTGATTAGTTTGGGTCAGGTGAGGTTTTAGGAATGAATTGGAATACTTAGTTCCAAGGTTTAAAGTTTAAGTTGAAATAGTGATCGGATGTCGACTTATATGTAAACGACCCCGGAATAGAGTTTTGATGATTCCAATAGCTCTATATGGTGATTTTGGACTTAGGAGCGTGTCTGAAATTTTTTTTTTTGAAGTCCGTAGTAGAATTTGGCTTGAAATGACGAAAGTTGAATTTTTGGGAAGTTTAACCGGGGAGTTGACTTTTTGATATCGAAGTCGGAATCCAGTTCTGAAAATTTTTATAGCTTCGTTATATCATTTATGACTTGTGTGCAATATTTGAGGTTAATCGGACTTGATTTGATAGGTTTCGTCATCGAATGTAGAAGTTAGAAATTCTTAAGTTCCTTAAGCTTGAATTGGGGTATGATTCGTGATTTTTAGCGTTGTTTTATGTGATTTGAGGTTTCAACTAAGTTTGTATGATGTTTTAGGACTTGTTGGTGTATTTGGTTGAGGTCCCGAGGGCCTCGGGTGAGTTTCAGATGGTTAAAGGATCAAAATTTAGACTTAAACAGCTGCTGGAATTTTTCTGCTGGAAAAATCGAGGCTGAAAAAAATCGAGGTTGGAAATCGAAGGCTGGAAATCAAAGTCAGGAAATCAAGGTTAGGAAATCGAGGGAAGAAAATTGAGGACAGAAAATGGAGGTCTGGAAATCGAGGGCAGGAAATCGAGGGTAGGAACTGGACAGAAACTTTAAGTTATAAAACAGGAGCTTCGTCCCATTTTTTATTTTTAACAAATTGGAGCTTTGGGAGAGGCGATATTTGAGAGATTTTCAAGGAAAAATATTGGGGTAAGTGATTCTAAATCGGATTTGGTCAATATACACGAATATATCATTGTTTTCATCATTTAATAAGTGTTTTGAGATGGAAACTTGGGGAAGATTGTAGAAATTTCATAAAACAAATTTTTGACATTTCGACGTCGATTCGGAGTTGGATTTGAGTGAAACTAGTATGGTTGGACTCGTAACTGAATGGGTTTTCGAATTTTGTGAGTTTATCGGATTCCGAGACGTGGGCCCCATGGACGATTTGTTTTGGGTTAAATTTTGGATTTTTGTTAGTAAATTTGTATTTTCTTATGGAATATATTGCTATAATTTGTATTGATTGAATCAAATTAATTATGATTAAATTCGAACCGATCGGAGTCAGAAAATCGAGGAAAAGACATACTACTTGACTGATTGAGCATGGTTTGAAGTAAGTAACTTATCTAACCTTGTGTGGGGAAATTCTCCTTAGGATTAGTATTGATATGAAAATGTTGAGGTCTTGAAAGTCGTGTACACGAGGTACCGAGTGTGTACACTGGCTAAATATGGAAGATTATGTCTTTAAATTGTGTAGAGCATTGTTGCATATTAATTAAATTATTTTATTGTGTTATATTCATCATCATTAATATATTTTCGTATTTTAAATTTGTCTGACATGTTCTTCCTAAGTGTTTTATTTGTTTAGTTGAAACTCTGTTTCTTTTGTTCCATGCATTACTTGAAGGTTGGATTTCTTAATTTAAATATTATTAAAAATGAATTGTTTTACATTACAAAAATTTGATGTTAAGCCAAGATGTTAAATTTATGAAATATTATTTTTGCTGAATATTTTGTGAGACTTTGCACTCATTGTGATTGAGCCGTGAGTTCCTTATTGTGGAAATTATTCTTGTTCTTGATTTATTTTGGCAAGTTGAAATATTTGGGCACTGAAGGTGCAAATTATGATATATTGTGATATTGATATGCATGCGGTGGTATAAGGTCTAGGTGTTGAAATGCATGCGGTGAGATAAGGGTGGCTTGATACGCGTGGCTAGCAGGGAAACTACTAGAAGTCATGCGGTGTGAAAAGGGTGGCTAAAACGCGAGATGCTATTTCGGAAAAAATATTTTCTTTAAAATTTAACGTGAAGGCTCCCGTGGTGATATAAGGAAATGAGATATTGTGAATTTATTTATGATTTGAGACTACGAGACGGTACCTCGGGAGTGCCCTTGTTGATATTTCTTTATGGCTGCATTGCCTTTTGTTATTTTGGTGAATTTCCTTAAAGTTGTAAATTTATATTTTTCCTTCTGCGAGATATTGTTTGCCCTTATTCTGTGCAGTTAAATTGTGACATACTACTTACTTATTATTATTATTTTTATTATTATTATTATTATTATTATTATTATTATTATTATTATTATTATTATTATTATTATTATTATTATTATTATTATTATATTGTTAAACTTTTCACCTTGTCTTTTATTATTCCAGTAGGGCCCTGACCTGATCTCGTCACTACTCTACAGAGGTTAGGTTTGGCACTTACTGGGTACCGCCATATTGTACTCATACTACACTTCTGCACATCTTTTGTGCAAATCCAGGTACTTCTTATCAGACCACGTATCAGTGAATTAGACTGTACACTGAGACTTCAAGGTACATCTGCCAGTGTCCGCAGACCCCGGAGTCCCCTTCTACCCTTATTATGTTGTTTTCCTTATTTTCTTTAGACTCTGATGTATAGAGACACTGAGGATAAATTCTTAGAAGCTTGTGACTTATTCCTACCGGGTTTTGGGAGTTGAAATTGTTAAATTGCAGTTCTTATTTATTCGGTTGTTAAGGATTAAATTTTAGTTTATATTTAGTTATATTCCACATTGATAGGTTTACCTAGTCTTAGAGACTAGGTGCCATCACGACATACTACAGAGGGAATTTGGGGTCGTGACAAGTTGGTATCAGAGCTCTAGGGTCATAGGTGTTATGAGTCACAAGCAGGTTTAGTAGAGTCTCGCGAATCGGTACGGAGACGTCTGTACTTATCTTCGGAAGGTTATGTAACTGTTAGGAAAATGTTCACTTCTTTGATTCCTTATCATGCGCATTTGTTGACTTCAAAGTTTTAAACCATTGTCTTTCTATTCTCTTATAGATGGTGAGGACACGCACAACTGGATCCGATGATCAGACACCCGCGCCCTGTTGGAGCCGCAAGAGGCCGGGGCCGGGGCAGAGGCTGAGGAAAACCACGTGGTGCAGCCAGAGCACCTACATGAGCTGCTGCAGCAGAACCACCAGTAGCTCCAGTTAGGGAACAGGCACCTGAGACGCCTATTACTACCCCTGCACTTCAGGAGACTCTTGCCCAGTTCTTGAGCATGTTTGGCACTCTAGTTCAGGCAGGGTTGATTCTACTTGCTCCTGCCACATCTTAGGTCGGGGGAGGAGCACAGACTCCCGCCGCCCGTACCCCAGAGCCACGGGCCCAAGTTGACCATACTACAGAAGTTATACCAGTGTAGTCAGTTGTCCCAGTTCGGCCCGAGGCTAGGGCAGCAGTTTCAGAGGGGGAGCAACTAAAGCTCGAGAGGTACAAAAAGTGACAACGGTTTAGCTTCAGAAGATGCTCAAGATTTTCTTGAAGAATGTCACTGTATCCTCCGTACTATGGGTATTGTGGATTCCAGTGGGGTTTCTTTCATGATATTCCAGCGTAGAGGAGCGGCCTACTAATGGTGGTAGGCATATGAGTTGGAAGTCCTGCTGAGGCAGCTTCACTCACTTGGACTCAATTCTCAGATATGTTCTTGAGGGAGTATGTTCCTCAGAGTCTTAGAGATGCATGGCGCGCAAAGTTTAAGCAGTTGTGCCAGGGTTCTATGACCGTGTCAGAGTATGCGGTCCGATTCAGTGATTTGGCTAGGCATGCACCAGCCTTGGTTGCTACTGTTCGAGAGCGGGTTCACCGATTTATTGAGGGGCTCCACCCTAGTATCAGATACAGTATGGTCCGAGAACTAGAGATGGACATCACATACCAATAAGTGGTGTCAATTGCTAGGAGATTGGAGGGTATGCGGACTCGGGAGAGAGAAGAGAGGGAAGCTAAGAGACCTTGAGATTCTGGCACATATAACAGTTTTCCTGCCCCAGCTGCAGCCCGTCATGGTAGAGGCTATGTGAGCCATCCTATTCATTTAGCACTTCCAGCTTCCAGTGGTATTCCGGGTACTCCCATACCTCAGGTTCCATATTATGCACCGCCAGTGTCTACTGTAGCTCATGTACGAGGTGCTTTCAGCGGGCACTCCAGTCGATCAGGCCCGAGTCAGTCTCAGCAGCCACATCCTTCGAGGGCTTGTTTTGAGTGTGGTGACACTCGTCATATAATGAGGCTTAGGAGAGGTGCACCTCCACAGATTTCTCAGGCCCCACCCATTGGACCTCAGGCTTCTCAGGCTATGATCACTGCACCAGTTGCTACTCCACCTGCACAACCAGCTAGAGGTGGAGGTCGGACAGGTAGAGGTCGCCCTAGAGAGGGAGACCAGGCCAGATATTATGCCCTTCCTGCTAGAACGGAGGCAGTTGCATCCGATTCTATTATCACGGGTATTGTTCCGGTCTTTCATAAAGATGTATTAGTCTTATTTGATCCAGGTTCCACTTATTCTTACGTGTCATCTTATTTTGCCCCGTATTTGGGCGTATACCGTGATTTTTTGAGTTCTTCTGTTTATGTATCTACACCCATGGGTGAATCTATTATTGTTGACCGCGTGTATAAGTCGTGTTTGATTGTTATCAGTGGTTTTGAGACCAAAGCTGATTTATTATTGCTCAGTATGGTGGATTTTGATATTATTTTGGGCATGGACTGGTTGTCGCCTTATCACGCTATCTTTGATTGTCACGCCAAGACGGTGACGTTGGCTATGCCAGGTCTACTGCGGCTAGAGTGGAAAGGTACCTTGGGTCATGTTCCTAGCAGGGTTGTTTCATTTCTTAAGGCTCAATTAATGGTTGATAAGGGGTGCGATGCGTATCTAGCCTATGTGAGAGATGTTAGTGTTGATACTCCTACCGTGGAGTCAATTCCTGTAGTAAGGGATTTGCCTGATGTATTTCCAGCCAATTTTCCTGGTATGTCATCCGACAGGGATATTGACTTTGGCATTGATTTGTTACCGGGCACTCAGCCCATTTCTATTCTACCATATCAATTGGCCGCAGCAGAATTGAAGGAATTAAAAGAGCAATAACAGGAGCTGCTTGATAAGGGTTTTGTTCGGCCCAGTGTATCGCCTTGGGGTGCTCCTGTCTTATTTGTGAAGAAGAAGGATGGCTCTATGCGGATGTATATTGATTACCGCCAGCTGAACGAGGTTACAGTGAAGAATAAGTTTTGCCACGTATTGATGACCTATTTGATTAGCTTCAGGGTGCTAGAGTGTTCTCTAAAATCTACTTACGTTCAGGCTATAATCAGTTGAAGATTCGGGAACTAGATATCCTGAAGACTGCTTTTAGGACTGGGTATGGTCATTACAAGTTCCTCGTGATGTCTTTTGGGCTGACCAACGCCCCAGCAGCATTTATGCACTTAATGAAGTGTATTTCAGCCCTATCTTGATTCTTTCGTCATTGTGTTTATTGACATCATTCTGGTGTATTCTCAAAATCGGGATGAGGACTGTGCTTCAGACTTTGAGAGAAAAGAGGTTGTATGCAAAATTTTCAAAGTGTGAAATCTGGCTGTGTTCAGTAGGATTTTGGGTCATGTGGTAACGAACAAGGGGATCCAAGTAGATCCAAAGAAAATTGAAGTAGTGCAGAGTTGGCCCAAACCATCATCAGCTACTGAGATCCGGAGTTTTCTTGGCTTAGCGGGGTACTATCGCCGATTTGTAGAGGGTTTCTCTTCTATTGCTGCACCTATGACCAAATTGACCACAAAGGGTGCTCCGTTTAGGTGGACCAAGGAATGTGAGGAGAGCTTTCAAAAGCTCAATACAACTTTGACTACAGCCCCAGTATTGGTATTGCGTACATGTTTAGGGTCTTATACTGTGTATTGTGATGCATCGCGCATTGGTCTCGGCGCAGTGTTGATGCAAGACGGTAGGGTGATTGTCTATGTGTCCAGACAGTTAAAGGTACATGAGAAGAATTATCCGGTCTACGACCTTGAGTTAGCAGCTATTGTTCATGCCTTGAAGATTTGGCGACATTATTTGTACAGTGTCCATTGTGAGGTTTATACCGATCACCGGAGTCTACGACATCTATTTTAACAGAAGGATCTTAATTTACCGCAGCAGAGGTGGTTGGAGTTGCTTAAGGATTATGATATCACCATTCTCTATCATCCCGGAAAGGCCAATGTGGTGGACGATGCCTTGAGTCGTAAGGCGGAGAGTTTGGGCAGCTTAGCATACTTACCAATAATAGAGAGGCCTTTAGCCTAGGATGTTCAGGCCTTGGCCAACCAGTTTGTTAGATTGGATGTTTCCTGGCCGAGCTGAGTTTTGGCTTGTGTGGTTTCTCAGTCTTCTTTGTATGATCGTATCAGGGAGTGTCAGTATGATGACCCCCATCTGCTTGTCCTTAAGGACACAATTCAGCACGGTGATGCCAAGGAAGTCACTATTGGAGATGACGGTGTATTACTGATGTAGGGCATGCTATATGTGCCTAATATAGATGGTTTGCGTGAGTTGATTCTCCAGGAGGCTCACTATTGGTGGAGGCGAATGAAGAAAGACATAGTGGAATATGTAGCTCGGTGCCTAAATTGTCAGCAGGTGAAATATGAGCATCAACGACCGGGTGGATTGCTTCAGAAGTTAGAGATTCCAGAGTGAAAATATGAGCGAATCACTATGGATTTCGTTGTTGGGCTCCCATGGACTTAGAGGAAGTTCGATGCAGTTTGGGTGATTATGGATAGATTGACCAAGTTAGCTCAATTTATTCCTGTAGTTACTACTTACTCTTCGGAGAAGCTGTCTCAAGTTTACATTCGCGAGATTGTTAGGCTTTATGGCGTACATCTATCATCTCTGACCGGGGTACACAGTTTATATCACGGTTTTGGAGAGCCATACAACGAGAGTTGGGTACTCGGGTAGAGATGAGTACAACATTTCACTCTCAGACGGACGGGCAGTCCGAGCGTACTATTCAGATACCGGAGGATATGCTTCGTGCTTGTGTGATAGATTTTGGGGGTGCTTGGGATCAATTCTTACCACTTGCGGAGTTTGCTTACAACAACACTACCAGTCGAGCATTTAGATGGCTCCGTATGAGGCCTTGTATGGTAGGCGGTGCCGGTCTCCAGTGGGTTGGTTCAAGCCGGGTGAAGCTAGACTATTGGGTACGGACTTGGTTCAAGATGTTTTGGAAAAGGTTAAATTGATTTAGGATTGGCTTCGTACAGCCCAATTTAGACAAAAGAGTTATTGGGATTGGAAGGTTCGTGATGTTGCATTCATGGTTGGTGAGTGGGTCTTGCTCCGGGTTTCGCCTATGAAGGGTATTATGAGATTCAAAAATAAGGGTAAGTTGAGCCCGATGTATATCAGACCTTTTGAGATTCTTGAGAGAGTTGGAGAGGTAGCTTACAGACTTGCACTACTACCTAGTCTCTCTGCAGTTCATCCAATGTTCCAAGTTTCCATGCTCCGGAAGTATCACAGCGATCCGTCTCATGTGTTAGACTTCAGCTCAGTCCAGTTGGACAAGGATCTATCTTATGTCGAGGAACCAATGACCATTTTGGACAGACATGTTAGAAAGCTAAGATCGAAGAGCATTGCTTCGGTAAAAGTACAATTGTGGGGTCATCCGGTTGAGGAGGCGACTTGGGAGACCGAGCATGATATGCGTAGTTGCTATCCTTATCTTTTCACCACTCCAAGTATAATTCTAAACCCGTTCGAGGATGAACATTTTTTTAAGAGGGGGAGGATGTAACGACCCGACCAGTCATTTTGAGAGTTGTAGCCCCATTCCCCCATTCACTGCTCAATTTATGCTTCACAGTTGTTATGTGACTTGCCGGGGTGATTAGTTTGGGTCCGGTGAGGTTTTAGGAATAAATTGGAACACTTAGTTTCAAGGTTTAAAGCTTAAGTTGAAATAGTGATCGGATGTCGACTTATATGTAAACAACCCCGGAATAGAGTTTTGATGATTCCAATAGCTTCGTATGGTGATTTTGGACTTAGGAGCATATACGAATTTATTTTTTGAAGCCCGTAGTGGAATTTGGCTTGAAATGGCGAAAGTTGAATTTTTATGAAGTTTGACCGAGGAGTTGACTTTTTGATATCGGGGTCGGAATCCAGTTCTGAAAATTTTCATAGCTCCGTTATGTCATTTATGACTTGTGTGTAAAATTTGAGGTCAATCGGACTTGATTTGATAGGTTTCGACATCGAATATAGAAGTTGGAAATTCTTAAGTTCCTTAAGCTTGAATTGGGGTATGATTCGTGGTTTTAGCATTGTTTTATGTGATTTGAGGTTTCAACTAAGTTCGTATGATGGTTTAGGACTTGTTGGTATATTTGGTTGAAGTCCCGAGGGCCTCAGGTGAGTTTTGGATGGTTAATGGATCAAAATTTGGACTTAAATAGCTGCTGGAATTTTTCTGCTGGAAATTTCTGCTCGAAAAATCGAAGCTGGAAAAATTGAGGCTAAAAACAATCGAGGCTGGAAATCGGTCAGGAAATCGAGGGCAGGAAATCCAAGGCTGAAAATCGAGGGTAGGAAATCGAGTCGATTTTGCATTTTTGACAAATAGGAGCTTGGGGAGATGCGATTTTTGAGAGATTTTCAAGGAAAAATATTGGGATAAGTGATTCTAACTCGGATTTGGTCAATATACACGAATATATCATTATTTTCATTATTTAATCAGTGTTTTGAGATGGAAACTTGGGGAATATTGTAGAAATTTTATAAAAATGAATTTTTGAGATTTCGATGTCGATTCGAAGTCAGATTTGAGTGAAACTAGTATGGTTGGACTCGTAATTGAACGGTTTTGTCGGATTTTGTGAGTTTGTCGGATTCCGAGACGTGGGCCCCACAGGCGATTTTCTTTTGGGTTAAATTTTAAATTTTTGGTAGTAAATTTGTATTTTCTTATGGAATTTATTCCTTTAATTTGTTTTGATTGAATCGAATTAATTATGATTAGATTCGAGCCGATCAGAGTAGGAAAATCAAGGAAAAGGCATACTACTTGACTGATTGAGCATGGTTTGAGGTAAGTGACTTGTTTAACCTTGTGTGGGGGAAATTCCCCTTAGGATAGGTATTGATATGAAAATGTTGAGGTGTTGAAAGTTGTGTACACGAGGTGACGAGTGTGTACACTGGGTAAATATGGAAGATTATATTTTTAGATTGTGTAGAGCACTGTTGCATATTAATTAAATTATTTTATATTGTTATATTTATCATCATTAATATATTTTTGTATTTTAAATTTGCCTGACCTGTTCCTGCTAAGTATTTTATTTGTTTAGTTGAAACTCTATTTCTTTTGTTCCGTGCATTACTTGAAGGTTGAATTTCTTAATTTAAATATTATTAAAATTAAAGTATTTTACATTAAAAACATTTGATGTTAAGTCAAGATGTTAAATTTGTGAAATATTATTTTTGCTTAATACTTTGTAAGACTTTGCACTCATTGTGATTGAGGCGTGAGCTCCTTATTGTGAAAATTATTCTTGTTCTTGATTTATTTTTGCAAGTTGAAATATTTGGGTACTGGAGGTGCAAATTATAATATATTGTGATATTGATATGCATGCGGTGGTATAAGGTCTGGGTGTTGAAACGCATGCGGTGAGATAAGGGTGGCTTGATACGCGTGGCTAGCAAGGGAACTACTAGAAGCCATGCGGTGTGATAAGGGTGGCTAAAACGCGAGATGCTATTTCGGGAAAAATATTTTCTTTAAAATTTAATGTGAAGGCTCCTGCAGTGATATAAGAAAATGAGATATTGTGAATTTATTTATGATTTGGGACTACGAGGAGGTACCTCGGGAGTGCCCTTGTTGATATTTTTTTATGGATGCATTGCCTTTGTTTATTTTGGTAAATTTCCTTATAGTTGTAAATTTCTGTTTTTCCTTCCGCGAGGTATTCTTTGCCCTTATTCTGTGTAGTTAAATTGTGACATACTACTTACTTGATTCATCCCCATTTTCATTATTATTATTATTATTATTATTATTATTATTATTATTATTATTATTATTATTATTATTATTATTATTATTATTATTATTATTATTATTATTATTATTATTATTATTATTATTATTATTATTATTATATTGTTAAACTTTTCGCCCTGTCTTTTATTATTTCCAGTAGGGCCCTGACCTGACCTCGTCACTACTCTACAGAGGTTAGACTTGGCACTTACTGGGTACCGCTGTGGTGTACTCATACTACACTTCTGCACATCTTTTGTGCAGATCCAGATACTTCCTATCAGACCAGATATCAGTGAATTAGACTGTACACAGAGACTTCAAGGTACATCTGCCAACATCCGCAGACCCTGGAGTCCCCCTCTATCCTTATTATGTTGTTTTTCTTATTTTCTTTAGATTTTGATGTATAGAGACACTGAGGATAAATTGTTAGAAGCTTGTGACTTATTCCTACCGGGTTTTAGGAGTTGAAATTGTTATATTGGAGTTCTTATTTATTTGACTGTTAAGGATTAAATTTTAGTTTATATTCAGTTATAATGAATAGTGTATTTCAGCCCTATCTTGCTTATTTCGTCATTGTGTTTATTGACGGCATTCTGGTGTATTCTCAAAATTGGGAGGATCATGAACAACACCTGAGGACTGTGCTTCAGAGTTTGAGAGAAAAGAGGTTGTATGCAAAATTTTCAAAGTGTGAATTCTGGCTTGGTTTAGTAAGATTTTTGGGTCATGTGGTAATGAACAAGGGGATCCAAGTAGATCTGAAGAAAACTGAAGCAGTGCAGAGTTAGCCCAGACCGTCATCCGCTACTGAGATCCGGAGTTTTCTTGGCTTGGCGGGGTACTATTGCCGATTTGTAGAGGGTTTCTCTTCTATTGTTGCACCTATGACCAAATTGACCACGAAGGGTTCTCCGTTCAGGTGGACCGAGGAATGTGAGGAGAGCTTTCAAAAGCTCAAGACAACTTTGACTACTGCCCCAGTATTGGTATTGCCTACATGTTTAGGGTCTTATATTGTGTATTGTGATACGTCACGCATTGGTCTCGGCTCAGTGTTGATGCAAGATGGTAGGGTGATTGCCTATGCGTCCAGACAGTTGAAGATACATGAGAAAAATTATCTGGTCCACGACCTTGAGTTAGCAGCTATTGTTCATGCCTTGAAGATTTGACGGCGTTATTTGTACGGTGTCCATTGTGATTTTTATACCGATCACCGGAGTCTACAACATCTGTTTAAACAGAAGGATCTTAATTTGCGGCAGCAGAGGTGGTTGGAGCTACTTAAGGATTATGATATCACCATTCTCTCATCCCGGAAAGGTCAATATAGTGGCCGATGCCTTGAGTCGTAAGGCGGAGAGTTTGGGCAGCTTAGCATACTTACCAATAGTAGAGAAGCCTTTAGCCTGATGTCCGTATGATAAAGGAGGAGGACTAGGAAAAAGATTTGTATTGTTCTCCCAATAGCTAACTCTCGTTAAGCCTAGTCAAATTTAATTAAATAACCTCTTAAGCTTGATAGTAGATTTGGAGTCGCATGTTTAAATATTTACTAGTCTTTAGGTACGCGCGTGCTGATGGTAGGCTAGGAACACGTGTTTTAGCCGCATTCTGCAATCTAATTACTGCACTTTGAGCGCGTTTGAGCTTAAATGATGGTGATTTGCACTTATTATGTGTTTTATACTTTGTAGGATATAATTCCAAGTTAAGAAGATGTTCTAGAGCTAAATAGACTAATTGGAGCTTTGAAGTCTGAGTACAAGCCAAGGAATTAAACCAGGATCGCATCCGGGGCTCGTGGACCGGTGTTGCATATGAAAGTTGGAAGAAAACGCAAGGGTTATGAAATTTGTACTAATGCTTCGCACCATGCGTATCACAGTGCGACGCATCAGTGCAAATATACGTCAAACATTTGAGAAGTTCAGTGACTTGTAGTTTTTGGGTCTGACAGAAAAATACACTAATGCTACGCATAGTGCGTGGCATAGTGCGTCGCATCAGTATAAAATTTTGCCAGACAAGCTAAGTTCAGAGAGTTGACAACAGATCAAATTACACTAATGCTACGCACCGTGCATGGCATAGTGCGACACATAACGTGTAAAAAGTTTGTAGGTTTTTCCACTTCGACTCAAAGAGGGTAGTTTCGTCCTGGTTCGTTCCTACTTGGTATAAATACACTGGAAATACGTTTTTAAGGGACTTTTGACCTTAGAAGTTTTGGGAGAGCATTGGAGGCTACAAGACTCAGGATTTCATCATCTTTCCATCAATTCAATATGGGAGTTTGGATTGTAACGTTAGATTGATGCTTCCTTATTCTTTAATTATATTTGTGATGACTTCCTCCATGATTATGGAGTAATTTCCCTTAGGGTTTGACGGATATGGTATTTTGATAAATATTTGTGGATGTTAACTCTAGTTCTTGCTTGAATTCGTTTATGGAGTTTTGAATTATTGCAACTTTATTCACCGGTCTATTTAATCGAAAGAGGAATATTTTGGTGATTATCTTTGCATTATTTAGTTTGATTTAATTTATTGATTCTCTTAAGTAATTTAAAGAGCTTGTTGAATTGTTGATTAAATCAAGTTAGGAGAATATTCGAGAGACGTTTTCCTAAAGACTAATCCATTAACGAATGCTTGCATATTTTCACAGTGCTTATATTAGTTCACCTCGTAGAGTTAAGATTTAATCGAGAGAGTAGTCTTGACTACACGTTTGAACTAATCATCGAGTGAATTCGTGAGAATTATTAGAACATTAGAGTGAATTAAACTAGAGTTAGATCCTAAATAGCTATCTTGCACCTATCCTGTCAAAACTCTTATTCCTCACATTGATAAGAAACCAACTCTACGAATCTCCAATTTCATGCTGCCAATTGTCAATTACTTTATTTTAGTAGTTAAATGTAGTTCATAATTATTTAACTCAAGTGTTGATCCTCCTGAATAGCAATTAACCCAGAAATTACTCGAACACTGTTTAAATCCAATCTTTGTAGAGACGATATTTTACGATACTATCTTTGACTAGCGAGCATTAATTTTGTGTTGTGTTTTGCGCTCGTCAAATTTTAGCGCCATTGCCGGGGATTGGCAATCAATAGTGTTCAAATTAATTTTTGGTGCTAATTCAGGAATGTTTTATATTTATTTTATTCTTCATGGGTTTCCTCTTCCGTATGCAGGCAACAAATTGACTTCTCTCGTATATGACTTGATCATTTTCAAAGGAATTGGTTCAATACTATCCAGAGGTGGAAAAGAGTCTGCGACAGTTGAGGAATGAAAAAGCACTCACCAGAAAATATTTGGGGCACCCATCAACCCGAGAACACATGGCTAAAAACGGTGAGGACAAAGTAGATTTAGCTGCAAGAGAGGCAGCACAACAGAGACAAGAAGCTGCGTGGATAGCTGCTGAGGCAGCCCGTAGAGCTGCTGATGAGATCGTCAACGATGATGGGGGTCAAAGATTCAATCTAATTCGACCCTTGACTGAAGACCAGCTCGAGAATGCGGTACCCAGGCCTGATAGAGCATTGGGTGATTATGCCAGACCAGTCTATAATCAGCGATTGTCTAGTGTCAGACCTCCACCAGTAGCAGCAAACAATTTTGAGTTGAAGCAAGGCTTGCTTCAAACTATCCAGAACAACTGTCTTCAGAGGGATGGTGAATGAGGATCCTAACACTCACTTGATGGATTTTGAGAAAATCATGAACACCTTCCGATACAATAGAGTGTCGAAAGATGCAGCCTACTTAAGGTCATTCCCCTTTTTACTGAAGGATGACGCGAAGCACTGGCTTTGTAGCTTACCAACGGGGTCGATCAGGACATGGGAAGATATGACTAGAAAGTTTCTTGACAAATACTTCTCAGCTGCAAAAATAGTGAAGTTCAAAAGTGAAATTCACAACTTCTACCAGACGGACACTGAAACAGTTTTTGAGGCTTGGAAAAGATTCAAGGAGATAGTGAGGAAGTGTCAGCATAATCGGATTGAATTATGGATGCAACTCCAGGACTTTTGGGATGGACTGACACCACCCTCACGACGAACTCTGAACATTACAGTCGGAGGTCCTTTAATGAAGAAGACTCCTGAGGAGATTGTGGCAATTCTTGATGAGCTATCTGAAGATGCCAATCAGTGGCCAGCTGAGAGTAATGATAGAAAAAGATTAGTTGGGGTTCATTAAGTAGATTCTAACATAACAGTGCAAGCCCAGTTAGAGGCCATGGCCAAAGAGATAAGAAAGTTGACCTTAGCCAAGGTCTAGAGCCAACCATCACCAATTTTTGATTTATGTGGAATGGGTCATCCAACACACGGGTGTCAGGCCTTAGCTACAGATGAAGTGGTAAATGTTGTGGAAAGCTTTGATAGAGGCAACTACCAAAGTGGTAATACTTTCAATTCTATGGGACAGAGGCACCCAGGATTTTCTTGGAATTCACCAAGTGGTAGCCTGAACTCATGGCAGCAAAATAACTCTAGACCTCAGGGACAAGGAGCTCCAGGCTTTCAAAATCAGCAGAGGCATCGCTTCTGCGAGGGCTTTGTCTTTTCTGCGACCACCGCACCTGTGCAAATTCAACCGCAGGTACAGTCACTCCAGAACCAGCAGCAACCAGCAATAACAACATGAAGAAAAATGATCCGAAATCAATCCGAAACATGACCGAGCCCCTCGGGATCCCGTCCGAACATACCAACAAGTCCCATAACATAACACGGACCTACTCGAGGCCTCAAATCACACCTATCAACATGGAAATAACGAATCACACCTCAATTTAAAATCAATGAACTTCCATAACTGATGTCGAAACTTATCAAAGCGAGTCTGATTGACCTCAAATTTTGCACACAAGTCACATTTCACATTATGGACCTATTCCAATTTTCAGAATCGGATTCCGACCCCAATATCAAAAAGTCAACCCCTCGGTCAAACGTTCCAAAAATTCATCTTTCGCTATTTCAAGCCTAATTCCACTACGGACCTCCAAATAATTTTCTGGACACGCTGCTAAGTCCAAAATCACCATACAGAGCTATTGGAATCATCAGAATTCAAATCCGAGGTCGTTTACTCATAAGTCAACATCCGGTTAACTTTTCCAACTTAAGTTTTTAATTATGATACTAAGTGTCTCATTTCACCCCGAAATCCTTCCGGACCCGAACCAATTAATCCGATAAGTCATAAAACAGATGTAAAGCTTAAATTGAGTAGTAAATGGGGAAACATGATTGTAATACTCAAAACGACCGGCCGGGTCGTTATATTCTCCCCCACTTAAATATAGGTTCATCCCTGAACGTGCCAAAAGTTGTTTCCAAGCCATCAAATCACTATTCCATCTTACCACGCACGTACTCGGGGGTGATCCCACGCCACCCTATTCCATATAAGCCTGAAAATACCATGTAATTGAAGATCATTACTTAAACCTTAGCCCATAAACCTTGGAATTCAATTTTCAACATTCAGAATTTCTTTTTCAAGACCCGGATCTCATATCTCTATACTGTATAAGTATGAACAAACAGTATCAAGCCATAACTATAACCACGAATATAATCGCCTAACATATTACACAACTCGCATGCTCGTAACACCATTCCTGATCACAGTAACTACTCCAAAACCAACCAAGTACTAGTATTAAATCCCATATCGAACCAAACCTCATCCCAAAACCTTCGTACACTGTTGATAATAAAAGAAACACGCAGAATCTCATAACCCCTTATCAGATCAACAAGTTACAAAGCTTTCCCTTGTTCAACAAGTACCATAGCCAATTATTTAAGCTGAATTCTAAGTTATTCTTCCAACACGCTGTAATCAAACCTGATAGTATCCATTCTAGGTCTAATGACCTTATATTATTAAATACAACTATCCCACAGACAATCCATACCAATATAACTCAAGCCACAACGGCGCAATCCGCGTACCCAAAAATGGAAAAAAATGTCTCAAAGTAGAGAACCGTCTTGCAAGTTCAACGAGCACCACCACAACTGCAATGCTATAAGCTTATCATACATGGTAAAACTAAGACTCACGAATCTAATAACGGTAATCAGCTCTCCTAGAGCTCACATTAACTTCACCCGCATGGAAAACTCACGTGCTATAGTATTAATATCTGGACCCACACGGACAACTCACGTGCCAATAATATCAATATCTGGACCTGTACGGACAACTCACGTGCCAATAATATCAATATCTGGACCCACACGGATAATTCACGTGCCAATAATATTAGTATATGGATCCGCACGGACAACTCACGTGCCAATAACATAATCCACTTGGCATGGTCACAGCCCTCCCGTCCAAGCATATCATACAAGAGCAATCAAACAAGTACACATGTATATGATAAATGAAGTAAAATTCACATGCTCATGGACTAGTATAAATAACACGCCATAGAGTAGGCATGTGCAAAGTGCACTATCACAACTCAAATCGGCAGTTAACGCATAAATAGTAACTACCCAGTAAATTCGGGGAATTAGCCTCTTTGTAACCTCAAGTATAACCCAGATAGTTCTCAACAAAGGTACGAATAAGAGAAGCGTCATAACTTTACGCTTAACCGTCAACTCTAGGCATATCATATCCTAAATATTTTTCCGAATCTGAATACTTGCCCCGATGCCTGCACATGGGCTCAAACCTCACACACACACTCGCACACGGGCTCAAACCTAACATATATATACGCACTCGTAGCGCGTAGTCATCACAAATAATTAACGCAACTAGTGCCTCCACTGAGTTTAAATAAAATACTTACCTCAAACAGGCTGTAACTCTAAAACAATATGCTTTTGAGAACTCACAGTTCCCCAAATTCATAGAAACTTGAACCATCGTAACTGATCACAACTCCAGCACTCGAATGACAATCACATCCTTTATGCACGATCATCCCACTAGGAATATTTTCATAATTCTTCCGTGCCACATATCAATAATTTGAATATCAGCAGTCTATCAACTAGGTGAGTATCGCAATACCGATGACATCCGAAAGTCAAAACACAATGCGCCTTTTGAAATGCGTACCCTTCTCAGGGATTACCGAGCAGTTATAACATTCATTTAAATATCTGAAGCTGACCATGTTGTCCAAAATTCAGGACCTTCCCTTCAAGACTGAACTGTCACCTCGTATATGTAGATTTTAATCCCGCACAACACACCGCATCTATCATGCCATCATGTGACAAGCACAATAATCTTATTATCATCTTTGAGTCACCAACAATTTACATACCCTATTAGTTAGAAACATTTCTCTTGCTTCTTTCCAGGAGGAAGTCACAATACACAACACGTTCCCCACACTGGTAGGAAATATCTAGCTCAAACCATGGTAGAAACGATCAAGAACATTTTGAAATCCATTTGCACATAACCAAGCTATCAGAACTGAATTCCTCTAACTCGACCAAGCCACACATGTTGCCTAATCCAAAAGTATTGCCACAAAACACCCGTAAAGCCCCACCTCATCATAAGAACCAAAAGAACCGAGCATACCATTACCATACTGATCCAGCATGTTACCCATTTGTCCTATTTTCTCCGAGTTTCTTCTGAATTACCCCCATGTTGACATTTCTCCTTATCAGAACACTACTATCCTTACCCAAAGCTCACTACAAGACATCCTAACATAAAACCACATCGCCCTAAGGCCCATGAGCCACTGTATTCTTCTTAAGCACCTCCATAAATACCACAATCGTAACACCCACTCTAAAAATACCTTATGTGAATTTAAATTTTTTCTTCTTACCTTTCTTATACAAAAATGTAGAATCCATAATCATATAGAATTACCGCAAATCCCGGCACCACTAAACGTAAATCTCAGATTCTATCCATACACAAATCTTCTCGATTGCTATATATAATTCTCAAACCCATTAGAACCTTCTCGGGAGTCACCCATTTTGCTTAAATCTAAATTGCATCACCCAAATAGGCTGAAAGACACGTGCCTCATTAGCACAACAACACTTAAAGAGGTAACCCTGCCTTAACATGACCAATCAAATTCATACTTCGTGCGCACTATATTATTCACAAATAACAACTCACTCATCCCATGATTTTGATATACTCATAAAGCGCAATATAACCCGTATTTAGAAATTTCAGTACTCGAGTCATCCTCTATCTCAACCTCAGCAAGTCATAACTTATCCACAAGTATGCCTCAGACCCAAAACTAAAATTTAACATATAACCATGAATTGAATTGTCAATAGCAGGCTCCCCTACTTGGCTCAAAGCCATAAATTAAAACACTCGATAATTCGCAATACCCATACTCTATTACTGTCATAACACCGCGGTCAGTTCAACGAAAATTCTTGTCAAGCTCATACCACGCCAACCATAAAAATACCTCAATCGTCCGATAAGCTCGCATTCATTCTCTTAACACTCAAGTCAACTTTCTCAACCATATTCAAATTCAAGTCTCAACACATACGCCCCGCTAGCAGAAAAGAACTCTCTCTATTCACATTATAATGAACACACCTACGTAGATTACTCTGCAGGGGATAACCCACTTGCTTAGCCTAAAATTTGTATCTTGTTATACCCTTTCGCAGCCACAATTACTATGCAATCACTTAATCTTTCTGAGTCCAAACTCATTAACAAGACATGAGACTTTAATCTGTCCCACAATTTAACAGCATGAAAGATCCTTCAAAATATTGATACTCGAGATTGTACGTCACATTAAAACAAAAATAAAGCACCCAATGGCCCTTCCTTTATATTTCAAGGAAACAATTCTCATCATATTTAAATCGTCTTAACATATCCCGCAGTCACATCATACTTATCACAAAGCCATTCTACCGCTCATCGAGCTACAAGTTCTACTCGTAGAGACATTACCGGACATATGAGTCCAAATGTACATGTTACAACTAAAGGTACCGAGCCTAAGTTACGGTCTAAACCTAGCCTCAAGTCCTCCAAACTGGCCCATCACCAAAACACAGAATACTCAACTCGAATCTCGTTCATGGAATTATAAGCCGGCGATGCACAACTGATACCGAGCGCTCATGTGCACATACGAATGCATGGAAGAAATTCAAAGAGTTACATTTTAAGCTGAATCAATTTCGCACGATAAGGAAAGAAAGATGGAAAATTATCCTAAATGCCCTGTAGCCTCTCAAAGATAAGTATAGACGTTATCATACCGATCCGCAAGACTCTACTAGACACTTGCTCATGACTCGTGAGACCTATGTAACATAGGCTCTGATACCAACTTGTCACGTCCCAAAATCTCACCCGTCATGATGGCGCCTATCTCAATACTAGGCAAGCCGACAATCTTAATAAACCACCATATCTTTTAAATTTGAAAACATAATAATTAAATTCAGTGGAAGAAATCTCATAATTACAAATATAACACTCCCAAAACCCGGTGTCACTGAGTACATGAGCATCTAATATGAATACAATGTCTGACTAATTAAAAAAACCACTGTCTAAAAGTATAGAACAGTACAATAACTGAAGGAAAGAGAGACAAGGTCAGTGGACGCCAGGCGACTACCTTGATAGTCTCCAACTGGTAACACACTGAGGTCTAACAGCCGCCATGTCCAGAAGCACCTGGATCTGCACACGAGGTGCAGAGTGTAGTATGAGTACAACCAACTCAATAAGTAGCAAGACTAACCTCTTGGCTAAAAGTAATGACGAGCTCCGCAGGTACAGTCCAGTATAAGTAATGATACAGAAATGTAGGCATGCTTTCAAGTTCAACAGTTAAACTCAGTATAAGTGAAATAAATCATTAGTGCATGATATGAGGAATATGAAATCTCAGTGGAAAGACCTTCTGTAATACTGGTCACAAATCATTCGGTCACTCGGTACTGTTTATGGCCAATCTGGCCCAGGGATATTCCATTCAGTATATATATATTCGACTAACAATCAGTTTCTCAGTACCGTATAAAGCTAATCCAGCCTTGGGAAATTTATCCCCAAATGTAAATGATAAGGACAAGATCCATGTCTAGGTAAATTCATCACAATATAAATAAGTAAGGCAAGTCCATGCCCTGAGAAATCCATCCCGAATATATATAATCATCTACGCTCACTGCGGGTTGTACAGACTCTGGAGGGGCTCCTTCAGCCCAAGCATGATATAAAGCCTATATGGCCTACTACAGGCGGTTAGTCCTGATCCGTATAATAATAAAGCCTATAAGGCCTGCTGCAGGCGGGCATCCCCGATCCATAAAATAGTAAAGCCTATAAGGCCTGCTGCAGGAGGGAAGCCCTGATCCATCTAATAATAATGTATAAAGCCATTAAGCCATTATGGCCTGCTGCGTTACGCAAAACCCCGTTCCATATAGTAATCATATATGTAAAGCCAATATGGTCTGTTGCGGCGCGCAACTCGATCCCTTAAATATCCTCACAATGGACAAATATGACTGAGTGTGAAATGTATATTTTTGAAACAATTAATTCAATAGCAACACGACCCATGGGTCCCAAAATATTGGCACGTAGCCTAAACATGATCTTTAATAAAGGACTCAGCTCAATTTCCCTAACACGTAGAAAATGTTCAGATAATAACATGATTATTTAATTTTTACAACTTCACAAAATTTATTCAGGCCACAATTTCAATGGTGCATGTCCACACGCTCGTCAACTATCGTGTGCGTCACCTCCAACAATTTATATATAACACCAATTTAGGGATTCATACCCTCAGAACCAAGTTTAGAAGTGTTACTTACCTCGAACAAGACAAATCCAATGTCGAGCAAGCTAAACGATGCTCCAGAAATTCCATTATGCGCGTATCAACTTCTGAACGCCTTCATATCTCCTCAATTCCATGCTAAATAATTCGAAACTAGTCACAATTAGTTCGATTAATTCAATACAAATCATTGGAATTAATTCCATATGAAAATACTATTTTTTCCAACAAAAATCTGAATTGTAACTCAAAAATTGCCCGTGGGGCCCACATCTCAGAATCTGATGAAACTCACAAAATTAACAACTCATCCAATTATAAGTCCAACCATACTAATTTCACTTAAATCCGACTCCGAATCGATGTTTAAATCTTGAAAATTCATTTTATAAAATTGTAGAAAATTCCTCCGATTTCCATTGAAAAATCAATAATCTAACGCCGAAAACAAAGATTAATCCATGGAATATAATCACAAGGGAGTCAAGAACACTTACCCCAAGTTGTGTGGAAAATTTCCTCTCTAAAATCGCCCAAACCGAACTCCAAAATCCGAAAATGACTAAAAATAGCGAAACCCCGAATTTTAGCTTCTGTCCAGTTGTTCCGCTTATGCGGACAAGGGGTCGCATCTGCGACCTTCGCTTCTGCGGGAAAAAGGCTCGCATTTGCGTGCAAGGCCGCTTCTACGATGGCCATGGTCGCATCTGCGATCGCGTTTCTGCGCCTGAGGATTCGCTTATGCGACTGCTATGTCGCTTCTACGAGGGCGTTGTCACTTCTTTGACCATTGCACCTTCACAAATTCAACCGCAGGTGCGGTCAATCCAGAACCAGCAGCAACCAACAATAACAACATGAAGAAAAATGATCCGAAACATTCCAAAACATGCCCGAGCCCCTCGGGACCCCGTCCGAACATACAAACAAGTCCCGTAACATAACACGGACCTACTAGAGGCCTCAAATCACACCTAATAATATCGAAACGACGAATCACACCTCAATTCAAAATTAATGAACTTCGAAACTTCAAACTTCCACAACCGATGTCGAAACCTATCAAATCACGTCCGATTGACCTCAAATTTTACACACAAGTCACATTTCACATTACGGACTTATTCCAATTTATAGAATCGGATTCCGAACCCGATATAAAAAAGTCAACCCCCGGTCAAACTTCTCAAAAATTCATCTTTTGCCATTTCAAGCCTAATTCCACTATGGACCTCCAAATAATTATTCGAACACGCTTCTAAGTCCAAAATCACCATACGGAGCTATTGGAATCATCAGAATTTAAATTTGAGGTCGTTTATATATAAGTCAATATCTGGTCAATTTTTTCAACTTAAGTTTTCAATTGTGAGACTAAGTGTCTTATTTTACTCCAAAATCCTTTCGGACCCGAACCAATTAATCTGATAAGTCATAAAACAGATGTAAAGCTTAAATTGAGTAGTAAATGAGGGAACAAAGTTATACTACTCAAAACGACCGATCGGGTCGTTACAACACCCATGGTGCAACTATAAAAGAATTGGGCACATCTTTTCGAAACCTGGAAAGACAGGTTGGGCAACTAGCTACTCTATTGTCTGAGAGGGTTCGAGGAATGCTCCCTGCTGATATAGAAAGAAATACAAAAGAGACAATCAATGCAGTGTCTTTGAGGAGTGGGCACGAGTTGGAGGATCCCATAGCAAAGCGAAAGGATGAGCCGGTTGAAAGACAGGTGGAGATTGTGGAGGAACAGAAAATCAGCAACATTCAAGAAGGTGAAGTGAGGGTAGATAAGGATTTGAAGAAGAAGGGGAAGATTAAAGCTCAGAAAAAGAAGAAAAATGATAATTTAACAAATAATGAGACTGAAGAGCACAAATACATTCCAGCTCTACCTTTCCCCAGAAGCAAAGAGGAATGAGTTATGTGCCAACGTGTGTGTGAGGCTGTTGTTGATATGTTGTGCATGAATGTTTAGAACTTACCCTGTGTGTTTGCAAAGTGAAATAGTAGTCTTGTTCAGTCTAGGAAGTGATATGAGCATTTCTTTATTGAGCCAGCTATATGTTTTACCCACCTAATGTTTTGTATCTTAGTTAACCCCTTTGAGCCTGTAATCCTATTTATTTGGATACCACACCACAAGCTTGATCCCTTTATTTGAATTGTCTATCTATTTGAACCTTTTACCTCTCTTGAGCACTTGGAGTTGTATGAGCTTGTAAAAGCTAAGTGAGGTATGGTCGGTTTTTTAGTAGAACTATAGAAAAAGGAGAAAGGTGCACTGTTTGAAAAATTGTGAGAGCCACTTGGAGAGAATTAGAAAAAAAAGAGTTTGATTGAAAAGAATAAAAAAAATTAGAACTTAGAAAAGGAAAAAAATGGATTCCATGCTAGTGGTAGTCTTATCTTGTTTGTGGTTAAAAATATTGGGAGCTTGATGCTATTATAATGAAGGTTGGGGTTTGGTTTAACATAATTGCGGGGTTTGAATTGTTAATATATATGTATTAAAGTACTTAGGGAGGTGTAGTCACTATATCCAAATCTATCCTACCCGTCCCGCAACCTATATTACAACCAAATTAAGTCCTACTTGATCCTTGACTGAATGAGCTCAATTAGTAGATTATTACACTACGGGCAAGCCTATGGTACGTCTTCTGTGGCATATGAATCTTAATTCTAAGAGTGATCGAATTCTTTCTATCTTTAGTTCCTAATTTTTCTTGAATTTTATCGTGTGTGGAACTACTCTCTATTGTTTGCGTGAGGGCACATGACTTACGAAGGTAAGGTGAATTCTTTGACCTCGATGTTAGAGTAAGTGGGCATGTTGTGAAAAATAGGTGGTGCTCGTGAGTCGAATCTTGAGGTTAGGATGTTATGATATGGTGCTTAGTCTATTTTAAATATTCTTGGCATGATGCGTTAGGGAAGTTGTCTGATGAGAAGGTCATTTCTATGTGAAGTGTAGTTTGATTGCTCGAGGACGAGCAATAGTTTAAGTGTGGAGTATTGATGGTAGGCTAGGAACACGTGTTTTAGCCGCATTCTGCACTCTAATTACTGCACTTTGAGCTTAAATGATGGTGATTTTCACTTATTACGTGTTTTATGCTTTGTAGGAGATGATTCCGAGTTAAGATGATGTTCTGGAGCTAAATCGACTAATTAGAGATTTGAAGTCTGAGTACAAGATAAGAAATTAAACCGAGATCACATACGTGGCTCGTGGACCGGCGTTGCAAACGAAAGTTGGAAGAAAGCACAAGGGTTATGACATTTGTACTAATGCTTCGCACCATGCGTAGCACAGTGCGGTACATAAGTGCAAATGTGCGTCAAATATTTGAGAAGTTCAAAGACTTGTAGTTTTTGGGTCTGACCGAAAAATACACTAATGCTACGCATAATGCGTATCATCAGTACAAAATTTTATTAGACAATCTAAGTTCATAGAGTTGACAACCTATCAAATTACACTAATGCTACGCACCCTGTGTGGCATAGTGTGATGCTGTGATGACCCAAAAATTTATCTTTAAATTTAATAATTATTTCTGTGTTTTGAAACCTCAAATAACACTATTCATCATTCCTCGACTTGCGCGCGTAGTCCGTATAATTTTTCGGAAAGTTTTTATATAAAAAATTAATTAAAATGTGAAATGGAGCTTTAAAACTCAATTAAGTTGACTCTAGTCAACACTTTGAGAAAATGACCCCGGATTAGTGTTTTAATAGTTCCGGTAGGTCCGTATCATGATTTGGGACTTGGGTGTATGCCCGGAATTTAATTTGGAGGTCACTAGCTCAAGTTATGGCCATTTAACGGAAACTAGGAATTTAAAGGCTAAAGATTTCCAAAGTTTGACCACGGATCTGACTTTTTGATATCGGGGTTGGAATCCGATTCTGGAAATTTGAATAGGCCCGTTATGTCATTTATGACTTGTGTGCAAAATTTGAGGTCAATCGGACTTGATTTGATAGGTTTCGGCATCGAATGTAGAAGTTGAAAATTTTTAAGTTCCTTAAGCTTGAATTGGGGTAGAATTCGCAGTTTTAAAGTTGTTTTATGCGATTTGAGGTCTCGACTAAGTTCGTATGATATTTTAGGACTTGTTGGTGTATTTGGTTGAGGTCCCGGGGGCCTCAGGTGGATTCCGAATGGTTAACGGATAAAAATTTGGATAGTCCGCAGAAGCACGACTGCAGAAGCGGTCCATGCGTCGCAGAAGCGGGACCACAAATGCGGACAAGTGTCCGCAGATGCGAAAATGCTGGACATAACCCATAAAATCGGAAGTTAGCCATTTTTACTCATTTTTGAGTTTTGGGTCTCGGATTTAGGCGATTCCAAAGGGAATTTTCACGACTTTGAATTGGGTAAGTGTTCTATAACCAAAAGTGATTATATTTCATAAATCCATGTCTATATTCATCATTTACTTCGGTATTAGAAGGAAGAAATTGAAATTTTTATAAAAACTTTCCAAAAATGAAAATTTAAGATTTGAAAGTCCATTTGACATCGGAATTTGGTAATTTTGTATGGTTGGACTCGTCTCGGAACGGATGTTCGGATTTTGTAAGTTTTTCCGAGATTCGAGACATGGGCCCCACTGTCAAATTTTGAGATGAATTTCGGATTTTAATCTAAAAAATTAGTAAATTCATATGGAATTAATTCTTATGATTTGTGTTTAGTATATTGAATTGTTTATGAGTAGATTTGAGGATTTTGGACACGAATTTGCGAGGCAATAACGATGTATAGGCAAGGTGACGAGTGCCTATACTTTATCAAATTAATTGTTTGCATAATTATTTAAAAATCATAAATTATTTTAAGACCCGAATTAATTGTTATAATAATTATTTCTCTCATATTCCTTGTCAATTATTAATTCTTGAATTCATGCAATAATTGTTACATGCTTATTTGATTTATGTGTCTTAGTTTCTACTTGACATTTAGCATATTAAATATAAAATTGCCTATTTTCTCTCTCATTTTCAACAATTAATTGCTACTTGTCATTACTTGTTTCCTGAATAAATTATAATCATTGTATGCTTTGTTGTCTAATAACTTCTTATTGAATGTGGTATTTATTGGAGTATTTTTATTACAATCAAGAGTTGTTAATTTTATATTGCTGGAGCGGGTTGCACGCCGCAACGGAAATAAAAATGAATATATTGGGGGATCGGGTTGCACGCCATAACGGATTTTATTTTAAGTTTATATTGTTGGAGCGGGTTGCACGCCGCAACGAAAATTTATTGAAGAATTATATTGTTGGAGCGGGTTGTACGCCGCAACAGAAATTGATTGAAATAGTAATTGATTATGACTGTCGAGTTGGTTTCAACTGTTGAAATGAGTTACATGTTTTATTTCTATTATTGTTGTTATTACCATTATTGCGTACAGGTTAATGTAAGTGACCTGCCTTAGCCTCGTCACTTGTTCGTCGAGGTTAGGCTCGACACTTATAGAGTACATGGGGTCGGTTGTACTCATACTACACTCTACACTTCTTGTGCAGATTTCGGAGTTGGTCCCAGCAGCGTACTGTAGATTTGCTCGGATTCAGCTACTAGTGGAGACTTGAGGTATAGCTGCACGACGTTCGCAGCTCTGAAATCCCCTTCTACTTTATTTTAGCTGTGTGCTTTTTTTCCAGACAACTTTATTTAAATCAGACCCTTGTCTGTATTATTCTAGAAGCTCTTGCACTTGTGACACCAGTTTTGGGATGGTATTAAGAGATCGCTAGTATTATGGAGTATTCACTTTATTTCAGACTTTATATCCGCATTTGTTTCTTTGTTATTAATTAATTTAAAATTGTGTTAAAATGGCTAATTATATTCTAACGTTGGCTTGCCTTGCAAGTGAAATGTTAGACGCCATCACGGTCCTGAAGGTGGGAATTTTGGGTCGTGACAGTTGGTATCAGAGCACTAGGTTACTTAGGTCTCACGAGTCACGAGCAAGCTTAGTAGAGTCTGAAGGATCGGTACGGAGACGTTTGTACTTATCTTTCAGAGGCTATAAAGTTTAGGAACAATATCACTTCTTTCTTATTCTATCGTGCGATTTTATTCTATCATTGATGATTGAACCATTCTATTCTTATTTTCTAGCAGATGGCGAGAACACGTAATACATCTACCGACGGATAGGGACCAGAGCCCCCGGTGGAAACTCTGACTAGGGGTAGAGGCTGAGGTAGAGGCAGAGACAGAGCTCAAGCTAGAGCTCGAGCAGCAACACCCGTAGTAGAACCTCAGGTGGATCTTCAGGATGAGGATCCAATTCAGACTGTACCGGTTGGACCAGTTCAGGTCCCGGAAGGATTCATAGCTACTCCGGTGCTTCAGGACGCTTTAGTTCATTTGGTGAGTCTTATGGAGGGAGTGGCCCAGAATGGTACATTTCCAGTCTCACAGGCTGGGGGAGGAGCACAAACTCCCACTACTCCCTCTCCGGAGCAGATGGCTCCCCAGTATCAGGCTCTAGCAGCCTCGCCAGTTGGGGTAGTTCAGCCAGTTGTTGCGGCACAGGCCGGTGATAGGCCCGCCATGTCTTCCGAGGCCTTATTAAGACTGGATAAGTTTACTAAGATCTTTCCAGTTCACTTTAGTGGTACACCTTCTAAGGACCCACAGGATTATCTTGACTGCTGCCATGAGGTGTTGCGGAACATGGGTATAGTTGAGACCAATGGGGTCGATTTTGCTGTATTTCAGATGACGGGTTTCGCCAAGAGATGGTGGAGAGATTTTATGTTGACCAGACAACTTGGATCGCCTACACTGACTTGGGAGCAGTTCTCACGGCTATTTCTAGAGAAGTTCCTCCCTATCACATTGAGAGAGGATTACCTCAGGCAATCTGAGCGTCTCCAGCAGGTCAGTATGACTGTTACTCAGTACGAGACCAGTTTTGTGGATCTAGCCCATCATGCTCTCCTTTTACTTCCTACTGAGGGAGAAAGAGTGAGGAGGTTTATTGATGGACTCACTCACCCTATCAGGCTTCACATGGCCAAGGAGGCCCGAAGTGAGATTTCCTTTCAGGCGGCTACTAATGTTGCTAGGAGGATCGAGATGGTTATTGCAAAGGAGAGAGGGCAGGGGTCTGATAATAGGCCTCGTCAGTTTGGTGGGTTCAGTGGTGCCTCGTCTGGAGGCAGGGGTAATTTTGTTAGGGTTCATCCTCCCAGGCCATTTCATTCAGCACTTCAGGCATCTCATGGTGCTTCAGGGAGTCACGATCCTATTATGCCTTACTCTGGGCAGCCAACATTTATTGCACATTCAGCTCCTATCAGTGCACCACCACTCCAGAGTCACTACAATGGTTATTCGGCTCGTTTGGGTCAGCTTCAGCTTCAGTAGCCACGGCAACAGGATGTGTGTTATGAGTGTGGGAACATTGGTCATATTAGGAGGTATTGCCCTAGGTTGTCGAGTAACAGATCTCGGCAGGATTCTCGTGCCATCATACCGGCACTGGTTGCTTCACTGCCTACTTAGGCAGCTAGAGGTAGGGGTCAGGCAGCTAGAGGTGGAGGTCAGGCCATTAGAGATGGAGGTCAGTTCATTAGAGGTGGATGCCAGACAGTTAGAGGCCGTCCTAGAGATGCGGTTTAGAGTGGTGGGGCCCAGCCCCGATTTCATGCTTTTTCGGCTAGGCCTGAGGCCGAATCATCCAATGCTGTGATTACAGGTATTATTCCAGTTTGCCATAGAGATGCTTCAGTTCTATTTTATCTAGGATCTACTTATTCCCATGCGTCCTCTTATTTTGCTTCATTTTTGGTGATGCCTTGTGATTCTCTGAATGCTCTGGTGTGTGTGTCCACTCTGGTGGGAGATTCTCTCATAGTAGATCATGGCTATCGTTCGTGTGTGGTTACTATTGGGAGTCTTTAGACTAGTGTGGATCTTCTACTTCTTGATATGGTAGATTTTGATGTGATCTTGGGTATGGATTGGCTGTCACCTTATCATGATATATTGTATTTTCATGCCAAGATAGTGAACCTAGCCATGCCGGAGTTACCTCGATTAGAGCGGAAAGGAACTCCTGGTCATTCTACCACCAGGGTTATTTCTTATATGAAGGCTCGACGTATGGTCGATAAGGGGTGTCTAGCCTATTTGGCTTATATGCGCGATCCCAGTGCGGGTGTTCCTTCTATGGACTCAGTACCAGTTGTTCGTGAATTTCCAGAAGTATTTCTTGCAGATTTGTCGGGGATACCACCCGACAGAGATATAGACTTATGTATTGATTTGGCTCGGAGCACTCAACCTATTTCTATTCCACCATACCGTATGGCCCTGCTGGAATTGAAAGAACTGAAGCAGCAGTTACAAGACTTGCTTGATCAGGGATTTATTAGACCTAGTGTCTCGCCCTGGGGTGTACTAGTGTTGTTTGTGAAGAAGAAAGATGGTTCAATGCGGATGTGTATAGATTATCGACAGTTGAACAAGGCTACTATCAAGAACAAGTATCCACTGCCAAGAATTGATGACTTATTCGATCAGCTTCAGGGTGCCAAGGTGTTTTCAAAGACCGACCTGAGGTCTGGTTACCATCAGTTGAAGATTAGGGCATCTAATGTCCCTAAGACGGCTTTTCGGACTCGATATGGGCATTACGAATTCCTAGTGATGTCATTTGGGTTGACAAATGCCCCATCATCATTTATAGATTTGATGAATTGGGTGTTCAAGACCTATCTGGATTCATTTGTAGTTGTATTAATTGATGACATCTTGATTTACTCCAGCAGCCGAGAGGAGCATGAGCAACACCTTCGGATTGTGCTTCAGACTTTGAAGAATAATCAGTTATATACCAAATTTTCAAAATGTGAATTTTGATTAGACTCAGTTGCCTTTTTGGGGCATGTTGTATCGGCAGAAGGCATAAAAGTGGATCCTAAGAATATTGAGGCTGTTCAGAATTGGCCTAGACCTACTTCAGTTACAAAGATACGGAGTTTTCTAGGTTTGGCGGGTTATTATCGCCGGTTCGTGGAAGGGTTTTCATCTATAGCAAGCCTATTGACTAGGTTGACCCATAAAGGTGTTCCTTTCGGATGGTCAGACGAGTATGAGTTGAGCTTTAAGAAGCTCAAGACCGCTTTGACTACGGCGCCAGTGTTGGTATTACCCACAGGTTCAGGATCTTATACGGTGTATTGTAATGCATCTCGCATTGGACTGGGTGCAGTATTGATGCAAGATGGCAGGGTGATTGCATATGCATCGCGGCAGTTGAAGGTTCACGAGAAGAATTATCCTGTCCATGACTTAGAATTGGCAGTCATTGTCCATACACTGAAGATTTGGAGGCATTACCTTTACGGTGTCTCGTGTGAGGTATTCACTGATCATCGTAGCCTACAATATTTGTTTAGGCAAAAAGATCTCTATTTGAGGCAGAGAAAATGGTTGGAGTTGTTGAAAGATTATGATATCACCATTTTGTATTACCCCAGAAAGGCCAATGTGGTGGCCGATGCTTTGAGTAGAAAAGTTGTGAGTATGGGCAGCCTTGCTTATATTCCGGTTGGTGAGAGATCGTTAGCTACAGATGTTCAGACTTTGGCTAACCAATTCGTGAGGTTAGATGTTTCAGAACCCAGTTGGGTTCTAGCTTGCACAGTCGCTCGGTCTTCTTTATATGAGCGTATCTGAGAGCGATAATATAATGATCCTCATTTTCTTGTCCTTAAGGACACGGTGCGACACGGTGATGCCAAACAAGTTGCTGTGGGGGAAGATGGATTTCTACGGATGCAGGGTCGTATTTGTGTGCCTAATGTGGATGGGCTTCGTGAATTAATTCTGGAACAGGCCCACAGTTCCCGATATTCTATTCATCCAGGTGCCGCCAAAATGTATCAAGATTTGTGGCAACATTATTGGTGGAGGAGAATGAAGAAGGATATAGTTGCATATGTAGCTCGATGTCTAAATTGTCAACAAGTCATGTACGAGCATCAGAGACCTGGTGGTTTGCTTCAGAAGTTAGAAATTCCTGAGTGGAAGTGGGAGCATATCACTATGGATTTTGTTGTTGGGCTCCTACGGACTCTGAGAAAATTTGACGCAATTTGGGTCATTATGGACAGGTTGACCAAGTCAGCACATTTCATTCCAGTAGTAGTTACCTATTCTTCAGAACGGTTAGCAGAGATTTACATCCGCGAGATTGTCCGCCTTCATGGTGTGCCCGTGTCTATTATTTCAGATCGAGGTACGCAATTTACCTTGCACTTATGGAGGGCTGTACAACGTGAGTTAGGCATGCAGGTTGAGTTGAGTACAATATTTCATCCACAGACAGACAGACAGTCAGAGCACACTATTCAGATATTGAAAGATATGCTTCGTGCTTGTGTTATAGACTTTGGAGGTTCTTGGGATCAATTCTTGCCAATTGCGGAGTTTGCCTATAATAATAGCTACCAGTCGAGCATTCAGATGGCTCCATATGAAGCATTGTACGGGAGGCAATGTCGTTCGCCAGTTGGCTGGTTTGTACCGGGAGAGGCTCGGTTGTTGGGTACTGATTTGGTACAAGATGCCTTGGATAAGGTCAAAGTTATTCAGGATCGACTTCGCACAACTCAGTCTAGGCAAAAGAGTTATGCCGACCGTAAAGTTCGTGATATTGCATTCATGGTTGGAGAAAGAGTATTGCTCCGGGTTTCACCTATGAAAGGTGTAATGAGGTTCGGAAAGAAGGACAAGTTGAGCCCTAGGTATATAGGACCTTTCGAAATTCTTGAAAGGGTGGGAGAAATAGCCTACAAGCTTGTATTACCACCTATCTTATCAACGGTCCATCCAGTGTTCCATGTGTCTATGCTCCGGAAATATCATGGTGATCCGTCCCATGTATTAGATTTCAGCTCGGTCCAATTGGACAAAGATTTGACTTATGAAGTGGAGCCAGTAGCTATTCTAGCCCGGCAGGTCCGACAGTTGAGGTCTAAGAGTTATCCTTCAGTTCGAGTGCAATGGAGGGGTCAGCCGGTAGAAGCATATACCTGGGAGTCCGAGTCGGACATGCGGAGTAGATATCCACATCTTTTCACCAGCTCAGGTATTTTTCTAATTCCGTTCGAGGACGAACATTTATTTTAGAGGTGGAGAATGTGATGACCCCAAAGGTCATCTTTAAATTTAATAATTATTTATTTGTTCTGAGACATCAAATAGCACTATTCATCATTCCTCGACTTGTGTGCACAGTCCGTATAATTTTCCGGAAAGTTTTTATATGAAAAATTGATTAAAATGTGAAATGGAGCTTTATAACTCAATTAAGTTGACTTTGGTCAACATTTTGTGCAAATGGACCCGGATCAATGTTTTGACAGTTCCGATAGGTCCGTACTGTGTTTTGGGACTTGGGCGTATGCCGAAATTTAATTTGGAGGTCCCTAGCTCAAGTTATGACCATTTAACAGAAACTAGGAATTTAAAGGCTAAAGATTTTCAAAGTTTGACCACGGATCTGACTTTTTGATATTGGGGTCGGAATCTGATTTTGTAAATTTGAATAGGTCCGTTATGTCATTTATGACTTGTGTGCAAAATTTGAGGTCAATCGGACTTGATTTGATAGGTTTCGACATCAAATATAGAAGTTGAAAATTTTTAAGTTCCTTAAGCTTGAATTGGGGTAGGATTCGCGGCTTTAAAGTTGTTTGATGTGATTTGATGTCTCGACTAAGTTCGTATGATATTTTAGGACTTGTTGGTGTATTTGATTGAGGTCCCGGGGGCCTCGAGTGAATTCCGGATGGTTAACGGATAAAAATTTGGACTTAAGGAAAATCTGAAATTTTGGCCTTCTAGTGTAATCGCATTTGCGGATTTTAGACCGCAGATGCGAGCTCGCAGAAGTGAGCCATTCCTCACAGAAGCGGACAGGCTGTCGTAGAAGCACGACCGCAGAAGCGGGACCGCAGATGCGGACAAGTGTCCGCAGAAGCGAAAATGCTAGACAGAACCCATAAAATCGAAAGTTAGCCATTTTTACTCATTTTTGAGTTTTGGGTCTTGGATTTAGGCGATTCCAAAGGGATTTTTCACGACTTTGAATTGGATAAGTGTTCTATAACTAAAATTTATTATATTTCATAAATCCATGTCTAAATTCATCATTTATTTCGGATTTAGATGGAAGAAATTGAAATTTTGTAAAACTTTCCAAAAACAAAAATTTAAGATTTGAAGGTCCATTTGACATCGGAATTTGGTAATTTTTGTATGGTTGGACTCGTCTCAGAACGAGTGTTCGAATTTCATAAAGTTTTTTGAGATTCGAGACGTGGTCCCCACTGTCGACTTTTGAGATGAATTTTGGATTTTAATTCCAAAAATTAGTACATTCATATGGAATTAAATCCTACGATTTGTATTGAGTATATTGAATTGTTTATGACTACATTTGAGGATTTCTGACACAAATTCGTGAGGCAAAGGTTTATTGGAATCTTGAGTTGGTTGGAAAGCGAGGTAAGTGTCGTGGTTAACCTTGACTTGAGGAAATAGAACCCTTGAATTATTTGTTACGTTTTTTTCACAATTAATTGCTACTTGTCATTACTTGTTTCCTGAATAAATTATAATCATTGTATGCTTTGTTGTTTAATAATTTCTTATTGAATGTGGTATTTATTGGAGCATTTTTATTACAATCAAGAGTTGTTAATTTTATATTACTGGAGCGGGTTGCACGCCGCAACGGAAATAAAAATAAATATATTGGGGGATCGGATTTCACGCCGTAACAGATTATATTTTAAGTTTATATTGTTGGAGCGCAACAGAAATTGATTGAAATAATAATTGATTATGACTGCTGAGTTGGTTTCAACTGTTGAAATGAGTTACGTGTTTTATTTCTATTATTGTTGTTATTACCATTATTGCGTACATGTTAATGTAAGTGACCTGCCTTAGCCTCGTCACTAGTTCGTCGAGGTTAGGCTCGACACTTATAGAGTACATGGGGTCGGTTGTACTCATACTACACTCTGCACTTCTTGTGCAGATTTCGGAGTTGGTCCCAGTGGCGTATTGTAGATTTACTCGGATTCAACTACTAGTGGAGACTTGAGGTATAGCTGCACGGTGAAATCCCCTTCTACTTTATTTTAGCTGTGTGCTTTCTTTCAGACCACTTTATTTTGTTCAGACCCATGTTTGTATTATTATAAAAGCTCGTGCACTTGTTACACTAGTTCTGGGATGGTATTAAGACATCGCTAGTATTATGGAGTATTCACTTTATTTCAGACTTTATTTCCGTATTTTTTTCTTTGTTATTAATTTATTTAAAATTATTTTAAAATGACTAATTATATTCTAAAGTTGGCTTGCCTGGCAAGTGAAATGTTAGGTGCTATCACGGCCCCAAAGGTGGGAATTTCGGGTCGTGACAGACACATGAAGTGTAAAACGTTTGTAGGTTTTCCCACTTCGGCTCAAAGAGGTAGTTTCGTCCGGGTTCGCTCCTACTTGGTATAAATACACTGGAAATACGTTTTTGAAGGGACTTTTGACCTTAGAAGCTTTGGGAGAGCATTGGAGGCTACAAGACTCAGGATTTTATCATCTTTCCATCAATTCAATACGGGAGTTTGGATTTTAACGTTAGATTGATGCTTCCTTATTCTTTAATTATATTTGTGATGACTTTCTCCATGATTATGGTGTAATTTCCCTTAGGGTTTGACGGATATGGTATTTTGATAAATATTTGTGGATGTTAACTCTAGTTCTTGCTTGAATTCGTTTATGGAGTTTTGAATTGTTGCAACTTTATTCACCAGTCTATTTAATCGAAAGAGGAATATTTTTGTGATTATCTTTGCATTATTTTATTTGATTTAATTCATTGATTCTCTTAAGTAATCGAAAGAGCTTGTTGAATTGTTGATTAAAACAAATTAGGAGAATATTCGTGAGACGTTTTCCTAAAGACTAATCCATTAAGGAATGCTTGCATATTTTCATAGTGCTTATATTAGTTCACCTTGTAGAGTTAAGATTTAATCGAAGAGTCTTGACTACACGTTTTAACTAATCATCGAATAAATTCGTGAGAATCATTAGAATATTAGAGTGAATTAAACTAGAGTTAGATCCCAAATAACTATCTTGTCCCTATCTTGTCAAAACCCTTATTCATCATATTAATAAGAAACCAACTTTGTGAATCTCCAATTCCTTGCTGTCAATTGTCAATTGTGTTATTTTAGTAGTTAAACGTAATTCATAATCATTTAACTCAAGTGTTGATCCTCCTAAATAGCAATTAACCCAGAAATTACTCGAACACTGTTTAAATCTAATTTATGTGGAGATGATATTTTACTATACTATCTTTGACTAGCGAGCATTAATTTTGTGTTGTGATTTGCGCTCGTCATGTGCGCATGTACCCCGTCTTAATGAGCACAATCTTTTTAAAGAAATATAACATAAATATTAGTATATAAAATATTTATTTAAAGCTAATGAATTTAATTTTAAAACTCTAAATTTAGTAAAATGCATCCTGACAAACAAATTAGAGTTACCTTTTAAGTCTAAAATTTATTGCATTCAAAAATCTTTTATTTTGGCCTAAGTCTGAATCCCACTGAATTCTAATTTCTTTTAACATTCAAAAGTTAGGTTTTCTTTTTTTTTTTCTTTTCTAGATTCTTGTTTTTGAAAATTAGAACTCTAAAGTTAGGTTTTTTCTTTTTCAAAAGTTAGGTTAAAAAGAAAATTATATTTGTTTTTTCCCTAAATATAGGAGAATAATAAAATCATGATTTTGTCCGATGTGAAATTTATTTTTAAAGGATAAAAAAAATGAACCACATTTCGCTAAAGACTTCATGCTTTTAATATAGTATAGTATAGATAGATAGATAGATAGATAGATAGAGATTGACCACATTGTTTACCCTTGAAACGGATAATAATTAAATTTATATGCGATTTTAAAGATATGTGGATTGATTCAATATAAATAATTAAGGATGTTAGATCAACGAATTAAGGACAAAAACAAATAATCAAACCAGTTGTGACGTTGAGCCTGGGCTCGGATTTAAGCTTAACGATAGTTCTACCTTCAGTCGAATTCTCGGTTTGAAGCCAGATATGTAAGAAGAACTATGATTAAAATAAGAACTGTTCAATAGCTAGAAAGTGGAGAAATAAGTTTGTATTGCTTCGATATGTGTGTTACAATGTGTCCATTAAATAAAAACTACTCCCTTTATATAGTAGGAGAGTTTCACCCCTAGTACAATTCTAAGAAAGGTAAAAAATCTTATTTTTCGTTAATCACTGATCTTCTGCCGATACAGGCCGAGATCTGCGCCGTGATATCCGATGGGGTGCAGATATCGTGGCCCTTTGTTGGTCGTGTATAACCGTTATCGTGTTTTCCGAGGTCTCGGGGTCGTTCCGGGATCAGAGAAGTAATGTCTTATCAAGCCTAGTGGCGACCACTTTGTTCGGACCTTAATACGATGCGTTTCGGCTTCAATTCCGACCCCATATAATCATGCCTTTGCTTCGTTTGACCCACTGGAAAATCAAGGTATAGGTTACCCCCGGTTTTACCCGTATACAGATAGTCCCCTCATTTCAGAGAGTAGGTTTGCCGAAATGATAGGAAACGATAGATGTTCCCCGGTTCCTTCCTTCGTACGTTACAACCAAAATGACAAAGAAGCCGAAACGTTCTATCAGTCTTGTCGTTCTGACCCCGGACACATGTCAACCATCGGCAGTCGCCCCCGAATGCGAAACATCATGTACTTCCCCTATAAAAGCTTCTACCCTTTGCCCATTTTCCATTTTCCGATCCAAGCTTCCACCTTCGAATTTTCTAGCTATTACCAACTCTTTCAAAACTTCATATCTTCATGTCACGACCAGAAATTTCCACCGTCGGGACCGTGATGGCGCCTAACATTTTACTTGCTAGGCTAGCCAATGTTAGACTAATTTACCCTTCTTAACAATTTAAATTTAATTAATGAAGAAGAACTGATTTAATTGCAATAATCCAAATATAAATGCGGAAGCTAAAACCGTAAAACATCTGCTACAAATCCCTAAACCCGGTGTCACAAGTACCCAAGCTGCTAGAGCAATACACACAAGGGTCTGAAATAAATACAAAGCTGTCTGAATGAAAATACACAGCTAAATAAAAAATAAAGACGGGGACTTCAGGAGTTGCGGGTGCTGAGCAGCTGTACCTCAAGTCTCCGCAGGCTGTCCAATCCGAGCTCTCTAGTAGCCGCCGCTAGGACCGTCTCCAAAATCTGCACAGTATGCAGAGTGTAGTATCAGTACAACCGACCCCATATACTTGTAAGTGCCGAGCCTAACCTCGACGAAGTAGTGACGAGGCTAAGGCGGGTCACCTATACTACAACCTGAATGCAATATATAATAATGACAGAAAATGGGAATACTGGACTGAATTAAACAGCCAACAGAAAATAATAACCATAGCCTCAAGAATAAACCAATGTCATCCAGAATCACCAATCTTTAATCATTCAGATACAAATACCAAAAGAAAACCAACACAGCTCAAGAAATGGAAACATATATGTTGTTGCGGCGCGCAACCCGATCCCACCAGACAACACAAATTCCTCCCTTATTTCACTGTAACGATATCAACAACAGTAAATAATATATATATATATATATATATATATATATATATATATATATATATATTGCGACGCGCAACCCGATCCCACCATATGTCAATATCAGAATCATAATTCACCCTTATTTCACCATGTCAATCCACCCTTATTCCACCTATTTCGGCGTGCAGCCCGATCCCACCGTATAGTACAAATTCACCCTTATTCCACCTCAACATATCACCCTTATTTCACCTGTTGCGGCGTGCAACCCGATCCCACCATATGTTAATATCAAGTACTCAATAAGCACAGTAAAACTCACAATTCAAATCATAGAAAAACCTTTTACAATTCCAAGACACCAAACTGAACAAATAAGAAACCTTGTACAATATGATAATCCGAATAAGCAATACTACACAGCGAGACCAATCTAGAATTTACAACTATAAGGTACAGATAAACCAACTTGAGCAAACAGTAGGAGATTATGAAACTATAGAAAGAATTAATATCATAAACAGGAGGGAACACTGATTACAAGTGGAAATTAGGCATGGAAACACATTTAGAGGATATAACAACTAAGACAGGGAAATCGATAACATAAGAAGAATGGGAAAACAGGGAAAAACAGATAATTCGGCGGCGCATAAGCACTCGTCACCTCACATATACGCCGCTCACATGAAATTCACATAGCAAATAGTCTGAGGGTTCCTAATTCCCTCAAGACAAGGTTCGACACAACACTTACCTTGCTCCAAAGACCATTCAAAGCTCAACCACAACTTTACCTTTCAAACCAGCCTCCGAACCAACAATAACTAGCAAATTACAAACCAAATGATTCAAAATAAGCCTTAGGGATCACCCACGATTGCAAAATATTCAATTTCGGTCATTAATCAAAAGTCAACAAAAGTCAACTCCCAGGTTTGCTCGGTCCAAACCCGAAATTTGGACCAAAACCCGATTACCCATTCACCCCCGAGCCCGGTTATGTAATTTATTTTGTAATCCGACCTCAATTTGAGGTCTAAATCCCAATTCCTTAAAAATCCCTAACTCTACCCAAACCCCCATATTTCCACCATGAAAACACTAGATTTTAGGTTAAAAACTTGTGAAATTTAATGAAAGATTGAAAGAAACTAGTTTAGAATCACTTACCAATGATTTCGGGAAGAAAAAGTCTTGGAAAAATTGCCTCTAATGTTTTAGGTTTTGAAAATTTGAGAAAAGAACCAAAAATCCCGTCTAAGTCGTATTTGTTTAGTTGCAGATGTCGCATTTGCGACCTCGCAAATGCGAAGGTTTCATCGCAAATGCGATAAATATCACACCTCTGCAATCTTCGCAAATGCGAAGAATAGTTCACAAATGCGAGCTCAGGCTTAATCGCAAATGCGACCTAGTGATCACAAACGCGAAGAATGGCTATGTCTGATGCCTTCGCAAATGCGAACTAGTGTTCGCAAATGCGGACAACCAGAGGATCACAAATGTGATCAAAAATTCGCATTTGCGAAGGTCTTCCCCCCATCCCACTGCTCACAAATGCGAGGCTCGCATTTGCGAGACAGACCTCGCAATTGCGAAGTCTGCAGATCAGTTTCGGCTGCTGCTATATTTTCTAAGTTCAAAACACTCTGTAACCTATCCGAAACTCACCCGAGCCCTCAGGGCTCCAAACCAAACATGCACACAAGTCCTAAAATATCATACGAACTTGATCGTGCGATCAAATCGCCAAAATAACACCTAGAACTACGAATTGAACACCAAATCAAAGGAAATTTTCAAGAAGACTTTAAAACTTCTATTTTCACAATCGAACGTTCGAATCACGTCAAACCAACTCCGTTTCTCACCAAATTTCACAGACAAGTCATAAATATTATAGTGGACTTGTACCGGGCTCCGAAACCAAAATACAGACCCGGTATCAATAAATCCAAACATCAGTCGATTCTTAAATATCATAAATCTTTCAAACTTTCAATTTTCAACAAAAATCAATAACTCGGGCTAGGGACCTCCGAATTCAATTCCGGGCATACGCCCAGGTCCCAAATTACAATACGGAGCCACCGGGATCATCAAAACACGAATCTGGGTCCATTTGCTCAAAATATTGACCGAAGTCAACTCAAATAAAGTTGTTTCGCAAATATTCTTATTTTTTACAGTTTTTAACATAAAAGCTTTTCAGAAACACGCCCGGACTGCGCACGCAAATCGAGGAGGGTAAAATGAGATTTTTAAGGCTTCGGATTAAAGAATTAGGTTTTCAAACATAAGATGACCTTTCAGGTCATCACGTTTTCCACCTCTAAAGCAACCGTTCGTCCTCGAACGGATATAGAAAAGTACCTGAAATGGTGAAAAGGTGGAGATATTTACTCCGCATGTACGACTCAAACTCCCAAGTTGTTTCCTTGATGGGCTGACCTCTCCACTGCACTCGGACTGAAGGATAACTCTTCGACCTCAACTAACGAACCTGCCGGGCTAGAATAGCCACCGGCTCCTTCTCAAAAGTCAAATCCTTGTCCAACTGGACAGAGCTGAAATCTAACACATGGGACGGATCGCCGTGATACTTTCAAAGCATGGACACATGGAACACTAGATGAACTGAAGATAACACCATTGGCGAAGCAAGCCTGTAAGCCACCTCTCCCACTCTCTCCAGAATCTCAACGGGCCCGATATACCTAGGGCTCAACTTGCCCTTCTTCTCGAAGCTCATCACACCCTTCATGGGTGATACCCGGAGCAACACTCTCTCCCCGACCATGAATGCAACATCACGAACTATACGGTTGGCATAACTCTTCTGCCTGGACTGAGTTGTGCGAACTATCCTGAATAATCTTGACCTTATCCAAGACATCCTGTACCAAATCTGTACCCAATAACTGAGCCTCCCCTGGCTCAAACCATCCAACCGGTGATCGACACCATCTACCATATAATGCCTCATAAGGAGCCATCTGAATGCTCGACTTGTAGCTGTTGTTGTAGACAAACTCTGCAAGGGGCAAGAACTGATCCCACGATCCTCCAAAGTCTATAACATATGCGCAGAGCATATCCTCCAATATCTGAATAATGCGCTCGGACTGTCCGTCTGTCTGAGGATGAAATGTTGTGCTCAACTTAACTCACGTGCCTAACTCACGCTGTACTGCCCTCCAGAAATGTGAGGTGAACTCCGTACCTCGATCAGAAATGATATACACTGGCACACCGTGAAGACAGATGATCTCGCGAATATAAATCTCTGCCAACCGCATTGAAGAATAGGTAACTACCACAGGAATGAAATGCACTGACTTCGTCAGCTTGTCCACAATGACCAAAACTGCGTCGAACTTCCTCTGAGTCCGTGGGAGTCCAACAACGAAATCCATAGTGATACGCTCCCACTTCCACTCAGGAATCTCTATCTTTTGAAGCAAACCACCAGGTCTCTGATGCTCATACTTTACTTTCTAACAATTTAGACACCGAGCTACATAAGGGACTATATCCTTCTTCATCCTCCTCCACCAATTATGCTGCTGCAAGTCCTAATACATCTTGGCGGCGCTCGGATGAATAGAATACCGGGAACTGTGGGCCTCCTCAAAAATCAACTCACGAAGTCCATCCACATTAGGCACACAAACAATAACCTGCTTAGCACCACCGTTCCGCACTGTGTCCCTAAGGACCAATAAAAGAGGGTCATCATACTACCGATCTCTGATGTGCTCAAACAAAGAAGACCGAGCGACTGTACAAGCTAGAACACGGCTGGGCTCTAAAATATCCAACCTTACAAAATAGTTGGCTAAAGTCCGAACATCTGATGCAAGCTGCCTCTCACCGTCTGGAATGAATGCAAGGCTGCCATACTCACTGCCTTTCTACTCAAGGCGTCGGCCACCACATTGGCCTTTCCGGGATGATACAAGATGGTGATATCATAGTCTTTCAATACCTCCAACAACCTCCTCTGCCTCAAATTGAGATCCTTTTGCTTGAACAAATGTTGTAGACTCTGATAATTCGTGAATAGCTCGCATGATACGCCGTAAAGATAATGCCTCCAAATCATCAGCGCATGAACAATGGCTGCCAACTCTAAGTCATGAATAGGGTAATTCTTCTCATGAACCTTCAACTGCCGCGACGCATATCAAAGTGGTCTTGAGCTTCTGAACGGGGCTGCTATAGATGAAAACTCCTCCACAAACCGACAGTAATAGCCCGCCAAACCCAAGAAACTCCTGATCTCCGTGGCTGAAGCGGGTCTAGGCCAGTTCTAAACTGCCTCAATCTTCTTAGGATCTACCTGAATGCCCTCTGCTGATACAACGTGGCTTAAGAAAGCGACTGAATCCAACCAAAACTCGCACCTTGAAAATTTAGCATATAACTGGTTGTCTCTCAGAGTCTGAAGCACAATCCTAAGATGCTGCTCATGCTCCTCTCAACTGCGGGAGTAGATCAAGATATCATTAATAAACACAATCACAAAGGAGTCCAAATAAGGCTTGAACACTCGGTTCATCAAATCCATGAATGTTGCTGGGGCATTTGTCAACCCAAAGGATATCACTAGAAACTCATAATGCCCGTACCGAGTCCGAAAAGCTATCTTAGGGACATCAGATTTCCTAATCCTCAACTGATGGTAGCCAGATCTCAAATTAATCTTCAAAAATACCTTGGCACCCTGAAGCTGATCAAATAAGTCATCAATCCTCGGCAATGGATACTTGTTCTTGATGGTGACTTTGTTCAACTGCCGATAATCTATGCACATCCTCATCGATCCATCATTCTTCTTCACGAACAACACAGGCGCACCCCAGGGCGAGACACTAGGTCTAATGATGCCCTTATTAAGCAAATCTTGCAACTGTTCCTTCAATTCTTTCAACTCTGGCAGGGCCATATAGTATGGCGGGATAAAGATGGGCTGAGTGCCCGGAGCCAAGTCAATACAGAAATAAATATCCCTGTCGGGTGGCATCCCCGACAAGTCTGCAGGAAACACCTCTGGAAACTCACGAACAACTGGCACTGAATCTATGGAAGGAACCTCCGAACTAGAATCGCGTACATAAGCCAATAAGCTAGATACCCCTTCTCGTCCATATGACGAGCCTTAACATAAGAGATAACCCTACTGGTAGAATAGCTAGGAGTACCCCTCCACTCTAATCGAGGCAACCTCGGCAAGGCTAAGGTCACCGTCTTGTCGTGACAATCCAATATGTCATGATAAGGTGACAGCCAATCCATACCCAAGATAACATCAGAATCAACCATATCGAGAAATAGAAGATCTACACTAGTTTCAAGACTCCCAATGGTGACCACACATGAATGATAAACACGATCTACAACAATAGCATCCCCCACAGGTGTGGACACATACACAGGAGCACTCTAAGAATCACGATGCATAACCAAATATGAAGCAAAATAGGATGACACATAGGAGTAAGTAGAACCTGGATCAAATAGAACTGAAGCATCTCTACTGCAAATGGAAACAGTACATGTGCTAACATCATCAGATGACTCAGCCTCAGGCCTGGCTGGAAAACTATAACATTAGGGCTGGGCCCTACCACCCTGAACTACGTCCCTGGGATAACCTCTAACTGGCTGGCCTCCACCTCTAACGGCCTGACCTCCACCTCTAACAATTTGGCCTCTACCTATGGCTCCTTGATCCCTGCCTCTGGCTGGCTGAGCAGGTGGTGCAGCCATTGGTGCCGGAACCATGGTACGAGAACCCTGATGCTGTGGCATGACTCCCAATAAGCTCGGACATGTCCTCCTGATATGCCCATAACTACCACACTCGAAACATCCATCCTGGTACTGTGGCGATAGAAACTGAGATTGACCCGATCCGAATAGCCGTTATAGTAACTCTAAAGTAGGGGTGCACTGATAGGAGCTGAATGTACATTGAATGTTTACTGCTTAGGACAAGACCCATAAGAACCACGACCGCCCAAAGCACTGTGTGATGCCTGAAGCGCTGAATGAAACGGCCTGGCAGGATGGCCTCTACCAAAAGTACCCCTGCCTCCAGATGAGGTACCTCTGAACCCACCCGAATCACGAGGTCACTTGTCAGACCCCTGACCTCCCTGAGCAAGAACCATATCGACTCACCTGGCGACATTGGTAGCCGCCAGAAAAGAAATCTCACTCCCAGTCTCTTTATCCATCTGCAATCTGATAGGCTGAGCAAGTCCGTCAATAAACCTTCTCACCCTCTATCTCTCTCTCGGTAGGAAGCAGAAGAAGAGCTGAGAGAACTGGTCCCATGTAAGAGTAGGCGATCCAGCTGGTCTGGTCAACAAATAATCTCTCCACCATTTTTTGGCGGAACCTGACATCTGAAATGTAGCAAAATCGACCCCGTTGGTCTCCACTATACCCAAGTTCCGTAACACCTCATGACAACTGTCAAGATACTCCTGGGGATCCTTGAAGGAGCACCAGTAAAGTGAACTGGGAAGAGCTTGGTAAACCTGTCCAATCTTCATTAATCCTCAGAAGACATAGCTGACCCATCATCGGCATGTGCGGCAATAACCGGCTAAACTATTCCAACTGGATGAGCTGCTGGAGTCTAATACTGGGGAGCCATCTACTCCGGAGTGTGAGTAGTAGGTGTCTGTACTCCTCCTCCAGCCTGAGAGATGGCTGGTGCCATGGGGAATGCGCCAGTTTGGGCCACACTCTCCATAAGGCCCACCAAACGGACCAAAGCATCCTGAAGCACTGGGGTGGCAATGAACTCCTCCGGGACCTGAGCTGGTCCGACAGGCACAGCCTGGACTGGAACCTCCTTATCAAATTCTACCTGAGGCTCCACCGCTGGTGCTGCTGCTCGAGCTCTAGGCTGAGCTCTGCCCCTGCCTCGGCCTCTGGCACGACCTCGGCCTTGACCTCTGCCCCTCGTAAAAGCTGCCACTAGGGGCTCTGGTTACTGTTCAGCTGAAGCTGCGGTACGCGTTTTTGCCATCTGCAAGAGAACTGAATAAAAGGGTCCAATCAGCAATGATAGAATAAAATCGCCTGACAGAGAAGAATAGAAGTGAAACTGTTCCTAATTCCAAAGCCTCCGGAAGATAAGTATAGACGTTTCTGTACCGATCCTCCAGACTCTACTAAGTTTGCTCGTGACTCGTAAGACCTATGTAACCTAGTGCTCTGATACCAACTGTCACGACCCAAAATTTCCACCGTCGGGACTGTGATGGCACCTAAATTTCACTTGCTAGGCAAGCCAACGTCAGAATAATTTACCCTTCTTAACAATTTAAATTTAATTAATGAAGAAGAACTGATTTAAAATCAATAATCCAAATATAAATACGGAAGCTAAAACCGTAAAAACATCTGCTACAAATCCCTGAACCGGTGTCACAAGTGCACGAGCTGCTAGAGTAATACATACAAGGGTCTGAAATAAATACAAAGTTGTCTGAATGAAAATACACAGCTAAATAAAAAATAAAGACAGGGACTTCAGGAGCTGCGGGCGCTGAGCAGCTGTACCTCAAGTCTCCGCAGGCTGTCCAATCCGAGCTCTCTAGTAGCAGCCGACGGGACCGTCTCCATAATTTGCACAGTGTGCAGAGTGTAGTATCAGTACAATCGACCCCATGTACTGGTAAGTGCCGAGCCTAACCTCGACGAAGTAGTGACGAGGCTAAGGTGGGTCACCTAGCCTACAACCTGAATGCAGTATATAATAATGACAGAAAATGGGAATACTGGACTGAATTAAACAGCCAACAGAAAATAATAACCATAGCCTCAAGAATAAACCAATGTCATCCAGAATCACCAATCTTTAATCATTCAGATACAAATACCAAAAGAAAACCAACACAGCTCAAGAAATGGAAACATATATGTTGTTGCGGCGCGCAACCCGATCCCACCAGACAACACAAATTCCTCCCTTATTTCACTGTAACGATATCAACAACAGTAAATAATATATATATATATATATATATATATATATATATATATATATATATATATATATATATATATATATATATATATATTGCGACGCGCAACCCGATCCCACCATATGTCAATATCAGAATCATAATTCACCCTTATTTCACCATGTCAATCCACCCTTATTCCACCTATTTCGGCGTGCAGCCCGATCCCACCGTATAGTACAAATTCACCCTTATTCCACCTCAACATATCACCCTTATTCCACCTGTTGCGGCGTGGAACCCGATCCCATCATATGTTAGTATCTAGTACTCAATAAGCAAAGTAAAACTCACAATTCAAATCATAGAAAAACCCTTTACAATTCCAAGACACCAAACTGAACAAATAGGAAACCTTGTACAATATGATAATCCGAATAAGTAATACTACACAGCGAGACCAATCCAGAATTTATAGCTACAAGGTACAGATAAACCAACTTGAGCAAACAGTAGGAGATTATGAAACTATGGAAAGAAGTAATATCATAAACAAGAGGGAACAATGACTACAAGTGGCAATTAGGCATGGAAACACATTTAGAGCATATAACAACTAAGACAAGGAAAGAGATAATATAAGAAGAATGGGAAAACAGGGAAAAACAGATAATTCGGCAGCGCATAAGCACTCGTCACCTCACATATACTCCGCTTATATGAAATTCACCTAGCAAATAGTCCGAGGGTTCCTAATTCCCTCAAGTCAAGGTTAGACACAATACTTACCTCGCTCCAAAGACCACTCAAAGCTCAACCATAGCTTTACCTTTCAAACCAGCCTCCGAACAAATAATATCTAGCAAATTACCAACCAAATGATTCAAAATAAGCCTTAGGGATCACCTACGATTGCAAAAGATTCAATTTAGGTCATTATTGAAAAGTCAACAAAAGTCAACTTCCGGGTTCGCTTGGTCCAAACCCGAAATTCGGACCAAAACCCGATTACGCATTCACCCCCGAGACCGGTTATGTAATTTATTTTGTAATCCGACCTCAATTTGAGGTCTAACTCCCAATTCCTTAAAAATCCCTAACTCTACCCAAACCCCTAAATTTCCACCATGAAAACACTAGATTTTAGGTTAAAAACTTGTGAAATGTAATGAAATATTGAAAGAAACTAGTTTAAAATCACTTACTAATGATTTGGGGAAGAAGAAGTCTTGGAAAAATCACCTCTAATGTTTTAGGTTTTGAAAATTTGAGAAATGAACCAAAAATCCCGTCTAAGTCATATTTGTTCAGTTGCAGATGTCGCATTTGCGACCTGGGCTTCGTAATTGCGAAGCCCGCAAATGCGAAGGTTTCATTGCAAATGTGAGAAATATCACACCGCTGCAATCTTCGCAAATGCGAAGAAAAGTTTGCAAATGCGAACTCAGGCTTGATCGCAAATGCAACCTAGTGATCGCAAATGCGAAGAATGGCTATGTGTGCTGCCTTCGCAAATGCGAACTAGTGTTCGCAAATGCGGACAGCCAAGATCGCAAATGCGATCAAAACTTCACAATTGCGAAGGTCTTCTCCCCAGCCCACTGCTCGCAAATGCGAGGCTCGCATTTGCGAGCCAGACCTCGCAATAGCGAAGTCTGCAGATCAGTTGCACCAGCTGCTATGTTTTCTAAGATCAAAACACTCTGTAGCCTATCCGAAACTCATCCGAGCCCTCGGGGCTACAAGCCAAATATGTACACAAGTCCTAAAACATCATACAAACTTGTTCGCGCAATCAAATTGAAAAAATAACACCTAGAACTACGAATTGAACACCAAATCAAAGAAAATTTTCAAAACGACTTTAAAACTTCTATTTTCACAACTGAACGTCCGAATCACGTCAAACCAACTCTGTTTCTCACCAAATTTCACAGACAAGTCATAAATATTATAGTGGACCTATACAGGGTTCCGGAACCAAAATACAGACCCGGTATCAATAAAATCCAACCATCGGTCGATTCTTAAATATCATAAATCTTTCAAACTTTCAATTTTCAACAAAAATCAATAACTCGGGCTAGGGACCTCCGAATTCAATTCCGGGCATACGCCCAGGTTCCAAATTACAATACGGACCCACTGGTACTGTCAAAATCCGAATCCAGATCCGTTTGCTCAAAATATTGACCGAAGTCAACTCAAATGAAGTTTTTTGGCAAAAAAATCTTATTTTTCACAGTTTATTATATAAAAGCTTTCCGGAAACAAGCCCGGACTGAGCACGCACATCGAGGATGGTAAAATGAGATTTTTAAGGCTTCGGATCATAGAATTAAGTTTTAAAACATAAGATGACCTATCGGGTCATCACACTTCATCTTTGATCTTCAAATATTCATAATTGTTCTTAGGTTCTTACCCAGATCTTTATCCTACCTTCAAATCTTCATAATCTTCTCTTCAGGCGTCAAACTTGATCCTTCAAATCTTCATACTTTTTCTTTAAAATTTTAAAATTTCTTAGATAGTAATCGCTATAACTTCCAAATCAATTCCTCAACAGGCTGCCTCTTCATCTTCTCACCCGACCACAAGTACCGAGGAGGCCATTCCTGAAGTGGTTGTTCTCGAGATAGCTTCTCCCGAGGAGGTTGCTTCGGAAGCAACTGCCACCGAATCGCCCCCAGATCCCCTATGAAGAGCTTTATTCTCGGGGGCGGCTTAATCTTAGACGACTTCAAAGTCAAGAAGGCCTCATCCAAACAAGATCGAGGTGAAGGGGCATCGAGGTATATATGCTCTATCACCGAAGATACCCTTCCCATTGTCCTAAAGGACTGTAACTGGGGAGGTAAGGACATGGTAGTCCCCGGGAATGAGGACGATATCACCATTCATATGAAGTGATATTTAAGTGTTTACACTTATCCCTTCATACTAGGCCCGGTGGACCGAGCTGTTTTGAACTTTTGCAAGAGATACGAGGTGTGCCTTGGGTAAATCCACCCGTCTATTTGGATGATCATGATACTCCTTCGTTACTTTGCGAATAACACCAAGTCTCGTAGTTTCACCCATGGACCACCTGCTCCATCTATACAGTCCCTGAATTTTCTGAGGGGGACTACTCAAACTCACTTGCTAGGACAGCAAGTCCCCCTTTTTGAGCATTGACGAGGATCGAGATTGAGGCTGGCAGGGGTGCTTCGTTCGGGTATAGACTGAAGATTTGATCCCTCCTGAGTTTCTGCCACTCCCTGAGAAGTGGAATGCATTCCGTAAGTGTAATCTTTCTTTAAGTGTTGAGTCTTCTTTGTTCCCTCTCCCACCATCAATGTTTGTGATCATGCAGTTGTTGCTCGGGTTCCCAATACGGTCCCCCGGCTCAAGGAGTAGATCGAGGGCATTTGCAACCAAATATCGTATTTTGAGCGCTCGTGGCGCAAGCTTTCGAAAGGCCGATAGGAGGCCCGTTCTCATGGTAAGGCTTTTCTCAGAACAGTTACTATTACACTCTGAACTTACTTAATGTTGACCCTTTCTATTTCCTTCACAGGTTTTCCTAAGACCACCGAACTTAGGCCGCTGAAAGTGGATGGGGACGCATCCTTACCCATTGATCCTTCCGTTACGGGACAGCCCGGGTCTGCCGTGGGGGAAAAGAAGAAGAGAAAAAGAAAGTCTTCGGGCTCACTGGGTCCCGAGTTGAAGCCAAATAAGAGGGCGGCTTCCCGGGCTCGTATGCCTAAGAACAACACCAACTTCCGAGTGTCGAATTCTGACTCGCTACTCCGGCTCAGAACGAGTCTGAAGAAATGATATTTTTGTTGCCCACGGATCGACCCTTGCCACGGATCGAGCAGCAGTCGAGGGGGAGAGTCGTGAGGCCGACCGTCCTCCGACTGAAGAGGCCGAGACGGAGACGGGGGCTAAGACCCCCCGAGAAGCCGGTTCTGCTCCGAAGAAAGTGACCGGTGTAATATACATCATGGAGACACCCTCCTACACCAAGTCCATGGTTGAGGAGGCCCAAGCAGGAAAAGAGAAGTAAAGTGAAGGAGTTCACTGTACGGACGACCCCCTTCATTCCTTCTTTGATGGCGTGGACTCATCCACTTTGGCAAATATTTTCGGGCTGGGCGACCTGGGAGTCTCGAAGAAAGACATATCTTCGGAAGCTAGCGGGCCGCGTTCGAGCCCAAAATTAGTTAATCAGTTCCCCGCTCCGAGTGTGGACCCCGATCATAAGAGAGTGATTATTCTTACTGTCCCAGAGGATACTCGGGTTCTATCCGCTCCCGTGGGCATAGCCAACTACCTTAGATGCCTGGTGACCAAGGAGGACCAGGCAAAGATAAATGAGGTGGGCGCGCCGTGTCTCTTCAATGAGGCACAACAGGCGCTGAACTGGGTAAGGCATCATTACTCCCTCGTGAATTTCACTTTAAGTTTTGATATCCCTCACTATTTTTGTTGTTTTGCAGGCCTCGATACTTCACCACGAGAGCTTTCTATGGTATCGCTCCGAGATCAACCAACTCAAGTTCAAGTTCAAGGAGCATGCTCGAAAGAAGGATATGTGCAAGCTCCCCAGTGAGCAACAAGACGGGGCCATCAAGGACCTTCAGGCCAAGCTGGATAGGGCTTAGAAGGAAGCTTCTACCTTGAGGTGGGAACATGCTGACCTAGTCAAAAAGGTAAAGGTCTTTGAAGTTAAAAACGAGGAGCTAGTTGTGGCGACTAACGAAAAAACCTGCAGGTCTAACAGAAGATCGACCAGACCGACCAACTCTGAATCTAGATGAACGAGGTCCAAGCCATGGCTGATGGGTAGAAAAGCAAACTGGACCTGTTGGCTTCGGAGAAGGAAACTGCCAAGGCGAAGCTGGTGTTGGTGGAGGTCCAACTCCGAGTGGCGAAGGAGAAAGCTAACAAGTGGTCTCAGCTGAATGACGGTCTCCGAACACAGCTGAGCTCGGTTGTCATAGAGCGGGATGCCCTTGGTAGAGAATACGAGGCAGTAAAGTCTAAGTTAGATACAAACTCCACCGATGCCGATGAAATGGTGGCCCAATACAAGATGGATGTGGAGGCAGTTAAAGCCCGCCTGAGGGCAAAGGCTGAATATATGAAGTGGCTATCCCGAAGAGAGACCCTCGAGGAGATCCACGCCCAAGGCTTTGACCTATCGGCTGAGATCGAAGAAGCCAAAAACTCAGAGGCCGAGGTAAAGAAGCTTTACGAGCCCGAAGGTGTCGAAGGCTCTGAGGGATCCGGGGGTTCGGATGGATCCTGACTTCAATGCAACTTTGTTTGCTCGAGGTTTTGAAAACTCGATGCGACCGAAAGTTTTTTCAAGATAATTAAGTGATTTTAGATGATGCTTTTTCCGAGGGTAACCTTTTAGCAGGTTTTGAATTTTTATAAAGGCCTTTATTTTGATTACGAACTTTGGACGTCTCTGAGCCATTTTTTGGATAGCCGTAGCCTTTTGTTTTTGGGCACCGTCTAATAGGTTTGGTGCTCCCGGGATTTAGTAGCCCGGTTTATCCGAACTTTTTTTGGATGATAGTCCCCGAGTAGGGGTAGCCCTTGGGCTCGATAGTACCCGAGTAGGGGTATCCTTTGGGCCCTTAGGATCCGAGTTTTAAGAGGCAAGAAATTATATAATAGCAAGGTGAAACTTTCTTTCATTTCAATGTGTAAAGTACATGATAAAAATTTGTATCATGGCTAAGGTGGGCTACGTGGGCACGGTTCTTACGACTGTTTGGACCTTACAATGTATCCTAACCACCGAGCCTTGGCTACTTAAGTACGAAGTGTCCTCCTTTCCTTGCTAAGGACCTTAACCCTGGGATGATGGCCCCCAGTATTCGAGGTCGAGCTTGAGAGGGCTTAGATACTGTTGATGCACCCATTAATTCTTTTTTGAGACCGGCCTTCGAATCTAGGTTAGCACGATTTACTGTTGCCTCGTTCAAAACCTTGCCAAAAAACCCATTTTGGGTCAAAACCGGTTCAAGGAGAAAAGAGTGCAATGCGTGCTTTCAGACCTAATGGTCACATTCTCCCTTGGCCATTGCCTGCAAGTTTCTGATTCATAATATTATTAAAGAGTAATTGAGATTGTACCTTAGCAGTAGTACCGCTTTAAGTGAGTTACGTTCCAGTTGTTCGGTAGTTGCACACCATTTCCTACTTCGAGTTTGTATGAACCTTTGCCAGTAATTCCGACGATACGATACTGTCCTTCCTGAAAGTGCAAGAGGGGTGAATTGAAAATTTAATTTTCTTTCCGAGGTAGTCGACTAACTTGCATTCTATTCGACTCGTATTTTCAAAACTAAATATAAGAAAGTAAATTGCAGAAAGTAAATAACACAAAATGTTTTATACTAGTTCGGATCCAGAGTGAATCCAACGTCCAGTCCCCTTGGGTTGCAAGGGTGATCTCTTTCAAATATGATGTGACTTAGTACAGATGAGTTGATGTTGTTATACACCAACAACCTTTTAGTCACTTTGTTCTTCTCTCTTATAATTGGTACAATGCCTCACCGATGTTCTTTTCTCTCTCTCTTCTCTTCTTAGTTACACAAGAAATCTATGACGGACTGCAGTGCTTGTTTGAAGTAGAACAAAGAGATTGAATTTGGTTTGATCAAAGTATGTGAAACCTTTGCATCTTCTGTAGAATATTTATGGTGAGTTGGTATCCGTTCTTCACGTCTTGGTAGATTTGGCCAGCAGTAGTTCTTTGAGGAGCATCAACCTTTACCTTGGAACTGGAGGGGATCACTTTTGCTTCAACTTCCTGTTTCTTTACCCAAGTGCCATCCACCGCGACATATCCCATACTAATAAACACACTGTTGCTATAACACTTAGAAATAGATACATAGGGATAGTTAGAGAGAGGGATATTGAAGGCCTTGAGGAGGTGAGTAATGACCATCCCGTAGGGTAGGCTTGAGGGATCTTCAGCACATTCAATCAGAAAAATTTATTACCCAGGAGGATAGTTTCACCTTGTGCTTGGTAAAAAGACAGTAGACCAAAAAGGTTTCCCTTTGAGACAGATTGTTGTAGGAACCAGTTTTGGGAAGAATAGTGGTGGCAACAATGTGGGCAAGAATACGGGTTTCAAAATTGATGTCACTGGGCCATAATTAGTTTGGCAGGGGATCAAAGACGGAATCAGCAAGACATTCTTTGGCTTGTTCAAAAGATATTTCAAAATCATCAGGCCAAGAGTTCTTAAACAAAGCAGAGTAACCAGAACTTTTACACTTAAAAAGGGCATCAAACGTAAAATAGTCTAGAATAATGCGCTGACCTAACACGAGAGACTCAATTTTGTCAGATTTCTGGGAATGAAGATTTGCATAGAACATGCGAAGCAAATCTTCATAGACCTTTGGAGTGGTTAGGGCAAAGAAATTTTCCCAACATTGAAAAGTTAAGAAGTCTTTTACCTTGCAATTTAGGGCTTCCATCTCTTTCAAGTTGATGATCCTTCCATGAGCGATTGTCTTACCTTTGAAGGAGACGAACTTATCTCTATTGGGAGAATCCCAATAGTTTAGTTCGAACTCCAGTGCACTGTCCAGGTCGATCTTTACCTTCTTCAGAGTGTACGTTGTTGTTCCTTCTTCCATGGGTCACTTCCCTAGTGCCTTTTCTGCTCGAGCATTTTCAGAGATGATTTCTTGAGAAGACGAAAAACCCTCAAAGTGATCAGAGCCAATAATAACTGGTTCTGATGGTTGAGAGAGGTTTTGTTTCTTTGGACCATGTGCTTTTGCTAGTGGAACCAGAAGGATTTCTTGAGGCTTTAGCCATTGGAGAGGATGATTGAAGGAAGTATGCAGAGAAATTCAAGGGAGAGGCGGACTTATAGAGGTGGAGTAACTGAATCGACATTACTGGCGAGGTAGAGGAAGGAAAGAGATGTGACTGATTGATTCAGTTTCCATCTCGGTAAGCCAAAAAGGCGGAAAGAGTGGCTAAAAATGGAGGCGCACAATTAATGCAACAGGCAGTAATAATTAAGTAACACAGTAACAAAAGATTTTTACCAAAAGCTATTTTGATACGCAATCTTTCAAGTAAAAAAAAATTAAAGCCTTATTTGGAAAAGGTAATAATGCCAAGTAATTCCCTAAGGGTTTTAAACCTATCCTCTAGAAGAGACTTAATAAAAATGTCAGCTAATTGATTTTCCATGTTAACAAAAGATAATTCAATGTCGCCTTAAGAACATGGTCTCTAATAAAATGATGCTTGATATCTATATGCTTTTCTCTAGAATGATGCACAAGGTTTTTTGAAAGACATATAGCACTAGAGTTATCACAGAAAATTTTAACAGGCTTAAACGAAAGATCATAATTAGTTAATTGATGAATCATCCAAAGTAGTTGAGCACAGCATTGCCCAATGGCAATGTATTCAGCTTCAGTTGTAGATAGTGCAACTGATCCTTGTTTCTTACTTGTACTTTTCCAGGAAATAAGTAATTTACCAAGCAATTGACACGTCCCACTTGTACTTTTCCAGTCAGCTTTATCACCAACAGGGTCTGCATCTGAAAAACCTTCAAGATTAAAATTGTTTAAGACGTGGATACCATAATCCATATGAAGTGGTTTCAATACGGTATCTAAAAATTCGCTTCACGACAGTTAAATGTGACTCCTTAGGAGCTTCTTGGAACCTGGCACATCTGTATACACTAAACATTATGTCAGGACGGCTCACAGTTAAGTAGAGTAGAGATCCGATGATTTTACGATATTTTGGTTCATCAACTAATTTTCCTTCTTCATCTTTGTCAAGAAATGTAATTGGACTCATGGGAGTCCTAATTGCCTTGGCATTGTCCATTCCGAATTTTTGTATTAGCTCCTTTGTGTACTTTGTCTGACAAATAAAGATCCTTTCATCTGATTGATGAATTTGGAGTCCAAGGAAGAAAGTTAATTCTCCCATCATGCTCATTTCAAACTCACTATGCATGAGATATGAGAATTTCTTGCATAAAAAAAGGGTTAGCACTTCCAAATATAATATTATCAATATAAATTTGAATAATGAGATTTCTAGAAGATGATCTCTTGATAAAAAGAGTAGTGACAATATTACCTCTTAAAAATCCATGACTAACTAAAAATGAGCTTAGTTTTTCATACCAAGCTCTAGGTGCTTGCTTTAGCCCATAGAGAGCCTTAGTCAACTTAAACACATGATAAGAAAACTGCGAGTTTTCAAAACCGGGAGGTTTTTTTAACATAAACCTCCTCATCAATGAAGTCATTTAAAAATGCACTTTTAACGTCCATTTGAAAAATTTTAAAACCTTTAAAAGAAGCATATGCTAATAAAATATGAATTGATTCTAACCGTGCTACCGGAGCGAAGGTTTCATTATAGTCGACTCCTTATTGTTGAGAGTAACCCTAAGAGACTAGCCTTGCTTTATTCCGGATAACTTTACCTTCTTCATTCAGTTTGTTTCTGAATAACCATTTGGTTCCTATGATTGCTGCATTTGCTGGTTTGGGCACCAATGTCCAAACTTGATTTTTATCAAATTGATCAAGTTCTTCTTGCATTGACTGTACCCAACTTGAGTCTTTCAAGGCTTCGTCAACTTTCTTTGGCTCTATTTGAGATATGAGTGCGATGTTGGCCTTTTTCTTTAAAGCTCCTCTTGTTTTCATTCCATCAGTTGGACTTCCAATTATGAACTTCTAAGGATATTCTTGTTCGCTTCTCCACTCATTTGGTACTGCTTCAGTAAGTTGATTAGTCGACTCATTCTGAGGCCGATCATGCTCATTGATGCCTTCATTAGTCGACTGTGGGATTTCAATCATTTTTTCAGCAGTTTCTTTTGAAGTCTTTTGTTCAATGATCTTTGGCTGATCTCTTCATCACCTGTAATATCTCCTTTCTCGGCCATAGAGTTATTATCATAAAAAATCACCTGAACTGATTCCTCTACACATAGGGTACACTTATTATAGATTCTAAAAGATCTACTGTTATTCGAATAGCCGAGAAATATACCTTCATCACTCCTTGGATCAAACTTACCAAGATTGTCCTTGCCATTATTATGGACAAAACATTTGCTTCCGAAAGGATGAAAGTATCCAATATTGGGTTTCTTACCTTTCCATAATTCATATGGAGTTTTCTTCAAAATGGGTCGAATCAAGCACCTATTGAGAATGTGACAAGCTGTGCTAACTGCTTCTGCCCAGAAATGTTTTTGGAGGGAGTGTTCTAGTATCATGGTTCTTGCCATATCCTGTAGAGTTCTATTCTTACGTTCAACCACTCTATTTTTCTGTGGTGACCTAGGTGCTGAGAAATTATTAGTGTATCCTTGATCATTGCAGAATTCTTCAAAAAACTTTGCTTTCAAATTCTCCTCCATGATCACTTTGAATAATCTTACCTGCCTCATCTTCAATAGCACATCCTATTTTCTTGAATTTAACTTCGTACCCCGAATCACGCAGTTGACTTATACTTAGAAGATTGTAATTGAGTCCATCCATTAGATATACTTTAGTAATATCACAATTATTGCTGAATGGAACTATGCCAGTACCAACTATCTTTCCTCTTGAATCATCTCCAAATTTGACATTTTCTCTATTTATTTTTGTGACTTCTTTGAATAGATTTTTGTCACCTGTCATGTGACTAGAACACACAATGTCTAAATATCATTTTCCTTTGTGACTCTTTCTGTGGTGTTCCTGCAAAATAGAATTATCACCTTCTTTTAGGTACCCAAGCTTGCTTGGGTCTTTATTGGTTAGTTTTACTAGAATTAAGGTTGTTTTGGGGTTTCCAAATACATCTTGAGATATTTGATTTATGAAATCTACAAAATGAGTATTTATGACAAACTTTGTTACAGTAATGGCACATGGGTTGATCCAGTTTTTAATCTCCCACTTGTGTTAGTACTTATGGACTCAGTTCTAGCCAGTCCTATTCCAGTTGACTTATAAGTCGCCTGGTTAGATTTGACAGAACTGTGACTGGTAGACTTGCACATGCCATTAAGTTGCATTTGCAGTTCCTGAACTTCATCCTGAAGTACATCACTTTCGATTTCACAGACTTCAAGTTTGAGTTCACAATCCTTCTTTTCCCTATTGAGTCTCCTTAGTTCATTCAACATTTTTTGAGACTCCTTTAGAGTAAGGTCAAGAATATTCTACAATTCATTACATCTATCACAGTTATAGGATCCTACCACACTTGTTTCACCTCGTGCCATGAAATAATCTTTAGTATCTTTTGCATTCATCGTCTAATGCATCTTCATCAGTCCAGCAACCAGAGTATCTGTTCATGTCATTTTCCAAAATGGTCATGAAGCACAGGTTTGCTATTTCTTCATATTCTGAACAGTCTTCATCACTCGAGCTTCTGAAGGATTTGTTTTTATTGAATCCTCTGGAGACTTTTCTTTTAAGATCTGGGCATTCGACTTGAACATGCCCATACCTTCCACACTCATAACACTTTTCATCATTCTTGTCCTTTTCATTGTATTGCCTGGGTGGCATCCTTCCCCTTCTTGTGTTTATATACCTTCTCATTAATCCATCCATATTTCTTGATACCATGTCAATTTCTTCTTCAAGAGCTTCTGGGTCGTCATCAATATCATTTTCAGGTCTTTCAATTGTAGCTTTGAAGGCACTTGTTTTCTTCTTTTCTTCATGATTTGTTTTCTTGAGATGGGTTTTCTCGAATGCTATAAGATCTCCTCGTAGTTCATCATATGAAAGTTTGTTTATATCTTGAGATTCGAGTGCAACTACTTTTATCTGCCAAGTGGTAGGTAGGCTCCTTAGAATTTTTTGAACTTGATCACCACTTGAGTAGGATTTACCAAAGGCTTTTAGATCGCCAATGATTTTGTTGAACCTTGCAAACATTTCCTTAATGGATTCTCCTTCTTTCATTTGGAAGAGTTCATAATCATGAACCAACATGTTTATTCGAGTTTATTTCACTTTGCTGCTTCCTTCATAAGTGACTTCCAGTTTGTCCCACATTTCTTTGGCTGTATCACAACTTGAGATTTTATCATACTCCTCTCCACTTATAGCATTATAGAGTAAATTTTGTGCTTTAGCATTGACCTGAACAACTGCCATTTGCTCGTCTGTGTATTCATTTATATCTTTAGGATCAGTGGGTGGTTGAGCTGCTGCTGGCAGTGGATAGTTACCCTTTTTGATAACACACAATACTTTGACATTATAGGATTTTGCATATATTTCCATTCGCACTTTCCAGTGAGAAAAGTGTTGTCCATTGAAATATGGTGTCCTGACTTGCGCCGTTCCTTCTTGAAAGGGTGCTCCAACAGTTACTTAATTTTTCATGATCTTTTCTCACAAGTTGTTAAGTAAAAAATATGAGACTAGCTCTAATACCAATTGAAACTGCAGGGGGGGGGGGGTAAATTGAAAATTTTCTTTTCTTTTGCGAGGTAGTCGACAAACTTGTGTTCTAGTCGACTGGGATTTTCAAAACTAAATATAAGAAAGTAAATTGCAGAAAGTAAATAATACAAAATTTTTTATACTGGTTCAAATTTAGAGTGAATCCTACGTCCAGTCCCCTTGGGTTGCAAAGTGATCTTTTTCAAATATGATGCAGCTTAGTACAGATGAGTTGATGTTGTTATACACCAAAAACCTTTTGGTCACTTTGTTCTTATCTCTTATAATTGGTACAATGCCTCAGAGTATCTTCTATACTGATTGATTGATACCTTCCGTAAACGGTTGATTCGAATATCCACATGATTGATCTTCTATATTGATTGATTGACCATCTTATGCTGATTGATTTATGCCTTCCGTAAATGGTTGATTCGAATATCCACTTTCCGTAGAATGAGTGGTTACAACTTGGTTCTTGCCTCCTTGATTGTGCTTTTAGATCTTCTGTTAGAGTCTTTCCCATTCTCATAACATCCTTCGGGACTGGTTTCCTACAAGTAGAATTACGTTATTGTCTATCATTAAAATCCAAATCTAACATTTCACAATTTGGTCCCAGCTTCCCCTCGTTCGGCTCTCGGGTGTGTAATGTTACTTTCCTCAACACCAAGTCCCCGATCTTGAAGTATCGGAGGTTGGCTCTTCGGTTGTAGTATCTTTCTATCCATTATTTTTTGGAGGCCAACCGGATTAGGGCGGCCTCACGCCTTTCATTCAATAGTTCCAGGCTCGTGGTCATGACCTCGCGATTCGACTCTTCGGTCGCCTATTGGAACCTGAGGCTAGGTTCTCCCACTTCAACTGGTATTAAGGCTTCAACACCGTAGATAAGTGAGAACGGGGTGGCCCCGATACTATATTTTGAGGTTGTACGGTACACCTACATGACTTCGGGCAGGATTTCCTTCCATTTTCCTTTGGCATCGGTCAACCTCTTTTTTAGGTTTTGGAGAATGGTCTTGTTCGTAGATTCTGCTTGTCCGTTTCCACTCGGGTGGTAAGGTGTTGATTGTATTTTCTTAATCTTGTGATCTTCCAAGGACTTATTTACCTTGCTGCCGACGAACTGTTTCCCATTATCGCATACGATCTCGGCCGGTATCCCGAATCGGTATATTATGTGGTCCCAAATAAAGTCAATGACTTTTTTTTCCCGAACTTTCTTGAACGCTTGAGTTTCGACCCATTTAGAAAAATAATCGGTCATGAATAGTGTTAATTGAGCCTTAACAGGTGCCCATGGAAAGGGACCGACGATGTCCACTCCCCATTTCATGAACGGCCATAGGGAAAAGACCGAATGGAGTAGCTTTCCCGGTTGATAGATCATCGGTGCATGTCTCTAGCAGCCATCGCATCTTCGTACAAAGTCCTTCGCATCTTTCTCCATGTCGATCCAGTAGTAGCCGGCCCTGATTCAATTCTAAACCAAAGATTCCGCTCCTGAATAGTTTCCACAAGTGCCTTCGTGAACTTCTCTCAAGGCATACTCGGTATCTCCCGGCCCTAAGCATATGGACAGTGGACTATCGAACATTCTTCTGAACAAAGTCCCTTCAGACAAGCTAAACCTGGCAACCTTCGTACGCAGAGCTCTCGATTCTTTAGGATCTGAGGGAACGTTCCCAATCTTCAAGTAATCTATGTACTTGTTCCTCCAATCCCAATATAAACTCATGGAATTTACTTTGGCGTGACCTTCTTCTATTACCGACTTCATGAGTTGTACTACTGTCCCCGAGATGAACTCATTGTCATCAACCAAGGACCCCATGTTAGCCAGAGCATCGGCCTCGCTGTTCTGATCTCGGGGTACATGTTGTAGGGTCCACTTCTATCACGACCCAAAATCTATTAAAGGTCGTGATGGCGCCGGACACCACTGTCAGGCAAGCCAACCATAAATACTCAATTTGTTTCTCGTTTTAATATTTTGAAATCATATTTTTCCTTCCATTAAACAGTAGAAGATGAAATTTACAAAGTAAATGATAATATTTTAAACAAATTTCAATACAAAACAACTCATAGTCACCCCAAAACCCGGTGTCACAAGTGCATGAGCATTAACTAGGAATATAAAATAAAATACAGTATCTGTCCGGAATACAAATTTGGATAGGAGAAATACAAATACTCTGAAGGAGACTCTGCCGGGTGTGGGTCATACTGTGGAATGCAGCTCACGTAAGTCCCCGTATACATACACGCCTTTGCTCTCACAAGGCCACTAGTCACATATGTACCTACACAAAAATATGTAATCAACGTGTACCCAATAAGTATCTAGACTAACCCTAGAGAAGTAGTGACGATGGGTCGACATAGACACTCACTAGTGGTCCAATAATATCAAGTACAGTGAAGAGATAAGTAAATATGAGGCAGAGTAAATAAATGAGGTAAACAAGTAATAAATCACGTGGTACAAATTCCCCCTCTTTACGAGGAACTCAAGCTCTCCATTTGAAATTCCCTCCTTAACCGGAGCATATATATATATATATATATATATATATATATAGTGGATCTCATCAGATAGATCGTCATAACTCAAATCGGGAAAACTCGCAGATATACTGGCTTTTTGCCAAATATTACGCACGAATCCATGAGGATATGATATAGGAAATGCCGAAGCGTATGGCCCGATCCAACATAAGAATTTAAACTGTGCACTGTCGAGGATCGAACGGCCCGAACCATAGATACATCTATTAAACTATCGAGGCGAACGACCCGCTCCCATGAGAGTGTGGTACATAAATCCTACCGAGGAGAACGACCCGATCCCATAAGAATAAGGAGCTTTGATGGGTCCTTGACCCCACTCACGAATAAACGTGTGAGTTGTAATTTCTTTAACAAAAACCTTTCAATGAAGTATATATATCGCCGAAACATGCCGTAAGAGGAGTAGAACTATTCGGTGACTAATCATGAACTCGTGAAGTCTCTACAATAACAAGTCTAGTCTCAAGTAGTAATGTAAAACAGAGGAATTTAATAGGCGAGAGACTGCTCATATAATACAGCTATAGCATGATGTGAACCTAAGCCTACTCGGACAATAACATGAATGTAGCTACGTACGGGCTCTCGTCACCTCGCGCGTACGTAGCCCCCACAACAAGTAGCACACATCAATATACAACACCTAGGGGTAATTTTCCCCTCACAGAGTTAGACAGGAGACTTACCTCGCTCCGAAATTCCATAACCGGCTCCAAAGCCTCTCTAACACCTCAAACCGATGCCCGCCACTCCAAACTAGTCAATTAAGATGCAACCCAATCAAAATGTATTCTAATACTCATAATTAATCAATTTATAATAATTTCCAACTCCGCTCGAAAAATCAATAAAGCAACCCTCGGGCCCACGTGCCTGAATTCCGAAAAGTTTCGAAGACAAACACTACCCATAGCACTACGAACTCAAATATATAATTTATTCTCAATTTCATGCCCAAATTCGTGATCAAAATCCAAGAATACCAATTTCTAGGTTTTTCTTCAAAATCCCAAATTTCTACAAATTTTCATGCTTGAATCCATGTAAAAACCATGTATTTAACTCACAATATATAGAAATCTCTTACCCCATTATAGTTGATGAAGATGGCACTCCAAAAGTGCTCCAAAATCGGCTCCCATGGACGAAATGAAATGAAAATGAGCCAAAACCCTGTTTTGTAAAAACCTCACTGCCCAGCGATCCTCGCACTTGCGGAAATTCCATCGCAGGTGCGGTTCAAGCTCAGCTCAACATTCCCGCATCTACGCTCCATGTAGCACATCTGCGGTCCATGCGCCGCACCTGCGCCCATCGTCTGCTCCTGCGTTGCCCACTTCGCACCTACGCCTTCGCAGGTCCGCCCAAATGTTCTGCTCTTGCGGTTGCTGACCAGCCTCCTCTCCTTCGCACTTGTGACTCGTGGCTCGCACCTGCGAGCTCGCACCTTCGGCCCTTTTCACGCAGGTGCGATTGCACTAGATATCAGCTACCTCAACATTTCATCCAAGTCCAAACTCGATCCGTTAACCATCCGGAATCCACCCGAGGCCCTCGGGACCTCAACCAAATATACCAACACGTCCCAAAACACATCACAAACTTAGTCCAGCCTTTAAATCACATTAAACAATGCTAAAAATACGAATCATCCTCCAATTCAAACTTAGTGAACTTTGAAACTTCAACTTCCACAATCGATACCGAAACATATCAAATCACGTCTGATTGACTTCAAATTTTGCACACAAGTCACATTTGACATTACAGACCTACTCCAACACCCGGGATTGGAATTCGACCCCGATATCAAAAAGTCCACTCTCAGTCAAACTTCTCAAAAATCCTTCAAATTTCTAACCTCCGCCAAATGACCCCGAAATGACCTACGGACCTCCAAATCCATTTACGGACGCGCTCCCAATACCAAAATCACCATACAGAGCTATTCCCAGACTCGGAATCCCAAACGCACGTCAATATCATTGAAATGCACTTCAACTCAAACTTATGAAATTCTTCCAAAATGCCAACTTCCATAATAGGTGCCGAAACACTCCCGAGTCATCCAAAACCCGCTCCAGACATACGCCCAAGTCCAAAATCATCATACAAACCTGTTGGAACCTTCAAATACCAATTCCGAGGTCGTTTACTCAAAAAACAACCCTGAGCCAACTCCTCCAACTTAAAGCTTCTAAAATTAGAATTTTCTCTCCAATCAACTCCGAACTTCTCAAATTTCAATTTCGACCACACGTACAAGTCATAATACCCGAAGTGAAGCTACTCAAGGCCTCAAATCGTCGAATGACGAGCTAGAGCTCAAAATGACCGGTCGGGTCATTACAACTTCGTGAATTGATACAGTGGTACTTATAACTTGTCTAAATACCTTCACATTTGTTCCTCTTTTACTTCGAATGTCCCATTGACTTGATTTATCACAAGAAGGGAATTGCACTTAGCTTTGACTACCTTGGCCCCAAGGCTTTTAGCTAATTCGAGACTTGCAATCATGGCCTCATACTCGGCCTCATTGTTAGTCAATTTCACAGTTCTAATAGACTTCCTAACTACAATGCTCGTAGGAGGCTTCAGCACGATGCTGAGCCCAGACCCCTTTGCATTCGAGGCGCCATCCGTAAAGAGGGTCCAGATTCTCGAGGTAGTCCCCGAGGCTAGAAATAATTCTCTTTGGACTTCGGGCACTAAGGCCGGCATAACGTCGGCCATGAAGTTGGCCAAAATTTGAGATTTTATGGAAGTTCGGGGTCGATATTCGATATCGTACCCGCTGATTTTGATGGCCTATTTGGCCAATCGGCCTGAGAGCTCCGGCTTGTGCATGGTGTTCCTTGGTGGGTAAGAGGTTACGACACATATGGGGTGACATTGAAAGTACGATTTTAGTTTCGTGGAGGCGTTTAGCAAAGCAATCGCCAATTTTTCCAGGTGAGGATACCTTGTTTTGGCCTCGCCTAGAGTTCTACTGACATAGTAAATAGGAAATTGCATACCTTCCTCTTCCCGGACTAAAACTCCACTTACCGCCACCTCGGACACCGCCAAGTAGAGGTACACTTACTCATCCGCCTTCGAAGTGTAGAGCAGGGGCAGACTTGAAAGGTATCGTTTGAGTTCTTCCAAAGCTTGTTGGCATTTCGGGGTCCAGGAAAAGTTATTCTTCTTTTTCAACAATGAAAGAACCGATGGCTTTTGTTCGAGGACCTCAATATGAACCGACCCAGGGCGGCTATACGCCCGATCAGCCTCTGAATGGCCTTGACATTGTCTACCATAGTGATGTCTTCTATGGTCTTGATATTGTCAGGATTAATCTCGATCCCCCGATTGTATACCATGAATCCGAGGAGCTTTCCCGATTCGACCCCGAATGCGTACTTCTCCGGATTCAGCTTCATATTGTATTTTTTCAATATGTCTAAGGTTTCCTGCAAATGTTTCAAATGTTCCTCTGCTCGCAAGGACTTAACTAACATGTCATCAATGTAAACTTCCATTGATTTTCCTATCTGTTTGTCGAACATTCGATTTACTAGGCATTGATAAGTGGCACCGTCATTCTTTAATCAGAATGGCATTACATTATAATAATTGGTGCCAAATTTAGTGATAAAGGAAGTTTTTTCTTGATCACCCATGTCCATCCGAATTTGGTTGTAGCCGTAATAGGCATCGAGAAAATTGAGTATCTCGTGCCCGGCCATCGCGTCGATCATTCGATCAATGTTAGGCAAAGAAAAATAATCCTTAGGGCATTCCTTGTTCAGATCCTTATAATCTACACACATTCTTAGCTTATTTCCTTTCTTAGGTACTACCACTACGTTGGCTAACCAGTCCGGGTACTTATATTCCCGAATGGATCCCATTTTAAGAAGTTTAGATACCTCATCCTTGATGAAGGTGTGCTTGACTTCGTACTGCGGCCTCATTTTCTGCTTAACCGGATGGAACTTCGGGTCCAAACTCAACTTATGACTGGTTACCTCCGGCGGGATACCTGTCATGTCAAGATGGGACCAAGCAAAACAATATGTGTTAGCTATAAGTAATTCAATAAGTTTTTTCCTGAGCTCGGGAGTTAACCTCGTGCCCAGGTATACCGTCCGGTCGGGTAGGTGTTCGATCAATATGACTTGCTCCAGCTCTTCGACCGTTGATTTAGAGGCGTAGGTATCATCAAGAGTTATGAAGGATCTCGGAATTCCATAATCATCTTCCTCATCAGCTCCTTGATCCTCCGGTCCGACTGGGACTGGCATCGGTGGTTGTTATTTGACTTCGGCCCTTCTTGATCAGCTCTGTGTTCCTTAATGCTGGGACGGCGGGCACCGAAAGTACTTCATCGACCGCGAACATCTCCTTTATAGCCGGTTATTCTCCGTATACCATCTTGATTCCTCATGGAGTAGGGAATTTTAACACCTGGTGTAAGGTCGAAGGTATTGCCCTCATGTTGTGAACCCATGGGCTCCCGAATAGAGTGTTATATCTCATGTCCCCTTCGATCGCATAGAACTTTGTTTCCTGGATGGTCCCGACGGTGTTCACGGGTAGAGTTATCTCCCCTTTAGTGGTTTCACATGCCATGTTAAACCCGTTCAACACCCGGACTGCTAGCACTATTTGATCTTGTAACCCCAACTACTCTATGTCCTCGATCTGATGATGTTGGCCAAGCTACCTGGATCAATCAACACACGTTTAACTCGAGATTTATTAATAAGTACAGAAATTACTAGTGCATCATTATAAGGTTGTACAATGCTCTCTGCATCCTCATCACTGAACGAAATGGTTCCTTCAGGGATATAATCTCGGGTGCATTTCTCCCTTGTGATTGACTCTTTAGAGCATTTTATCATCGGTCCCTGACGGACATCGACCCCCCGATGATCATGTTGATGACGTGTTGGGGTTTCTCTTGTTTAGTTTGTTTGTTGGCATCCCTGTTTCTAAAGTGGTTTTTGGCTCGATCGCTCATAAATTCTCGCAGGTGTTCGTTATTAAATAACCGGGAAACTTCTTCTCTTAATTGTCGGCAATTCTTGGTCCTGTGGTCATGAGTGCCACGATACTTACACAACATGTTAGGATCTCTCCGGGTAGGATCAGACTGCAATGGTCGAGGCCACTTGGTCTCCTCGATGCGCCCGATGGCAGATACGATGCTGGATACATCAACGTTAAAGTTATACTCTGATAATCTCAGAGCTTCCTTTCCCCCGAGCAGTCTGTCGAAACCAATTTTGCTTATCAGGCCTCGATCACTTTTCCTTTCGTTCCTTGTAGAGTTGCGCCCGAAACCATTTCCCTTTCGATTTGCTCCGTATGGTTGGTACTGATCTCAGAACGGCCTTGATTCATGATCGACGAATCTCTTAGGCTTGTCGTCGGTTCTAATGGGATAAACGGACCAGAAGGGGCTCTAAGTTAGTCGTCCTCGACTCTGATTTTTGACTGATACCTATTGTGGACGTCGGCCCAAGTTACTGCCGGGTACTCTACCAAGTTTTGTTTCAGCTACTATGAAGCCAAGGAGCTTCGGGGGTTAAGTCCCTGGGTGAATGCCTGAACGGCCCAATCGTCTGCAACCAGAGATAAGTCCATCCGCTCCATTTGAAATCTTGGCACGAACTCCCTGAGCATCTCGTTGTCCCTTTGCTCAACCTTGAAAAGATCCGAGTTTCTGGTCTCGACCTTAATGTCCCCGTCATGAGCCTTTACAAAAGCATCTGCGAGCAAAGTGAATGAATCAATGGAATTCGGGGGCAAGTTGTGGTAACATATCATTGCTCCTTTTCACAGAGTTTCCCCGAACTTCTTTAATAACACAGACTTGATTTCATCGTCTTCTAAGTCGTTGCCTTTGATGGCGCACGTGTAGGAGGTCATATGCTCATTTGGATCCGTGGTTCCGTTATATGTTGGAATATCGGGCATATGAAACATCTTTAGGATTGGCTACGACGCCGCGCTCGGAGGAAAAGGCTTTTAGACAAATTTCTTGGAGTCTGGGCCTCTCAGTATTGGAGGCACTCATGGGATTTGATTGACCCGGGAATTATATGTCTCTACCTTCTTGTCGTTTGCCTCAATTTTCTTTTCACCTGATTACACCCGTTTTGTTAACGCTTCAAGCATCTTCATTACTTCGGGGCTGACAGAGGTCTCAGTCCCAGCCAGTCTTTCGGTGATCTGCTCATTTCTCTGGGTATTTTTCCGGGATGGTTCGGGCTCAACCCTGCTGGGGGCGCGACTTTGGTTTTGCAGCTGTGCTATCTCCGTCTGTTGGGCTTGTAATATTTCTAAGATCACTCGTAGATTGACCCTGTCCCCCTTGCTTTCGGGCGCTCCTTGAGCCGTTTGTCGGGTTCCTCCGCGAACACTGTTCTCGGATAGGTAGGCAGGTTGGCGTCTATGGCCACATGTGAGTTAGAATCGACTGGGTCTGCAACTGGGACACTGTTGGGATCGATAGGGGGTACCTCATTGCTAGGCACCATATTGTTATTTTTGCCATGATTGCCAGACTCAGCATCAACGTTCAAGTGAGCAGACTGAGAGTTTGGCATTTTTAAGTTGTCCTGAAATTGAAAACTTAAAGAACAAGGGTAAAATAAAGTATGTTATGAAAATTTGTATCAAATCACCACTATTATACTTAGCCCCACGGTGGGTACCAAACTGTTTACCCTTGAAACGGATAACAATTAAATTTATATGCGGTTTTAAGGATATATGGATTGATTCAATACAAGTAATTAAGGATGTTAGATCAACAAATTAAGAACAAAAAATAAATAATCAAACAAGTTGTGACGTTGAGCCTAGGTTTGGATTTAAGCTTAACGATAGTTCTGCCCTCAGTCGAATTCTCGGTTCGAAGCCAGATATGTAAGAAGAACTATGATTAGAATAAGAACTTTTCAATAGCTAGAAAGCGGAGAAATAAGTTTGTATTGCTTTGATATGTGTGTTACAATGTGTCCATTAAATAAAAACTACCTCCCTTTATATAGTAGGAGAGTTTCACCCCTAGTACAATTCTAAGAAAGGTAAAAAAATTTCTTTTTCGTTAATCACTAGTCCACTGCCGATACAGGCCGAGATCTGCGTTGTGATATCCGATGGAGTGCGGATATCACGGCCCTCTGTTGCTCGTGTATAACCGTTATCGTATTTTTCGAGGTCTCAGAGCTCGTTCCAGAATCAGAGAAGTAATGTCTTATCACGCCCGGTGGCGACCATTCCGTTCATACCTTAATACGAGGCGTTCCGGCTTCGATTCCGACCCCATATAATCATGTCTTTGCTTCGTTTGACATACCAAAAAATCGGGGAGTAGGTTACGCCGGTTTTACCCGTATACACACGTGAATAAAATAAAAACGAATATAAATTTTATTAAAAGAAGGGCTGAAACTGGAAGGGGGAAAGGGGGAATGATGAAGAATCAAAACTTTAATAACAATTATTTTAGAAAATAGATTATGAAATGTGAGAATTTAATAGAAAACAAGAAAGAGGATAAAATCAAATTAGGCTAAAACCAAAACCAAACTGACGGAGAAACACCAAAACCAAACTCATTACCATTTAAGAATGTTTTAAAATAAAATACCACGAAATATAGTTTGGAAGAAGTATTATTATTTTACTAGTTACTATAAACATGCGTTGCATGTTAATAATTGCATGTAAATATTCAGTCTTTCGACATTTCGCATTGAGAATGTGTACTTTTATAATAACAATACTAATAGTAATAAAAATAATAATAATATTGCATATATAAGTTCATTCCTTCTACCCAAACTCATTCATGAATAAAGAGAATATATATATATATATATATATATATATATATATATATATATATATATATATATATATATATATATATATGGGACAGTTCTAACAGTCAGTATTATTACATTACCAACTGGAATTCAAAATGATTAGACATCATCTAATATGCAAAACGTTCAATTTACTTTAGTTAGATATAGTATAGAAATATGCATGTAATCGTATCATATCTAAGACTTCTTTATAAGTGTTGTTACAGTGTGTATTGTTTTTATTATTTTCACAACACCATTATGACCAAAATTCTTGTAAGTGCCACATCTAATTGTATGTGTGAAAAAATATGTTACGGCAAATAAACTCCAACATTTGTCCACGTGCTTTATTTATTATTATTGCAAAATACAAACGTATGTTTGAAAGCATAATGACCTAAAAGAATACAAACATATTATTTTTTAACAAATTTAAAAGGATATACTTTATTTTCGGAGATAAAAATTGAATTCTCAAAATAGATATATGTTTGAAAGCACATTGACCTATCATGAATTTTGTATATATGATGTTATTGCTAAGACCTCTACGGACCATCCTTTATACCATTACACAAGTCATACGAGGGATCTAAGTTTTTTATAGTATGATGAATGCATTTTTTTTTCAAAACTAACTTATATGTAGAGGAATATTATTTTTAACTTTTTCTATTATGTGCATACATGACACTACATTAATTACATAAGATAATACTCTCTCTGTTTCAATTTATATGACACACTTTTCTTTTTAATTAATTCAAAAAATAAATAATATCTTTCTATATTTTGTATGTAATAATTTTACGTTAAACTTTATATTTTATCAATGATTTAAAACCACATAAATTTCTATAGATTGTTCCTTTGTAGTACATCAGTGCATCGTCGTCTATTAAACATGTTCTAAAATACTCGATTAGCATGCATGGTCTGATTGACATTGTCTGTTGCTGTGCCTTCAGCTCTTCACTATTTGAGCACTTGATCACTATTATAGTTTGTTATTTAATTTTAATTATTATTGTAGGTGGAACTATACATATTGTTATTTTAATGCTCGCCTTTTATAATTTACTCAAAATTAAATATAAGTTAAATTAATCAACACTTTTTACTCCTATTACAATCAGTCATTAACTACAACTCTAATTAAATTGACGATTCGTACATTCTTTCTTTTAAAAATAAATTGCACGGCTATTATTAGGTATTTGATCTTCATTAAAAGTATAATCAGGCATTAATTACAACTTTAATTAAATTCCACTATAAGTATGGATTTCTTGTTTGAGTTCATTAGTGTTTCAATAAATACTCTTTAAAGGGAGTTCTTAATTTGATTATCTTGTAAAACTTCTTTAAAATAAATATTATTTTAAGTTTTCTTTAATCATTTTTAAAAAAAAAAGTTCTTTGCCGACTCCTTTTTCTAAATAGATTCATGCAATAAGTTATTATCACATTAAACTGTGAATGTAGTTCAAACAGAAAAAGAAGAAAGGAAAAGATCAAGTTGTTATCCAAATAATTGGGATTTTATACGCTAAAATCTTATGGCAAATACATTTATTGGTTATATTGGCGGACAATAGACTATTTTAGTGTAAGTTATCCAAATATTAATCGGAATGTAGTCATTGTTGTCCGGAAAGAAGGATTCTATCTTCCAAACCATGCATATTAGCGGTGTTGTTGTTCAAAAACTAATTACTGTAATTTTGTCCTAGGCAAAGAATTATATCCAATATTACAATTATATCCGACATTATATTGCTTAGCTAAATAAGTATTTAGGACTATTTTGGTAAACCGACATTATATTCATGCTTTTATAATTAACTAGTGGTGAATTAAATTTTACCACAGATACACAAGAATGCTAAAGTAGACTTTAAATGCTAATGCTAGTTTCATTTCATACAACTTATTAGCGGCGAACTATACGGATAATTGGATGTGATTCCTGTTATGATACCATTAAGAATGCTAAAATAGAATGTATGATCTTCTTCTAAATACATCCCAAAATACATCCCTTATTCAATGCTTGAAGTGCTTCCGTGTAGTTATAAAGCGATTACCACAAAATCAGAAAAGAAAAGGAATAAGTGTGTATATATATTCTAAACTTATCAAATATTTTAAAGGAGAAGAAAAAGAAAGACAGAAGTAAGAATCCAATATAAAATTTAACTTTTTATATCAAGTGAGAAGATATCCATAAGCGCAAGAAAAATAAGAAGCAAAAATAAAAAAAATCAAACAAAAGTTAGCTCGGCAATATTATACATTAATGTAGAAGATGACATACTACGCAGTAGTAAAACTTTCATACACAGTTGAGCAAGAGGACGAAAGCTTCCAAGTTCTAACCTTAACAATTGTCATGTGTTCCAAGCAGGCCAAATTTCAAAATCTCTATATTCGTTTAACAAACTCATAAGTGAACTAAGAGTAATAACTAAAAAAGAATTCCTGCCGTATATTTAAACAGTCTAATTTTGGAGGAACCATCTATGGGTTCAACTCACAAAAATATAACAATCTAAACCACAATATTTACCATAATTCTCATCTCCGAGTACCCCAAATTCACACTCTCAAATACCAGTCACATTAAGAAGTTAGTACATGTTAGGCAAATATTTTTTATATTCTTATGGTTTGGAATTTCACAAATACAGTTATAATATAGAAAATACCAACAAAAATTATCAACGAACATGACACATCGTGCATCAAGGAAAATAAAGAGGAAACTAATCAATGTATAGCCATTGCTTTATTATCTAAAGATTTAAAACATGATTTTTTTTATATAAATATTTATCGGAAAAATCGGATAACGTTAGAGTTTGTATGGTTTCAAGGATATGCAATACAATTCGATATAAATCGCGTAGAGGAATAGAAATATGTGTATTGTTGACTATGAGAATAAAAATAGATAGCAAAGAGAATGAATAAGTAAAACAAGCACAAGGGGATAACTATCAATATAAGAAGTGGTCTTTTGTTGCGGCCCCCTTTAGCTTACAAGGATTCCCCTTTTATAGAAGAGGGTTATTACAAAAAATAATAAAATAAAACATATAGTGGAAGGCCCATGATGACTTGTCTCTTCCTTGATTCCCGCCAAGATTCTCTCTTGGTGCGGTCGCAACGGCTCTTGTCTGTGAGCTCGATACTGGCTCGAACTCATTACTGGGTCGGGCTCTTCGGTCTTGGCTCGAGTTCGACCTTCGAGATCAGTGTCGCGCATTTCCGACCTCGAAGCAATGCCTTACGGATCGATTCGTTCACGGGCTCGATAGGATTATTGAGCCGACTCCTCGAGTGACTTTCGGGCTCGAGGCTCGTTAGTACCGACTTCGGAGCTCACTCCCAAAATCTCATTCCGACTTTTTAACACTCGAACTCGATCGAACGTAGGAAGGCCAAAATCTATTTCGACCGTATACAGATAGTCCCCTCGTTTCTCGAAAAAGGATGTGGCGAGAAACGATATGATTTTTCAGTAGCTCGACCAGATATACACTGATGTTTTTATCGATCCCAAACATGACGTATGTAATGCTCGATCATCTTATGCGTCTTTACAGTCCCCGACTTTATCGAGGATACCCGAATTTTTTCTTTCCCTGTGGGACTGCCAGTTACCTTCGGTCCTTGGTGACCGAAGAAGATCAATCAATGATGAATGCGGTGGGGCCCGCCTGTCTCTTCAACGAGGCCCAACGTGCTTTGAATAGGGTAACTCTGATGGCGTTTTTGCCGCTTCTTTTACACAGAGTTGTAGGTAATTCTAATGTTTCTCCTTTTGTTTGCGGGCTTCGGTGTTGCATCACGAGGCTTTTCTTCGAATCAGGGAGGAGCATGATGTCGAGGTTTGGAGCCTCACTGAGAAGAGTGACTCGTACAAGCTTCTTAGTGAAAAATTTCAAGTAGATTTGACAGCGGCTCGGGAAGAGCATGAGGAGATGGCTGAGCAGGTATTCCGAATGTTCCATGATAGTGAAGATGAAAAAGAGATAACCACTAATGATCCGATTCTGCAGGTTCGGCAGAGGATCGAGCAGATTGGACGGCTTAACTCACAGGTAGATACGCTAATGGCCGAGGCAGAAGAATTTAAAAAGTGTATGGATAACCTTGCCTCGAGAAAGGAAACCGTCGAAGATCAGTTGGAGTTGTCAGATGCCCAACCTCGATCTGCGAAAGAAAATGCTTTGAGGCTGATCGAAAAGATGAAAGAGCTTCAACATCGGTTGGATTTGGCCATTTTAGATAAAGCAGATTTGGCCAAAGAACTCGAAGTGGCCAGATCTGAAGTGGTCGAGGCCAATAAAAGAGCCGATGCCAAAGTGGAACAGTTCAGGATCGATGTCGAAGTTGATCAAGCCAAAGCAGCGAGCATGGTCGAACATACAAAGTGGCAGGCTCAGAGAGAGGCTCTCGAGGGGGTCAGAACTCAGGGATTCGATGTTGGGGCCGAGATTGAAGTCGCTAGGGCGGAGGAGAACAGAGTTCGGAGGTTGGCCTTTCCCGAGGAGGACTCCGATGACTCGGGGGAGTCTGAAGATGAGGACGATGCCGAGAATACGGCCTCCGATGAAGATTGAGTCATTTAGGGCCTTAGGTCGATCGCTGCGTTCTTTTGATACCTCTTTCAGTTTTTGTATAAAGAACTTCCTTTTGGAAGAGTAGCCTCCTCTATACAAAAAATTTGTAAATATAAATCTTTCTTTTATTTGAAGAAAAATAGCCTTTCAAACTGAATAGATAGTTTGAATTTAAATCTCTATTGCCTTCGGGCCTTGTGGGTAGTCCCCTTCGCTTTATCGGGCTCGAACATCCTTCAGCTTAAATAGTCAAGTGTTCGTTTTAATTCGAAGAAATGAGTAGTTTTGCTCGAAATCGAAATAAAAGTAGCACGCAGGCTTAGTAATAGAGTCAATGATTCGAACTCGATGCAATGCAGCCTGTAGGCGTAATGGTCGAAGTAGCCCGTTGGCTTAGTGGTCGAGTGAGTGCTTCGAACTCGAAATAAAGTAGCCCGTAGGCGCAATGGTCGAGTGAGTACTTGCTCAAACTCGAAATAAAAGTAGTCCGTAGGCTTTAGTAGTCAAAGTAGCCTGTAGGCTTTAGTAGTCGAGTGAAGGATTCAAACTCGAAATAAAGTAGCCTGTAGGCATAATGGTCGAGTGAGTGCTTGCTCGAACTTGAAATAAAAGTAGCCCTTAGGCTTCATAGTTGAGTGAATGATTCGAACTCGAAATAAAGTAGCCCGTAGGCGTAATATCGAGTGAGTGCTTGCTCGAACTCAAAATAAAAGTAGCCCGTAGGCTTTGTAGTCGAGTGAATGATTCGAACTCGAAATAATGTAGCCCGTAGGCGTAATGATTGAGTGAGTGCTCTCTCGAACTTGAAATAAAAGTAGCCTGTAGGCTTTAGTAGTCGAGTGAATGATTCGAACCCAAAATAAAGTAGCCCGTAGGCTTCGTAGTCAAGTGAATGATTCGAACTCGAAATAAAGTAGCCCGTAGGCGTAATGGTCGAGTGAGTGCTTGCTCGAACTCGAAATAAAAGTAGCCCGTAGGCTTTGTAGTGGAGTGAATGATTCGAACTCAAAATAATGTAGCCCGTAGGCGTAATGATCGAGTGAGTGCTTGCTCAAGCTCGAAAAAAAGGAGCCCGTAGGCTTTAGTAGTCGAGTGAATGATTCGAACTCGAAATAAAGTATCCCGTAGGTGTAATGGTCGAGTGAGTTCTTGCTCGAACTTGAAATAAAAGTAGCCCGTAGGCTTAGTAGTCGAGTGAATGATTCGAACTCGAAATAATGTAGCCCGTAGGCATCATGGTCGAGTGAGTGCTTGCTCGAACTCGAAAAAGTAGCCCGTAGGCTTTAGTAGTCAAAGTAGCCCGTAGGCTTTAGTAGTCGAGTGAATGATTCGAACTCGAAATAAAGTAGCCCGTAGGCATAATGGTCGAGTGAGTGCTTGCTCGAACTCAAAATAAAAGTAGCCTGTAGGCTTCGTAGTCGAGTGAATGATTCGAACTCGAAATAAAGTAGCCCGTAGGCGTAATGGTCGAGTGAGTGCTTGCTTGAACTCAAAATAAAAGTAGCCCGTAGGCTTTAGTAGTCGAGTGAATGATTCGAACTCGAAATAATGTAACCCGTAGGCGTAATAGTCGAGTGAGCGCTTGCTCGAACTCGATCTAGTTTGCATAATAAATCTTGAACATAGAATATTAGTAAAGAAGAGGGCTCTCTTCGCAAGTCATTATACATGGGTTCATGTTTTCCGTCAGGGCTCGGGCCAACTACATAAGCATGGTTCGTTTTGACTATTTGGCTCTTACAACGTTTCCTGTTGAGACACTGTTTGTCATGAAATAACGAAGTAACTTCCTTTGCACCGAACTTGATAATCGTCACAGATGCGTTCAATGATAAAGCCCCCTAGTATACGAGGTTGATTTTAAAGAGGTCTCGGATACTCAGCAAGTAGTAACGTTTCCGCTATATGGCTGGTATCGATCTCTGGTTGACTTTTGCTTTTTCATAACAGACCTAGAAATCAACTGGTCATCTTCGACTCTTATTTTGGATTGATATCGATTGTGCACATCGGTCCAAGTAATAGCTGGGTACTTGATCAGATTTTGATTCAGTCGCCGTAAAGCCATCGAGCTCCGCTCGTTTAGACCTTGAGTTAAAGCTCGAACAGCCCAATCGTCTGTGACTGGTGGCAGATCCATTCATTCCTTTTGAAAACGAGATATGAACTCCCTTAGCTTCTCGTTATCCTTTTGTATTACCTTGAACATGTCCGACTTTCTGGTTTCGACCTTTATGGCTCCGGCATGTGCTTTTACGAAGCAATCTGCAAGCATAGCAAAAGAATCAATAGAGTTAGATGGTAAATTATGATACCATGCCATTGCCCCCTTTGACAGGGTTTCACCGATTTTTTTCAATAATACAGATTCGATCTCATCATATTCCAATTCATTGCCCTTGATGGCACGCGTGTAAGAAGTGACGTGCTCGTTGGGGTCGGTCGTTCCGTTATATTTGGGTATTTGGGCATACGAAATTTTTTGGGGATTGGTTTTGGGGCTGCACTCGAAGGGAAAGGCTTTTGAATGAATTTTTTCGAATCTAGCCCTTTTATCATTGGTGGAGCTCCCGGGATCTGATCGACCCTTGAATTATATGTTTCTATTTTTTTATCGTTGGCTTCGACTCGTTTTGTGAGTTCCTCGAGCAATTTAGTAATTTCGGGAGTAGTTCCCGATTCTGGCTCATTTGACTTCACTATGGCTGGTTCCGTTTTGTGGGTGATTTCTCGAATCGGATTGGGCTCCGGCCTGCTTTGTTCCTGAGTTTGGCTCTACAACTGAGCTATCGCTATTTGCTGGGCTTGCAACATCTCGAAGATCATCTGTAAGCTGACTCCGATCTCCTCCGCGTTATGTGTGTCTCGAGCTACGGATCGAGTACTGCCCTGAATTCTTTTTTCCGGTTCGGAACGTTGGTTCGCCTCAAGAGCCACTTGTGAATTGACATCTAGCGGTACTTCGACTCGAGCTTCGGTGACATCGTTAATTCGCCTTCCGTCCCTGGGTGTTAAGTCGTTGATTTCATCTTGAAGGCCGACTTCGTGGTCGATAGGCAAAGCCATCAATCGAGGGTTTGCCATTGTTGATATGAAGTTGTAAACTGGTGTGTCCTTTAGATTTATATCAAACGATCACTGTTATCCTTGGCCCCACGGTGGGTGCCAAACTGTTTATCGAAAAAATCGGATAACGTTAGATTTTGTATTGTTCCACGAATATGCAATACAATTCGATATAAATCGCGTAGAGGAATAGAAATGTATATTATTGACTATGAGAATGAAAATAGTGAGCAAAAAGAATGAATAAGTAAAACAAGCACAAGGGGATAACTATCAATATAAGAAGTGATCTTTTGTTGCGGCCCCCTTTAGCTTACAAGGATTCTCCCTTTTATAGAAGAGGGTCATTACAAAAAATAATAAAATAAAACATATAGTGGAAGGCACATGATGACTTGTCTCTTCCTTGATTCCCACCAAGATTCTCTCTCTTGGTGCGGTCGCAACGGCTCTTGTCTGTGAGCTCGATACTTGCTCGAACTCGTTACTGGGTCGGGCCCTTCGGTCTTGGCTCGAGTTCGACCTTCGAGATGGGCATCGCGCATTTTCGACCTCGAAGCAGTGCCTTGCGGATCGATTCGGTCACGGGCTCGATAGGATTATCGAGCCGACTCCTCGAGCGACCTTCGGGCTCGAGGCTCGTTAGTACCGACTTCGGAGCTCACTCCCAAAATCTTATTCCGACTTTTTAACACTCGAACTCGATCGAACGTAGGAAGGCCGAAATCTATTTCGACCGTATACAATAAAAAAAAAGAAGTTAAAAGGCAAAATCCTAGATAGAGAAATAGCTTTAATAACCTGAAGATTAAAACACCATCTTGCAGGAGATAAAGAATATGTGAAGTTGGAAATCATGAAGATGAAAAAGAAACTTCGTATCTGTATTTGAGTCTTGAACAATTTGTGGGAGATAGCGTTTTAAAAGCTAAAAGAGAAATTTGTTAGTAGGAATAGAGAAAGTCATCAACGATGCAACGAATTCCTATTAGAATTGAGACTCATTAGCAAAACGTATTCTTGGCAAACACGGATTCTTCAACTACACTTCGATCCAGAGTTTTCAATAGATTAATTACAATTATATCCACCTTAACTTAGTTCATTAAACAAATAAGTAAGGGCATAAAAGTCTATCAATATTTCAAGGATATTTTAGTCGTTTAACATTTAACATGAAATATTCGTACTTTTATAATAATAATATAGATATAGATATAGATAGATAGATAGATAGATATAGATATGTTCAAATAGGAAAATAATTTATATAATATTAAATATTAATTGATTTAGAAGTCTTAACTATTAGAATACTGGTATATACTTCAAACAAGGAAAGATAATAAGTAAAAAATTTAGTTGATTTTAAAGTCTTAAATATTAAGAAAATAATTAAATTATTATTTTGTCTAGTTTGAACTCTATTTTGAAAAGGAAAAAAAAAGCGAATGACATTTCGCTAAAAGCTTTCGTACTTTTAGTATAACTAGTCTTTGGGTACGCGCGTTGCACATGAACCTATATTAATGAGAACAAACTTTTTGAAAATAATATAGATAATATTTAAGAGATTTTTGTTTTGAGTTATAAAATAAAAAATTAAAGGAAGAAGGTTCCTAACGAAATGATAAACGTTGATCATTTAGAGCTTTGGATCAACTCGTGTGGTTCTTCGTCCAATTTGCTCTAGTACTTGCTTAGGATCTTACCAACTCGTAATCACAAGATCCAAAGGCTACCATTTTTTTAACTCACAAAGACTTGAAATGTATTGTCATTAAAAAATAAAACTGACTGTCATTATTTTTCTTTAATTTCTTTGTTTTACTCTACTTTCAATAAGTTTCTTACATTATTAATCTATTTTTTTATTCTTCTTTATAGAAGTTCCTTACTTTTGTAAGCTATTATATTATAAAATTAAGGCTTTAAACTTAGATAAAAAAAAATTTCAACCAAAAAAGTTAAATAATCACTCGGTTAAATATTTTTAGTTATTATCAATCAAAAATTGGACTTCATGTTTAAAGAACAACATTTAAACAAAATAATATAGTAATTAGAAGAACATAAATAGCATTTTTGTCTTGTGTGTATAAATATAGTGCCCATTCATTTTTAAATACTTTTATTGGATAAAATTTTCACTTTGAACTCCACTTATGTGTTTAAACACTTTCAAATCACAGTAGGAAAGTTTCGACTACTTTCTCCTATCTAATAAGAGACAGTTAGCACACAGCTGGACGACACGTGTGCTTGCTACTAAAGGGTATTTTGGTCATTCCATATTACTCCTAAATTTTGCTGGAAGCTAACGCGTGTCAATCAACTTGACAGTTGGTGCAAATATAAGAAGTTTACGGTACTTTTGTATGACAGATAGGTCACTCTCTGTCTTTATCTATTCATCTTCTTTGTTTTTCTCTATCTGCATTCTGCTTCATCCTCTAATTTCTGCTTTGTTTCAACTTTCAACTGAGTGATAAATTTGTTATCACTGTTTTGTTCTGAATTATTGTAAACTCTTTGTTGTTTTGATAGCAATTTGATCGCTACTTTCGATTTTATGAAAAATATCTGTACCTTCCCCTTCAATGTTGATTTTTATCGATCTCATTGCTGCTTGTTTTTGGGGGTTTCTCACGGTTAGCACAGTATCGTATGTTTATTAGTCAATTTTTGGTTTTCCTGATTATGCTTTTTGAGAAATTTTGGACTGTCTTTACATCTAAATCTCTTTTTATGCTTTTCTCTATTGTTGCTTTGAATAGTATGTTATTTTTACTTCTATTTGTGAACCAATTTACTAAATTTTTTTTGTAATAGCAAGAACAGAACTTCTTTCGTTTTTCTTCGCAGAATAAGAATATAACATGTCGAGATGACATATAGTATGTCCAAATTACTGATGATGTTTTTTTTTTCCCTTATACTATATATAGACCAAAGATGATGACATTTGCTTTATGTTTACTGGCAAAAATATTAAACTTTACTATTAGTAGTAAAATTACTTGCATTACCAAACTTGAGTGAGAAGGCCAGCTAAAAGAAAGAGAACAAGTAATATGCTTCTACTTTCTGCCAGGAACTATTTACAGAGTATGATATGTTAAATTATTTCTTTGCATTAACTATATTGCTTAATGTCTTCCAAATTTTTAACGCTTTCTTAGTAGAATAGACCAACTTTTTTGTGCTGATGGGCCATAATGCTGCAATATGCCTTTGAGAAGGGAAAACTAAAAGAGATTTTCATATTTCCTAGGTTTATTTAAATATCATATATTCTTTTCTTTGGTAGAAATTACCAATTCAAGTTAAAACTTATATTTCACTCTATGCGGATTGATTATCTCGCCGGATCGTCAGTGCTTCTTTTCCTTTTGAATGCCTCAATCAATCTTTGATTGATTTCTTCCTTCAGCTTTGATTGTTTCTCTTTGTGCATTTCGATCTTGGATGATTTCCTTGAGTCCCTACACCAAAAATAATTATATTATTTTTCATCATTATTTAAAACTAAAACCTAACAATACTGTTGTGTTTTAAATTCTTTATTTGACAACAAAATGATATGCCATCAACTGGATTATACAAAAAAGGTGATTGGGTAAATCTTCATTTATACATGAGAGTACGTCGTAAGTTAATTGATGTAAGCTCAGAAATGAGATCATCTTTGAAAGTACATAAAGTAAGTTAATCATGTTACCTTGGAGGTTACAAATATTTAAGATAATGGATAACAAGTGCCAAGAGGGTTGGAAAGCTTAGATGCTAAACGAATTGAAGAAAATAAGTTTCGTCGAAAGTCGACAAGTTTGGAATGTTATAACATGTACTTTTGGGGTGAGACTATGTAACGACCCGGCCAGTCGTTTTAAGTATTTCAGTCCCGTTTCCCCATTTATTACTCAATTTATGCTTTACAGTTGTTATATGACTTGACTGGGTGATTGGTTCGGATCCGATGAGGTTTTGAAATGAATTGGGACACTTAGTTCTAAGGTTTAAAGTTAAAATTAAAATCATGACCGGATGTCGACTTATATGTAAACGACCCCTGATTAGAGTTTTGATGATTTCAATAGCTCCGTATGGTAATTTTGGAGTTAGGAGCGTGTCCGAAAAATTATTTGGAAGCTCGTAGCTAAATTAGGCTTGAAATGGTGAAAATAGAAATTTAAGTTTAGAAATTTAACCGGGGAGTATTTTTTGGATATCGAGGCCGGAATCCGATTCTGAAAATTAAAATACCTCCATTATGTTATTTATGACTTGTGTGCAGAATTTGAGGTCAATCGGACTTGATATGGTAGGTTTCGGCGTCGAATGTAGAAGTTGGAATTTTCTAGTTTCATTAGGCTTGAATTGGGGTGTGATTCGTGGTTTTAGCGTTGTTTGATGTGATTTGAGGTTTCGCTAAGTTTGTATGATATTTTAGGACTTGTTGATGTATTTAGCTGAGGCCCCGGGGGCCTCGGGTGAGTTCCGGGATGGTTTCGGATTATTTTTTCTTATTTTGCAACTGCTGGAACTGGTGTCTGGTGTTGTTCTTCGCACATGCGAAGGGTCTCACACGTTTGCGAAGAAGGATTTTTGGGCTGCTGGGATTTGCCCATCGCGAACTCGATGAAGGAGATGCGAACGTGAAGAGGAAGGGGAGCAGGGGGCTTGCTTGGCGTTAAGCCTTCGCGAACACGACGAGGACGTCGCGAACGCGAAGGAAAAATTATTGGCAGCACATCAAGGGCCGCAAACGCGAAGAAGAAAGGCCTGGACAGAATGTTTAAGATCTGAAAATGGGACTTCGTCCCATTTTATATATTTTGACGGATTGGAGCTCGGAAAGAGGCGATTTTTGGGAGCTTTTCTAGAAAAAGAACGGGGTAAGTGTTCTTAACTCAATATTGGTCAAATTACCCGTATCCATAGTTATTTTTAATATTTAACGGGTGAATTAAGTTAGAAAAATTTAGAAAATCCTCTTGGTTTAATTTGAAGATTTGAGGGTCGAGTTGATGTCGGAATTAGGTAAAATTGGTATGGTTAGACTTGTGGTTGAATGGGCTTTCGTATTTTGTATTTTTTGCCGGGTTCCGAGGCGTGGGTCCTATAGATGAATTTTGAGTGTAATTTTAGATTTTTATTAAAAAATTAGTATTTTTATATGGAATTAATTCCTATAATTTGTATTGACTGAATCGAATTATTTGTGGCTAGATTCGAGGTGTTTGGAGGCCGATTCGCGAGGTAAAGGCATTGCAGAATAAAGAATTTCACAATTTGAGGTAAGTAACTGTTCTAAATTTGCTCATAAGTATATGAAACCCCAGATTATATGTTATGTGATTGGTTTTAAGGTGACGCACATGCTAGGTGACGGGCGTGTGGGCGTGCATCGTTGAAATTGTGACTTTATAAATTCCATGTAACTGTGTGGTTGAATAATCTGTTGATATCCAGACACTTTCCACGTATTAAAGAAATCGAACTATAAATCATGTTTAAAATATGTGTTGACTCTGTAGGGACCCACATAGGTCGTGTATATGTTGAATTATCTGCTAAATTGCTATTTTGCACTCAGTCATAATTTTACTTGTACATTACATCTCAGTCTCTATTATTCATTATAGATGCATCATATCATTGTTGTTTGGGCTGCTTATCATGATTTCTCAGAGCCTGAGAGACTGGAGAGGTTGATGACTGAGTGAGGTCGGGGGCCTGATTGTGAGGATATTTATGGGATCGGGCTGCACGCCGCAACAGGTTTCATTGATTTATGCCATGATTGGCTTGTTATAATGCTTGGGCTAAAGGTGCCCCTCCGGAGTTTGTACACATCCCCCAGTGAGCGCAAGTACCTACAGAGTGCGAGTGCGAGTGCGAGTGCCGACTGATTGAGAGGAATGCGTGACTATGAGGAAAGAGTGATTGTGAGGTTGGAGTGAATGGGAGGATTGAGTGACTGTTGCTCTGAGAGAATGCATTGATTTCTTTATTGTTGCACTTCAGCTGTCATATATCACTGTTTTTTGGAAATTTCTGAAAGACATTATCTTCTATTTCAGTCGAATTTGATATGAATCTACTGCTTGAGATTTAAATGTTGAACTTGAAAGCATGCCTACCTTCTTATGTTGGAAATTACTGTAATTGGACTTAGCTGTGAAGCTCGTCACTATCTTTAGCTCTTTATTTAGTATTGTTACTTGCTGAGTTGGTTGTACTCATACTACACCCTACACCTCGTGTGCAGATCCGGGTGTTCCCGGATGCAGTGGGTGTTTATTCCTTCATACAGTTGATTTTCCGGAGATTTCGAGATAGTTGTCGGTGTTTCGCAGGCCTTGTCTCTCCTTCCCTTTCTTCTTGTTTACTGTATTTGGTCTCAGACTATTATAGACCGTATTTTCCAGACTTGTAATGTATAGATACTCATGTACTCTGTGACACCCCGTTAGTTGGGAATTCCGCATTATGTTTGGGGTTTTTAATCCCGTTTATGAGAACTTTTGCTATTAAATCTGTTTTAATTCATTCTTGTTAAAAGTGTTAGAAATATTTTGTGAGAAGTTGGCTTGCCTAGTACCACGTTAGGCGCCATCACGATAGGTTAGGATTTTGGGTCGTGAAAGACTAGGGTGCTTAACAGGATAAGGAGGTTATTTTAGTCGTATGATAGTCGCGCGTTATGTTTTGAAGTCAAGCGAGTTGTGAAACAAAAGTTGGCAAATGTCATCACAAGTTACATTCATAATGTGATGAATATTAGGTCAATTGTAGCAGAGATTTTCTCCTAATATACTTGGAATTACAGGATGATCCACATACCAAATTGAAGATCAACGAGTCTAGGTTCTAATGCATTAAACCGTTTGTCGATACGACATTGGAATAGAGAGATATTTGCAGTTTTGCGAGACTGCATAGGTGTGTCCCTGAAGCTTTTTGAGCAATATATTTTGTATGTTATATGAGGTATTTTTGGGACATATTATATACCAAATTGAAGGTCTTGGAATTTAGTTTTCAACGCTCTTAACCGTTCATTAATACGACATCCGGATAAAATGATATACGCGTCAGAAGATGGGCCAATGATAGGGTGCAAAGCTAGCACCTCTTTGACTTTTCAAAAATTAATATATATCAGTTTAAAGTCGTCTTTCTCTTCATTTCATAGAAAACGACCAGAGAACCCCCATAAACTTACCCTTTAAGTTCTCTTCTAGGGTTTTAAAGAAGATTAACATCTCGGGTACGAAATCAAGAAGCGATAACATTAGAACAATTCCTACGACGTAAGTATCGCTATATCGCCTCTCTATTTCTTTGTAATTTGAGCTTTCGAAGGTACTCCATAGTTAAGAAAATGTCTATTTTCTGTATTTAAGCTTTTAAATATCAAGGAAGTTTGATAAATTTGTTTTCTAATAGTTAGGACTCACGGGACGGTGATCGGAAGTGGTGAGTTCGATTTATTTCACTTTTAGTGGACTGTTTTGTAGTCCACTTGTGTTGGCCTATTGTGAAGCTAATTTATGGAGTTTGGAAGGATGAAGGGCTTGGAGAAACGCCACATGTGGTAGGGTAGTAGGCTGGTCGCTCATCGTTGCAATTTCAGTCTAATTGATAACTTGTTGATTGGGTGTGTTATGGTATATTTGGGGTTTTGGTTGTATTGATGGTCCCGAATTGTAGTTGGATTGTTTTTGAGTTGCTGATTTTATTGTTTTTGTATATAGCCTATAGTAGGCTTGAGGGAGTAGTAAAATCAGGGAAAATGCTACCCATTTTATTTTAGAATTGAGTTATCGTTTGAGATACGTGATATACTAGCGCCATCTAAGTTGTACATGAATTTCTTTCTTATAGGGTTGGCGCACTAGTTGTCGTACTCTTGTTGTTGAGTTGCATTGACGATTTGAGGTATGTTAAGGCTATCTCTTCTTTTCTTTTGGCATGATCCATATGATACAACGAAATGAGCAAACATACAACTTTCACAAATGACGCTATTCTTAGAAGTAACAGGGGTGCCTATGTTCTTGATTCCCTATGTGTCATGTTATTATATCGTATGTCCACTGTCTCAGAAAATTCATAGGTTGATACAATTTATTTCATGATATTAACCGAAGACATATTGATCTCATGACATTCCGAGAGATCTTATTGACTTACTTCATTTTGCATTGCATTCATTTATACATGTATATTGACTCATGACCAGATGGCGTTAGATACGCGTATAGTAGGGTATGGGAAAAGGTTATGGCGTTATATACACACCACCACCTGATCAGCTGGTATACATTGATAATTTCACCCACAGAGGCCAAGATGATATGATGGGATGCCCTCAGAGGCTTGATGATGTTACGTACGCATATACTTATGCATGATATGACATTTATATGCATATTCATGACATCATACATGTTTCATGATTCACAGAGCTATTCAGACTTACAGATTGAGTTCTTTACTCCATGTTTCTTTCGTGTCTGTATATACTGCTTTCATGCCTTACTTACTCAGTATTTTATTTGTAATGACGTCCTATTTGCCCAGGGACGCTGCATTCCATGCCCGCAGGTCCCGATAGATAGGTTGAGAGTCCTCCTAGTGGGCTATCAGCTCGGCGGAAGGTGTTGGGGCCCTCCACTTGCTCCGGATTTGCCTATTTGGTCAGTATGATTTGGAGATGTATTGATTGATATGGCGGGGCCCTGTCTCGACCTTTATGACGTTTATGTGCTCTTAGAGGCTTGCAGACAGATTACATGTATATGGATACTTGTACGGCTTTTTTGGCCTATATTTTGAGTGTACAAATGATCATGTCGGCCTTATAGGCCCATATGTCACTTGTATAAGTTTCTATATCATGTTGGGTCGTCCTATGTCTAGTATTCCCTTATGTTTTTATTTCGGTTATCTTATGACGTCCCTTCTGGCCCATTTACCTATAATGGTGTGATAAGAAAGATACGTTATGTTAGTACTCGGTTGAGTAAGACACCGGGTGCTCGTCGCGGCCCTCAGGTTTTGGTCATAACAAAAGTGGTATCAGAGCAGCTCTATCCTAGGAAGTCTATAAGCCGTGTCTAGTAGAGTCTTGTTTATGGGTGTATTGTGCACCACACTTATAAGTAGGAGGCTATAGGGCATTTAGAATTGTCACTCTTTCTTCTTATTCTAGATCGTGTGGTAGAGCTCAGTTGTAAGAATTTAAACTCCTAAATTCTACTTTATTCGTAATACAACGATACCTACATCTAGCAAGACAATTGGTAAGAGATTTAATGTGGTTGTGGAAGAGCTGAATGGAAGGAACTTGATTTTGCAACATGCTTATGAGAGTAAATGTGAGGTCTTCAGTAGATCATGTGTGTACTAAGACGTGTAAGGTTCTTGATAAGGAGCCCTAAGGCATGAATATCTATCCACTCAGATGGTAAAAAGCAATGAGAGAATCAGAAGGTAGATACACGTTTCAATAAGTAAAAGAAGCAAGGTGAAGAAGGATACGAGGTACCCAGTTAGTGAAGATTATCAGTATTTACAATTCAAGCAGAGAAATATAAGCATTTTGAGTTTCTTTCAACAGTAACAGAGATATATACACTTAGCCACACCCATCTTAGTCATGCCCTAAGGGAGCTAACCGATATAGTTTAAGAGAAGGATGGGATATCAGGATCCAGTTGGGGTTAAAGTAACCCAAAATGGTGGATAGATTGTTACCATTAGCTGACATTTTCGAAGGATATTGTAAACGTGGTAATAGTTCTCCTTGTGAGATACCTCATTGGTGCACTCTAGAATAGTACATTTAGATATGAAATACTAGAATGTACGGAAAAAATTTAGAAGATTGGCACTGGAATCCTAGAAGGGATAAATATTTACCTTAGTATGGCTCTCATCCCTAGTAAAGAGAGAATTTTATGCGACCCGAATAGCCAGCGAGATGGTGCAAGGGGAGCTAAAAGCAAAAGAATATTTTGTTGAAGTTTTCAGAATAAGGTGATAGACAAAAATATTAGCAGGAGAATAAGAATAGAATAAAAGAATCATTAAGAGTAAGATGTGATAAATGAGTGATAACGGTAAATCAAAATATGATACAATGACAGTCTATAGTCAAGTGAAGGAAAAGACAAGAGGTGGCAGGCCTTGAAATAATAAAAGAGTATAAGCCATAAAGTCATATCCTCATTTTGAGAAATACGTTGGTGACTACAACGTGATTACCAGAAGGAAAAGTTAGACCCCCATAGTAAAAGAAATCAGTATGGGTGAGTGAACAAAATAAACTGAACATGAATTAGGAACCAAAGGATTTGGTAATGGTCGGCATCATGAGAATTTCAGAGATCGTGTTCAAGCAATAATAGAATGGACAACAACAGTATAACCTTTAAAGATCATTGAGGAAGACGCTTCCCTAAAGCAAGCACTGTGAGCAGAGTTAAGCTTAAAGGGTTAGGCTTGCCAGTTACACTAGGTGTTACCCTTGTGCATAAGGAATTCAGTTATCCCTGGTACAGAAGGGCTACCGTAAGGCGAGTAAGGGTCATTGATGATGTGAAAAGATGCCAAAGATGAAGACGTAAAACATCTATAGGTAGATCTACGTAGCACTAAAGCTTAGTACTCCCCTAAATGGGGGAAGATGGTGTGATGTGGTATTAAATCGGAGTTAAGTGGTTCAGGTAACTATGGAATGGTAAAGCAAGAATATGGTAAAAAGGCAAAAGGGAAGAGGTTGCATTTATTCAGCTCCTACAGTTGTGTCGCGACTCTAGAACATTATGCAAGCACGGTGCCGGGGAGAGGCAGTAAGAGTTCCCAGCCAGGATGTTATTGATAAATAAGTGCGAATGGACGGGTAAGTTAAGACAAAGGACATAACCCAAGAGAGATTACGCATAATATAGATATAAGAATGGATCAACGAGTAGTTAGTAGTTGATTCAGGAAGAGCCTAGTATGGCTAGACAAGAGGATACAGACAAATCAGTAGATCATGCAAGATAAACGTAGTGTACCCCAACATAGTGAATTCAGTCTCACAGATATGACATCATGATCCTTGAGAAATATTCAGATAGGAGTTGGGTAGTTAAAGGTACCGTATAAATGTTACAGAAATAAAAGAAAGTGCCACTGGGGAGAGAGCCAAAATTTCAGTTTAGAAGTAACCTATGAGCACAAGGGAACGAAGGTAAGTAACTAAGGATAATTATAGGCGAGTAAAAACATAAACAAATTTCCGTCGGGTATACGATGCAATAAGCTCGCAGATTTACAAGAGTCAGAGGGTCTTCCCTAATTACTACCACGAAAGACTAGATGAGGAAATAAGGAAGAAAGTTTCAACCTAAGCATAGTGACCTAAAGAGGAAATGATCTTGTAACAACAGTCTCGCTACAATATTGTATACACTCCATAAAAAAGTGGCACCTATCGTGGCTAATGAACGGATTTTTTTTTTCAAAGGTAATATTTGAGATCATATGAGTTACAGAAAATTCCAGTATTCGAGGGCACTAAGATAAGCCAAGCATTCATGCAACAAGTGCCAGAACGACAAGGAAAAGTAATTGCTTACATTTAAATATAACTGAGAAGGCACGAAAGGAAATCTATGGTGCTAGCAAGTTAAAGGAAGGTTGCGAGTAGTATAAATAGATATGTGTAGGTCGCAAGCTAAAGTATAGTAGAGTGACAAGGTTTTAGGTAGATAGGAGTACAGATAAGAAAAGGTGAGTGAGAAAGTGACGAGAATAGGTAAGGCCTCGGGATTAAGCCCAACAAGATATTTGATAGTTTTCGTAAGTTATAGAAAGCTCAGTATAGCCTGAATGAACTCGGAGGAGTATAAGACTAAGTGCATTTAGAAGAGATGGAATGATTCCCTGGTAGTAGAATAAGGGTGTAATTGTGATAGATAAGAGGGTGATGCTTCGGCCTGTGATCGAGTAATAGTTTAAAGAAAAGGTATTTCATGAATTGCACGGGATTAGAATACCCCCATAAGATGAATTGCTTTGGGATGCTATGAAATACAATTATTGAAGTATAGTATTGTCCTCAGGTGGATCAGGCAAATCACTTCAAATGTTTCCCGATGCAACGTAAGCCCTAGTGATAATGTATTACGTAAGATGTTTCAATTTATCAGTGGTAGATTATGGATCAACTTTAAGGTAATCAACAATGGATGGATAAAAGTTACAAGATATGAGATGAGATTAGGCCGTCATTATTAAGATGAACAGTAATGAAGAAGCACTAAAGGACTTAGATTTATACATATAGGACTTAGTGAGAGAGTAACCTGGAGTTGGGTAGCAGACCTCGGTAATAATAAATCAAAGTAAGTATTATGGTATAGTATGACCTACCTAGATGTAGTAAAGCCATGAGCATAGATAACCGAGGCTATGAAATAAGATATATCAATAGTCATAAGTTCGACAAAGTACTGAGCGAAGAACTTCATTACACCTATAGATGCCCAGAGGGACAACTTGTCAAGTTCTGTATATGTTCCCAAAGTGAGGCCTAGAGATTAGCTAAAAGATGGAGGAAACATTAGAGAGGGGTCGCATAGGCGCACATACAAGGACAAAGTCGTACAAGTTGCATGACAGGAGGTAGCAACAGTTACGAGATTGAAAGATGACAACAAGTCGTGGTGTGAGAAAGAGGCCTGAAGGGGGGAATGCCCTGGCCTAAAGGGGGGAATGCCCTGGCCTTTGGATTTATTCACAGAGCAGTTGCCTACATGGCAAGGATAGTATTAAAGTATTTTTAAGATCTATGAGTTATGACACTGATAAGCGCATCAGTCAACATTCGAGGACGAATGTTCCAAAGGGGGGAATGATGTTACACCCCATGTTTTAATACGTGAGAGTACGTCGTAAGTCAATTGATGTAAGCTTAGAAATGAGATCGCCTTTGAAAGTACATAAAGTAAGTTAATCATGTTACCTTGGAGGTTACAAATATTTAAGATCATGGATAACAAGTACCAAGAGGGTTGGAAAGCTTAGATGCTAAACGGATTGAAGAAAGTAAGTTTCGTCGAAAGTCGACAAGTTTGGAATGTTATAACATGTACTTTTGGATGATAGTAGTGTTCTTAACATGATAAGGAGGTTATTTTATTTGTATGATAGTTGCGTGTTACGTTTTGAAGTCAAGCGAATTGTGAAACAAAACTTGGCAAATGTCATCACAAGTTACATTCATAATGTGCTGAATATTAGATCAATTGTAGAAGAGAATTTCTCCTAATATACTTGGAATTACAGGATGATCCACATACCAAATTAACGTTCTACAAGTCTAGGTTCGAACGCATTAAAGTTTGTCGATACGACATCGGAACAGAGAGATATTTGTAGTTTTGCGACACTGCGCAGACTGCATAGGTGTGTCCCTGAAGCTTTTTGAGCAATACATTTCGTGTGTTATGAGGTCGTTTTGGGACATATTATATACCAAATTAAAGGTCTTGGAATTTAGTTTCCAACGCTCTTAACCGTTCATTCATACAATATCCGGATAAAATGATATAAGCGTACGGAAGATGGGCCAATGATAGGGTTCTAAGCTAGCACCTCTTTGACTTTTCAAAAGTTAATATATATAGGTTTAAAATCGTCTTTGTAATGACCCGGCCGTTTGTTTTGAGTATTACAGTCCCGTTCCCCCATTTACTACTCACATTATACTTTACAGTTGTTGTTTGACTTGCCGGAGTAATTGGTTCAGGTCTGGAAAGATTTCGGAGTGAAATGAGACACTTAGTCTCATAATTGAAAACTTAAGTTAGAAAAGTTCACCGGATATTGACTTATGTGCAAACAACCTCGGATTTGAATTTTGATGATTCCAATAGCTCCGTATGGTGATTTTGACTAAAGAGCATGTCCAGAAAATTATTTGGAGGTCCGTAGTGGAATTATGCTTGAAATCGCGAAAGTAGAATTTTTGGAAAGTTTGACCGGGGGTTGACTTTTTGATATCAAGGTCGGAATCCGATTCTGGAAATTGGAATAGGTCTGTTATGTCATTTATGACTTGTGAAAAATTTGAGATCAATCGGACTTGATTTGATAGGTTTCGGCGTTGAAAGTAGAAGTTGGAAATTTTTAGTTTCATTAAGCTTGAATTGGGGTATGATTTGTGATTTTGACATTGTTTGATGTAATTTGAGGTCTCGAGTAGGTCCGTATTATGTTATGGGACTTGGGTATATTCGGACAGGGTCCCGTGGGGCTTGGGCGTGTTTCAGATTGATTTCGGATCATTTTTCTTCATGTTGTTATTGCTGGTTGCTGCTGGTTCTGGTGTGACCGCACCTGTGGCTGGTTTTCCTCATGTGCGATGGTCGCAAAAGCGATAGAGAAATCACAGGAGCAAAGTGCGCAGAAGCGTGACCGCAAATGCAGTTTGCGTGCTGCAGAAGCGCCCACACTCGCAGATGCGAGCTTCGTCGGCAGAAGCGAGGGTCGCAGATGCGTCCTCTTGTCCACAGATGCGGAAGACGCTGGGCAGAAGCTTTAAATCGTGGGTTTTGTTTTCTTTTTTTATTTTCAAATTTTGGAGCTCAGTTTGGGTCATTTTGGAGAGGAATGTTTCCACACAACTTGGGGTAAGTGTTCTTGACTCCCTTGTGATTAGATTCCATAAATTAATCTTCGTTTGCGGCATTAGATTATTGATTTTTAAGGAGAAATTGGAGGAATTTTCTACAATTTCATAAAATAAATTTTCGAGATTTGAACATCAATTCGGAGTCAGATTTGAGTGAAATTAGTATGGTTGAACTCGTAATTGGATAGGTTATTGGATTTTGTGAGTTTCATCGGATTCGCGACGTAGGCCCCACAGGCGATTTTGAGTTTAATTTCAGATTTTTATAGAAAAATTAGTATTTTGGTATGAAATTAATTCCTGTAATTTGTGTAGGCTGAATCAAATTTATTGTGGGTAGATTCAAGTCGTTCAGAAGTTGATACGTGCAGAATGGAATTTTTGGAGCATTGTTTAGGTTGCTCGAAATTGGATTCGGCTTGTTCGAGGTAAGTAACTCTTCTAATCTTGGAGCTGAGGGTATGAACCCTAAATATACGTGTTATGTGTTTGGTGTTGAGGTGACGCACATGCTAGGTGACGGGCGTGTGGGCGTGCACCGTGTGAACTGTGATTCCTTTATTTCTGTGGTACTATATAGTTACCTGAACTTATCTGTAATCATGAAATCGCTATGTGCTAGAGTTATCGAAATGTGATTCATGCTATAAACTATGTTTACGCTACATGCTCATTCTGTTGGGACCCACCGAGGTCATTTCTACTGTTGAGTTACTGCTTTCATTGCATTACATACTCAGTCATACGCATTCATATGCATATCATATCTCAGTCTCTGTTGTTATTTATTGATGCATCATATCATTATTTTCGGGCTAGTATCATGACATTCTGAGCCCGTGAGAGAGAGACTGGAGAGATTGATGACTGAGTGAGGCCGAGTGCTTGATTATGAGTAATATTTATGGGATCGGACTGCACGCTGCAGTGGTTATACTGATTTATGGTAGCGCTTGGTCTAAAGGAGCTCCTCCGGAGTCTGCACACACCCCCAGTGAGTGCGGTTGATATTATTAAGGGATGAATCTTCCCTGGACATGGATCTTGTCTGAAGCATTATATACCTGGAGATGGATCTTCTCCACGGGCTGGATTGGCCCTACTCGGTACTGAGTGACTGATGATCAGTTGATGTGTATATTCCGGGATGGATCTTCCCTGGGCCGGATTGGCCATATACAGTACCGAGTGATTGAGCATAATGAGTGGAATGTGTGAGATAGTGATATTGAGTACTCTGAGAGAGTGAGTACATGAGTTAATCTCTGAGATACATTGCATTGACATGCACACATGACATACAAATATAGAGATGTATTTTTTCTCATGTTGTATGGTATCACGTCATTCATAATTTCTTATACATATTGGCATATGGGCTTAGTGATGCATTTTTTACTGGCTATCTGGAAAGAAAATGAAACATCTTATTTATTGTGGAAATGATTTTGGGGGAAAATTACTATTTTCAAACTTACTCATATTTTTGGTAACTTCGGTAAACGATTTGAGTTTTTTACTGATATACTTGAAAGGCATAACTATTTTTCAAAAATCATGATCTAAGCGGAGCATTTTATCTCTGAGTTAATTCTTGTATTACTTGCTTTATGTTGTTATGAACTGTTGTTGCTTATGGGAGTTGGACTTTGATCTTGGTACAAGCTTGTCACTACTTTCAACCTAAGGTTAGGTTTGTTACTTATTGAGTATATGGGGTCGGTTGCACTCATACTACACTTCTGCACCTTGCATGCAGATATTGGATGTTGTTGTTATCGACGGGAGCTAGAATTGAAGACGTACCTGTGTTCCGGTTGTAGCTGCCTCTTGTTCTTGGTAGCCTTATATTTATTAAAATCTGTTTATGTACATTTCGAACAGATGATGTATTTATTTCATACCATCTTTGTAAATTCTAATCTTAGAAGCTCATGATTTGTACTACCAGTCCTTGGGGAATGTATAAGATTTTGATAATTTCTTTTGCTTAATTGTCTTATTAAATTTCATTGGAATTGGATAGTTGATAATTGGCTTACCTAGCGAGTTGGGTTAGGTGCCATCACGACTAGTTGGATTTTGGGTCGTGACAGTCTTTCTCTTCATTTTTCATAGAAAACAACCAGAGAACCCCCCATAAACTTACCCTTTAAGCTCTCTTCTAGGGTTTTAAAGAAGATTAGCATCCCGTGTATGAAATCAAGAAGCGATAACATTAGAACGATCCATACGACGTAAGTATCGCTATATCGCCTCTCTTTTTCTTTGTAGTTTAAGTTTTCGAAGGTACTTCATAGTTAAGAAAATTTCTACTTTCTGTATTTAAGCTTTTAAATATCAAAGAAGTTTGATAAATTCGTTTCCTAATAGTTAGAACTCATGGGATGGCGATCGAAAGTCGTGAGTTCGATTTATTTCACTTTTAGTGGACTATTTTGTAGTCCACTCGTGTTGGCCTATTGTGCTTCTGATTTATGGAGTTTGGAAGGATAAAACGGGAATGGAGAAAAGCCACATGTGGTAGGGTAGTAGGCTGGCCGCTCGTCGTTGCAATTTCAGTCTAATTGATAACTTGTTAATTGGGTGTGTTATGGTATATTTTGGGTTTCTTTTGTATTGAAGGTCCCGAATTGTAGTTGGATTGTTTTTGAGTTGTTGGTTGTATTGTGTTTGTATATCCCCTATTTTAGGCTTGAGGGAGCAGTAAAATCACGGGAAATGCTGCCCGTTTTATTTTAGAATCAAGTTATCGTTTGAGATACATGATATACGAGCGCCAACTAAGTTGTACATGTATTTTTTTGTTATAGGGTTGGCGCGCTAGTTGTCGTAAGCTTGTTGTTGAGTTGCATTGACGACTTGAGGTATGTTAAGGATATCCCTTCTTTTCTTTTGGCATGATCCATATGATACAACAAAATGAGCAAACACGCAACTTTCACAAATGACTCTATTCTTAGAAGTACTAGGGGTGCCTATGTTCTTGATTCCTCATGTTTCCTGTTACTTTATCGTCTGTTCATGGGTCTCAGAAAATACGTAGGTTGAAAAAGTTTATTTCATGATATTAACCGAAGACATATTGATCTCATGACATTCCGAGAGATCTTACTGACTTACTTTATTTCGTATTGCATTTATTTATACATGTATATTGACTAATAACCAGATGGCGTTATATACGAGTATAGTATATGTATATAAGGTATGGGGAAAGGTTATGGCGTTATATACGCACCACCACATGATCAGCTGGTATACGTTGATGATTTCGCCCACAGAGGCCGAGATGATATGATGGAATGCCCTCAGAGGCTTGATGATGTTACGTACGCATATACCTATGCATGATTTGACATTTAAACTCATATTCATGATATCATACATGTTTCATGATTCACAGAGCTATTCAGACTTACAGGTTGAGTTCTTTACTCCATGTTTCTTTCATGTCTGTATATACTACTTTCATGCCATATATACTCAGTACTTTATTTGTACTGACGTCCCTTTCACCCGGGGATGCTGCGTTTAATACTCGCAGGTCCCGATAGACAGGTCGAGAGTTGTCCTAGTGGGCTATCAGCTCAACAGAAATTGTTGGGGCACTCCACTTGCTCTGGAGTTGCCTATTTGGTCAGTACGATTTGGAGATGTATTGATTGATATGGCGGGGCCCTGTCCCGATCTTTATGACGTTTATGTATTCTTAGAGGCTTGTAGGCAGATGTCACGTATATGGATACTTGTACGGCCTTGTCGACCTATGTTTTGAGTGTACAAATGATCATGTCGGCCTTATAGGCCCGTATGTCACATGTATAAGTTTCTATATCATGTTGGATCGTCCTATGTCTAGTATTCCCTTATGTTTTTATTCTGGTTATTTCATGACGTCCCTTCTGGCCCATTTATCCATAATGGTATGATAAGAAAAATACGTTATGTTGGTACTCGCTTGAGTAAGGCATCGGATTTTTATTCAGGTTATCTCAAATGTGCTAGATTTAGGGTCATTGGTATAAATCTCATTATCTTGAATAATGAACATGTGTGAACTGTTGAGTTGTTACTTCTCTGAAGTTGCTATATTTTACTGTTCTGGTATGATGTATGACTGTATATCTCGACAAGTTCTTTTATTTCCACAAAGGAATAGAGATTATAGAACGCATGAAGCAGGGAGTTCCAGCACTTTGAAATGTAGTGATTAAAAAATCCAGATCCACCTTTCACTAGGAATTCTCAACTGTTGAAATTTTTTTTAAGTGTATTTTACGTATATTTGCTGCCTTATATTTGTAATGTGGGATGGTTTATTCTTGCAATTTTACGGTTATTAATATGCAGGTTATATTGATAAAATGGAAGAAAGACGTACCATCAATGAAATTACACCGTCAACTACAGAATGGACTTGCAAAGTTGAGGCTGTAGACAAATTTCGGCCGAGAGAGAGCAAAGATCAGCGAGTTCCTTTTCAGACAATAATTGTGCAAGATAAAAACGTAAACTAATTTACAATTATAACTGTAACATAAGATCTTCTCACTTGTACTCTTTCAATAATTAGTACATTATCATTTTTAATAACATTGCAGGAGGAACAAATTTGTGTAATACTCTATGGTAACGACATTAGATGATGTGATAACTTGTTCGAACTTTTCAAGACGTATCTGATTTCAACTGCCAAGGTTAGAAATCCACAGCCTTATTCACTACATATCAGCTAGTTTGAATGGGTTGTCGACCGGTTCACTATTGTGGAGTCTATTCCAAAGAATAATGAAAAGGAGGCACCGTTACCTCCTTCATCGAGACTGAGTACGATTTCCTTCCTCGATGTTGAACAACAGCCTTGCGGTGTTGAATTTGGTATGTTTCAAATTAGCCTATGCTTTATAACATCTTCATTACTTGGAACTCATGGTGAATGCAAAAATACTAGTTTTACCTACATTTGGTTTTTGTTTATAACAATAGATCTTTTAGCTGTGGTGGCAAACTGTGGGGCAATTCAATACACCGCTGATCAGACTAAGAGATTTCAAGAAGCCATAGTTATGGACAACATGTGAGTCATTTAATCTTCTATTACATAACAAAATCTCTTGCTAACACTTACAAATGTACATGAAGAAACCTTTTTTCTTCACTATATGGGAAGACTTGGCATGCAATGAAGGAACTGAGTTACTGAGACAAGTGAGGCAGCTGCAAGAATACCCTATTATTCTCGCAAAATGGATAGCTACCATAAAATACCGTGGTGGTAAGCTCATGAACTTCCTTACTTCCTTTTTTTTTTACATATGAATAACGCTTTCACGTTGTTTATTAACAAAATTTGCATACACAGTTTCATGTTTGGCAACAAGATACAACCCGACAATCTTAATCAATCCCATGTATGTGTAAGTAACTGAATTACAGAATTGGTACAATACAATAAAATGTACCACATTATTATTTAACTAATGTTACTTATATGAAAGAATAATTGCATGATATTTATTGTGCGAATTACAAGGAAAATGAGAACAAATAAATGTTAATGGATTACACACTGAAGAGTTCAACTAAATCACCTTCATCTCTTAATCTTGCAGCTGTTGATGATGAAATATTATCTGTTTCAGCTATTACTATGAAAACCTCCACTGTGAGTTTATTAAATTACAAGATAAAATGTTGATAACTGCCACGCCATACGCTGTCGTTGCATATCTTTTATACGATATGGATAACTGTCCAATATGTTCTAATATACTACTGTTCGTGTCGGCCCAATAACAATATGGTCTAAACAATATTGGAGTATAAATTTTTGGAATAAACTCTTATGTTAGAGATCAACTATAAAAAATCCTAAAGAAAAAAATATCAAACAAGCTATATTTGTTCATTGAAGTTATATATCGTTCCATTTACAATTAGATTTATTTTGAAATTCTTTTTAAAATACTTATCATTATATTACATCATATTTGTATCCTACGTCATCTTAATATTTGGGAAAGAGGCTGTTGATTCAAACAAATCTATTCTAATATCAAACAGAATAGTTTTCGCAATTTAGTTTTACATAAAATTAGTGAACTATTCTTTACATCTTATTGTCACAACACACTTCTCATGAGGTTTTACTAACTATGCAGTTTTGTATAATTTCACTGCTGAAAATTATATGCAATTAATAATTGATGATTTAGCAGCTTTCACTGCTTATGTTATGAACATAAAACTAACGTCTTGTTTCATTAATTACATTTTGCAGGTGGAAACTTTTTACGTCGAAGGGGAAATTTTGCTACCTGAGCATTTCCAATGATTTTATGTGCTAGGTTATTCAGAATGTAGCCATCTTATTCGGAGCAAAAAAAAAAAAGAGGTTCAATGCATAAATTGCAAGCTGCAACGAATGGTAATTACAAGGTAACAACTACTACTAATAATATGATTCCATTGATAATATTTCATACTGAGTATCATCCCTTTTACCTCAACTAAAATAGTTTACAAAATACCACATCATAGGTGCCACGCTTTGAGGTAAAAGTTACAGACGAAACTGGCACAACTAGAACAACAATGTCTAAAGGCTTGGCAAAAAGACTGTTGTCAATGATGACTGAACAGATATATGAAATCGTCAATGCTAAGGTACATAAACATACAATGCTGTAGTTAATATAAGCCAACAAAGTTAATATATTACTCTCGTGGTTAACACGTAAAGGTTAGCTTTGACGAGTCCATTGTTTTTGTTATCTGTTTGCAGAATGAGTCATTCCTTGTTACCCATATCTATCGACAACTTGCAGATAAACTGTTCAGGCTTCAGTTACAGAGGTTATCATGCAGAACACCAGACGAAAATACAGGTTCTCTGGTCCTTTTATCATACAGTGAAAAACCAACCACGTTTCTCCTAGAAGAGTCAACATCTGTGGTTGGTGCCAAGGGAACTATGGAAGAAGAGTCAATATTTGTGACTGATGCGAAAGGAACTAAGAAACAAAAAATGGAACCAACTACTCTACCAAATCCACACTTAAGGTTAAAAATTCAAATACCATATTTTACAATGTACTAATTTTCTTAAAATGAATATTTTATTTGTATAGTTTGCCAAGGCAGTGATGTTCGCCCAGATAGTTTGCAATGTACAAATAAATTTTGACAGATTGTACCGATCTTTTAACAAGGTTTAGATAGTTGGCCGCCTTAACAAAGTATTCCACATTTTTTGTGTAAATAGTTGTAAGTAGTGTGTGCCTATATCTGTGAAGGCAATTGGTATTACTTTTGGATATTGGGGCGGCCTCCTGATTCTGCAATCAACAACAACAACACATCTTATAATTAGAATGTATGTACATTTTTGAAAATTTACTGTGTTTATCATATGACGTTTCCCTTTATACTACCGATGTCTCCTGTTACTATTTAAAAAAAGAATTACACATGTATCATTTACATAATTTTTATTTTAGTTCAGTTATAAAAATTTATGGCAGCGTTTAAACACAATTCACTACCGCTAAAATGTTGATATATAAGATTTTTTGGTTATCTGAAGTATTTATTATTGAGCATCAGTAAATACTTTAAAGTTTATGTTATACAAACTACGTCATTGTGCGTGGGCTATACATGGGCAACGACCAGCTAGCCTATATTCGAAGTGCAAATTAACAGGTGAGACATGCAGTCACTTTTCCTTCAGATTTTGCTACCTTCGTTTGTTATTCGTATAATATTTGTGTGTTTGTCAAAGCTATATTTTCAGACATAAGCTAAAGGCCAAAGAGCTTCAATGCATCTTACGATAACTTATGATGGAGTAAAGGTAATGTCCAATAGATTGCCTTTATCTCAGGTTTGTTGAGAAAGTAAATTATTTTCTTAAATTATCTTACGATCAAGGTTTGTTAGCTATAATTATAATCATATTTATCGGTTTGATATAAATATTTGCTGAATTTGTACGCTATTCAGGTGAAAAACAAGGTTTAGATGGACTTATTTGGTCATATTTTGGCAATATTAGTGACGTCGACTTCAGCCAGTTCCGCTTTTACTCTGTCTAGGTAAGTACATGAGTTTAAAAAGTTCTCATGCTGCTACGTTGTGTCTACTACTAAAATAAAACCAGACCTAAATCCGTTTGTGTACTAAAAAGAAGAAAAAATTTCTGTACATAAATATTACTGTGAGTTAAATGTTTAGTTGTTGAAACGTTATAAAAGATATACAAAATTTTTTTCATTCCAATCTGTGCCTTCTTTACATTAGCAACCAAGAAAGAATATTTTGGTTTTGAATTATAATGGATCCACGGAAAAGTTAAAACTAAAATAATAGAGTTGCTGCGTAAGTTTAGCTGCCTTTTAAATCCAACATAATACGGAAGAGTCATATCATCTTTAATGTTGCTCTAGGGATATGTGATGGTTTATGTACCCACTTTTAGTCATAGAATTTCTATTGGTTAGTCCTAATAAAGCATCAACCGATCTACCTTTTTCAAACAAAATCCTTCTACTTTCAATTTACACCTCTTTATCTCATGTTAATTTTATGTCTTAGCTGCTTGTACACTGTAAATGATGGAAATTGGTTTAGTTCCAACGGAACCGAAAGTATTACTTATACTTTTATCTGCGGGATGAAAACAAAAAAATAGAAAAAAGAAACATGGAATAATATATAAACCAAATATTGCCAGCTCTTTTAGAGCAATCTAATTATATACCTTTTGTTGCAGAATGTTTATGATATTGTGGGCCTTTAAGCCATGATTGCAGAAGAAAGTGGAATTAGAGGTGGAATGTGAGATGCCTAAACTACATTAGCATTCCGATCACAATACAACCAATGGTTTAATATTACACATTGTCTTGCAGCAACATGTATCGCCCCGCATATTTTTCGATCAAATTTGCCGCCTAAAGGGTTTCAAGACAAGCCAAAGTTGGCTGCCCAAGACCAGAAGGTCTTTGCACATGGAGGCAACAATCCCACAGAATGTCCGGGCACTCATGGAGGCTACACTCTGCCAGCAAAATCACATACAACATAACTAGGCAGGACCATAGCCTGCCAGGACAATCATACAAGCAATTCACTACCACCAAAGGCATGTGCTGCACAGCTGGGTAGGACCATAGCCTGTCTGGGCGAACATGGAGGAAACTATCTGCCAGCAAGAACTGGGGTACAGCAGTTGGACAAGAGCATTGGCACATGGGCTGCCAACACATTCATGGAGATCATATGATGCCAGCATAAAGCAATGCACCACAGCTGGACGGGTCCACAGCCAACCTAGCTGTATGTGGACATTCATTGTATATATAGACATGTATATGCCTTGTTAGAGGGCAGATCTCTTTTATTAGTATTTCCTTCTTTTGTATATGAAGTAAACCCGAAAATTGGCCTTGGCCTCCAAATATTTGTCTGTCTTTCATCTCATTATCTTCCAACCTTTGAATTTGTGTGATTGTCTTGGTTCAAGCACGACATTGTGCTTATTTATTGGTTAGGACTGAAGCAAGAGTAGTAGTCAGGCTATCTTGCTGTCCTCACAGAGCCCTCAGAAAACGGTCCCGCGACAATTGGTATCAGAGCAAGGTTAATTGACCATGGAAACCGATGGATATAATGTTAACTTAGACAACATTCGTGGGAGAGACGAGTCACCAACAAGGAGACCAAAACCAAAGAAAAGAGGGACAAGCAAAGCGCGAGATCCCAACATAGCCTTAACAAGTGAGGTGGCAGCTTTTGAGCTACCTCCACAACAGGTTGGCCGTGGTGAAGATTGTGAGGCTTCTGCCTCAAATCGTTTAGACATGAGAATGGATCCCACCAAAGCTGGTTTAGCTGCGTTGAACCAGCACATTAAAGTTGTTGAAGGGAACTTCAACTCACTTGAGTCTACTGCCCTAGAAGAGCTAGGAGACGTCAGAGAGACGTTAGATCAAGTGTTCAGGGAGCACAAGGATGGACTGACCAACCTTGAGCTTAAGCTGACCGAGGTTGTATCGACGTTGCACGGAGAAATTAAAGCCCTAAAGCAACAACTGCAGGCATCAAGGTTATCTGGTGGCACTGGTCATGTGATGGTGCATGAAACCAAAATCGAGGGCCCAAAACCGAATGAGTTTAGGGGCGAACGAAATGCTCAAGAAGTAGAGAGCTTCATCCGGAAGATGGAAGACTACTTTGAGCACCTTAGCATCATTGATGAGGCTACCAAGATCCGGGCAGCAACGATGTATCTTGCCGACACCACTATGCTTTGGTATAGAAGGAATAAAGTAGACATGGAGAAGGTAACTTGCTCCATCAAGAGCTGGGAACAGTTCAAGTTCGAACTGAAGTGCCAGTTCTACCCCCAAAACGTTGTCAATCAGGCACGGTGGAAGTTGAGAGAGCTCAGGCAAACAACTTCCATTAGTGAGTATGTGAAGGAATTCACTAAACTCATCCTGCAGATTTCGAACATGTCAAGTGATGACTTGCTATTTACCTTTATAGATGGCCTTTAAAACTGGGCCAAATAGGAATTACAGCGGCGTCAAGTCCAAGACGTCGATGAAGTTATCGCAGTGGCTGAGACCTTAAATGATTATAGGACAGAAGCCACAAAGGCAAGGGACACCAACTTCAAATCGGATGGAGACCAAGGATATCGGGACAAGGGCAAGCAAGTTGCTGCCCCTAACCACAACTCCAATGAAGAAGGCAACAAGGCGTCTCATTGGCGTGACCGGTATAATCAACAGAAGAAGGAAGTTGGTCCCCGCAATGGTTGTTACATATGCAAGGACACTAGTCATGGTTACAAGGATTGTCCTTCTTTGAAGAAACTTGGTGCCTTAATTGCGGCCGAGCAGAGGCTAACAGAGTAGAGAGTCCAAGTTGATGAACAAGCCGAAGCAAAAGTTCAACAACCAACAGGCATAGCTCATCTTGGCAACATGATATTGGGCGCGGTAGTAGCCAAAAAGCCTGGTTTGAAGCAAGCTACCCAAGGGAAGCATGACATTGCCAAACTAGTTCACTCATTAGGCGACTATGTGATTAGAAAGGAGCCCCGATCGAGAGAGCTAGGATCCCTGTTCATGGATGCAAGATTGAATGGACAATCTATCAGTATCATGGTAGACATTGGCACGACACACAACTTTGTGTCCGAAACAAAGGCTAAGTCACTTGGCCTTGCGTTTGGTCCTAGTAGTTCTGTGCTAAAGACAGTAAACGCCAAACCCACGAACGTGAAAGGAGTTGCCCGTAATATGCAGCTCAACTTAGGAGCTTGGCAAGGAAATGTGAGTTTCTTTGTTGCTTTCCTGGATGTGTTTGATCTGGTATTAGGGCTGGACTATTGGGATGAAGTGAAGGCTTTCATCTGTCCATATCTCAATAAGATCTACATTTATGACCCGAAGGGTCCATGTGTGGTACTGACAGTTCGGGTGCCGCAAGTTGTTAGTCAGTTGTCTGCGATTCAAATCGTGAAAGTCTTCAAGAAAGAGGGAGCAACAGTTTTGGCAGTCGGGACAAAGACTAAGGAGGTCAAGGTGGATGAAACCTTGACTCCTTGTGAAAAACAAGTCCTTAAGGAGAAAGACTTCATACCGTGGGCGAAGCCACCTGCCATGGGTCCATACATGGAACCTCCAGAGTTGGAGGATTCAACGAAGCAACCTAAAGAGTTGCTTGGGTCGGGGCATGTCAGTCCATCAGAGGCACCTTGTGGAGATAAGGGTGATATGGAGCGGAGGCTATCCAGCCAACCAAATATTTTTGTAACTCCTTCGGTCGTCGACAAGGAAGTCGATGCCATAATAAACCATCGGGTGGTACGAGGAATAGATTGGGGCAATTCAAGCGCCCAATTTCTTGTCCGTTGGAAGGGGCAACCACCAGAGGAGGCATCGTGGGAAAAATATGAGGCGCTCTGGCCGTTCAAAGATCAAGTTCATGATTACCTGAACCATTGTGGCGCCGCGGTCGTTGCCATTTCAAGTGGGGGAGTGCGAACCGCCCCACATATTTTCTGACCAAATTTGCCGCCTAAAGGGTTGCAAGACAAGCCAAATTTGGCTGCCAAAGACTAGAAGGTCTTTGCACATAGAGGCAACAATCCCACAGGCTGTTCGGGCCCTCATGGAGGCCACACTCTGCCAGCAAAGTCACATGCAGCACAACTGGGCAGGACCACGACCTGCCAGGACAATCATACAAGCAACTCACTACCAGCAAAGGCATGTGCTGCATAGCTGGGTAGGACCACAGCCTGTCTGGGCGAACATGGAGGCAACTATCTGCCAGCAAGAACTGGGGTACAACAGTTGGACAAGACCATTGGCACATGGGCTGCCAACACATTCATGAAGATCACATGATGCTAGCATAAAGCAATGCACCACAGCTGGACGGGTCCACAACCAGCCTAGCTGCTTGTGAACATTCATTGTATATACATGTATATGCCTTGTTAGAGGGCAGATCTCTTGTACTTGTATTTCCTTCTTTTGTATATGAAGTAAACCCAAAAATTGACCTTGGCCTCCAAATCTTTGTCTGTCTTTCATTTCATTATCTTCCAACCTTTGAATTTGTGTGATTGCCTTGGTTCAAGAACGACATTGTACTTATTTATTGGTTAGGACTGAAGAAAGAGTAGTAGTCAGGCTATCTTGCTGTCCTCACAGTGCCCTCAGAAAACGGTCCCGTGACAAACAGCTCTATTTGCCTTCAAAAGGAAAATTCCTGGAATTACCTGTGTCTACAACACTGGAAAGTTCGCTTTGCTGTGGACATACGACATTGTTGCTTGCACCGTTTCAATGTTGCAACAATATACCTCTATTCCTCGGGCAAACTGAAAATAATTTAACTTACACCTTTCTGTATGATTTGTCGATTTACAGGAAGGTTTTCTACAGAAAAAAGAAGTGAGCCAAAAAGCTCTAGAAATTCCCCTCTCCATTTGTGATACTATCAATATGTATGGTTTTACCATTAATCTAGGTTACAAAGAATGGTAAGCTAAATCTAAAACGTCGTTTGGCTCATATTTTTTCTTTTAAATATTTCTAGAACATAATAATTAGATCTACGTTTCTCGCATACCTAATCCGAAAATGCTTGTATCATCTCAGGAACAAATATTTCTTAGAATCTTTGCAAGTCATTCACCTCTGAAAGGAAAGGCGTACAACGTCCAAATGATGGAATGCCTAGGAATTACTAATGTATTTCTTTATTATGTTACCTTTAAGACTTGGATCAATGTGGTAATATTTTGTCTCTTCTCTTAATTGACTGCTCATTTTATCTCATGCATCACCTTTTACATCATGTATAATAAACTTCTTCTATTTCTGCTGCAAACAATGAAGTTGTCAGCATTACTCTACATAGCTACCTGATGAAATTTCTAATTTCTTAACTATGTAATCTTAAGACATATATATACAAACAGAATTGTCATTCTTGCAGAAGCTTTCCCCTTATTCGTTACTACAAATATATTGCACTCCAAGTCACCATGCAGATTTAGAGTGTCACGACCCAAAATCCACTATAGGTCGTGATGGCGCCTAACGCCGCCTTCAGACAAGCCACCGGTGATTTACCAATTTAATTACTCATTTTAGTATTTTTAAATCATAATTTTATTTGATTGAACATTATAAAATAGAATTTACAGAGAAAAAAATGTTTACACAAACCACCATAATGAATATTCTGAAGGAAACCCCCAAAACTCGGTGTCACAAGTGCACGAGCATCAACTAGGAAATATAAAAAAAAAATACAACATCTGTTTGGAATACAAAATTAGACAGGAGAATATAAATAACTCTGATAGAGACTTTGCAGGCTATGGACCGTAACATAAAATACAACCCATTGTAAAGTCCCCGCAATAGCCGCGCCTCTATGCCCAAAAGACAACTAGACATATATGTACCTGTACAAAAAGTGTAGCAAGTGTAGCATGAGTACGTAAATCAATGCGTACCTAGTAAGTATCTAGCCTAACCCCATAGAAGTAGTGACGAGGGATCGACATCAACACTTACTAGTGGTCCAATAAGACAGATACAATAGAAATAAACATGTGTGAGTCATAGTAAATAAACAAAATAACAAGTATAATACGTAGTACAATCCTCCTCTTAGTAATGACTCAGACTATCAGCCAGTAGCTACCTCCTCGATCGAAGTATATATACAATGGACCTTACCAGATAGGTCATCACGGTTCAATCAGTAAAAGCTCACAGATATGCTGGCTTCTTGCCAATTATTACGCACGATTTCATAAGAGTATTTTATAGAAGTGCCGAGGCGTACGGCATGATCCATCATAATATTTTCGAACCATAGATACATCTATTTTATTTCCAAGGCGAACGGCCCTCTCCCATGAGAGTGTGGTATATAAATCTTGTCGTGGCATACGGCCCGATCCTATTAAAGTGCGCACTGCCAAGGGTTGAATGGCACGAACACTTAATCTGCGGCTTATCATGAAGCCATAAAATCTCTACAATTGCAAGTCTATCACTCTACGCAAGTCTAGTCTCAAGTCATAATGTAAAATAAAGGAATTTAATAGGCAAGAGACAACTCAAATAGTACAGTTATAGCATGGTGTGAACCTAAGTCTACCCGGACATAGCATGAATCTAGCTACACACGGACTCTCATCACCTTGTGCGTATGTAGCCCCCGTAATAAGTGACACATAACAAATACATCATCTAGGGGTAGTTTCCCCCTCACAGAGTTAGAAAGAGACTTACGTCGCTCCGAAGTTCCATAACCGGCTCCAAAGCGTCTCTAACACCTCAAACGGATGTCCGTCGATCCAAAACTATTCAAACAAATGTGCAAACCAATCAAAATATATTCTAATACCCATAATTAATCATTTTAAACAATTCCCAACTCCGCTCGAAAAGTCGATAAAATCAACCCTCGGGCCTACGTGCCCGGAACTTTTCGAAGGTAAACTTTACCCATAACATTACTAACTCAAATATATAACCTATTCTTAATTCCATTTCCAAAATCATGGTCAAAATCCAAAATTATCAAATTCTAGGTTTTTTACCAAAATCCCACAACTTTCCTAAAATTTCCTCCTTAAATCCGAATATAAACCGTACATTTAGCTCACAACAAGTGGGAAATTACTTACCTTATTTTACATGATGAAAACTCCTCAAAATCGCCCCAAGAACCGAGCTCCAAAATTATCACGACCCAAAATCTCACCTGCCGTGATGGCGCCTATCTCAATACTAGGCAAGCCGACAATCTCAATAAACTACCATATCTTTTAAGTTTGAAACATAATATTTAAATTTAGTGGAAGAAATCTCACAAATACAGATATAAACACTCCCAAAACCCGATGTCACTGAGTATATGAGCATCTAGTATGAATACAAAGTCTGACTGATAAAACACTGTCTGAAAGTATAGAACAGTACAATAACTGAAGGAAAGAGAGACAAGGTCAGCGGACGCCAAGCAGCTACCTTGATACTGGTAACACATTGAGGTCTAACAGTCGCCGTATCCGGAAGCACCTGGATCTGCACACGAGGTGCAGAGTGTAGTATGAGTACAACCAACTCAATAAGTAACAAGACTAACCTTTGGGCTGAAAGTAGTGACGAGCTCAGCAGGTACAGTCCAATATAGAAATAACAATACAGAAATGTAGGCATGCTTTCAAGTTCAACAGTTACTTTTAGTACAAATAAAATAGATTAATTCTGAACAATATGAGGAATATGACATCTCTGTATCTACATGCCAATGTACACACTGTATGTGATGCACCTTAGTGAAAACTCTGTGTACTCATAATCTAAAATACTTAATCACCCAGTACTATATATGGCCAATCCAGCCCAGGGAAGATTCATCCCAAATATATATGTATATACATCAACTGACAGTCAGTCACTCGGTATTATATAGGGCCAATCTATCCTAGGGGAAGATCCATCCCCGAATATCAATGATTCGGACAAGATCAATGTCCAGAAAAAATCCATCCCTCAATATAGATGCTTCAGGCCTGATCCATGCCCAGGGAAGATACATCCCTCAATATATATCTATGGAACGATCCATGCCCAAGGAAGATCCATCCCAGATATATATACCAGCTACGCTCACTATGGGGGTGCAAACTCCGAAGGGCTCCTTCAGCCCAATCGCTATAATAGCCAGATCCAGGCATAAATAAATAAACATAACTATCACTCAGAACCTCCAGTCTCTCGGGCTCTCAATAACATGAAGAATCAAATCGACATGATGATATGAAGGATCAATGAATGACAACAGAAACTGAGATATGATATGCAAGTGATAGATGTTACTGAGTACAAAAATTGTAATTTAAACAATAATTCAACAACAATACGACCCATGTGGGTCCCAAAATATATCGGTGTGTAGCCTAAACATGATCTTTAATATGAGTCTCAACTAAATTTATCTAACATGTGGAGGATATGCGGGTAATGTCATTTATTTAATTATGCATCTCCACGAAAATCAATTTAAGTCACAATTTCCATGATGCACGCCCACACGCCCGTCACCTAGCATGTGCATCATCTCCAAATAATTCATATAACACGAAATTTAGGGATTTATACCCTCAGAACCAAGTTTAGAAGTGTTACTTACCTCAAAACCGCGTAATGCATTACTCCGCTATGCCCTTGCCTCTTGAATTGGTCCCCAAATGTCCTGAATCCAGATGTTTTTCCTTAAAAATCTCTCAAAAATCGCCTCTCCCCAAGCTCCAATTTGTTTTAAAAAATAAAAAATGGGACGAAGCCCCCGTTTTATATTTTAAAGTTTCTGTCCAGACGTTGCCCTTGATTTCCTGACCTCGATTTCCTAACCTCGATTTCCAGCCTCGATTTCCCAACCTTGATTTCCTGACCTCAATTTCCTAGCCTCGATTTCCTGGCCTCGATTTCCTACCTCAATTTCCTGACCTCAATTTCCAGCCTCGATTTCCAGCAGAAAAATTCCAGCAGCTGTTTAAGTCAAAATATTTATCCGTTAACCATCCGAAACTCACCCGAGGCCCTCGGGACCTCAACCAAATACACCAACAAGTACTAAAATATCATACAAACTTAGTTGAAACCTCAAATCCAATAAAACAACGCTAAAACCACGAATCATACCCCAATTCAAGCTTAAGAAACTTAAGAATTTCCAACTTCTACATTCAATGCCAAAACCTATCAAATCAATTCCGATTAACCTCAAATTTTTCACACAAGTCATAAATGACATAATGGATCTATGAAAATTTTCAGGACTAGATTCCGACCCCGATATCAAAAAGTCAACTCCCCCGGTCAAACTTTACAAAAATTTAACTTTCGCCATTACAAGCCAAATTCCACTACGGGCTTCCAAAATAATTTCGGACACACTCCTTAGTCCAAAATTACCATATGGAGCTATTGGAATCATCAAAACTCTATTCCGGATTCGTTTACACATAAGTTGACATCCAGTCACTATTTCAACTTAAACTTTAAATCTTAGAAATAAGTGTTCCAATTCATCCTAAAACCCTATCGGACCCAAACTAATCACCCCGGCAAGTCACATAACAACTGTGAAGCATAAATTGAGCAGTAAATAGGGAAATGGGACTAAAACTTTCAAAATAACTGGGCGGGTCATTACATCCTCCCCCTCTTAAACAAATATTCGTCCTCGAACTGATTTAGAATTATACCTGGAGTTTTGAAAAGATGAGGATAACAGCTACGCATATCATGCTCGGTCTCCCAATTCGCCTCCTCAACCGGATGACCCCTCCAATGTACTTTTACCGAAGCAATGCTCTTCGGTCTTAGCTTTCTAACCTGTCTGTTCAAAATGGCCACTGGCTCCTCAACATAAGATAGATCCTTATCCAACTGAACTGAGCTGAAGTCTAACACATGAGATGGATTGCCGTGATAATTTCGGAGCATGGAAACATGGAACACTGGATGAACTGCAGAGAGATTAGGTGGTAGTGCAAGTCTATAAGCCACCTCTCCAATTCTTTCAAGAATCTCAAAAAGCCCATTATACCTAGGGCTCAACTTGCCCTTCTTCCCAAATCTCTTATCACCCTTTATGGGCGAAACCCGGAGCAAGACCCGCTCACCATTCATGGATGCAACATCACGAACCTTCCGATCCGCATAAATTTTCTGTCTAGATTGGGCTGTATGAAGTCGATCTTGAATCAATTTGACCTTTTCCAAAGCATCCTGAACCAGGTCTATTCCCAATAGTCTAGCCTCGCCCGGTTCGAACCAACCCACTGGAAATCGGCACTGCCTCCCATATAAGGCCTCATACGGAGCCATCTGAATGCTCGACTGGTAGCTGCTGTTGTAAGAAAACTCCGTGAGTAGCAAGAACTGATCCCAAGCACCTCCAAAATCCATCACACACGCTTGAAGCATATCCTCCAATATCTGGATAGTGCACTCGGACTGTCCGTCCGTTTGAGGGTGAAATATTGCACTCAACTCCACACGAGTAGCCAACTCTCGTTGTACGGCTCTCCAGAACCATGATGTAAACTGCCTACCCCGGTCAGAGATGATAGATACCGGTACGCCATGAAGCTTGACAATTTCGCGAATGTAAACCTGAGCCAGCAACTCCGAAGAGTAAGTAGTAACCACATGAATGAAATGGGCTTACTTGGTCAATCGATCTACAATCACCCAAATAGCATCAAACTTTCTCAAAGTTTGTGGGAGCCCAACTATGAAGTCCATGGTAATACGCTCCCACTTCCACTCCAGAATTTCAAGTCTCTAAAGCAATCCGCCTAGTCTCTGATGCTCGTACTTCATTGGTTGACAATTTAAACACCAAGCTACAAACTCAACTATATCTTTCCTCATTCGCCTCCACCAATAGTGCTGCCTCAAATCCTGATACATCTTTGCAGCACCTGGATGAATGGAGTACCGCAAACTATGAGCCTTCTGGATAATCAACTCACACAAACCATCTACATTAGACACACATAGCCTACCCTGCATCCGTAATACACCGTCATCTCCAATAAGGACTTCCTTGGTATCACCGTGCTGAACCGTGTCCTTAAGGGCAAGCAGATGAGGGTCATCATACTGACGTTTCGTGATGCGATCACTGAGAAACCACACAAGCCAAAACTCAGCTCGGCTCAGAAATATCCAATCTGACAAACTGGTTGGCCAAGGCCTGAACATCCAAGGCTAAAGGCCTCTCTGCTACCGGTAAGTATGCTAAGCTGCCCAAACTCTCCGCCTTACGACTCAAGGCATCGCCCACCATATTGGCCTTTTCGGGATGATAGAGAATAGTGATATCATAATCCTTAAGCAACTTCAACCACCTTCGTTGTTGCAAATTAAGATACTTTTGTTTAAACAAATGTTGTAGACTCCGGTGATCGGTATAAACCTCACAATAGACACCGTACAAATAATGTCGCCAAATCATCAAGGCATGAACAATAACTGCTAAATTAAGGTCGTGGACCGGATAATTCTTCTCATGTAACTTTAACTGTCTAGACGCATAGGCAATCACCCTACCTGCTTGCATCAGCACTGCGCCAAGACCAATACGCGACTGTCACGACCCGAAATTCCCACCTTCGGACCGTGATGGCGTCTAACATTTCACTTGCTAGGCAAGCCAACATTAGAATAATATTAACCAATTTTTAAATAATTTTTAAATTATTAATAATTAAAGAAACAAATGCGGAAGCAAAGTTTGAAATATAGTGAATAATCCATAAAAACAACGGTGTCTAAATACCATCCCAGAATTGGTGTCACAAGTGCACGAGCTTCTAGAATAAATACACATAAAGGTCTGAATAAAAATAAAGCTTTCTGGAAATAACACACACAGCTAAAGTAAAATAGACGGAGACTTCAGAACTGCGGACGCCATGCAGTTATACCTCAAGTCTCCTCTGGTAGCTGAAATCCGAGTAAGTCTATGGTGCGCCACTGGGACCAACTCCAAAATTTGCACAAGAAGTGCAGAGTGTAGTATCAGTACAACCGAACCCATGTACTAGTAAGTGCTGAGCCTAACTTCGACGAAGTAGTGACGAGGCTAAGGCGGGTCACTTACTTTACCTGTACGCAATATTAGTAACAACAACAATAATAGAAATAAATCAGGTAACTCATTTATAATAATTGAAGCCAACTCAGCAGTCATAACCAATTATCAATTCCATCAATTCTGTTGCAGCGTGCAACCTGCTCTCACAATATATTCACATTCAGTTCTGTTGCAGCGTGCAACCCGCTCTCATAATATATTCACATTCAGTTCTGTTGCAGTGTGCAACCTGCTCTCACAATATATTCACATTCAGTTTTGTTGCGGCGTGCAACCCGCTCCTCCAATATATTCATTTTAATCAAGTCCGTTACGGCGTACAACCCGATCCCCCAATATATATGAATATGTATGTCGACTTTTAAATAAGTTTGTTGCGGCGTGCAACCCGATCCTCCAATATGGACTTTTAATAAGTCTGTTGCGGCGTGCAACCCGATCCTCCAATATGGACTTTTTAATAAGTCTGCTGTGGCGTGCAACCCGATCCTCCAATATATTCATTTCAATCAATTCTTATAGAAGAAATTTCCCAGATAAATGTAACAATTAATATGAAATTATAAGACAACAAGCATATAATAATTATGATTTAATCATGAAATAGACAATGTCAAATAGCAAATTATTATAGAAATCAGGGCGAAAATAGGCAGTTTAATATTTATTATGCTAAATATCAAATAACAATTAAGACACATAATTCAAGTAGCATGTAACAATTAATGCAGGAATTCAAGAGTTAATATTTGACAAAGAATAGGAGAGAAATAATTATTATAATAATTAATTTACGATTTAAAATAATTTATGATTTTTTAAGTAAGCAGGCAAACAATTAATTTCACGACGTATAGACACTCGTCATCCCGCCTATACGTCGTTCACATGCTTTTTACATAACAAATAATTTAAGAGTTCTATTCCCTCAAGTCAAGGTTAACCACGACACTTACCTCGCTTTGTAAATTCCAATCAATTACTCGACCACAACTTTTCCTTTTAAATTTATCTCTAAAAGCTTCAAATCTATTCACAAACAATTCTATATACTTAATACTAATCATAGGAATTAATTCCATATGAATTTATAAATTTTCCGGATAAAAATCTGAAATTCATTAAAATATTCGATAATGGGACCCACGTCTCAAATCCCGAAAAAATTCACGAAATCTGAATGCCCGTTCCGATACGAGTTCAACCATATAAAAATTGTCCAATTCCGATATCAAATGGACCTTCAAATCTTAACTTTTCATTTTTGAAAGATTTTATAAAAATCTGATTTTTCTTCCATAAATTCACGGATCCATGATATAAACGAGTATGGAATCATGAAATATAATCAATATAGGATAAGGAACACTTACCCCAATGTTTTTCTGTAAAAATCGCCCAAAAATTGCCTTACTTGCGAACGCGAAGCATAAAACGTGCCAGCCACAATTTTCTCTTCGCGAACGCGAGAGTACCTTCACGAACGCGAAGAAGAACACACCAGAAGCCTGAAGTCTGCAGAAAATCAGATTTCCTAAGTCCGAAATCATCCCGTAGCCCATCCGAAACTCACCCGAGCCCTTGGGGCTCCAAACCAAACATGCACCCATGTCCTAAAATATCATACGAACTTGCTCACACGATCAAATTGCCAAACTAACACCTAGAACTACAAATCGGACACCAAATCAAAGAAAATTTTCAAGAAAACTTTAAAACCTTTATTTTTACAACCGGACGTCCGAATCACGTCAAATCAACTCTGTTTCTCACCAAATTCGGCAGACAAGTCACAAATATTATAGTGGACATATGCCAGGATCCGGAACCAAAATACGGACCCGAGGTCAATAAATCCAACATCAAAAATTTCTTAAAAATTATTAAGCTTTCAAGCTTTTAATTTTTTATCAAAATTTCATATCTCGGACTAGGGACCTCGGAATTCGATTTCGGGCATACGCCCAGGTCCCAAATCACGATACGGACCTACCGAAATTGTCAAAATACTGATTCGGGTCTGTATGATCAAAATGTTGACCAAAATCAACTTAGTTGAGTTTTAAAGCTCTATTTCCCATTTTAATCCATTTTTCACATAAAAACTTTTCGGAAAATTGTGCGAACAACGCACGCAAGTCGAGGAATGATAAATGGTACTTTTTGAGGTCTTAGAATATAGAATTACTTATTAAATTTAAAGATGACATTTTGGGTCATCACAACGATGCATCACAATACACAGTATAAGACCCTGAACTTGTAGGCAACACCAATACTGGGGTTGTAGTCAAAGTTGTCTCGAGCTTCTAAAAGATCTCTTCACCCTCATCCGACCACCTGAACAGAGCACCTTTCTGGGTTAATTTCGTCATAGGTTCCGTAATAGACGAGAAGCCCTCCCCTAAGCGAATTAATAACCAGCCAAGCCTAGAAAACTCCGAATCTCGGTAGCTGAAGATGGCCTGGGCCAACTCTGAACTGCCTCTATCTTCTTAGGATCCACTTTAATTCCTTCACTGGATACTATGTGTCCCAAGAATGCCACTGAACTAAGCCAGAACTCACACTTAGAAAATTTGGCATAAAGTCTCTCCTCTCTCAGCCTCTGTAATACAATACCCAAGAGTTGTACATGCTCCTTCTGGCTACCTGAGTACATCAGGATATCATCAATAAATATTATGACAAATGAATCAAGATATGGCTGGAATACACTATTCATCAAGTGCATAAATGTTGTTGGGGCATTGGTCAGCCCAAACGACATCACGAGAAATTCATAGTGGCCATAACGAGTCCTAAATGCCATCTTTAAAATATCCAAATCCCGAATTTTCAACTGGTAATACCCAGATCTCAAATCAATTTTGGAGAATGCCCTTGCTCCCTGGAGCTGGTCAAATAAGTCATCAATAAGCGGCAAAGGATATTTATTCTTGCTTGTAACCTTGTTCAGTTGCTTGTAATCAATGCACATCCGCATAGTACCATCTTTCTTTTTCACAAACAAAATTGGTGAACCCCAAGGGGACATACTAGGCCTAATAAACCCCTTATCAAGGAGTTCCTGAAGTTGCTCTTTCAACTCTTTCAACTCAGATAGTGTCATACGATACGGATGAATAGAAATGGGCTAAGTGCCCGGCACCAAGTCAATACCAAAATCAATATCCCTGCAGGGTGGCATACCCGGCAGGTCTGCAGGAAATACATTCGGAAAGTCTCGCATTACCGGTACTGAATCATTAGGAGGATTATCTGGATCAACATCTCTCACAAAGGCCAAATATGACAAACACCCCTTCCCAAACATACGTTGGGCCTTCAAACAAGAAATTACCCTGCTGGGAACATAATCTAGAGAACCTCTCCATTCGACCTTCGGCAACCCCGACATCACCAATGTCACGCTTTTTGCGTGACAGTCCAGGATAGCATGACATGGAGACAACCAATCCATACTCAGGATTACATCAAAATCAATCATACTGAGCAATAAGAGATCAACTCTAGTCTCGAGTCCCCCAATAGTTACCACACACGACCGATATACACGGTCCACAATAATAGTATCGCCCACCGGCATAGATACACGAACAGGTAAAACTAAGGACTCACAGGGCATATCCAGTTAATGAGTAAAATACGATGATACATACGGATAAGTGGAACCAGGGTCAAATAATATAGAAGCATCCTTGTGGCACACTGAGATAATACCTGTGATTACTGCATCCGAAGCAACAACATCTTGTCTGGCAGAAAAAGCATAGAATCGGGCATGACCGTCACCTGATTGGCCTCCCCTCTTGGGCAACCTCTAGCTGACGGAGCCTCATCCCGAGCTGGCTGGGCAGGTGGTGGAGCTACTGGTGCAGAAGTCATAACATGACTCCTCTGCTGAACTGGACCTCGCATAAGGCAGGGAAAATATCTCTTTATGTAGCCCAAGTCTCCACACTCAAATCAACCCCTCTATGAAAAGGCTGGTAAGTTCTGAGGTGGACCTCGAGAACCAGAATAACTACTAGAAGAACCTGGTACAGATGATTCCTGAACTAAAGAAGCACGGGGCGTACTCTGGGCTGGAAGTGCACTGAGAGATGACTGACCCTGATGAGAACTGTATGAACCATGGCTGGATGATGTACCACGGTGAACTAGACGACTCGTCTGAGCGTGTCTGTAAGGACGACCCCTGCTGAGGTAGGACTGCCCTCCAGAAGGTACCCCACCAGAACCGTCCGAACCTCAAGGCCTCTTGGCCTCCCTCTCACCACGCTCCTGGCTACGGACCACCTCTATCTGTCGGGCAATGTCAACCACCTCGTCAAAAGTGGCACCAGATACCCTCTCCCTAGTCATAAGTAACCGCAGTTGATATGTGAGGCCATCAATGAACCTCCTAATCCTCTCCCTAAACCTTATAGGAGTCTAAGTACACGCTAGTTTCCTACTTTGATTTTGCTAATATTTATTTTATAATAAGGTATTATATATTTTAAATAAGGAAAAAAGATAATATAGACAATTTAGGTGATTTTGAAGTCCTAAATATTAGAAAAATAGTTAAATGACTATATTGTCTAGTGTGTACTTTATTTTTACAGGGTAAAAAAGGTGAACTATATTTCGCTAAGGGCTTTCGTGCTTTTAATATAATATAGATGGATAGATATAAAAAAAATATAATATAGTACGAGATATCGATGTGCATAAAATTATAAAAAAAATATAAGCCATTGAAAATAAAATTTAAAAAAATATAAGCTCTTGAAAATAACAAATATTGATCCTATTTAGTCAAAAAGTAGTGAATGGTCTAGCTAAGCATGAAAACAACCAAGATAATCTTGAAATATCAGTGTTCTATCATGTATCACCTTTTTTCTTTTAATTTCCTATCAAAATGATCGCCTAGGTACTTATTATAGACATGCTGTTATTTTGTGGCTTGGAATATTTTCTTGTATTTTTAGGAAACCCATAATCCCTATAGGTTTAGGGAAACTCATTGTCCTAATAGATTTGGGAAAGGAAAACCTATAGTCTTTGTCAAATTGAAAAACCTTTCTTTTATAGGTTTGAGACTATTTGGGATCTATATATAGGGGTTGTAGTTGGGAATTCTATAGATTGTATTGTGGAAAACTCTCTTTGCTTCTGCCCCGAGGATTAGGCTTAGCCGAACCTCGTTAAATCCTTGTATTGATTTTTCTTCTCTATTTGCTTTGTGTGTGATTGTGTGCTAGTTAACCCACAATCTTTCGCAACACATGCCAACTACAAAAAAGAAGAAACAAAATTAGTGATGGACTAGTTATGTGGCTAATTAATAAAAATTCATCGCTAATAATATTGAGTGACGGAATTAGCGACAGATTATAAAAATATCTTATCAGTTACAAGATGAATTTTGTAACTAATTTCTATTTTGTAAAGTCAAATTATGTAATGCATTTTCTTAGTAATAATATTAGTTTTTTTTTTTACCAAAAAATAAAAGTCCTTTTCCAATTATTTAACGGGAATATAAATTACGGTAATTTAAGTACTTCAAATAAATTAATTATGGTAATTAATTTTTTATAACAAATTAATTGTTTCTAATTTTTTCAACAATAGTTACTATTTTTTTAAAAACTCTTTGATTTAGTATATTAGGAAAGTTTTTTGATTTTACAATTTTATCCAATGTAAAAAATATTTTTAAATGGTAAAAAAGGTGAACAATATTTCGTTAAAGGCCTTCGTGTTTTTAATATAGTATAGAATAGATAAATATAAAAAATATAATATAGTATAAATTTAAATATAAATATAAATATAAATATAAATATAGATATAGATAAATAACTTCCCATTTATGTAACCCTACTAGCAATTAGACGCTAATGATTAACTCCAATAATTTCTTCAACCAGCGATGAGCACGAATTGTAGTTTCATGATCACCAGCCTGATCTCTGCAATATATATATAGCCGACCAACTCTCCTCTTCTCAATACGACAATACCTCTTTCATCCATCCTTTTCACGCCTGACTTTGTAGTGCTCGCCATTAATAGAGTAATACGAGCGAAAGATACCTGCAGGATCGACTTTCCTCTACACAAAACATTCTGCTACAAGAAATACATTTTTTTTACTGTTTGGTTTCTTTTTGGGTCTAGCTAGATATAAGAAGAACTAGTGTTAAGGGACATCAAGAGTTATTAGTGACCTTTTGCCTATCCCTATTGGAAGTAGTTTTTTGAATTTGTACATAAGCTCTAATTAATCCACTAGCAGACTGTCACGACCCAAAATCCAATTGGTCGTGATGACATCTAACTCAACCTGCTAGGTAAGTCAGTTATCAACTATCCAAATTCTAATGAAATTTAACAAGACAATTAAGTAAAAGAAAATATCTAAATCTTATGCATTCCCCAAGGACTGATAGTACAAATCATGAGTTTCTAAGAATAGAGTTTACAAAGCTGGTATGAAGTAAATACATCATCTGTTTGAAAAGTATATAACAGAGTTTTATGAATCTAAGGCTACCATGAACAAAAGGCAGCTACAACCGGAATGCAGGTACATCTTCAGATCCAACTCCCAACGAACACAGCAACATCAGCAGCCAACATCTACATGTAAGGTGCAGAAGTGTAGTATGAGTACAACCGACCCCATGTACTCAATAAGTAACAAACTTAACCTTAGGTTGAAAGTAGTTACGAGCTTGTACCAAGGTCGGGTCCAACACCAATAGCCAACAATAATTTATAACAACATAAAGCAAGTAAAAAAAGAAGTAACTCAGAGACAAAATGCTCAGCTTAATCATGATTTCTGAAAATAGTTCTTTCCCTTTCAAGTACGTCAGTGAAAACCCAAATCGTTTACCGAAGTTGCCAAAAATATGAATAAGTTTGAAAACAGTAATTCTCCGAAAAATCCTTTCAATAATAATTAAGATGTCTCATTTTATTTCCAAATAGCCAGTGTAAAACAAATGCATCACTATACCAATAAGTCAACATGTGTGAGAAATCATGAATGACGTGATACCGTACAACATGAGGAAAATACATCTTTATGCATGCATGCCATGTGTGTATGTCAATGCAATGTATCTCAGAGATGAACTCATGTACTCACACTCTCAGAGTACTCAATCTCACTTCCTCACACATTCCACTCATCATGCTCAATCACTTGGTACTGTATATGGCCTATCCGGCCCAGGGAAGATTCATCCCCGAATATACACATCAACTGATTATTAGTCACTCAGTACCGAGTAGGGCCAATCCAGCCCGTGGAGAAGATCCATCTCCAGGTATATAATGCTTCGGACAAGATCCATGTCCAGGGAAGATCCATCCCTTAATAATATCAACCGCGCTCACGGGGTGTGTGTGCAGACTCCGGAGAGGCTCCTTCAGCCCAAGCGCTATAAACCGCACGGACAACTCTATAATAAGCCAATCATGCCTGCTGCGTCGTGCAACCCGATCCCATAATAATAAAGTATATAAAGTCAATTTGGCCTGCTACAGCATGCAACCCGATCCCATAAATATTCTCACAATCAGGCCCTCAGCCTCACTCAGTCATCAGTCTTTCCAGTCTCTCGCGCTCACAATGTCAGGAAATTAGCCCAAAAATGATGATATGATATGTTAATATGTAGCAACAGAGACTGAGATATGATATGAAATTAATGAACATGACTGAGTATGAAATTACAATGTAAGCAAATAATTCAACAAAAGTAACGACCTCAATGGGTCCCAACAGAATAAACATGTAGCCTAGACATGGTTTCTAACATGAATCATAGCTCAATAACTCTAATACGTAGAGATTTCATGATTTCGGATAAGTTCAGGTAATCACACAGTACCATAGGAATAACGGAGTCACAGTTCACACGGTGCACGCCCACATGCCCGTCACCTAGCATGTGTGTCACCCCAACACCAAACACATAACAGTTATAGTCAGGGTTCAAACCCTTAGCTCCAAGATTAGAAGAGTTACTTACCTCGAACAAGACGAATCCAATTCCGAGCAAGATCAAAAATGCTCCTGAAATTCCATTTTGTGTGTATCAACTCCTGAACGGCTCGAATCTAGTCACAATAAATTTGATTCATTCCACACAATTATAGGAACTAATTCCATATCAAAATACTAATGTTTTCCCACGAAATCCGAAATTATACTCCAAAAGTCGCCTGTGGGGTCGATATCTCGAAATCCGACGAAACTTACAAAATCTGGCACCCCATCCAATTACAAGTTCAACCATACTTATTTCACTCAGTTCTGACTCCGAATCGATGTTCAAATCTCGACAATATATTTTATGAAATTGTAGAAAGTTCCTCCAATTTCTCTTAAAAATCAATAATCTTATGCCAAAAACGAAGATTAATTCATGAAATATAATCACAAGGGAGTCAAGAACACTTACCCGAAGTTGTGTGGAAACATTCCTCTCTAAAATCTCCCAAACCGAGCTCCAAAATCCGAAAATAGGTGAAAATAACGAACCCTTGAACTTAAAGGGTTCTGTCCAGTCATTACGCATATGCGGACATGAGGCTGCATCTGCGACCCTCGCTTTTGCGGAAAAAGGCACGCATTTACGAGCCAGGCAGCTTCTGCGATGGCCATGGTCGCATCTGCGAAGCTTGCTTCTGCGCACGTGAACCGCATCTGTGGTTGCGCAGGTGCGTCCAAGCACCCGCATCTACGGTCCTCATGCCCAACTCCCTTCATGCTTCTGCAATTTCTCTGTCGCTTCTGCGACCATCGCACCTGCGCAAATTCAACCGTAGGTGCGGTCACACCAGAACCAGCAATAATAACATGAAGAAAATCGATCTGAAACTCACCCGAGCCACTCGGGACCCCGTCCAAATATACCGAAAAGTCCCATAACATAACACGGACCTACTCGAAGCCTCAAATCACATCAAACAACCTCAAAACGACGAATCGCACCTCAAATCAAAATCTATGAACTTTAAACTTTCAAATTCTATATCTTGTGCCGAAACACATCAAATCAATTCAGAATGACTTCAAATTTTGCACACAAGTCATAAATGACATAACAGAGCTATTCAAATTTCCAGAATTAGATTCCGATCCCGATATCAAAAAGTCAACTCTCCGGTCAAACTTTTCCAAAAATTTATTTTTTGCCATTTTAAGCCTAATTCCACTACGGACCTCCAAATAATTTTTCCGATACGCTACTAAGTCCAAAATTACCTTACGGAGCTGTTGGATTTATCAGAATTAAAATTTGAGGTACTTTACACATAATTCAACATCCGGTCAACTTTTTCAACTTAAATTTTTAATTATGAGACTAAGTATCTCATTTCACTCCGAAATCCTTCCGGACCCGAACCAATTATCCCGACAAGTCATACAACAACTGTAAAGCATAAATTGAGCAGTAAATGGGGGAATGGAGCTGTAATACTCAAAATGACCGGCCGTGTACATTCTCCCCCGCTTAAACATACGTTCGTCCTCGAACGTGCTAAGAGTTGTTTCCAAGCCATAAAATCACTATTCCATATTACCACATACGTACCCGGGGGTGATCCCATGTCACCCTATTCTATATAGGCCTGACAGTACAATACAACTATAAATCATTAATTTAACCTTAGTCCAAAAACCTTGAAATTCAATTGCCAACATTCAGTATTTCTTACAAGCCCCGAATCTCACAGTACTGTATAAGTCTAAACAAGCTGCATCGAGCCATAACCATAACCACGGATATAATCACCTAACATATTACACAACTCGCATGCTCGTAGCACCATTCCTGATCATAGTAACTACTCCAAAACCAACCAAGTACTAGTATTAAATCCCATATCGAACCAAACCTCATCCCAAGACCTTCGTGCACTGCTGATAATGAAAGAAACGCGTAGAAATCTCATGACCCCTTATCAGATCAACAAGTCATGGAGCTCTCTCGCCCCAACCAGAACTATAATCACTTTCTAAGCTGAATTTCAATATTATCCTCCCGAATATATCGTAATCGAACCTGATAGTACCCATTCTAGGTCCAATGACCTTATATTATTAAACATAACTATCCCATAGACACGCCACATCAATATAACTCAGGCCACAACTGCGCAATCGTGCGCCAATATGCAATAATTCAAATGTACTCAATCATAGAAAATGACTCAAATGAGAATACTGCCCCGTAAGCTAACAAGTACCGCCACAACGAAATGCTGAAAAAATTCATCACACACCATAGAACCATCACACGAATCTAACAACGGTAACCAACCCTTCTAGAGCTCACATTAACATCAACCGCACGGCATGATCACCGGCCTCCAGTCCCAGCATATCATACAGAAGCAATTAAACAAGTACACATGTATATGATAATGAAATAAGATTCTCATACTTTTGGGCTGGTATAAATAACATGTCATAGTGTAGGCATGTGCAAAGTCTGCTATCACAACTCAAATCGGCAAGTTACCATAGAAATAGTAACTACCAAGTTTTCTTAGGGAATTAGCCTATTCATAACCTCAAGTATAGCCCAGATAGTTCTTTACAAAGGTACGAATACGAGACATGTTATAACTTTATACTTAACAGTCAACTCTAGGCATATCATAGCCTAAGCATTCTTTCGAGTATGAATACTTGCCCCGATGCCCGCACATGGGCTCAAACCTCACCTATATACACACTCATTGCGCATAGCTATCACAATTAATTAGCGCAACTAGTACCTCAACTGAGTTTAAATAAAATACTCACCTCAAACAAGTCGCAACCCTGAAACAATATGCTTCCAAGAACTCCCAATTTCCAAATTTATTAGACACATGAATCATCATAACTGATCCCAATTCTAGCATTCGAATGACTAACACATCTTTCATGCACGATCATCCTACGAGGAATACTTCTCCCATTCTTTCGTGCCACATAGCAAAAGTTTGAATATCAGCAGTCTATCAACCATGTGAGTATCATAATACTAATTAAACATCTGTAAGTCAAAACATAATGCGCCTTCTGAAATACGCAACCTTCTCATGCAATTACCGAGCAATTATAACATTCGTCTAAATAACTGAAACTGACCATTCTGCCCAAACTTCGTGACCTTCCCTTCAAGACTTAACTGCCATCTTGTACATGTAAATCTCAGTCTCACTCCATGCGCCGCCTCTATTAGGCCATTACATGAAAATACAAGAACCTCATTAACACTCTGAGTCACCAGCAAATTACATACCCGGTCAGTTAGAATCCTTCCTCTTGCTTCCTTCCGGGAGGAAATCAAAATACACAACATGTTCCCCACACCGGTAGAAAATATTTGGTTCTAAACCATGGTAGAAATCATCAAGAACACTTTGAAACCCGTTTGCACATAACCAAGCTAACATAACTGAATTTCTCTAACTCGACCAAGCCACACAGGTCACCAAACCCAAGAATATTATCGCCAAAACATCTGTAGAACCTCACTACATCATAATTACCCAAAAGAATCGAGCATACCATTACCATACTGGTCTAACCTACTACCCAGTTGTCCTATTTTCTCCGAGTTTCTTCTGAATTACCCTCAAGTTGATACTTCTCCTTGGTTAGAACACTATGATCCTTACCCAAAGCTCACTATAAGACACCCTAACATAAAACCACACCGCCCTAAGGCCCATAAGCTGTTGTATTCTTCTTAAGCACCCCATAAATACCACAACCGAAACATACATTATGAAAGACCTTATGTGAATTTTAAAATTGTTCCTCTTTCCTTTTCTTATATTAAAATGTAGAATTCATAGTCATACAGAATTACCGCAAGTCCCGACACCATCCAATGTAAATAACCGATTCTAGCGATATACGAATCCGAAAAATTTTCAATTTCCATTTATACATTTTTTTGAATCCATTAGCACCTTCTCGAGAGTCACCCACTTTGCTCAAATCTAAAAATTGCACCGCCCAAACGGGCCGAAAGACACATGCCTCATTAGCACAACAACACACAAAAATTTAACCCTGCCTTAGCACCACCAATCAAACTCATACTTCGTGTGCACTACATCCTTCAAAATAACATCTTAATCATCCCATGACTTTCATATACTCTTAAAGTTCAATATAACCCGTATTTAGGAATTTCAGTACTCGATTCATCCTCGATCTCAACCTCTGCAAGTCAAAACTAATCCACAAATATGCCTCAGACCAAAACTAAAATTTAACATGTAGCCATGAATTTAAACCGTCAGCAGCAGACTCCCCCACTTGGCTCAAATCCATAGAACAAAACACTTCAAAACTCACAATACCCATATCTATTACTGCCATAATACCACAGTCAGTTCAACAAATATTCTTCTCAAGCTCATACAACGCCAACCATAAAAATACCTCAATCGTCCGCTAAGCTCGCATTTATTCTCTTAACACTCATGTCAACTTTCTCAACCAGGTTCAAATTCAAATCTCAACACATACGCCCCGTTGGCAGCAAAGAAACTCTTCACTCACATTATAAGGAACACAGCTACGTAGATTACTCCACAGGAGATTACCCACCTACTTAGCCTCAAATTGGTATCTTGTTATACCCTTTCGCAGTCACAATTACTATGCAATCACTTAGTCTATCTGAGTCCAAACCCATTAACCAGACATGAGAATTTAATTTGTCCCAAAATTTAATAACGTGAAAGATCCTTCAAAACATTCATACTCGAGACTGTACGCCACATCAAAATGAAAATCAAGCACCAATGGCCCCTCCTTTACATTTAAAGGAAACAGCTCTCGTCATATTCAAATCGTCTTAACACATCTCGCAGTTATATCATACTCATCACAAAGCCATTCCACCGCTCATCGAGTCATCAATTCCACTCGTAGGGACATTACTGTACATATGAGTCCAAATGTACAAGTTATAACTGTAGCTACCGAGCTTAAGCTGCGGTCTAACTATGGCCTCACGTCTTCCAGACTGGCCCATCACCGAAACACAGAGTATTCATCTCAAACCTCATTCGTGGAATCGTAAGTCGGCGATCCACAACTGATACCGAGCGCTCACATGCGCACACGAATGCGTGAAAGGAATTCAAAGAGTTATATTTCAAGCTGAATCAATTTCGCACGATAAAGAAAGAAAGATGGGAAATTATACTAAATGCCTTGTAGCCTCTCGAAGATAAGTATGGACGTCATCATACCGATCCGCAAGACTCTACTAGACACTTGCTCATGACTTGTAGAACCTATGAACCTAGAGCTCTGATACCACCTTGTCACGACCCAAAATCCAACTAGTTGTGATGGCACCTAACCCAACCAACAAGGTAAGCCAGTTATCAACTCTCTAAATTCCAATGAAATTTATTAAGACAATTAAGTAAAAGAAAATATCTAAATCTTATGCATTCCCCAAGGACTGGTAGTACAAATCATGAGCTTCTAAGAATAGAGTTTACAAAGCTGGTATGAAGTAAATTGAACTGTGACTCCATTATTCCTGTGGTACTGTGTGGTTACCTGAACTTATCTGAAATCATGAAATCTCTAAGTATTAGAGTTATCGAGCTGTGATTCATGTTAGAAATCATGTCTAGGCTACATGTTTATTCTGTTGAGACCCATTGAGGTCGTTACTGTTGTTGAATTATTTTCTTACATTGCAATTTCATACTCAGTCATGTTCATTCATTTCATATCATATCTCAGTCTCTGCTGCTACATATTGACATATCATATCATCATTTTTGGGCTAATTTCCTAACATTGTGAGCCCGAAAGACTAGAGAGATTGATGACTGAGTGAGGCCGAAGGCTTGATTGTGAGGATATTTATGGGATCGGGCTGCACGCCACAGCAGGCCATATTAGCTTTATATACTTTATTATTATGGGATCGGGCTGCACACCACAGCTGGCCAGATTGGTTTTTTATAGCACGTGAGTTGTCCGTGCGGTTTATAGTGCTTGGGCTAAAGGAGCCCCTCCGGAGTCTGCACACACCCCAGTGAGCACGGTTGATATTATTGAGGGATGGATCTTCCCTGGACATGGATCTTGTCCGAAGCATTATATACCTGGAGATGGGTCTTCTCCATGGGTTGGATTGGCCCTACTCGATACTGAGTGACTAGTGATCAATTGATGTGTATATTCCGGGATGGATCTTCCCTCGGCCGGATTGGCCATATACAGTACCGAGTGATTGAGCATGATGAGTGGAATATGTGAGGAAGTGAGATTGAGTACTCTAAGAGTATGAGTTCATGAGTTTATCTCTGAGATACATTTCATTGACATGCACACATGACATACATGCATAGAGATGTATTTTCATCATGTTGTACGGTATCACGTCATTCATGATTTCTCACACATGTTGACTTATTGGTATAGTGATGCATTTGTTTTACACTGGCTATCTAAAAATAAAATGAGACATCTTAATTATTATTGAAAGTATTTTTGGGAGAATTACTATTTCCAAACTTATTCATATTTTTGGCAACTTCGGTAAACGATTTCGGTTTTCACTTACATACTTGAAAGGGGCAGAACTATTTTCAGAAATCATGATTAAGCTGGGCATTTTGTCTCTGAGTTACTTTTTTTATTACTTGCTTTATGTTGTTATAAATTATTGTTGGCTATGGTGTTGGACCCGAACTTGGTACAAGCTCGTCTTTACTTTTAACCTAAGGTTAGGTTTGTTCCTTATTAAGTAAATGGAGTCGGTTGTACTTATACTATACTTCTGGACCTTGCGTGCAAATGTTGGCTGCTGATGTTGTTGTGTTCGTTGGGAGCTGGATCTGAAGAAGTACCTGCGTTTCAGTTGTAGCTGCCTCTTGTTCATGGTAGCCTTAGATTCATAAAACTCTGTTATATACTTTTCAAACAGATGTAAACACTGACTATACGTGTTATGTGTTTGATGTTGGGGTGACGCACATACTAGGTGACAGGCATATGGGCATGCATAAATTAACTACGAACCTCCAAATCACTATCCGGACACACTCTTAAGTCCAAAATCACTCAACGGGGCTATCGGAACCATCAAAACTGTATTCCGGATCCATTTACACATAAGTCAATATTCGGTCAACTTTTTCAACTTAAGCTTCCAACCTTGAGACTAAGTGTCTCAATTTATTTCGAAACATCTCCAGAGCCGAACCAACTACCCCGACAAGTCACATAACGATAATTAAGTATAAAATGAGCAGTAAAATTAGGGAACATGGCAACAACACTCAAAACGACCAGCCGGGTCGTTACATATATTTTATATGATGCATACTTTGCTTATTTAATTCTTTATATTTTGTGTTACAATTATTATGAAGGGTGTTTAATTGCATAGGGGAGCAATAGAAAGTATCAAAATGTGAAATTATAGAATCGTGAATAATTAAAAATATTACAATTATGAAATTTTAAACTGCCGTAATATTAAATTAGAAATAAATTGTAGTTTTTGGTTGCAAAACTGGCAGCTCAATGCTGCTTTTGCCTCAGTCAAATCACTATTGCCCCTTCTCATGTTTACATAAGAGTAGCTCTGTTCGTATACGTGACCTTAGGTCTGTCATTTCACTGCTATTCAAAAATTCTGCTCCCCTTTAGTTTTGTTGAGTAAACTCTTCACTTTCCCTTTGTTTTTCTTTTTTCTCTATCCTGCCGCCTCTAGGCTCCAACCCTAGTGAAACTAGAAATTTTCGCAAGGGTGTTCAAAACTTGAAAGAAGTGAAAACCATTCCCCGAAAAGAGTGTTCGTTATATATTATACAACTCTGAAATCTAATATTTTATCAATATATAGTGTAATTTTCGATTAAGGGTGGTCGGTTGAACACCCTTCGGATAATGTAGCTTCGCCCCTGGCTCTAGCTATTGTGGCTCGAACACTAGCCTTAATGTTTAACAGCTCTAATCCAAAAAAGATGGAAATTAAATCATCGCATCCATTTGCATATTGGCTCTACTATTTTACATATCCCGATAATGAAATAGACGTGCATAAAAGCATTATATTACAACAAAAGCATTGAAGATTTCACTCCAAAGTTTAAGATTGTGAATTGCCCATACACTATGTAACATGGAGAAAAAATATATATATTTGCACATTAGAATACAAATATTGTATTAGATCCTACACTTTTATACATACACAACATAACATAAGTTAAATACTAAAGTATTTTAATTGTTTAATCACCTACATGTAGTCGACCACAACTTTGAACCTTATTTCATTGCAATTAAGTATCTATATTATAGAGGAAGTTAGAGATGATCTCACCTTTACTTCTGCCTTTTTCATTGTCTTGATCATGTATCTGTCATTATTTGTCATATCGAGAAGCTTCCACTTTTTCAGGGGAGCTTAGTTCTTTGAGAGGGCCATAAATAGACAACATATACTCTATTTCATCCACCTTAAATAACATCCTTAAATCCCTAGACAATTTATTGGTCGAAAATGCTTAAACATTTATCTTTTTACACACAAAGTCTCCTAACTCTTAGCACCAACTTGCTCTGGATATTCTAGTTAAAAATGCTTTAGACATTATGTTACAGTGTGGCCAATAAAAATATTTCTTGTTGTAATAATATACAGAAGATGTGATCAGCAGTTGCAATCTGTATTGGGAACAAAGAGTATAAATTATATTATTGCTGAAAGCATAGATTTCTTTTTCCTATTGGCAAGGCAAGAAGATCACCAAGCTGTCGACTTGTACTCAATACGTAGAAAAGTGAAAAAGATATTGAGATGTAAATGATTATGCATTCTGTATGATATTTCCTATTCCCCATAGGGAGACATAGAATGGCACCAGAATTTTGAAGTTGTGTAAGATAATTGAAACCTCCAGAGAGTGCCATAGAATAATGTAGAATTTGTTAATGCTCAAGGATAAACATATAACACCCCCTATTAACAATTATATAATTTGTTAAAGCTCATGGATAACCATATAGTACCCCCTATTATATATATATATATATATATATATATATATATATATATATATATATATATATATATATATATATATGTTGCTCCCAAACGCACACGCAAGTAAACGTGATCGTACAAGTAATAAAATGATAAATCGAGTGTCGAACCCACATAGACTTGTGTTAACTACCCACTAATTTTACTAAGATTATTATTCAGTCGATTCAATCAGAGTTCAAAATGTGATTATACTAAGCAATAATTCTAACAAGTAACTAATTAATCAAGCAGCAAAATAGTTGTTGTGTATTTAGTAGAGACGAATATTCCAAGGTTGTGATCGATTCACCAATCCTATTGTATTCTAATTAACTCTCCCTTTCATACAATTTACTCATGGTTGCTAATTAATCGAATAATTGCTCTCGTAGTATTCTCCCAAATTACTACTTGCCTATTATAAATAGATTAGCATATATATTCCTATGAAATCAATCTATTAATAACGCATTAAGATTACGATACTTAATTAATCATGGTGACTAGGTATATTCCTATCCTAATCACAAATCCCTCCCACAAATCCTCCCCCCACTCAGAGTTAAGATCATGCCCTCTTCAATTCTTCTCTAATCTAGACATAGCTTTCCCAAGCATAACATAGATAGTAAATAGAACCTAATTGTTGGCCAGATAATTAAGCAATTAATCATAGAATTGAAGAAACAATTATACATTAGTAATTTGTAATCAAGGTTAAGTCAACATCAAACAACAATATTCATTGCTAAATCACAGCCCTAGAACTATAGGTTTTAGCCACTCATAATAATATCAAAACAAATTTACAATTGTTGAAAAATTGAGAATACTAAGAAAAGATGAAGAAAACTGAGATATCCTAGCTCCCGGATGTTCCTCGTGTGTATTTTTCCCTCAAATGGCATCTCCTCTCTCAAGATAGGCTTAGTCATGCTTTTATACGCGTTGGGGGGAGGGGGGTCTTCTGCCGGGCGAACTAGAAGAATGTTCATGTCACCAGCGCCCAGGGTAGCGTGGAGCGCTAGCCCTAACGCTAGACTTTTTAACATTCTGACTTATGCGCCATAGGTAGCGCCCAACGCTGCCTGTGGCGCTACTTTGTGACTTTTTCCATTTTCTTCCCTTTTTCGCTTCAATTCACGCACCTTCGTCCCAAATTGCCTCTGGATGATTCCTACACATAAAAATACTACAAATTAGTACAAATTATTACATTACACATCCGAAATCTACGAGACATGAGTAAAATATGAGGCAATATGCATATAAATATACATACTTTAAGCCGAATATCAACGCCCCATACTTAAACTCTTGCTCGTCCTTGAGCAATAGGACTATCAACTACACCCCAACAATGTACACATCTCAACTAGAGAGGAGCACTTCAATTTTTAATCATACACTCTACTCTTGACTGTGATCGATACCGGTAATCAAGCATGAACTTACAAATTTCATATTCTTCCCATTTTAAATATGCCCAAGTATAAACAATTCAATTCAACCAACTCAAACAACCTATCCATAACCAACCTACGTCAAGAGCTGACTCGGTACCACTAAGCACTCTCAACTCGCGCACTCACCAATCAAGAGAAATTCACGACATCACCAATCCGTCATGAGATCATATGCTCTCACCAACAAACATAAGAGTGAATATAAAATAGTCCACACATTCAAGTATGACTTTCAACATAATTTAAGGACATCACACAATTTGAACAAAAAGTGCACACTCTCACAAAGAATTCATGTGCATCCCATGGTTTTACCATAAGCTTGCTTGTAGTGTACATCTTACTAATCTAAGTCAGCAAAGTCTAAGATCAATTAGGACTTTATGGGTTATAATGTAGGCTAAGGGACGGGTAGGATACATTTAGGAATAGTGACTGACCCTCCTAAGCACTTTAATACACAACACTCAAAAATCGAGCACATCTTCTTCTCAACCAATCCACTTGCCTCAACCATATACAACATAGCCCTTTTTTTTTTCTCAATTAAGCATTTCTATATTCCTACTAGCACGAATTATTAAGATTAGGAGATGTGTATTTTTCTACATTATTTGAATTATGTTTTCCTTTTCTTGCAATATTTTCTTTTTCTATTTTCTTTCTACACACACGCCATACATTAAGGTTCATCAGCTAGTAAATGTTTTTCACAACCTTAGTGCACCTTAAGGGACCTTCCACAGTTCCACGCGAAACCTACTTCCCAATCTCTCACCTTACTTCTTTTAGCGAATAAGTGTCTTCGGAGGTAAAGGTTCAACAATCTCAAATTCAGAACAAAATAGGGGTACGACTTGTAATGTTGGTACCATGAAAAAGGTCCATAAGATCAAAGGGTCTAGCAACAATTTTTTTTTATTTTAAGTGACAAGCACATCTATTATCAAGTAAAGAACTGCCCACGTCATCTCCTAGACTAGCACAACTTAATAATTTTGCTTCGATTAACATATGAGGAAAGTTCTACACTACACATGATAGCACAAAATAACACAAATCCTTACACACACATTGTACATGACTCAATCAAGACGGTTTTGTTCAACTCTCAAGTCAAGCAAGCACATATAATTGAGAAATTTTAAGCAATATTGCACTAGGTGACATACAAGTCAAACAACTGAGAAAAGGCATCACAAAGTAGGCTATTTATTTATGTACGGGAAGACAGAGCACATGCCATCACGTAATGTGCCAGCACGGAACATGTTAATAGTTACCTGAGAGCAACTCAGTTTTTTTCCTATCCTACTCCTAAAAAAAGAAAGTACTCAGTTCGAGCTACACCCTTGGAAAAGAACCGACACTAAAATAAAAAGCAATGGATACTACCTAACTATCCTTCAAAAGAGATCTTTCTGGTGTTTTTAATCAGAATTTAATCCCTCAAAAAAATTGTCCAAAAGACCCATCATCGGGAAACGTCCGAGCTTTTTCAGTTTTTTTTTTCTATTTTCGTATTTAATTTTTTTAGAACTAGATTATGTATACTACGGGTTTCTAAAAGAAAAACTAATAAAATAAAAAAATAGATTTATACAATTTACATTACATAAAGTAGTTCCCCCACCCCACACTTAGCATATGCATAGTACCCGAATGCATGTAAGAATTTAAAGCAAAGTAAGGTGGAAAGAAGAGCTCCCTGCTAGTCGGATTTCACCTCCTCAGAATACCCACGAGCAGCAGCTCCGGGCTCATCATCATCATCCGCTCTCAGGGGCACCAAATCCAAGGGCCCCATGATGTCAGCATCAAGATCATCCTTAGTATCGGAGCCTTTGTGGGTGTTCTCATCCTCTGACGGGTGAACAGGACTGCCAAGGGAAATTCCCAACATCTCTTTGGAAGAACTGGACAGATCATTACATAGATGCATACGCTCCTCGTCTGAAACGCCCAACCTGCTCATGATCACATTTAGGGAGCTATAAAGATACCTGTTGAAGTTCCCGTCCCGCTCATTCTATGCCGCCTGGCTTAGCTTAGACGTAGAATACAACAAGGATGTGATGTCCATCAACCTCTTAGGATCCTCCACAACCTCATCATAACTGCGGTATTCAGGTACCTCCCGGGACAACATGTATTGCGTTAGCAAGTTGCCAAAGAAGAATTTCTTGATTTTTCGCCCAAATCGTGTGCGGTCCATCTTCCCTAACATGATCTCACCCACATTGATAGGTCGCCCAATCATCAGAAAAAATATCAAACACTCAAGCTCTAGTGCACTGGCTATTTTGTTCAACCGGCATTAATCTGACCTGCATGAAATTCTGCCACACCTTGGCGGTATTGTTGAAGTCAAAGCGGATCATCTCAAGATAGGAATCACCCTTAGTTCTTGTCCACTTTACATTCTAATCGACGCCACATAGAGTGTGTCGTATAGCCTGCTAGCTTGGGCATTTGACAAACGTTTGCAGCCTGCGCAGGTTAGGGCTATCAACTCCCAAAAATTCGTATAAGGAACGCCTATCCATTGGCACCTCCTTTCTGCGGATCAGTGACTTGAACAAATCCCCATTCCAATTTGCATAAAGATCTCGCACCATGCTCAAATTTGCATGGCTCGGGCACTCTAGGAACTTATCCATCTTCATTTCTCTTAACCGGGCAAGCATGTCTGGGAAGTTCTATTCTAGAGTTTCCACATTAATTTCCATTGCAGAGACATACCGCCCATATGGCACAAAGTTATTATGCCATTGTATGGCATCCTCACAAACTAGATCCAAATGAGGCCTTGGTCCCTATAGTGCCTTCTTCGATCCGTCAGTAACCTATTTCCCTTTTGCTTGCCGAGATGACCCTTGCCCTGTCTTGCGCTTTTTAGGAGTGAGAACAGTGGTTGAGGACTTCCCCACTCCTTTACCCTTGTTCGCACTATCACGATCCATATCAACCTACAACACAAATAATCACGAATATTAGAATGAGTCAAGAAATTCATCGAAGGATATCGTGAGAGTCAAAGATGACCCCACACTTAAAATCGAAGGCTCTATGTAATATACCCACAATATTGGTTAAATATACACAAGTGTTGCACCACAAAGCGATGGGTACTCAAGACTTCCCCATGCCGCACAATTATAATGCACTAACTATGCCACACAAATCAAACAGTTGATCATGCGAAGTGACTTAGCCTTATTGCAAGCAAGTAACACATGGTCCCAATCTCTACAACTAATATACTACACTAGCTAATTCTAACAAAGTGCTACAACAAACATAGTACAAGATACATGGAGTGGGTGGTATGGTTATAGCATGTGAATATTAAAGACAAGCTTTGTGTTAGGTAAGCCCACCCCCAACACCCCACACTTAGCCCTATATCACATAAAACTACACTCGGCTACTAATAGGTGAGGACATAAATGAACCTCCTAATCCTTTCCCTCTCAGTGGGAACCAACTGTGAATACCTAATTTCTTTGAATTTATTTGCGCTTTTTTTATGTGAGTTTAATTAAAAAGTACTAACATATGTTAACTTTTTAATGATTTTAGCTATTTTTAGTTGTTCTTCTTTGAATTTATTTGCGCATTTTTATGTGAGTTTAATTAAAAAGTACTAAAATATTTTTACTTTTTATTTGTATATTTTAGTTTGCATCTCTAAAGGATTTTCTTTTTGCTTGTATAATTTTATTACAGAGACAAGGGATTGGGCTAGTGTATTTTAATTAAAATTAAGCCAAAATTGGCTCAAATTTTGTGCCCAATTCGGTCATACCTAGTCCAAAATGGCTGGCCAAGACTTGGTCCAAAACGGCGTAGCTTAATGATGAAACTACACCGTTTTATTAAGTGAATCAAGATTAAATCTCATCCATTCATCTCTCCCTCATCCAATGGTCCACAATCAATCTCCCAATTAGATATTTAAGACTTAGAAATGCTGAAATTGTGCACCCATTTCCTCCAGAATTCCTTTCTTCTTCCTCTCTCTTCTCTATCTAGCCGTTGCCCCTCCGCCGCCACCAGAAATCGCACACCGGCAGCGAACCATCTCCAAACACCTCCAAATTTACACCATGTAATCTCCACAACCTCCTCTTTCCATGGCTCCAAACCAAATCCTTCAAAAACCCCTCAAAATCCTTGAATCTTAGATCTAGAAAATTTTAGCCGCCACTTTTTTCCCCCAAATTCTTGAAGCTCCGGCCACTACCACCCCACAATACCTACATCAACTGATAGAGCTCCTCAAGACCTACCTATTTATGTCAATTTCACCCCGAAAATTCGCCGACCAAAAATCCTGCCAAATTCTGGCGACCTCCCCGAATGCCCACGTTCGGCATACCACCATTGTTTTGGCCACTTGAATTGTGAAATGGTAAAAATACTATTCTTTTTTTCGTGGCTGATTTTTTATTTTATTTTTATTTTTTCAGATTTTATTTTGTCTCTTATTAAATATTTTAGCATTAGCTTTTGAAGTTTGAAATGATAAATTTTATGTTTTTGCACTTGTTGAAGTAGTATAATAGTTTTGTATTGATAAAAGTGAGGTCGTGAAGGAATACTTGACAGTATATGGTACTTGTTTGGTTGCTTATTTACTGCTTTGGAGATTTTTTGAGTACAAAACTCAAAAGTTATTTGTTTGGTAAGAAAATATGGACTTTTGGATAGGTTTTGAATAAAAGTTTGTCTTTAAATAGTGAAGAGCAGATTTTAGTTAGAATGCTCTCTTTTGGACAAGATTGAACAAAAAAGTCTTGCCTTTTGAATTTAAGTGCAGATTTTGTGGAAAATCTGTCAAAAAAGATTAATTTTTAATCATGAAATAATTGGTTGTTTCTCATATATAAAACATACGTCTTCATAGCAATAGAGATCTGGACACACAAAAAAAAAAAGGAGAGAAGAATCAGCAGCTAAAGCATTCATTAGTAGCTAAAAATTGTGAGTCTCTGTGAGTTGATTCTTAAGTGCAAAAGGATTTTTTTACAAAAGATAGTAGTCTTTAAAGCTTCTTCTGGAGTTACATAATTGCTGGTTTCAACTGTTTTGCTGGGTATTTCTCGTTCATTTTCTTGGGTTTGAAATGTGCTGGTTGTCATTGTCTTTTGCTGTGTTGCTGCCCCTTTAATTGTTTTGTTATCCGCTTCTTGACTTTTGAAAGAGTTAACTTTGCTGTATTTGTTCTTCTTTCTGTTGTCCAGGTAATTTTCGGACCATGTAAACTCCTAAAATCGAGTTGGAATGAAAGATAATGATGCTAGAAAATATTAGCAGCTTTTGGATAATGTTATGACTATATATTAGATAATTAAACTGTGTCAAGCATCTTTATTTTTATTTTTTTCTAAAGTGTTGGATATAATTCCACTAGGCCCTCAGTTGCTTGGTTGTATGAAAGGAGTATATATTAAAATTTGAACCCATGTAGCTATGTTTGTCCCTTTGTTGTTGCCAAGCTAATTTTTATTTTTAGAGTCCCACTAATCTTGCTTATTTTTTGCAAAGGTTTATTTTAGTAAGGTAGTTAAGCTATGAATAGAAAGATACTCTCTGTAAACTTATTTTTGTAAATAGTTGGTTATGGATTGCAAATAGCAAGATAGGACCAGATCTGTAATGTGGTTCTAAAATCCCATATTTGCAGATTTGAAGTCCAAGAGCATATGGGCCTCTTGGATTTTGTCTTGGACATGAGCCCATTGGCTCCATCATCCCAGCAGTGGGGTGTCTTATTTCAATATCATCACAAGCCCATATCTTTCTAGTTTTAAGCAACATAAGTTAATGATTTTCTAGCACTAGTCTCATCTTTTAAATTAGTAATCGTAATAACCGCAAAGCCATTTCATTTAGTCATACACTATTAATTTTTTCAAAAAAATAATAACGTAGTAATAATTCTTGTCACGACTACGGATTTGCTTGCATAGCACTTTTATGAAAAAATTAATAAATTTCGTCTCGGTCGCGCATTCGCTTGCTTGGTACGGTTAGGACAATTTAATATTATTCAAATCTTTTCTTCAATTTTTTTAATAAAGAGTAGCGGACAAAGGACAAGCATGAAAAATCAAATAAAGCACAAGTTATCCAAAAATTAATTCAAGCCAATTTTAGTCAATAAAAGCGACCGTGCTAGAACCACAAGACTCGGGGAATGCCTTACACCTTCTCCCCGGTCAATAGAATTCCTTACCCGGACCTTATTTTCGCAGACCAATAATAATAGAGTCAAACCTTCCTTTGACTAGGAATTCAAATAAAAGGTGACTTGGAACACCCAAAAACTCAATTCCAAGTGACGACTCTGTAAATAAGATAATCCCTACTCAAGTTTGTCACTTTAATTGTAAAAACTCTTTAACCCACAATAGTTCATAACATACATTATCTTTTGGGGGTAGAAAATGGGTGTGACAGCTCTGGCGACTCCGCTGGGGACTTATCAGAATTCGAGCTCGAACATTGATTAATTTTTGGCTTTTATTATTTTTTGATATATTACTGTGTATGTGAGCCTAATGTGCTAATTTTTGCTCATTTACTGCTTTGATATTGTTTGAACTGTATATATAAATTGTCTTCTGTCGCACCCCATCTGAGTCTTCTGATAAGTAATAGTGTTGTGTGTGCTGACCAGCTCTACAAAAATTTTCTTTCTGAGATAAAGTCAGTTTATAGACCTGCTCCTGGTGAAGGATTTAATCACACATGTTTAGGCAGGGAGAACCACCAGTAAAGCCGGAACAGTTTTACGGCAGGCACACTGACGCTCCTCGGCTTGGTTTTCCGACCGAGTAAGCCAGGTCTAGACACCTTCTCCACCAGGATTTAAACCTAGAAGAACAAACCTCGTGCCGGATATTCGTAGTAGGTTTGATTTTTGCATCATGTGCATTTAGCTTAGCAGCTCTCGACACATGGGGTTGGGTTATGTTTTAGGATAGGTTCCTTGTTGAGACCAATATGTTCAGGTTATGTGCTATCTGTTGCATTAATTGGGAGGCTTGCATGTTGACCGACTTTAGGATAAATCAGTTGAATAAACAAGAGAGAAATTCTCCGATTTTTGTACATATGTCTGTTAAAAGAAAAAATAAATAAGAGGACGATGTGGTCTAGTTCTACGGTTATAAGGATTAATTTTTATAAATCAAAAGAGAACATAGTCGATTTCTACCGAAGTACGCGGGTCTGATTCTCACCGAATGTGAAATACGTAGGCAGACCTCATCGGTTCTGGCCCTCAATTTTCAAAAATCCAAAAATATTTTCCTTTAATTCTTTCTTTAGAAGTCTTTTTTTAGAAAATCCCAAATAAAAAAATTAAAACCAAAAATATTTTCTTTCTTTTTAGAAGTCCTTCATTCAAAAAAGAAAATCAACTCAAAATCCAAAAATATATTTTTTATTCTTCTTTAGAAGTCTTTCTCCGAAAAAATAAAAATAAAATAAAAATAAAAATTCAAAAAAAAGTATTCTCTTTATTCTTTAGAAGCCTTTCTTTTAAAAAATTCTCATAAAAAAATTGAAATCCAAAAATATTTTTTTTATAAGTCTTTCTTTCTGAAATTAAAAATAAAATTCAAAATCCAAACAAAAAAAGAGTTTAGTTTATTTACTTTATTCCTAATCTCCCTGAAGGCCTGAACTATGCAAGATCTGATTAATGTTCCCACATGATACGTAGGCAACCCACATCAGGTTCGATCGAATGATTTTGAAAAAAAAAAGAGAAAAAAAAAGAAGAAGAATGTTTATTCTAACATGCTTTTTATTTTGGAATAAAAGCTAGTTAAAAGTTGTCGGTTTGTTGGTTTTCAATGGTGAATCACGAAAACAATCCAAGATCACTCTATTATCTTCTCAACCAAGGGAATAAGCACCGTTATTGTTGATTCGACTAAGATTACGAAAAGGCAAGTACACAGTTTGATGGTGAAAAGAAGAGGCAAATGTTGGTACTTTTACCAGGTTGGAGCCATAGGACATACTTTGTGTGCAACGATATGTGATGATAGGGAGATGAATTCTTCCAAGTCTTTTAGCAAATCTATTGCTATGAAATTTCCCATGCCGTCAGTCCTGAAATTTGATAGCCAATATTGGGAACTGTTTGATCAAAAAGTTAAAATTTAAATGCTGATTCCAAAGCAATCAAAATTAGTTAATGCCATAGTAATGTTGATGTGCAAGTCCCTGGATATGATGTCGCTTAGTAACTTAAAAGTCACTCCTTTTTCAGCCGGGGAGGAGTCATGGTACCTTATTTTGTCATCTTTTCTTCTTCTTTTTATGTTATCATACCCTTCTATTCTTTATTCAATAAAATACAATCAGTCATGTTGTGTCCATTTTGTGCATAGTTCTTTTCTTGCAAGTTCTAGTGACATGATATGCATGCGGAAGTTTTGGCCAGATTTTAGAAAATTGATCTACTCTTGAATTTGATAACTAAAAGAAAGAGACACATTTGAAGATGAATAAAGAGTTGAAACAATTTGAGAATAAGCATAAGCAAGGTATACATGGAACCAAAGCAGTCATACCAATGGAGGTTAAGGATCTCTACCTATGAATTGTTGTGAAGATCGGTCTTAAGGATGATCGGATGGGTTGAAGTCTGTTTAGCACTAAAAGATAGAAAGTTTTTTTCAAAATAAAGTGCAATACATATAATTTGAAACGAATCAATCATTATTGAAATGCACACTTCCATATCAAGAAAGAAAGGTCACCCAAATTGACTAGGGTCATTCCATGCGAGAAAATTATTGCTCATACAGCTTTACGCTAGACAAGACCTAGAAGACAACATGTTTATCATTGTCATGATTATGAAAAGATAATATGTTTGGCGTTCTCGGGGCTAGGAGGCCCTTTTTTATGCTACCCAAACACTTTATACCACTTGTTACCCCTTTTGAGCCTATGTTATAATCTTTGACCCCCTCTCTTGGAATCAAGTCTAGAGTCAAAAATCCAAAAAACAAATAGTCTAAAGTCCATGCCCCTAAACATAAGAGCTGGGGAATTTTGCAAAAAAAAAAATAAAAAAAAGAAAAAGAAAAAGAAAAAGAAAGAAAGATGAAAAAAGAAATAGTTAGATCAGATGTTTTGAACTACGTTTCACTTGATTCCTTTAAAGGATACGTATGCAGCTCTATACTAGGGTTCACTCCAACCAAAAAAAATCCATTATCTAAAACTGGGGCATGAGTTTGTTTTAGTTTTCGTTAAAAGAGTCGATTTCAAGAGTTGTAAGTTTACAAACCCATCATATTGAGTCTATTTTGAGCCTTCATACCATCATTTCTTCCTTACCTTATCCAAAAGCCTTCTAAATAAAGACCTCCTAATAAACCATCAAGAATGCCAATAGAAGCATGCAATGAGCAACAATTGTCACACGACATAGAACACTATCAAGTTGCTCACACAAAAATAAAAAAAATAAAAAGAAAAGAAAAAAGAGGAAAAAGAAAAGAAAAAAAAGAAAAAAGAAAAGAAGAGAGAGAGCCTTACTAGTGAAAACCTTCATGGGCACTTTAAGGCGACGGGAAGTTATGATAAATAAATGAAAGAGGCTTGTTGGTGAAAATCCCTTGGGGCACCATTAGTCGAAGGTGAGTCATGAGTCTAATGAAAAATAATTGGCACAAAGATGCTCGGTTTCAAAGCTCGAAGGAATGACAAGAGCAAAGGTTAGATTGGTTTGAAAGATGAGGTCGTTATGTCAAAAATGCATGTCATGATCACTAAGGCTTGCTACCACACTCACATAAGCCCCTTCTTTCCTTCCTTTCCCATAAAAGTTACATCTCTTATTAAACATTTCTTCCTTCTATTTGTGCATAACTTTGTCTTTTTGCTTTTGAGTCAGTTCTCATCAAAACAAGCAAGAAAGGATTTTCAAAATCTGCTACCAGCTTTTCAGTTGCACAAAGAAAATTCTGGCTAGAACGTTCAAGATACCACGGTCCAGGGAGCAACATGCACTCAGTTGTTATAATCGACATAACTTGAGGATTCGTGTAATACAAAGGTTCCTACCAAAAATACTCATGTTCGCCTACTTGTCAAAAGCAAGTTGAATGGGCACAAAGACAAGCTTCCAAAGACATCAAGGCCACAAATCGACCACCACTTTTAAAACTCATAATTTATCTTTGTTTTGAATCAGGAACAAATCAATGCAGAATGACGATACTTAAAGGATGAATGTCACCAAAGGTAAGTTTCCGCAAAATCTCCATTTTCTTTTATTTTCAGCATGTATCACTATTATTCATACAGATCATTTTCGTAGCTTAACCCAGGTAGAACCTTTTTACCTAGGGGGATCCAACTCATAGATCCAGGTCGAAGTACTCTTTGCTCGGATATTTTAAGTAGCTTAACCCAGGTAGAACTTTTTTACCTAGGAGGATCCAGCTCATAGTTCAGGTAGAAGTACTCTCCGCTCAGGTTGTTTTACGCAGCTTAACTCAGGTAGAACCTTTTCTCCTAGGGGGATCCAGCTCATACTTTCGGGTAGAAGTACTCTTCGCTCAGGATGTTTTATGTAGCTTAACCAAGGTAGAACCATTTCACCTAGGGGGATCCAGCTCATAGTTACTGGTAGAAGTACTCAGGTAGAACCTTTTCGCCTAGGCGGATCCAGCTCATAATTTCGGGTAGAAGTACTCTTCGCTCAGGGTGTTTTACGTAGCTTAACTCAGGTAGAACCATTTTACCTAAGGGGATCCAGGTCGTAGTTCTGGGTAGAAGTACTCTTCGCTCAGGTAGTTTTACGCAGCTTAACTCAGGTAGAACCATTTCGCCTAGGGGGATCCAGCTCATAGTTCCGGGTAGAAATACTCTTCGCTCAGGTTGTTTTACGTAGCTTAACTCAGGTAGAATCATTCCGCCTTGAGGGATCCAGCTCATAGTTCTGGGTAGAAGTACTCTTCGTTCAGGTTGTTTTACGTAGCTTAATTCATGTAGAGCCATTTCGCCTAGGGGGATCCAGCTTATAGTTCCAGGTAGAAGTACTCTTCGCTTAGGGTGTTTTACGTAGCTTAACCTAGGTAGAACCATTTCACCTAGGGGGATCCAGCTTATAGTTCCTGGTAGAAGTACTCTTCGCTCAGGTTGTTTTACGTAGCTTAACCTAGGTAAAACCTTTTCGCCTAGGTTGATCCAGCTCATAATTTCGGGTAGAAGTACTCTTCGTTCAGGTTGTTTTACGTAGCTTAATTCATGTAGAACCATTTTGCCTAGGGGGATCCAGCTCATAGTTCCGGGTAGAAGTACTCTTCGCTCAGGGTGTTTTACGTAACTTAACTCGGGTAGAACCATTTCGCCTAGGGGGATCCAACTCATAGTTCCGAGTAGAAGTACTCTTCGCTTAGGATGTTTTGCGTAGCTTAACTCAGGTAGAACCTTTTCACGTAGAGGGATTCAACACTTTATCAATAATATAAAGGGTCCTACTTCCTTCCAGTAATATAAGGTACCAATCCCTGGTTACATTACTTCTCAGTAATACAGGGTGCCAACCCCTGGTTACATTCCTTCCTAATGATACAGGGTGCCAACCCCTGGTTACATTCCTTCTTAGTGATACAGTGTGCCAAACCCTGGTTACGTTCCTTTTCAGTAATACAGTTTACCAACCCCTGGTTACATTCCCTTCAGTAATACAGGGTACCAACCCCTGGTTATATTTCCTTTTGGTACACAGGGTACTAGCTCGTGGTTGCATATCCTCACATAGCTAGGTTATACTCTTGTCTTTTTCTTCCTTTCAATAAGTTAGATAGTTTATAGCTTTCTCTAATAACTCACAAAATTTCCCTAGTGCCAGACTGGGGCAGAAAATTTTTATTCGTTTTGTTCGTATTTGATGGATTTGCAGGTTCCGCCGTATAGCACAAGTGACGATTAAAGCTTGCAGTTTCAGTTTCTCATCAGAAAAAATAAGTCTTTCGATCACAAGATAGTTGGGTTTAGCTTTGATAAATGTCAGCAACTCGGCGTCTCAAGATTCATCTTCTCAATTTCGGATCAGGAAAGCAAGCAATTGAGATAGAGTCATAATTTTTTTCTTCAAAGAGTATCAAGATCCAGTCTAAGGTCAAAACAAGAGAGCAAGTCAAGATCAAGATTTGACTCCAGAAGACACATAGATAGAAATTTTGTAATCTTAGTTTGTAGACATACGTAGTTCTCGTCTCTTTTCCTTTTGATGTAAGCGGCAAGTAACAATAACAATAACAGTAGCAGCAACGACAGCAGAAACAACAGTCATAACTCCAGTGTCAGGTAGTCCCAGCTACCAAATTTTCCCAGAACTACACATACCTGATTTTTTCATAGCCAAGGATATGTAGGCAACCTCGGATGCAAGGTTCAGTCACCTTTTTCAAAATTCTCTCATTAGAGTCATTGGCAAGCAAGAGTTAATCATGGAATTCACCATCTTTGCACGAAAACATTTCATGTTCTTGAGCAAAGAGGGGCAGCTGTGAATACCTAATTTTTGCACGCTTTTTTCAATATATATATATATATATATATATATATATATATATATATATATATATATATAATAATAATATTTTTGGATGATTTTAGCTATTTTTAGTTGTTTTTCTTTGAATTTATTTGCGCATTTTTTATGTGAGTTTAATTAAAAAGTACTAAAATATTTTTACTTTTTATTTTTATATTTTAGTTTGCATCTCTAAAGGAATTTTTTTTTTCTTGTATAATTTCATTAGAGAGATAAGAGATTGCGCTAGTGTATTTTAATTAAAATTGAGCCAAAATTAGCCCAATTCGGCCACACCCAGTCCAAAATGGCGTACGCTATTTCATTAAGTGAATCAAGATTAAATCCCATCCATTCATCTCTCTCTCAACCAATGGTCCATAATAAATATCCCAATTAGGTATTTAATACTCATAAATGCTGAAATTTGCCCCCATTTCCCCCATAATTCCTTTCTTCTTCCTCTCTATTCTTTCTCTAGTCGCTGCCCCTCCGCCTCCGCCAGAAATTGCCCACCGGCGGCGGACCACCTCCGAACACCCCCAAATTCACACCATGTAATATCCACAACCTCCTCTTTCCATATCTCCAAACCAAATCCTTCAAAAACCCCTCAAACTGCTTGAATCTTAGGTCTAGGAAATTTTAGTTGCCACGTTTTTATCCAAAGTCTTGAAGCTCCGGCCACTAACAACCCACAATACCTACATCAACGGATAGAGCTCCTAAAGACCTACCTATTGATGTCAATTCCACCCCAAACATTCGGTGATCAAAAATCCGGCCAAATTCCGGCGACCTCCCCAAATGCCCCCATTTAGCATACCACCATTGTTTTGGCCACTTGAATTGTGAAATGGTAAAAATACTTTCCTTTTTTTTCTTGGCTGATTTTTTATTTTATTTTTATTTTTTCAGATTTTATTTTGTCTCTTATTAATTATTTTAGCATTAGCTTTTGAAGTTTGAAATACTAAATTTTATGTTTTTGCACTTGTTGAAGTAGTATAATAGTTTTGTATTGATAAAAGTGAGATAGTGAAGGAATACTTGACAATATAGGGTAGTTGTTTGGTTGCTTATTTACTGCTTCAGAAATTTTTTGAGTACAAAACTCAAAAGTCATTTGTTTGGTAAGAAAATATGGACTTTTGGACGGTTTTTTAACAAAAGTCTATCTTTGAATAGTGAAGAGCAGATTTTAGTTGAAATACTCTCTTTTAGACAAGATTAAACAAAAAAGCCTTGCCTTTTGAATTTAAATGCAGATTTTGTGGAAATTCCTGTAAAAAAAACTGATTTTTAATCATGAAATAGCTGGTTGTTTCTCATATATAAAACATACATCTTCATAGCAGTAGAGATTTGGACACACAAAAAAAAAAAGGGAGAGAAAAACCAGCAGCTAAGGAATTCTTTAGTAGCTAAATATTGTGAGTTGAGTTGATTCTTAAGTGCAAAACGTTTTTTTAGAAAAAAGATAGTAGTCTTGAAAGCTTCTTCTGGAGTTACATAATTGCTGGTTTCAACTATTTTGCTGGGTATTTCTGGTTCATTTGCTTGGGTTTGAAATGTGCTGGTTGATGTTGTCTTTTGCTGTGTTGCTGCCCGTTTAATTGTTTTGCTGTCCGCTTCTTGATTTTGGAAAGAGCTGACTCTGCTGTATTTGTTCTTCTTTTTTCAGTCCAGGTAATTTTCAGACCATGTAAACTTCTAAAATCGAGTTGGAATGAAAGATAATGATGCTAGGAAAAATTAGTAGCTTCATCCTTCTATTGTAATTCATTTTTATATGCTCTTGAATGTTGGATAAAGTTATGAATATATGTTAGATAATTAAACTGTGTCAAGCATCTTTTTTCTTTTTTTTTTTTGCTAAAGCGTTAGATGTAATTCCACTGGGACCTCAGTTGCTTGGTTGTATGAAAGGAGTATGTATTAAATTTTGAACCCATGTAGCTATGTTTGTCCCTTTGTTGTTGCCAAGCTAAACTTTGTTTTTAAGTTTTAATTTTTATTTTTAGAGTCCCAATAATCTTGCTTATTTTTTGCAAAGATTTATTTTTGTAAGGTAGTTAAGCTGTGAATAGAAAGATACTCTCTGTAAACTTATTTTTGTAAATAGTTGGCTATGGATTGCAAATAGCAAGATAGTGCCAGATCTGTAATGTGGCTTAAAAGGACATATGTGCAGATTTGAAGTCCAAGAGCACATGGGCCTCTTGGATTTCGTCTTGGACATGAGCCCATTGGCTCCATCACCCCAATAGTGGGCTGCCTCATTTCAATGTCATCACAAGCCCACATCTTACTAGTTTTAAGCAACATAAGTTAATAATTTTCTAGCACTAGTGTCATCTTTTAAATTTGTAATCGTAATAACCGCAAAGACATTTCATTTAGCCATACACTATTAATTTTTCCAATACAATAATAACGTAGTAGTAATTGTTGTGATGACTGCGAATTCGCTTGCGTAGCACTGTTATGACAAAATTAATAAAATTTATCTCGGTCGCGCATTCGCTTGCGTGGTGCGGTTACGACAATTTAATATTATTCAAATCTTTTCTTCAATGTTTTTAATAAATAGTAGCGGACATAGGAAACGCATGAAGTATCAAATAAAGCACAAGTTATCCAAAAATTAATCCAAGCCAATTTTAGTAAATAAAAGTGACCGTACTAGAACTACGGGACTCGGGGAATGCCTTACACCTTCTTCCCAGTCAACAGAATTCCTTATCCGGACTTTGTTTTCGCAGACCAATAATAATAGAGTCAAACCTTCCTCTGACTGGGGATTCAAATAAAAGGTGACTTGGAACACCCAGAAACTCAATTCCAAGTGACGACTCTATAAATAAAATAATCCCTACTCATGTTTGTCACTTTAATTAGAATAACTCTTTAACCCACAATAGTTTATAACATACATTATCTTTTGGAGGGTAGAAAAAGGGTGTGACACCAACCAAACTACGTGACGAGCCAACTCTGAAAACTTCACTCATACTGGGTCACTGACATTCCCTCCTGATGTATCTGCTCCAACTGCCTACACAGCTCCTCCTTGCGGTTCTGTGGCACAAACTTGTCCAATTAGAGAATGGAGAATACATGCCATGAACGTGGTGCTGCACCAACTGACCTACTCCTCTCATAGGTCTCCCACCATCTGAAAGTTGCCCTAGTCAACTGAAAAGTAGTAAATGAGACCTATGTGGTCTCTAAAATACCCGTCATGCGAAGAATCCACTGGCACCTATCCAAGAAGTCCTAGGCATCCTTTGACTTAGCCCCACTGAATGATGGAGGCTGGAGCCTCCCAAACCTATCTAGTCTTTCCTGCTCCTTATCACTCATAACAGGACCCCCCTGGACTTGAGCAACTGTAACCGACTGGGCTGGTAGTACCCCCGGTGTCTGAAGTCTCTGCACTACTTACTCTAGAGTACTAGCGATGGGAGTGTGAGTACATCTCTCGACCCGAGAAGTGGCTGCTGCAGCCGGAACTGAAGCCGCCTAGGCAAAGCTAGTGCAAAAAGTTAATATCTAGGCCAAAGCCTGTGATGGCACCTATCATGATACCAGGAAAGCCGACAACTCACACATACCAATACTTTCAATTTACAAATATACTAAAACAGGTTTAAATAAGTGAAAATCTCATAAAAGTAGATGGAAACGCCTCAACTCATACAAATGTTTTTCCTAAAACCTAGGTGTCACCAGGTACATGAGCATCTAATACAGTCTAATACACTGTCTACCAAAATAGAAAAGAATAATAAAAAACTGAGAGATAGGGGAGAAGAGTCAAGGTCTGCGGACGCCAACGCAGCTACCTCAATAATCTTCGAATATGTAAAACTCCACGATCAACAACCACCGTACCCGGAAATACCTGGATCTGCAAATGAGGTACAAGGTGTAGTGTGAGTACTACCAACTCAATAAGTATCGCAAATAAACTAGGCAAGATAAGAGAAGATTATATCATTGAGGATACTAGTTATTTTAGTGTAATTCTGCCTTTCTGGACCAGCACAACACAACATTTAAAACTAACTCATAAGGCTTTGTGAGAAAAATATCCGTGTATGCATGTGCACTGTTTCTGAAATACCCGACTCAAACAATATTATGGCATGTAGAGGAAGGAAACATGTAAATCAGATAAATGATCAAGAAAATACATGTTCCACACACTGCACGGACAACTCATGTGCTAACAAAAGAACCTGCACGGACAACTCACGTACGACATGGAAGAGTTACTTACCTCGAACAAGAAGAATCCATTTCCGAGAAAGATCAAAAATTCTCTAGAAATTCCATTATGCGCGTAGCAACTCATGAACGGCTCGAATCTAGTCACAATAAATTTGATTCAGTCCACACAACTATATGAATTAATTCCATATAAAAATACTAATGTTTTCCCACAAAATTCGAAATTACACTCCAAAAATCATCTGTGGAGCCCCGTCTCAAAATCCGATGAAACTCACAAAATCCGATGACCCATCCAATTACAAGTTCAACCACACTAATTTCACTTAATTACGACTCCAAATTGATGTTCAAATCTCGAAATATTATCTTATGAAATTGTAGAAAATTTCTCCTTTTTCTCTTGAAAAATCAATAATCTAACACTGAAAACGAAGATTCATTCATGAAATATAATCACAAGGGAGTCTAGAACACTTACTCCAAGTTGTGTGGAAAATTCCTCTCCAAAATCGCCCAAACCGAGCTCCAAAATCCGAAAATGGGTGAAAATAACGAACCCTTGAACTTAAAGGGTTCTGTCCGGTCATTCCGCATCTGCGGACAAGAGGCCACATCTGCGACCTTCGCTTTTGCGGAAAAAGGCACGCATTTGCGAGCTAGGCCGCTTCTGCGATGGCCATGGTCGCATCAGCGAAGCTCGCTTCTGCGCACGTGAACCGCATTTGCGGTTGCACAGGTGCATCCAAGCACCCGCATCTGCGGTCCTCACGCCCAGCTCCCTTCACGCTTCTGCAATTTCTCTGTCGCTTCTGCGACCATCGCACTGCGCAAATTCAACCGCAGATGCGGCCACACCAGAACCATCAATAACAACATGAAGAAAATCGATATGAAACTCACCCGAGTTACTCGGGAACCCGTCCAAATATACTGACAAGTCCCATAACATAACACGGACCTACTCGAGGCCTCAAATCACATTGAACAATATTAAAACGACGAATCGCATCTCAAATCAAAATCTATGAATTTTGAACTTTCAAATTCTATATCTTGTGCCGAAACACATCAAATCAATCCGGAATGACTTCAAATTTTGCACACAAGTCATAAATGACATAACGAATCTATTCAAATTTCCAGAATCAGATTCCGACCCCGATATCAAGAAGTCAACCCCCGGTCAAACTTCCCAAAAAAATTAATTTTTGCCATTTCAAGCCTAATTCCACTACGGACCTCCAAATAATTTTTTGGATACGCTCCTAAGTCCAAAATCATCATACGGAGCTATTGGATTTATCAGAATTCAAATCCGAGGTACTTTACACATAATTCAACATGCGGTCAACTTTTTCAACTTAAGTTTTCAATTATGAGACTAAGTATCCCATTTCATTCTGAAATCCTTCCGGACCCGAACCAATTACTACGGCAAGTCATACAATAACTGTAAAGCATAAATTGAGCAGTAAATGAGGGAACGGAGCTGTAATACTCAAAACGATCGACCGGGTCGTTACAATGTTGAGAATCATCTTGGTCTATATGAACTTGAGTCAAATCGTTGTCGAATAGAGTTTGGTGATTTTTGCACTTTTTTCCTTAGTTCTATCGAGTGATATCATATGGTAAGTTTCTAGAGAAATACGAATTTGGCAAGCTATGCTAGGGATGAGCTGGCTTGACATTCTTTTCCTTTTACAACTTTATTCTTGTCTTTTCTTACAGAAAAAGAAAAACAAAATCGAGAGAACACATTTTCTTCTGGTTAAATGAACCTCCTAATTTGAAACCTCAAGTTGGTGGACCTTTAGGAGTCATTTCAATCTTTTTTTCTTTCCTCAAATTAAATAGTAATAATTTCAACATAATAAAATTAATTAGGTGACCTAGCACACTAAAATAAATATTACGTGACAACTCTAAAATAATTATATCCGGCAGAGTTACTAAATTGTCGCACAATTTTTAACCCCTCCCCTTATTCCTAAACATATTTCGAAAAAAAGGGTGGGACAGAAACCTAAGTTACTAGTATTTACTCTTTTATAAAATCTTATTGGAGTATTATATTTATCACATCAACATACTTTTTGAACTGTAAAATAACTATGATCGTTTATTTTTATTTTTTTTATGTGAAGATGTTAATATTGAACAAGGTATATGTTAGGGATATAGTAGATATACCCTAAATCTAATCTCATATATGATAAATTGTATTCTTTGTTTAATTAATATTATTTGATATATATATATATATATATATATATATATATATATATATATATATATATATATATATATATGGGATTTGATTAGGTCCTTGATTAAATTTTGAGACTTGACATTGTAATAGAGATCATGATAATGAGAGTAAAGTTTCTTATAATTTAATCTAAATTTGTTCTTGATCGTAGGATTATTAATTTGGACATTAGTAATCCGGTTAGATCAATATTTATGTGATCGTCTTTATTGGATAAAGATTAGTTGATCTCATTAATTAAATCACATAGATAGATGATGCATATAGAGATATGATCATTGAACCGACTCATTGGATAATTCCTAATGGTTAGAATTATCATAAACAGTCAATAGGATATTCTCTTGAAGAATATGATGTAAGAGTTTCCTTTGACCTGAGATCATCATAGTAATTGACAAGTTATTTATTGTGCTTTGATACTAGACACCTACGGCCCTACGATGATAGTTGAAAGGATATTGAGTACTATTAAATACTTGTAGAATTAGTGATTGATCAAGATGGAATATGTCGACTCTTGGTAATGAGTTTAAGCTCCATGTTGTCATGAATTATAAACGAACAAATTAAGACCTTGGACGGGGCAATTGAATGAAACGAAGAAAAGAGTTTCTTTGGTCATTCAATGGTCGATTATATTTGATATTTTGACATGCACACATAGTTGGTCGCCTATTAGGATTTGACAGTTGAACCATATCGTAGGGTGACTCAGAGCTATAAAGACAGAAGAAAATATTACTTTATTCTTCTACTGGTTCTTGAAAATAAATTGAATACTTCACTCTATCCGGTCGTTAAGGAGTGTTGCTAGACGCCACCCTTGATTAGTATATTGATCTGATTAATGTACTACCCGCTTAGTATTGAACCTATGGGGTCGTACACTAACGAGCATTCTGATCTTTGCTAAAGGATTAATTATTTTATTATTTGATAATTAAATTTAAGGAATTTAATTAGTCAAATACATTTAGTTATTAGTCCAAATGAAATATTATTATATTTTTTGCTAGCACAGAGGATATAATTAATATTGTGAACAAATTGAAGTTTTTTATTTGGAATAGAAAATTAAATTATATCTCTTGGTTAAATATATATGTGATATATAATTATAAGATATATATGTGATATATATAATTAAAACTTATTTTATATAAGAGATGTTATATAAAATATTAATTAAGAAAGAAGCTTGATGGAAACTTTGTCAAGTGAATTTGGATTCACGTCAAAGTCCATAAACGGACCGTCGGCTTCGGGCTTCTAAGATTCCATTAGGTATTGGATTATGATATTTTAATATAAAACCATTGAAAAGTCCAATTAAGGAATTGATCTCAAGTCTCAACATTGCCGCCTTAGTCTTTTCCATAACCTAAAGGAAAAGGATGGCGATATGTATTTATATACATATTGATCACCCAAATAACGTGACCAACAGTAGTTCTTCGGAGGAACTGCACCAAGAGATAGTTTTGGCAAAGAAAATTAGTTTTCTTGTAGTGTTGTTGGCTGGATTTTGAGAAATTTCAGCATACAATATTTTTCATTCAATTTGTTCGATGATTTCATTAATCATAGAGTTGATAGCAATGATCGGTCTCGGTGTGGATACGCATAGAGTCTTCGCACTATCGAAGAATTTTTGAAACGATACTCTCTTCACCAGGTACGTCTCAGATCCGATCTTTGACATATAAATAAATTTTAAACATGAAAAGATCTTCCTAGGATTGTTATTTTCTTCCGTTGCGTGTTACGAACACCTATATGCAATCCTACAGTTCTATCAGAGCCATGGTTTCTCGTGTCTAAAATTTATTTACGAAATTTTTAAGATTATATTTGACGAGTTCAAACCATAATACTTGTGTCTTGTGCAATAGTCAAATCGTTTGAATGCATTTGAATTGATATTATTTTATTGTGAATAAAATATGTATTCATATAAGTTAAACGATTGAGATAGTTCGTAACTTGAATTTGAAATTTTGTATTAAATACGACGGGTATCTATAATAGGTTATTGGATTCTATTCTTATTTTTAATTGTTATTAATTCATGAGATGTTAATTAATAATAATGTTCTGGCATTAGTTATTTTTTATTTGATATATGTGATATATCTAACAAGTTGAATTTTGTTTTTGTGTCACGTGCTTGTTCGTTACATAATTTTGAATTATTCATTATATGTGATGTAAATTAATTTAGGATTAAGCATGTAGAAAACTTGAACTAAATTTATGTGCTATAAAAGATTTGATCATCATATTATTAAAAGATGTTTTTAATAACAATTCCCTCCTACTAAAATTTGAGTTCTTAAATAATAAAATATAAGATATTTTATTGTAAAGCTATCCATCAAAATAATTTTATTTATTTATTTCTTGTTTATAAGGACCGGCCTTACAATCAGGAGACTTATAGTTCGAGAATATGTTAAAAATTATTTATTGCATTAGATGCATGGATTGAAAGAATTATTTAATTTTACACTAGACGTCTGGACTACCCGGGGAGTATAAAATTTAATAAGTTCTTTGCTATCATGATGGTTGAAGTCAACTATGCCAATAGGATCGACTTGACTACCAGGGGACTATTTGACATAGAGTTATTTATGCAAATTGTATGGGGATATAATTGGTAAGAGTACCTACCTTTAAAATATATGTGAGAAACGACTTGACTTCCAAGGGGCTCATACATATTGTTAAAGGATTCCTTTACTCCACTAACAGAAATAAAGATTTCTTAAACTATAATGAGGGTAAATAGTTTAAAATAATTAGTGGAAATATCATTTAGATAAAAGTTCATATCTTTATGATATATGTAAATATGTTCTAATATTTATCGCCTTTTCTTTTCTATATTTTAGATTTCTCAATATGTCTGTTATATCATTGCGTAAAATACTTGAGACCAACAAATTGGTAGGACCAAACTTTGATGACTGGTATAGAAATTTGAGAATTGTTCTCATGCATGAAAAGCTCATTGAAGACATCACGGTTTATCAGAAATACTTGGAAGAATGCCTTATTATTAAACGCATCATTATCGCTTCTATGAGTTCTGAACTCTAGAGGAAACATCAGAATATGGATCCAACTGCAATCATTGAATATCTTAAGAAGATATTGTCACGCCCCGAACCTAGGAGCGAGACAAGCACCCGGTGCCTCACCTAACCTGGCGTACCAAATTGCGACTAAGGGACTCTGAACATATAATGTCATACTTTGGCCATGGGGCCACCTTGCAAGATAATTTGCGAAGCAAAATATAAAACTGAATGGAAACTAGCGCTAACTAAACATCCATATAAAACTAGGCTGAAAAGGCCGTCATAGCTACTACAGTTGACAAACCACCAAATTATACATACAAGGCCTACAAACCCAACATACTGCACTAACCAACAGGATATGTCTACAAGCCTCTACTGATAGATATATTGTGATCGGAACAGGGCCCCGACCTACCCATATTATATATCTAAATACATACATAAGATGTACACAAAAACTTAGACCCGATAACTCCGAAGGATGTGGAGCTTACCGATCAGGCTAAACTCTGGAAACACCTACTGAGGAGGTCTACTCGTCTGTCTATCTGAACCTGCATGTATGAAATGCAGCGTCCCCGAAAAAGGGACGTCAGTACGAAATAATGTACCGAGTATATAAGGCAATAACATAACTAAAAGTTGAAACTGAACTGATAATATAATAACTGAAAATAATTGGGAGTCAAAGATGATCTGGAGATATACTTACCCGTTGATACTGACTCAACTCCTTCAATATAGTAAGTAAAATAATTGTACGGCCTTATAAGGCTCGGTATATATAACTGCTCTGCCGTAGTAGGCTCGCTCATAGGCGCTCGGCCATACTAGGCTATGTATCTCGACCATGCTGGGCTCGCTCATAGGCGCTCGGCCACAGTAGGCTCGGTATATAACTTTCCATCTGATCAGAGGTTGCCCAATAGGGGCCTGCCCATCGATTATAGCTCGATAGTAATGAAAATACTGTAATACTGTATATATAGGCTTGCTGCTCTCTTGACTGGAAGAAGACAATACTAAAATTGAATATAGAGTCTCGATAAGGAATAATATTGTAACTTATGAGACTAGAATAGTGTGAATAAATTCATGAATATGAACTTCTCTTTTTGTCTCATTACTAACATATGTAGCTACGAGATCATGCCAAAATGAAGGAAGGCTTAGCCTTAACATACCTTATCACAATCTTTCCAATCACCAAGTTGAACTCACCTCTTCGCACCTTAATCTACAAGAATGATAATAATACTATTGTTAAGTTACGAAAGTTACAACTATCGCACAACGAACGACAAACTTATTTTGTATTAAAACGGGCAGCATCTCCCCTATAATCCTTACTTCCTCCAAATTCAAGATAACACCAACAATACAAGAACAGAACAATGACAACATATATACATCATTTTCCAGCCCTATATACACCATCAAATACTACAAAACAGCCCAACACACCCCAAGCTCTTCATACACAAAATGACCACCGTAGTAGTGTCAAACGACCCGAAAATGTTATGACGAACGACCAGCCAACCACCCTACATTTATATGGTGTTTCTACACCCCCTTCCTCCTCCAAAACTCCACAAAACAGTTGTAAAACACGCAGCTCAACAGCAACACAAAATAGTCCACAAAACAGTCCGCTACAAGTGAATAACTCGAACTCACGGCTTCCGATCACCGTCCCGTGAGTTCTCACAAGTATAGAACGACTTACCATGAATTTATAAAAGAAAAACTGGATGAAAGAGAGAAGTAAACTCACCTTATTTATTGGATAACTCAGCTCCTATCTTGGTTCTTCAAACTCTAGGTTTTACCTCCAATTAGAACTTGAAAGGGAGAGAAAATCAATTAGGGTTTGTGGGAAATGTTTGGGAGGATTCTTTGCAGAGCTTATGTCTAGTTATTATGCTCTATTTTAAGTCTAATATATGAATAAAATAGGCCTTTAAAAGGCCTCTTTGGACGACCCGAAATGGCCCATTTTTGGGCTTTCATTTGAGCAAGTAGGTGACACACCTACTTGTCACCTAGCAGCTTGCGCAGTATCGCAAAAATGCCCATATCTCACTACTCCGATGTTGTATTGACAAACGGTTTAATGCATTGGAAACTCATAGATCTTTAATTTGATGGGTGGAACACCCCATAACTCTAAGTATATTGGGAGAAAATTGCAGTTAGATTTGACCCAAAGTTTCAGTAAAACTTATGAGTGTAACTTGTGATGACTTTCATCGACTTTTGTTCCACAACTCGCTTGACATTAAAACATAACACACGGATGTCATACGACTAATATAAATCATAACATAATCTCCTTATCATGTTAATCACCCTAGTCTCACCCCAAAGGTACATGTTATAACATTCCCAACTTGTCGACTTTCGACGAAACATTGTTTTATTCAATTGCTTTAGCTTCTGAACTGTCCAACCCTCTTTGTACTTGTTGTTCATGATCTTCAATATTTGTAACCTCATAGGTAACATGATTAACTTACTTTATATACTTTTAAATATTATCTCATTTTGGTCCTACATTAGTTTGCTTACGATGCATTTTTATGTACGAAAATATAGGGTGTAACATCATTCCCCCTTGGGAACATTCATCCTCGAATGTTTACTCTTAGAGACTTTGGAAAATTTTGCCAAAGTATCCTTCGTACACTAGGTTAAAACCAACCTGCACGTAGCCAGAAACATACTATGCATGCCACATATGGCCAATCTTTATAAATAGCAGCAATTTGCCTCACCGACCGTAAATCATAAATATTGAAAGTGAAAAATAAAAGCTTACCTGATGACCTGCTAGCCTACATAGAGCTATGTTGTAGCGTCCCATCTCGAACCATATCTTTAGTTTGAAATAGGTGGGGGTATTTAGACTTCATTTCTTCCTCCGATTCCCATGTCATCTCTTCTACATTCTTGCTCCTCCATAAAACCTTCACGGAAGCTACCTCCTTATTTCGTAGCTTGCGGATTTGTCGGTCTAGGATGGCAACTGGAATTTCCTCGTATGACAAGTCCTCTGTAATCTGTACATCATCCGTGGGCACCACTCGGGTAGGATCGCCAATGCACTTCCGTAGCATAGATACGTGAAAAACCGGACGGACAGACTCCAATTCTGAGGGCAACTCTAACTCATAAGCTACTTGGCCCACTCTCCGAATGATCCTATAAGGCCCAATATACCGTGGGCTAAGCTTGCCTTTCTTGCCAAACCTCATCACGCCCTTCATAGGTGATACCTTTAAGAATACCCAGTCATTAATCCTGAACTCTAAGTCTCGTCGCCGCACGTCAGAATATGACTTCTGACGACTCTGAGCTGTCAACAGTCGCTCCCGGATAAGCTTTACTTTCTCTATAGCTTGCTGAACCAGGTCTGGCCCATGTAACCCAGATTCTCCAACATCAAACCACCCTATAGGAGATCTGCACTTACGCCCATACAAAGCCTCGTACGGAGCCATCTGGATACTGGAGTGGTAACTGTTATTATATGCAAACTCGATAAGAGGTAGATGTTCATCCCAACTTCTTTTAAAATCCAACACACATACTCGTAACATATCCTCGAGCGTCTGAATTGTGCGCTCGGCTTGTCCATCAGTCTGTGGATGAAAAGCTGTGTTGAGATTCACTTGAGTCCCTAGACCTCTCTGAAATGACCTCCAAAAATGTGCTGTAAACTGAGCCCCACGGTCAGATATAATAGAAACTGGTACTCCGTGTAGCCGCACTATCTCCTTAATATATAACTTTGCATAATCTTCTGTTGTATATGTAGATCTGACCGGTAGGAAGTGAGCTGATTTCGTGAGCCTATCGACTATCACCCATATGGAATAAACTTACGATTAGAACGAGGTAAACCCGTGATAAAGTCCATGTTTATCGCCTCCCATTTCCATGTCGGGATCTCTATAGTCTGCATTAGCCCTCCGGGCTTCTGGTGCTCTACCTTCACTTGCTGGCAACTAGTACATTGGGCGACAAACTCAGCAATGTTCTTCTTCATATCATTCCACCAGTACACATCCTTAATGTCATGATACATCTTCGTCGATCCAGGATGGATGGAATACCATGAATAATGTGCCTCTGACATAATCCTGTCTCGTAGCCCTGCTACATCTGGAACACACGAACGACCCCTATATCTGAGAACCCCATCTCCCTTGAGCTCTAACAATGGCTTCTTCTGCTACGGAACTCGCTCTCTCAACTCGACCAACTCTGGGTCCTCGTACTGCCTTTCCTTGACTTCAGCTATGAGGGATGATTTTGCAGTGTTTTGGAGTACAACTCCACCATCCTCAGAATCTACTAACCGAACCCCCAATGAAGCCAATTGATGAATCTCTCTAGCTAATTGTCTTTTCTCGGGCTCTACATGTGCTAAGCTACCCATAGATCGGCGACTTAAGGCATCTGCTACAACATTAGCTTTCCCTGGATGGTAGAGAATGTTAACATCGTAATCTTTCAATAACTCAAGCCATCGCCTCTGTCGCAAATTCAACTCTTTCTGCTTGAAGATATATTGTAGGCTTTTATGATCAGTAAATACATCAACATGAACACCATATAAATAATGCCGCCATATCTTAAGTGCATGGACAACCGCAGCTAACTCGAGGTCGTGGGTCGGATAATTCCTCTCGTGCTTCCTCAACTGCCTTGAAGCATACGCAATTACCTTCCCATGTTGCATCAGGACACATCCTAACCCGACACCTGATGCATCACAATACACGGCATAACCCTCTAGACCCTCTGGAAGTGTTAGAACTGGAGCTGAGGTCAACCTGTTCTTAAGCTCTTGGAAACTCCGCTCGCAAGCCTCTGTCCATTGAAACTTAGTTTCTTTCTGTGTCAACTTCGTCAATGGTGCCGAAAGGGAAGAAAAACCCTCTACGAACCTCCGATAGTATCCTGCTAAGCCTAGAAAGCTACGAACCTCTGTCGGAGTGGTAGGTCTAGGCCAAGATTTCACGACCTCAATCTTCTGAGTGTCCACCTTTATCCCTTCATCTGATACAATATGCCCCAAGAATGCTACAGACTTCAACCAGAACTCACATTTAGAAAACTTAGCATACAACTTACGATCACGGAGGGTTTGGAGTACCGCTCGTAGGTGGTCTGCATGCTCATCCTCTGAACGGGAATAAACCAGAATATCATCAATAAATACTATCACGAACAGATCTAAAAATGGTCGGAATATGCTATTCATCAAGTCTATAAATACAATGGGTGCATTAGTCAACCCGAAGGACATGACAAGGAACTCGAAGTGGCCATATCGGGTCTTGAAGGCTGTCTTCGAAATATATTTTTCCCGAACTCTGACCTGGTGGTACCCCGACCTCAAATCTATCTTTGAAAAGAATCTAGCCCCCTGCAACTGATCAAACAAGTCATCGATCCTTGGAAGTGGATACTTATTCTTAATAGTTACCTTGTTCAGCTGCCTATAATCGATACACATCCTCAGCGAGCCGTCTTTCTTCCGCACAAATAGTACTGGTGCACCCCAAGGTGAGGTACTGGGCCTGATGTAACCTTTCTCCAGCAAATCTTTTAACTGCTCCTTCAACTCCTTCAATTCGCCAGGTGCCATTCTATACGGAGGGACGGATATTGGTTGAGTTCCTGGAAGCAAATCGATGCTAAAATCAATCTCTCGCTCTGGAGGAATACCTGGAAGCTCATCTGGAAACACATCTGCATACTCTTTGACTACGGGAATAGACTGAAGTGTAGGTATCTCAGCATCTGCATCTCCAACTCGCACAATATGATAAATGCACCCTTTTGCGATCATTTTCCTCGCCTTCAGATAGGAAATAAACCTACCTCTGGGTGTTGGTGTATTACCTACCCATTCAAGGACTGGCTCACCCGGAAAATGAAATCTGGCTGCCTTTGCTCGGCAATCAACTGTGGCATAGCAAGCTGCCAACCAGTCCATGCCCATGATAGCATCAAAATCCATCATCTCTAGCTCAACTAGGTCAGCTGAGGTCTGACGACTACAAATTGTCACCGTACAACCTCGGTAAACCCGTCTAGCAATAATCGATTCTCCGACCGGTGTAGATACCGCAAAAGGATCACTTAGTATTTCAGGTACTATACCAAACTTCCTCGCGACAAATGGGGTAATATACAATAAAGTAGATCCTGGGTCTATCAAAGCATAAGCATCGTGAGAGCAAATGGTTAATATACCTGTCACAACGTCTGGTGAAGACTCCTGGTCCTGTCGACCCGCTAAAGCATAGATACAGTTCTGATTACCACTTGAACTGGAACCTCTACCTCTGCCCCGACCTCTACCAGCCGAAGACTGAGACTCGCGCCCTGAAGGATGCACGGACATAGATGATCCTGTTGCTGAACTCGCTGGTTGTGCCATTCCCCCAGAATCTCTATTTGGGCAATCTCGCATCATATGCCCCAGACGCCCACATGTATAACAAGCATCAGAACCTGCTCGGCATTGGCCCAAGTGTCCTCTACCACAGATGTCACACTGTGGAGGAAATGACCATGTCTGCGTAGATCCTCGCTGTCGCTGCAAACCCGACGCCCGTGAGCTCTCACCTGGTCCTGACTGATTATAGCGGTCAAACCTGTAACCCTATAACTGAGGTGGCGGAGGCCTAGGTGGCCGTCCGAAGTACTGGGTCCTATAACTACCCTGATATTGCTCCTGAGACCTGGGAAATCTCATCCTCTTACGTTGCCCTTGCTCAGCCCTTTTTGTACCCTGCTGCCGACGCCTACCCCTTTCTATATTCTTGGCGAATGCCTGAATCCGGGAGATATCCATACTATCCTGCAATGCAACGGTGGCACATGCCTCGGTTAACTCTGGGGCTAACCCTGCTATAAACCTATGAATCCTGTCCCGCATAGTAGCAACTATGGATGGTGCATATCTGGCCAATGAGTCAAAACGGAGACTATACTCTCGAACACTCATATTACCCTGCTTGAGGGCTAGAAACTGATCGACTCGAGCCTGTCGGATCTCCCGTGGTAAGTACTGGTCAAGGAAGGCATCTGAAAAATTCTCCCAAATAGCTAGAGGTGCATCACGTCCCCTGGACCTCTCCCATCCCTCATACCAAAGGATGGCTATATCTCGGAGTCAAAAAGCTGCTAGCTCAACTTCCTCTTTCTCCGTGGCATGCATAACACGAAAGATCCTGTGAAGCTGATCTTTGAAATCCTGCGGGACCTCCCTCTGATCTGTCCCCGTGAACTCTGGGGGACTCAAAGCAATAAACTCTCGGACCCTTGAACTCCCAGACCCCTCAGAAGTTCCTGCACTAGCTGATGCCCTAGCCTGTTGCTGGGTAACTACCAACTATGTCAACAAATGCACCGCACTCCTTAAGTCCTGATCTGATGGAAGTGGAGGGGGAACTGGATGTGCGGTTTCCCTAGGAATCTCCGTAGTTGGTGGAGGAGCCGGTAACGGCTGAGTAGGGGTCTCACCTTGAGCCTCAGACTAGGCCCCATCTACTGGGGGTACCCTGCTGGTCCCCTCACCTACTGCTGTATCTCTCCTCTGGCTAGCCGTAGTCTTCCTAGTCACCGTCATCTGTGCATGCAAACACCAACACATAAGTTTAATTCAAATTTCCTATAACTCAGTTCTGTAGCACGATTTAGATTTCAAAGAAGGGTAACCAACTCCTAAATGCCCTGTAGTGCCCTGCTTATATAATGTGGTGCACAACACATCTATAAACAAGACTCTACTAGACACGGCTTGTAGACTCCCTAGGATAAAACTGCTCTGATACCACGTTTGTCATGCCCCGAACCTAGGAGCGAGACAAGCACCCGGTGCCTCACCTAACCTGGCGTACCAAATTGCGACTAAGGGACTCTGAACATATAATGTCATACTTTGGCCATGGGGCCACCTTGCAAGACAATTTGCGAAGCAAAATATAAAACTGAATGGAAACTAGCGCTAACTAAACATCAATATAAAACTAGGCTGAAAAGGCCGTCATAGCTACTACAGCTGACAAACCACCAAATTATACATATCAGGCCTACAAATCCAACATACTGCACTAACCAATAGGATATGTCTACAAGCCTCTACTGATAGATATATTGTGATCGGAACAGGGCCCCGACCTACCCATATTATATATCTAAATACATACATAAGATGCACACAAAAACTTAGACCCGATAACTCCGAAGGATGTGGAGCTTACCGATCAGGCTAAACTCTGGAAACACCTACTGAAGAGGTCTACTCGTCTGTCTATCTGAACCTGCATGCATGAAATGCAGCGTCCCCGGAAAAGGGACGTCAGTACAAAATAATGTACCGAGTATATAAGGCAATAACATAACTAAAAGTTGAAACTGAACTGATAATATAATAACTGAAAATAATTGGGAGTCAAAGATGATCTGGAGATATACTTACCCGTTGATACTGACTCAACTCCTTCAATATAGTAAGTAAAATAATTGTACGGCCTTATAAGGCTCGGTATATATAACTGCTCTGCCGTAGTAGGCTCGCTCATAGGCGCTCGGCCATACTAGGCTATGTATCTCGACCATGCTGGGCTCGCTCATAGGCGCTCGGCCACAGTAGGCTCGGTATATAACTTTCCATCTGATCAGAGGTTGCCCAATAGGGGCCTGCCCATCGATTATAGCTCGATAGTAATGAAAATACTGTAATACTGTATATATAGGCTTGCTGCTCTCTTGACTGGAAGAAGACAATACTAAAATTGAATATAGAGTCTCGATAAGGAATAATATTGTAACTTATGAGACTAGAATAGTGTGAATAAATTCATGAATATGAACTTCTCTTTTTGTCTCATTACTAACATATGTAGCTACGAGATCATGCCAAAATGAAGGAAGGCTTAGCCTTAACATACCTTATCACAATCTTTCCAATCACCAAGTTGAACTCACCTCTTCGCACCTTAATCTACAAGAATGATAATAATACTATTGTTAAGTTACGAAAGTTACAACTATCGCACAACGAACGACAAACTTATTTTGTATTAAAACGGGCAGCATCTCCCCTATAATCCTTACTTCCTCCAAATTCAAGATAACACCAACAATACAAGAACAGAACAATGACAACATATATACATCATTTTCCAGCCCTATATACACCATCAAATACTACAAAACAGCCCAACACACCCCAAGCTCTTCATACACAAAATGACCACCGTAGTAGTGTCAAACGACCCGAAAATGTTATGACGAACGACCAGCCAACCACCCTACATTTATATGGTGTTTCTACACCCCCTTCCTCCTCCAAAACTCCACAAAACAGTTGTAAAACACGCAGCTCAACAGCAACACAAAATAGTCCACAAAACAGTCCGCTACAAGTGAATAACTCGAACTCACGGCTTCCGATCACCGTCCCGTGAGTTCTCACAAGTATAGAACGACTTACCATGAATTTATAAAAGAAAAACTGGATGAAAGAGAGAAGTAAACTCACCTTATTTGTTGGATAACTCAGCTCCTATCTTGGTTCTTCAAACTCTAGGTTTTACCTCCAATTAGAACTTGAAAGGGAGAGAAAATCAATTAGGGTTTGTGGGAAATTTTTGGGAGGATTCTTTGCAGAGCTTATGTCTAGTTATTATGCTCTATTTTAGTCTAATATATGAATAAAATAGTCCTTTAAAAGGCCTCTTTGGACGACCCGAAATGGCCCATTTTTGGGCTTTCATTTAAGCAAGTAGGTGACACACCTACTTGTCACCTAGCAGCTTGTGCAGTATCGCAAATATGCCCATATCTCACTACTCCAATGTCGTATTTACAAACGGTTTAATGCATTGGAAAATAGACTCATAGATCTTTAATTTGATGGGTGGAACACCCCATAACTCTAAGTATATGGGGAGAAAATTGCAGTTAGATTTGACCTAAAGTTTCAGTAAAACTTATGAGTGTAACTTGTGATGACTTTCATCGACTTTTGTTCCACAACTCGCTTGACATTAAAACATAACACACGGATGTCATACGACTAATATAAATCATAACATAATCTCCTTATCATGTTAATCACCCTAGTCTCACCCCAAAGGTACATGTTATAACATTCCCAGCTTGTCGACTTTCGACGAAACATTGTTTTATTCAATTGCTTTAGCTTCTAAACTGTCCAACCCTCTTTGTACTTATTGTTCATGATCTTCAATATTTGTAACCTCATAGGTAACATGATTAACTTACTTTATATACTTTTAAATATTATCTCATTTTTGGTCCTACATTAGTTTGCTTACGACGCATTTTTACGTACGAAAATATAGGGTGTAACAGATATTTGATACACAGTTGGACATTGAAATCTCTCTAGTTGGACCCCATGTCAATCATGTGATGGATCTTACCGAAGAACTTGAGAAATTGGGGTACAAGCTTGGTAAAAAGCTTTCTGAAGATTTGATCTTGCAGTCAGTATATGATGCTGAATGTTTTCACTATAAGAAGAAAGGGCATTGGAAGAGAAACTGCAAGGAATATCTTGCAACTCTAAAGGATAATAAACAAGGTAAAACATTAATAAAAAATATTTTTAAGGTTTCTTTAGCTACTACTAATTCTTCACTGTGGGTATTAGATACTGGCAATAGTTATAACATCTGCAATATGTTGCAAGGGTTCAAGATAAGTAGGAGGCTGAAGAAAGGAGAAGTTAATCTACAAGTTAGAAATGGTGCAAAAGTTGCATTCATAGATGTAGGATCAATTTCTTTAATAATGCCTTCGGGCAAAATACTTATGTTGGATGATTGTTATTATGTTCCTAAATTTGTTTCGAACATAATTTCAGCTTCTATGTTGGACAAACGTGGGTTTTGCATTAACATAGGCAATGATATTTACTCTATTCATTATGATAATGATTTATATGTGAATGGTTATCTCCAACATGATGTTTATGCCTTACCTAATGTGAATGCAAGTTCGATTATGCATGTTTCTAGACTTAAGAGGAAAAGAGATGATCAAGTAAATCATACATACCTTTGGCATTGCAGGCTTGGTCATATTGGAGAGAAAAGAATTAATAAGTTGTACAAGGAAGGGTCCCTTGACAAGTATGATTTTGAATCATATCCAACTTGTGAATCTTGTCTCAAAGGAAAAATGACCAAATCTCCATTTACTGGAAGTGGAGAAAGAGCTTCTAAATTATTGGGACTAATTCATATAGATGTTTGTGGGCCCATGAAGATTCAAGCTAGAGGTGGATATTCTAACTTCATCACCTTCACTGATGATATGTCAAGATATGGATTTGTGTATCTTATGAAACACAAATCTAAATCTTTTGAAATGTTTAAAAAGTTCCGTAGTGAAGTTGAGAAATAGACTGGTAAAAGTATTAAAGTACTAAGGTGTAATAGAGGTGGAGAATATTTTAGTGAAGATTTTACTAGGTATGTCAAAGAGAATGGGATTCTCTCACAGTGGACACCTCAAGTAACATCACAACATAGTGATATATCTGAAAGGAGAAATCGAACCTTATTAGATATGGTGAGATCTATGATGGGGTTCACTGATCTTCCAATAAATTTATGGGATATGCTTTGGAAGCAACAACATACTTACTTAATAAAGTTCTCACTAAGTCAGTCTCTACAACACCATATGAGATATGGAAAGGAAGTAAGCCTAACCTTAAACATATTAAAGTTTGGGGTTGTCCAACTTATGTTAAGAGACTGCCGACTGATAAACTTGACTCAAGATCTGATAAGTGTAGGTTCATTGGGTATCCCAAAGAAACAATGTGATATTATTTCTATCACTCTTCTGATCATAAAGTGTTTGTGGCTAGAGGAGCAACCTTTTTGGAAAGGGAATTTCTTTTAGAAGGAAATCATACTGGAGAAATAGAACTTGATGAAGTTCAAGAAACTAATGAATCAATACAAAATCAAGATCATGAGACACAAGTTGAAGAACCTTTATTGGATATTTTGAAGCCGACAAAAACGTTGCCATCTTCAACGGTTGAAGTTCAAGAACTAAATGTAGTTCAAAAACAGGTTAATGAACCAGTTCCAAACCAAATTGAACAACAACCACATCCAGCACAAGGTGAACAAATTGTACAAGAACCTCTTAGAAGGTCTACATGAGAACATCATGTACCAACTGTAACAATCCAGCCGGTCATTTCGAGAGTTATAGCCTCGTTCTCCAATTCTTTTTACTGCGTTTGTGCTTTACAACTGTTATATGTTTTACCGGGTTGGTTGGTTCTGGTCCGAAGTAATTTTTGAGTGAATTGAGACACTTAGTCTCTTAATTAAAAGTTTAGGTTGGAAAAGGTTGACCGGATGTCGACTTATGTGTAAACAGCCTCGGATTTGAATTTTAATGCTCCCGTTAGCTCCATTAGGTGATTTTGGACCTAGGAGCACGTCCGGAATGTGATTTGGAGGTCCGTAGTAGAATAATGCTTGAATTGGCGAACGTTGGAATTTTAGCGATTTTGACCGGCAGTGAAAATTTTGATATCGGGGTCGGATTTGATTTCAGGTAATTGGAGTAGGTTCATGGTATCATTTAGGACTTATGTGCAAATTTTTGAGGTCAATCGGACGTGGTTTGATAGGTTTCGGCGTCGTTTGAGGAATTCGGAAGTTTATAAGTTCTTTAGGCTTGAATCAGGGTGTAATCTGTGTTTTGATGTTGTTTTGGGTGATTCGAAGGTTCGACTATGTTCGTATTGGGTTATTTGACTTGTTGGCATGTTTGGTTGAGGTCTCGGGGACCTCGGGTGGAATTCAGGAGATTTTCGGACTTGGTTTGGGATTTGAGAAGCAGCTGAAGTGCTATTATTGCTGGTGTAACTGCACCTGCGGAGTGGGAACTGCAGGTGTGAGCCCGCAGAAGCGGGGGATGGAACTGCAGAAGTGTCCAAGGAGGAGTGGAGTAGAGGTCGTAGGAGCGAAGGTTATCCCGCACATGCGTTGGTCGCAGAAGCGGTATGCTGGGCGCAGGTGCGATGGGTTTTCCGCACCTGCGATAGGCGCATATGCGGTCTTGTAGTCACATGAGCGGAGGTAGCCGAATAAGTGACTTCCGCAGAAGCGGAAATTTTGCCGCATAAGTGGCTCCGCAGGTGCGGATAAATGGCCTCAGGTGCTAAATGTCTAGGCAGAAGGTTTAAAAGCAAGGGTTCGCGATTTTAGTCTTATTTCAACATTTTGGACTCGGACTTAGGCGATTTTGGAGAAGATTTTCTAGGGGATTATTGAGGTAAGCTTCTTATACTCGTTTTGGATCATAAATTTTATTTCCTACTGATATTCCCACCTAATTAGGGGGATTTTGAAGTGAAATTTGGGGATTTAGGGCTTGAGAATTGGAGAGTGGATTTTGGGGATTTGGGTGACCAAATAGTGTCGGATTTTGATAAATTTAGTATGGTAGACTCGTGAGTGAATGGGCTTTCAGGTTTTGTGACTTTTGTCAGATTTTGAGATATGGGCCTGGGGGCCGGGTTTGAGCCGATTTCGGATTTAGGGCTATAATTTAGTAGTTTTCTAGTGGAATTGATCCCTTTAGCCTTTATTGATTATCCCGTACTATTTGTGGCTAGATTTGGGACATTTAGAGGCTGATTTGAGGGGCAAGGGCACTTCGGAGTAGGATTCTGCACAGTTGAGGTAAGTAACAGTCTTAAATCTGGTCTTGAGTGTATGAAACCCCGGAATTTAGAATGATGTGATTATTTGGATGTGGCGCACATGCTAGGTGACGAGCGTGTGAGCGTAAACCGTGTGGGATTGTGACTTGGTCCGTCCCGTGAGATAGTAAAGTCGAATATCCTATTGCTGCTTACATGTTTTCCTTGTCTTCCAGCAATTGGACTGCCATTCATGTTAGAAATCATGTTTAGGCTATGTATTGGTGCTGTAGAGACCCGCAGGGGTAATGATACCTGTTGAACTTTCTGGCTTATTGATATTGTACTCAGTCGTAGCATTTCTTGTATATTATACCCCTGTCTTTGTTTTTCCCTGTTGATACATTATAGCATTCTGTTTTAGGCTGATTCCCTTTCATTACTGAGGGCCGTGAGACTAGAGAGGTTCATGACTGAGTGAGGCCAAGGGCCTGTTTGTGAGGTATTGATACCGTAGCACGTGAGTTATCCGTGCGGATTCTGATATGATACTATTACACATGAGCTGTCCGTGTGGATCTTGATATGATACTATAGAGCGTGAGTTGTCCATTCAGCACTTGAGTTGTCCGTGCTGATTATAGCGCTTGGGCTGTAGGAGCCCCTCCGGAGTCTGTACACCCCCAGTGAGCGCAGGTACCTATTGAGTGTGTGTATTAAGGGCTGAAAATCGAGTGTTGAGCTATTGAGAGCTTGAGTGACTGTACCCTAAGAGGTTGTATTTGTCTTATTTGTTGCTGCATTTAGCTGATTCATGCTACTGTTCTGAACTCCCAAAAATTATAATAACTGGTTTTACTTGAACTTAGTAAATATGCAACTGATTTGACTCATATTGCCGGAATCGACTCATGTCTGCTTTCATTGTTAAAATTACTGAAATGAACTATATTGTATAGCTCGTCACTGCTTCTCAGTTCCTTATTTATTTATGTTACTCGTTGAGTTGGTTGTACTAATGCTACACCCTGTACTTCATGTGCAGATCTAGGTATGTCCGGTCATGGAGGTCATTGAGTTCGTGTGCGATCGAGTATCGGAGACTTACGAGGTAGCTGCCGGCGTCCGCAGACCTTGTCTCTCCTTCTATGCTATCTTTCTTTTCTGTATTGATACTTAGACACAGACTCTTGTAGACACTGTTTATATTAGACTGGCTATCTAGATGCTCATGACTTGGTGACATCCCGATGTTTGGGGCTATCTTTTCGCATTATATTTGAGTCAAACTCCTATTTTTTTATGAAAATCCTGTTATAAAAAAGGCTTTTGATTTATCTTTTTGTGAAATGTTGAAGTATTATTTTTAAAATCGGCTTGCCTAGTATCATCGATAGGCGCCATCACGACAGGGTAGAGTTTTGGGTCGTGACAAGTTGGTATCAGAGCCTAGGTTACATAGGTCTCACGAGCCATAAGCAGGTTAGTAGAGTTTTGCGGATCGGTATGGAGACGTCTATACTTATCTTCGAGAGGCTATAGAACCCTTAGGAAAACTTCACATTCTTGAATTCTTATTGTGCGAATCTGTTGATTTTGGTAACTAAACATTTGTTGTTTCATTCTCTCACAAATGGTGAGGACTCGTACTACTGGGCAGGATGGACAGCTACCAGTACCACCAGCTAGGGCCGCGAGAGGCCGAGGTCGTGGTAGTGGCCGTGATACGGGCAGAGGTACAGCCCACACAGCAGCTGGGGCAGTACCTGCAGATCCACCAGTTTCCCCAGATCAGGATTAGGTCCCAATTGTGGATGCACCAGCGGGGCCAACTCAACCACCACTCGTGCCCATCGTGTATCCTGGCCTTTAGGAGGCCTTAGCTCAGATTCTGACTATGTGCACCGGCCTTTCTCAGGCGGTCTCTATTTTGACGGCAGCAACTACTTCTCAGGCCGGGGGAGGCACTCAGACTCCCGCCGCCCGCACACCAGAGCAGGTGATACAGGGACTCCAGACACCAGGGGCACCACCAGCCCAGCCGGTTGCAGCTGCTCAGGACTATATGGTTCCTGCTATGCCTGAGGATGAGCAGCGTAGATTGGAGAGGTTTGGGAGGCTCCTGCCTCCATCTTTCAGTGGTGCAGAGGGAGAGGATGCACATGGTTTCATGGACAGGTGTCAGAGGATACTCCGTACAGAAGGTATTCTACAGACCAGTGGGGTCTCGTTCACTATTTCTCTGGGGCTGCATTTAGTTGGTGGGAGGCTTACGAGAGGCGTAGGCCGGTCGGCGCAGCACCACTTACCTGTCAGCATTTCTCAGTTCTCTTCCTGGAGAAGTTCGTGCCTCAGTCCCGCAGAGAGAAGCTGTGCAGGCAGTTTGAGCAGCTTCGTCAGAGTGATATGTCCATGATGCAGTATGAGATGAGGTTCTCGGAGTTGGCCTGATATTCTATTTGATTGGTTCCCACAGACAGGGAGAGGATCAGGAGGTTCATAGATGGCCTCACTTTTCAGCTATGATTGCTTATGACCAGGGAGGGAGTGTCTGGTGCTACTTTTGATGAGGTTGTCGACATTGCTCGTCAGATTGAGATGGTTCGCAGTCAGGAGCGGGTTGAGAGGGAGGCCAAGAGGCCTCGTGGACAGGGTGGATTTGGCGGTATTTCTTTTGGGGGTCAGTTCCAGCACGGTAGGGGTCGTCCATTCAGACATGCTCAGACGGCTCGCCCAGTTCACTATGGTGCACCATCTGGCCATGGGTCACACAGTTATCAGCAAGGCCAGTTGTCATTCAGTGCACTAACAGTGTAGAGTTCTCACCATGCCTCGTCAGCTCACGCTTCCACGGGAAGTTCCTCGGGGCATCAGGAGCAACAATTCCGTCAAAGGAGGGGTTGTTTCGCGTGCAGAGATTTTGGTCACATTAAGAGAGATTGCCCTAGGTTGTTGAGTGGGGCTCCACAGCAGAGTACTCGGCCGATGGCACCAGCACCAGCAACTCCATCACCCATCCAGCCAACTCGAGGTGGGGCTCAGTCAGCTAGGGGTCGCCTGAGAGGGAAAAGTCGTGCAGGTGGTGGCCAGGCCCATTTCTATGCCATCCCTGCCAGACTAGATGCCATTGCTTCGGATGCTGTGATTACATGTATTGTCTCAGTTTTCCACAGAGATGCCTCTGTATTATTTGACCCTGGTTCCACTTATTCATATGTGTGCTCGTATTTCGCTCATTTTCTGGATATGCCCCGTGAATCCCTAGTTTTATCTGTTCATGTATCTACTCCGCTGGGCGATACTATTATTGTGGACCGTGTATATCGGTTATTTGTGGTGACTATTAGGAGTCTGGAGATAAGAGTAGATCTTTTGTTGCTTAGTATGGTCGATTTTGATGTGATTTTGGGTATGGATTGCTTGTCTCCATGTCATCTTTTTCTAGATTATCTCTCTAAGACCGTGACGTTGGCGATGCCGGGGTTGCCGAGGGTTGAGTGGAGCGGTTCTATAGACTATGTTCCCAGTAGAGTGATTTCATACTTGAAGGCTCAGCGGATGGTTGAGAAGGGTTGTCTATCTTATTTGGCCTTTGTGAGGGATGTTAGTGCAGAGGCCCCTGCTATTGATTTTTTTCCTGTGGTGTGTGATTTTCTGGATGTGTTTCCTGCAGACCTGCTAGGCATGCCGCCTGACAGGGATATTGACTTCAGTATTTATTTGGTACCGGGCACACAGCCTATTTCTATTCCACCGTATCGTATGGCACAGGCGGAGTTGAAGGAGTTGAAGGAACAACTTCAGGAACTCCTTGATAAGGGGTTTATTCGGCTTAGCATGTCACCTTGGGGTGCATCAGTTCTATTTATAAAGAAGAAGGATGGTACTATGAGAATGTGCATTGATTATAGGTAGTTGAACAAGGTCACAGTCAATAACAAGTATTATTTGCCACGTATTGATTATCTGTTTGACCAGCTTCAAGGAGTGAGGGTGTTCTCCAAAATTGATTTGAGGTCAGGTATCACCAGCTGAAGATTCGGGACTCGAATATTCTTAAGACAGCTTTCTGGACCCGATATGGCCATTATGCGTTCCTTGTGATGTATTTTGGGCTGACCAACGCCCCAACATCGTTCATGCATTTGATGAACAGTGTGTTTCAGCCTTATCTTGACTCGTTCATTATTGTAATCATTGATGACATCCTGGTGTACTCTCGTAGCCAGGAGGAGCATGCCCAGCATCTGAGGATTGTGTTACAGCGATTGAGAGAAGAGAAGCGTTATGCAAAGTTCTCCAAGTGTGAGTTTTTTCTCAGTTCAGTGGCGTTCTTAAGGCACGTGGTGTCCAGTGAGGGTATTCAGGTGGATCCGAAGAAGATAGAGGCAGTGCAGAGTTGGCCAGACCGTCCTCAGCCATGGAGATTCGGAGCTTTCTTGGTTTGGCGGGCTATTACCGTCGTTTTGTGGAGGGTTTCTCATCTATTGCATCGCCCTTAACCAAATTAACCCAAAAGGGTGCTCCATTCAGGTGGTCGGATGAGTGCGGGGAGAGCTTTCAGAAGCTCAAGACTACTTCTACCATGGCTCCAGTTCTAGTTCTGCCATCAGCTTCTAATTCTTACATAGTGTATTGTGATGCCTCACGGGTCGGTATTGGGTGTGTTCTGATACAGGAGGGTAGAGTAATTGTTTATGCTTTGCGCCAGTTGAAGACCCATGAGAAGAACTATCTTATCCATGATATTTAGTTAGCAACTATTATTCACGCCTTGAAGATTTGGCGGCACTATTTGTACGCGGTTCATTATGAGATTTACACTGATAACCGGAGTTTGCAGCATCTGTTCAAGCAGAAGGATCTTAACTTGTGTCAGCGGAGGTGGTTGGAGCTTCTTAAGGACTATGATATCACCATTTTGTGCCACCCCGGGAAGGCCAATATGGTGGCCGATGACTTGAGTCGCCGGGTGAAGTGTTTGGGGGTCTTAGCATATCTTCCAGCAGCAGAGAGGCCATTGGAGTTGGACGTTCAGGCCTTAGCTAGCCAGTTTGTCAGATTGGATATTTCTGAGTCGAGTTGGGTATTGGCTTGTGTGGTCTCCTGATCTTCTCTTTATGATCGTATCAGGGAACGTCAGCATGATGAACCCCATCTGCTTGTCCTCCAGGACAGGGTTCTACGAGGTGATGCCAGGGATGTGACTATTGGTGATGACGAGGTGTTGAGGATGCAGGGTCGGATATGTGTGCCCAATGTAGATGGGCTGCGGGAGTTGATTCTTGAGGAGGCCTATGGCTCGCGGTATTCCATCCAATCGGGTGCCGCGAAAATGTACCATGATTTGAGACAGCACTATTGGTGGAGAAGGATAAAGAAAGATATAGTTGGGTTTGTAGCTCGGTGTCTCAACTGTCAGTAGGTAAAGTATGAGCATCAGAGACCGGGTGGCTTGCTCCAGAGGTTAAAGATCCCAGAGCGGAAGTGGGAGCGGATCACCATGGATTTCATAGTTGGGCTCCCACGAACTTCGAGGAAGTTCGATGCTATTTGGGTGATTGTGGATCGGCTGACCAAGTCTGCACTCTTCATTCGAGTTGGTTTTACTTATTCATCAGAGCGGTTGGCTGAGATTTACATTCGAGAGATCGTTCGCCTTCATGGTGTCCTAATTTCCATCATTTCAGACAGAGGCACGCAGTTTACATCGCAGTTTTGGAGAGCCAAGCAGCTAGAGTTGGGTACTCAGGTTGAGTTGAGCACAACATTTTACCCTCAGATGGACGGACAGTCCGAGCGCACTATCCAGATATTGGAGGACATGCTACGCGCTTGTGTCATTGATTTTGGGGGTTCATGGGACCAGTTTCTACTGCTCGCGGAGTTTGCATACAACAACAGTTATTAGTCGAGCATTTAGATGGCTCCGTACAAGGCTTTGTATGGGAGGCAGTGTAGATCTCCAGTGGGATGGTTTGAGCCGGGTGAGGCTAGGCTTTTGGGTACAGACTTGATCTAGGATGCATTAGACAAGGTGAAATTAATTCGGGAGTGGCTTTGCATGGTGCAGTTTAGGCAAAAGAGTTATGCTGACAGGAAAGTCCGTGATGTGTCTTACGTGGTCGGGGAGATGGTTCTTCTAAAGGTATCACCTATGAAGGGTGTTATAAGGTTTGGAAAGAGGGACAAGTTGAGCCCTTAGTTCATTAGGCCTTTTGAGATACTTCAGAGGATCGGGGAGGGGGCTTACAAGCTTGCCTTGCCACCTAGCTTGTCGAGTATGCATCCAGTACTTTAGGTTTCTATGCTCTAAAAGTACATCGGCGATTCGTCTCATGTTTTGGATTTCGGCACGTTTCAGTTGGATGGTGATTAGACTTATGATGTGAAGCCGGTGGCCATTTTTGAGCGGAAGGTTTGAAAGTTGAGGTCAAAGGATATAGCTTCAGTGAAGGTGCAGTGGAGAGGTCAGCCCATGGAGGAGGCCACTTGGGAGACCAAGCGGGAGATGCAGAGAAGAAATCCACACCTATTGGAGTCTCCAGGTATGTTTCTAGACCCGTTCGAGGACGAACATTTGTTTAAGAGGGGGAGGATGTAACGACCCAGCCAGTCGTTTCGAGGGATATAGTCTCGTTCCCCTATTTATTTCTGCTGTGCTTGTGCTCTAGAGCTGTTATATGTTTTACCGGGTTAGTTGGTTCAGGTCCGGAGTGATTTCGGAGTGAATTGAGACACTTAGTCTCTTAATTGAAAGTTTAGGTTAGAAAAAGTTGACCGGATGTTGACTTATGTGTAAATAGCATCGGATTTGAATTTTGATGGTCCCGTTAGCTCTGTTAGGTGATTTTGGACTTAGGAGCGCGTCCGGAATGTGATTTGGAGGGCCGTAGTAGAATTAGGCTTGAATTGGCGAAAGTTGGAATTTTGACGATTTTGGCCGGCAATGGAAATTTTGATATCGGGGTAGGATTTGATTTTTGGGAATTGGAGTAGGTTTGTGGTATCATTTTGGACTTGTGTGCAAAATTATAGGTCAATCGGACGTGGTTTGATAGGTTTCGGTGTCATTTGCGGAATTCGGAAGTTTAGAAGTTCTTTAGGCTTGAATCCGGGTGTAATCTGTGTTTTGATGTTGTTTTAGATATTCAAATGTTTGACTAAGTTTGTATTGGGTTATATGACTTGTTGGCATGTTTGGTTGAGGTCCCAGGGGCCTCAGGTGGAATTCGGGAGGTTTTCGGACTTGGTTTGGGATTTGAGAGGCAGCTGAAGTGCTGATGTTGCTGGTGTAACCGCACCTGCAAAGTGGGAACCGCGGACGCGAGCCCGCAGAAGCGGGGATAGAACCGCAGAAGCGGCCAAGGAGGAGTGGAGCAGAGGTCGCAGGTGCGAAGGCTATCCCGCACCTGCGTTGGTCGTAGAAGCGGTATGCTGGGCGCATGTGCGATGGGTTTTCCGCACCTGCGATATGCGCAGATGCGGTCTTGTAGTCGCAGGAGTGGAGGTAGCCGGATAAGTAACTTCCGCAGAAGCGGAAATTTTGCGTCAGAAGCAGCTTCGCAGGTGCGGATAAATGGCCGCAGGTGCGAAATGTCTGGGTAGAAGGTTTAAAAGCAAGGGTTCACGATTTTAGTCTTATTTTAACATTTTATACTCGGACTTAGGCGATTTCGGAGAAGATTTTAGAGGGGATTATTGAGGTAAGCTTCTTGTACTCATTTTGGATCATAAATCTTGTTTTCCACTGATTTCCCCGCCTAATTAGCGAGATTTTGAAGTAAAATTTGGGGATTTAGGGCTTGAGAATTGGAGAGTGAATTTTGGGGATTTGGGTAACCAAATGGTGTCAGATTTTGATGAATTTAGTATGGTTAGACTCGTGAGTGAATGGGCTTTCGGGTTTTGTGACTTTTGTCAGATTTCGAGATGTCGGCCCGGGGGCCAGATTTGAGCCGATTTTGTATTTTGGGCTATAATTTAGTAGTTTTCTTGTGGAATTGATCCCTTTAGCCTTTATTGATTATCCCATACTGTTTGTGGCTAGATTCGGGACATTTGGAGGCTGATTCGAGGGGCAAGGGCACTTCGGAGTATGATTCTGCACAGTTGAGGTAAGTAACGGTCTTAAATCTAGTCTTGAGGGTATGAAACCCCGGAGTTTGGTATGATGAGATTATTTGGAAGTGACGCACATGCTAGGTGATAGGAGTGTAAGCGTGCACTGTGAGGGATTGTGACTTGGTCCGTCCCGTGAGACTATAAAGTCGAATAGCCTATTGTTGCTTACATGTTTTCCTCGTCTTCCATCAATTTGACTGCAATTCATGTTAGAAATCATGTTTAGGATATGTATTGGTGTTGTAGAGACCCGCAGGGGTCATGATACCTGTTGAATTTTCTGGATTATTGATATTGTACTCAATCATAGCATTTCTTGTATATTATACCTCATTCTCTATTGTTCCCTGTTGATACATTTAAGCATTCTGTTTTGGGCTGATTCTCTTTCATTACTAAGGGATGTGAGACTAGAGAGGTTCACGACTGAGTGGGGACGAAGGCCTGTTTGTGAGGTATTGATACCGTAACACATGAGTTGTCCGTGCGGATTCTGATATAATACTATAGCACGTGAGTTGTCCGTGCGGATCTTGATATGATACTATAGCACGTGAGTTGTCCGTGCAGCACGTGAGTTGTCCGTGCGGATTATAGCACTTGGGCTGTAGGAGCCCCTTCAGAATCTGTACACCCCCAGTGAGCGCAGGTACCTATTGAGTGTGTGTATTGAGGGCTGAGAGCCGAGTGTTGAGCTATTGAGAGCTTGAGTGATTGTACCCTGAGAGGTTGCATTTGTATTCTTTGTTGCTGCATTTAGCTAATTCATGGTACTATTCTGAACTCCCGGAAATTATTATAACTGGTTTTACTTGAACTTAGTAAATATGCAACTGATTTGACTCATATTACCGGAATCGACTCATGTCTGCTTTCATTGTTGAAATTACTGAAATGAACTGTATTGTACAGCTCGTCACTGCTTCTCAGTTCCTTATTTATTTCTATTACTTGCTGAGTTGGTTGTACTCATGCTACACCCTGCACTTCATGTGCAGATCTAGGTATGTCCGGTCATGGAGGTCGTTGAGTTCGTGTGCGATCGAGTATCGGAGACTTACGAGGTAGCTGCCGGCGTCCGCAGACCTTGTCTCTCCTTCTATGCTATCTTTCTTTTCTGTATTGATACTTAGACACAAACTCTTGTAGACACTGTTTTTATTAGACTGACTATCTAGATGCTTATGACTTGGTGACACCCTGATGTTTGGGGCTATCTTTACGCATTATATTTGAGTCAAACTCCTGTTGTTTTTATGAAAATCTTGTTATGAATAAGGCTTGTGATGTATCTTTTTATGAAATGTTGAAGTATTTTTTTGAAAATCGGCTTGCCTAGTATCACCGATAGGTGCCATCAGGACATGTTAGAGTTTTGGATCGTGACACCAACTAGATTAAATCTAATGGAACAAGAAGATGTATCAAATAAGGTTGATCATAATGATAATGACCCTAAGACCTATGAAGAGGCTATAACTATGAGAGATAGCAAAAGGCCATGGAATCCATGAAGGAATAAAAAGTATGGACTTTAGTTGAACCTTCAAAGGATATAAAATCTATACGTTGTAAATGGGTTTTTTAAGAAAAAGATTGGAGCAAACGGAAAGGTGGAGTATAGAAAATCTTTTTCTCATTATGTATTCACCTTATTTGGTGGTGTAATGAGTTAGAAATGTTCCAAACAAGCTACAGTAGCTGATTAAGTGGCTAAAGCAGAATATATACCAGCTAGTGAAGCTACTAAGGAAGCTGTATGGATGAAAAAGTTCTTAACTGAACTTAGTGTGGTTCCTTCAATAGAAGGTTAAGTTCCATTATTGTGTGATAATACTGGAGCCATTGCTCAAGCAAAAGAACCAAGATCATACCAAAAATCCAAACACGTTCTGCAAAGGTATCACTAGATAAGAGTGATACCTATCGACAACGAAGATGGCATTCAAGATGAGAACAACAACTTAACCCCCGGGGGCGGAAGGACACTCGTCGATCCCGTTGGAGCTCGGGTCGAAGAGCCAATAGACGTTAATTCACATGCGTACATCGAGGCAAACCTACATTCCGACCCTGAAAATAGCATTCATGGTAGAACTCGGTCTGCAGCTCGAAATACCCAAAATGTTGAGGAAAACGAAATCAGCTTGCTTATAATTTTTGAGATGTTGCAAGCTCAACAAGTAGAAATAGCCCAGTTGCAGAGCCAAACCCAGGAACCGACCATACTCGAGCCCAGTCCACCCCAAGAAGTCACCCACAAAACGGCGCCAGCTATAGTAAGGTCAAATGAGCAAGAATCAGGGACTAATCCCGAATTGTTAAGATGTTAGAAAAACTGACAAAACGAATAGAGTTAGGAGAAAGCAGGAACGAAATACCAAATAGCAATCACAAACGTCAGCTTCGACCCAATTAGAGAATCAAAAGACTGACGAAGATGATGAACATGGGGTCCCTCGATCCTTCATGGTCCCCGATGATTCGGACGCTACCCAATCAACGGTCGAAGAACTGGAGCAAGTCATACTAGTCGAATATCTGCCCGAACGAAAGGTATACCGGGGCACGGGGTTAGATCCCAAGCTCGGGAGAAAGCTTATTCAATTTATTATAGCTAACATAGACTATTTCGCTTAGTCCCATCTTGGCATGACAGGGATCCCACCAGGAATCACCACTCATAAGCTAAGCTTGGACCCAAAGTTCCACCCGGTAAAATAAAAAAGAAGGCCCCAGTCCAAGGTCAAACATGCCTTCATCAAAGACGAGGTAACCAAATTTATTAAAATAGGGTCCATTCGGGAAGTAAAATACCCCGAGTGGCTAGCAAATGTGGTGGTAGTCCCTAAAAAAGGGGAACAAGCTTAGAATGTGTATAGATTATAAAGACCTGAATAAAGCATGCCCTAAGGATTCTTTTCCTTTGCCTAATATCGATCGTGTGATCGATGCCACGGCTGTCCACGAGACTCTCAGCTTTCTCGATGCCTATTCCGGGTACAACTAAATACGGATAAACCCGGAGGATCAGGAAATGACCTCATTTATCACTAAGTACGGGACTTACTATTATAATGTAAATCCATTCGACCTAAAAAATGCTGGTGCAACTTGTCAACACCTAGTAAATAGAATGTTCAAAAAGAAAATAGGAAAATCAATGGAGGTTTATATTGATGATATGTTAGTTAAGTCCCTGCGAGCAGAGGACCATTTAAAGCATTTGCAGGAAACTTTCGACATACTAAGGGAGTACAATATGAAGCTCAATCCCGAAAAATGTGCTTTCGGGTTTGGTCGGGCACGTTTCTCGGTTTCATAGTGTCCAATCGAGGAATCGAGATTAACCCCGATAAAATCAAAGCAATCGAGGACATCACAATTGTAGATAATGTAAAGGCCGTGCAAAGGCTAACGGGACAGATAGCCGCCTTGGTACAATTCATTTCGAGATCCTCGGATAGGAGCCACCGATTTTTCTCTTTGCTTAAAAAGAAAAGCAATTTTTCATGGACTCTGGAATGTCAGCAGGCTTTGGAAGATCTAAAATGGTATTTATCGAGCCCTTCGTTGCTTCATACCCCGAAGGCAGATGAACAGCTTTATCTGTATCTAGCTTTCTTAAAGATAGCGGTAAGTGGAGTCCTAATTCGAGAAGAACGAGGTACGCAATTCCCTATTTATTATGTCAGTCGAACTTTAGGTGAGGCCGAAACTAGATATCCACACATAGAAAAATTAGCGCTTGCTTTAATAAGTGCCTCTAGGAAACTAAAACCATGTTTCTAGTGCCATCCGATACATGTTGTAACAACTTATCCTCTACGAAATATTTTATACAAACCTGAGCTTTCAGGCCTATTGGCCAAATGGGCCATAGAGATCGGCGCGTACGACATCGAGTATCGACCTCGAACCGCTATCAAATCTCAAATATTAGCGGACTTCGTGGCTGACTTTATGCCGGCCTTCGTACCCGAGATTGAAAAAGAATTACTGATAAAATCGGGTACCTCTTAGGGAGTCTGGACCCTCTTTACGGACGGTGCCTCGAACACAAAGGGGTCCGAACTGGGCATTGTACTAAAATCGCCCACAGGTAATGTAGTTAGACAGTCTATTAAAACTACAAAATTGACTAACAATGAGGCCGAGTATGAGGCCGTGATTGCAGGTCTCGAACTATCTAGAAGTTTGGGGGCCGAGGTCATAGAGGCTAAATGTGATTCCATCCTCGTGGTAAATCAAGTCAAAGGGACTTTTGAAGTCCAAGAAGATCGAATGCAGAGGTACTTGGATAAATTACAAGTGACTCTACATCGATTCAAAGAATGGACTTTGCAATATATACTTCGAGAGTAGAACAGTGAAGCCGACGCTCTTGCGAACTTAGGTTCGTCGGTCGAGGATGACGAACTCAACTCGGGGACTGTCGTACAACTCATGAAATCGGTAATCGAAGAAGGTCATGTCGAGATAAACTCCACAAGTCTAACCTGGGATTGGAGAAACAAATATATATAGTACTTCAAGAACGGGAAACTTCCATCGAATCCAAAGGAATCGAGGGCTCTACGCACAAAAGCTGCACGGTTCACCTTATCCAATGATGGAACACTGTTTTGAAGGACCTTTGGTGGTCCACTGGCAATATGTTTGCGACCGAGAGATACCAACTACATCCTACATGAGATTCACGAGGGCACTTGTGGGAATCATTCTGGTGCCGATTCATTGGTCCATAAAATAATCAGAGCAGGGTATTATTGGACCGATATGAACAAGGATGCAAGGGAGTTCGTTCGAAAATGTGACAAATGCCAAAGACATGCGCCCATGATTCATTAACCCGAGGAACTTCTCCACTCGGTCCTATCTCCATGGCCCTTCATGAAATGGGGAATGGACATCGTCGTCCCCCTCCCATCGACCCCAGGTAAGGCTCAGTTTATTTGGTTTATGACTGATTATTTCTCTAAGTGGGTTGAAGCATAGGCTTTCGAGAAAGTCTGAGAAAATGAAGTAATAGACTTCTTTTGGGACCACATCATATGTCGGTTCGGGATGCCATTCGAAATTGTATATGATAATGGAAAGAAATTAATCGGCAGTAAAGTAGCTAAATTTCTCTAGGACCACAAAATCAAAAGGAACTTATCATCCCAGTGGGAACGGACAAACCGAATCGACCAACAAAACCATCATCCAAAATCTTAAGAAAAGATTAACCAACGCTAAAGGAAAATGGATAGAAATACTACCCGAAGTCCTATGGGCATACCACACGACATCAAAATCCGGTGCCGAAGCAACACCATTCTCGTTGGTTTATGGCGCCGAAGCTCTTATCCCGGTTGAGGTCGGAGAACCTAGCGTCATATTTCGGTATGCAACAAATGAGTCGAATAAAAAGACAATGAACACGAGCCTAGAATTATTGGACGAAAAACGACAAGCATCTCTCGTCCGATTAGCCGCCCAAAAACAGCGGATCTAAAGTTATTATAATTGAAGAACCAATCTTTGATATTTTAAAATCAGGGATTTAGTGCTAAGAAAAGTCACCCTCAACACCCGAAATTCAAATGATGGAAAACTGGGTCTGAACTGGGAAGGACCGTATCAGGTTCTCAAAATCATCAGAAAAGGATCCTACAAGCTCGGTGTAATAAACGGCAAACAACTACCAAGCAATTGGAATGTGTCGCACCTAAAACGATACTACTGTTAAGGTACGACCCTCTTATGTTCATTTATATTTCAAATTTAACCCTTGCAGGTGTTCGACCAGAAACGGGGATGGAGTATTCAACTCAAAGCCTTTAGGCCTGAAAGCACGCATTGCACTCTTTTTCCCATAGACCGGTTTTGTCCCAAATGGGTTTTTCGGCAAGGTTTTTAATGAGGAAGCCATTGATCGTGCTAACTTAGAACAATTCAACAGTATCTGAGGCCTCTTTACAATCAATATTGGATACTGGGGGGCATTACCCTCAAATGTATCAAGTTCAATGCAAGGAAGTTACTTCATGACAACAGGGTTTCGATAGGAAAATTGTAAGAGCTAAATGGTCAAAACGAACCATGCTCGTGTAGTTTGCTCGATCGCTGTTACAAAACATGAACACATGTATAATGACATAAAGAGAAATTTCTTCTTTACCGATATCTCATATCTCATAATCCATCCTCTACTTCGTGATCTATTATACAAACAGGCTTAAGGGCCGACCATTACCCCATAAATCGGGGAGTGCCAACCGAAAAATCAACGAAATCAAGCCCCACATAAGCCTAAGGGCTACATAACTTCGAGTTCGAGCAACACTCTCACTCAACCATAAAGCCTACGGGCTACATTACTTCCAGTTTGAGCAAACACTCACTCGACTACTAAGCCTACGGTCAACATTACTTCGAGTTCGAGCAAACACTCACACGACTATTAAGCCTAAGGGCTACTCTTACTTCGAGTTCGAACAATCACTCACTCAACTACTAAGCCTAAGGGCTAACAATTATTTCGAGTTCAAGCAATCACTCACTAGACTATTAAGCCTACGGGCTACATTACTTCGAGTTCGAGCAAACACTCACTCGATTATTAAGCCTAAGGGCTACATTACTTAGAGTTCGAGCAAACACTCACTTGACCGTAAAGCCTAAGGGCTACTCTCACTTCGAGTTCGAGCAATCACTAACTCGATCATAAAGCCTACGCGCTACATTACTTCGAGTTCAAGCAAACACTCACTCAACTACTAAGCCTACAGGCTACATTACTTCGAGTTCAAGCAAACACTCAATCGACTATTAAGCCTAAGGGCTACTCTTACTTCGAGTTCGAGCAATCACTCACTCGACTACTAAGCCTAAGGGCTACTCTCACTTCGAGTTTGATCAATCACTCACTCGACCACTAAGCCTACGGGCTACATTACTTCGAGTTCGAGCAAACACCCACTCGACTATTAAGCCTAAAGATTACATCACTTTGAGTTCGAGCAAAACTCTTACTCGTCCATAAAGCCTACTGGCTACATTACTTCGAGTTTGAGCAAACACTCACTCAACTACTAAGCCTACGAGCTAAATTACTTCGAGTTCAAGCAAACACTCACTCGACTATTAAGTCTAAGGGCTACTCTTACTTTGAGTTCGAGCAATCACTCACTCGACTACAAAGCCTAAGGGCGACTCTCACTTCGAGTTCGAGCAATCACTCACTCGACCACTAAGCCTACGGGCTACATTACTTTAAGTTTGAGCAAACACTCACTCGACTATTAAGCCTAAGGGCTACATCACTTTGAGTTCGAGCAAAACTCTCACTTGACCATAAGGCCTACGGGCTACATTACTTCGGATTCGAGCAAACACTCACTCGGTTATAAACACTACAAGGTCCGACTTCGATCAAATTACCTAAAGCCTCGAACTTATGAAAACTTTCATAAGGCATGAATGAAACAAAATCTTCATAAGGCAAATAATAAGATAAAGACAAGTCGGTAAAGGAAAAAGATCTTTATATATATAAAAGTATTACAAGGTCCTATCCGGACCCTACACAAAAAGATCAAAATAGAAAAAACCCTAAGTTTCCTGATTATCTCTGGGGCAGTCTCTTCTCCATCGGGCTCCTCCCCGCTCTCAGACCCACTCTTGATCTCATCATCATCATCATCATCATCATCATCATCGGAAGCTAGGGCTCCAGCATCAGCTTCAAGTTCTTTGGCCTTTAGTATCTGTTCAGTAAGATCAAAACCTCGAGCATGGATCTCCTCGAGGGTTTCCCTCAGAGATTGTCATTTGGCGAGTTCAGCAACCCAATGTGCTCGAGTTTGAGCGGTCTCGGCTGCCTCTCTCGCTTGCACTTGGGCGGCTTCAGCATCGGCCCGATAGACAGCCACGATTGCATCTGCCTCGACCTTTGCTTTCTCGACCTTGGCAAATTCGGAAGCCAACAGATCTTCGAGCTCCTCTATTTTTCTTACTTGAGCCGAGCTCTTCTCCTTCATGCCTTGAAGTTGACTTTCAACCGATGATAATTGAGCTCGAGCGGTTTCTTTCTCTACAGCAAGATGGTCCATATCTTCTTTCCATCCCAAGGACTCTGCCTTTATCGTGTCGACCTCCTTACGAAACTGCTCGATCCTCTCGATCTTCTGTTGCAGCTGTGATAAGGTTTGTCCATGAGCTTTTAAAATTTTCATTACCTACTCGATCAGGTTTGTCTGATCTTGGTGAGCCTTGGCCAACTCGGCTCGAAAATCTTTGATCTCTTCCTCTTTCTACCTACTAAGAAGTTTGAGGGCATTTCTCTCATCCGAAAGCCCTCGGAAGTCGGCCTCACGTCGGCTCAGCTCTGCCTGAGACTTGGAAAGCTCCTCTTGATGAAGAGCTAAAGCCTATACGAAAAAGAGAAAAATTTAGGCAGAAAATGGAAAAATATGACATCAACAAAAGGAATCGAAACTTACCCGATTTAGGGCTCGTTGAACCTCGAAGAAAAGACCCGACGCATCACTCGGGCCGGCAACATCCTCGATACCGGTAAACAAATCACGAAAGGGGTCCTCTCCCTCATGGGCCCCATCTACCTCGAGGGTCCCCAAAGCTCTGGCTTCCCAAATTTCCCCTTCAATAAAAGCAGGGAGAGTAGGCGAGTCTCCGATTACTATTTCCCCAAGCGAGTCGCTTGGGGCGTTCTCCTCAATTCGAAGAGCTTCAGGGCCGGCCCCTTCAGATATACCCACCGTTTGTTGACTTCGGTGGGAGGCATCCTCGATCTCCAATGACTCGAGGACTTTGCCCAATTCCTTCTCCCATATCCCCTCAGTTCGAGACGGAGCCTCATCAACCACCATCGAGCCAGCTACCTTTGGGGCATTGATGGTTTTCTTCACTCGGGCCACCAGTATGGACCCATCGTTTTCTTCTTCTTCTTCTTTGTCTTTATCCCTTAGATGTCGAACTGATTCTTCAGTCAAAAGGATGGTATTCTTCCTCGGCTTACGAGTCGTCCTTGTCTTAAGTTTTGGATCCTCGAAAGTAGAAGCCATTTTTCTCTTGTTGTCCTTCGCCGGTTTCGGAATCGGGGCTGAAGTCTCTTCCTCGCCAGACGGGGGCCTCATAACCGCATCTTTACCCAAGCCTACACACAAGAAAATTGGTTAAGTATAAAAAGACATTTTGTTCGAATCATCGAAGACATGGGAAAGAGGCTTACTATGAATTTTAGCCTCTCATCGGCCCTTTGATAAGTCGCGCCACGAGCGCTCGACATATGTGGAGGTTGAAGCTAGGTCCCATACCCAGCTCTCAAGGTTAGGAATAGCACCGGGCATCCAAGCAACCACTACATCACGGAAAAGGATATCGGTGAGAAAGAAACGAAGGAGCAAAACAATAGGAGCTAACAATAGAATTATACTTACGCTTCATGTTCCATTCCTCGGGAAATGGCATCTTCTCAGCCGGGATTAGGTCGGAAGTCTTCACTCGAATGAACCTTCCCATCCAGCTTCAGTCCTTGTCCTCGTCTATGCTCGAAAATAACACTTTGTTAGCCCGACACTGGAGTTTTATTAACCCACCTCGATAGAGGTGGGGGCTATACAATCTAATGAGGTGGTCGAGGGTGAAAGGCATCCCCTTGACTTTCTTCACAAAGAAGCGGATCAGAATAACGATCCGCCAAAAAGAAGGATGGATTTGGCCTAGGGTTATTTGGTATTGGTGGCAAAAATCGATGATAACAGGGTCGAGTGGGCCCAATGTGAAAGGGTAAGTATAAACACTTAAAAACCCTTTCACATGAGTAGTAATATCTTACTTGGGGAGCCGGGATTATCACTTCTTTGTTCTCCTAGTTGCAATCTTTCCTCAACTGTTTATGATGTCCCTCGATTATCGAGCACATATACCTCGATACTGGCTCGCATCGACCGGGAACCGGTGAGGCTTTGTCGATTTTAAAATTAGAGGTAAGAACACACCTCCCGGGAACACACTCCTCAGGTCGTGGCTCCACCTGTGTTTTATCACCGGCGGGCCGCGAAAAAGAAGCTTTTTCTTTTTTAGGAACGGTTTTTGACGTTTTTGCCATTTGGATTTGAAGATTGAAGATAGAGGAAGATGACAAGATTTGGTATTCTGAAGAGGGATTTTGCAGTCAAAATCACAGATTTACAGATGAAAAACTCAGAAGATGTGAAAAAGAACTTAGAAAATTTGGAAATTGGAGATGTAAAAGTAAAAATTGGTAAAAAGAGGAGCTATTTATAGGGTTGGCAATGACGGTTCAATATCAGTAATGGCCGACCATCGTCTGACATGCATTTAATGCCTTGGTAACTGAACCAACGGGACATCTATCATGTACGACATGGTCGGGCTCGATGCAAACGTCAGTGTATATCTAGTCATACCGTTGGAAAATCATGTCGTTTCTCGCCACATTTTTTCCGAGAAACGAGGGAATTATCTGTATACCATCAAAATTGGTTTCGACCTTCATATGATTAGTCAAGATTGGAACATAATGGATCAAAGGTCATCTTCATAATATCGAGATGAGATCTAAATCTAGGTTACCAAGCTCAAATTTCTAGGATCGATCAAATACCGAGCTCAAAGTCATTACCGAACTCGAGTCCAAATCGAACTATGAAGTGAAGCGATGTCATCGAGCTTAAGATCCAGAGACCAACCAATATCAAGCCTGATTTGATACCGAGCCCCGAGTCAATATTGAGCTCGAGTCAATACCAAGCTCAAGTTAATATCGAGCTCTAAATCTGGAAATCGACCAATACCAAATCCGACCAAGATCGAGCCAAGAGATAAGAGCAGTTACAACCACACTAAGGGAGAGAATTTTGTCGGGAATTAGGGAAAAGCTAATCTATCATGGGATCCCCACTATGTATTTTTAATTATATCTAAAGTAAGATTCCTCCACTATAAGAGGGATATCTACTATTTCTGTAAAGGGACCCAACATTAAGGCATTCATACACTCTCATATTATTGATATTCACAGTGAAAAATATACTGATATTCATATAGAGATAATCCTTTTTTGGGTTTTGTATAATAATTCGTATAAATTCAACTCTATCCTTTTTTCGGGTAAACAAATATAAATTCCAGCATCATTACAGGAAAAAAGTGTAAACTATCATGTTTGATGCCAAGGAGATTAGTGGACTGAGCATTACCTATTTTAATGAATGGATGCCTTAACATCACCACTCAAAAAGTTCAGACTCAAGATTTAAATTATGCAGGCTAATGTCCTTGATAAAACAAATGGGATTACAACTGCAAACTTTGTTGAAAGCTCCAATGTCTTTCCTCCAACAGCTTGAGACAAACTTTCAACTATTACTTTTTGTATCAATCATCCTTGCACTTGCTCTGAGGTTTCTGTTTAACAAGAAAAGAGATATCAAACTCCCCCCTAGCCCTCTGAAATTACCCATCATTGGCAACCTCCATCAACTAGGAAATGCAACTCACAAGTCCCTTCACTGTCTTGCAAAGAAGTTAGGCCCCATTATGTATCTGAAGCTAGGCGAGATACCAATAGTAGTATTGTCATCAGCAAAGATCGCTAAAGAAGTAATCAGGACTCATGATCTTGCTATTGTAAGTCGGCCTCAGATATATTCAGCTAAACACCTATTGTACAACTGCACTGACATTGGCTTTGCACCCTGTAATTATGGCCAATATTTTGGCTAATGGAGTCCATCTCACATAAGCATAAGCATCTTTGCAAAGTGTAGACTTTGTTGGCAATATTCTTTGGTACCCAAAAATATTGCATTGTGTGTTGGATATCATTTGCACAAGTTATATCTCTTCTTTTACACCTAAGAGGCCAAGACTTTTTGCCTATAAAAGGGAAGGTCATTAGTTCATTTTAGACACACCAACAAGACTTGTCTTCAATTCTTGTTTCTTCCTTTCTTCCTTTATTAAGAGTGCTTTGTATGAGAGTTAGTGTTGGGAAGCACTTGTGTGAACCCTTTCTTTAGAGTGATCTTGTGAGGTTATTCTCTTAGGGTATTTGGGATTAATTAGAGTGTTTACTCTAATTTTGTACTCTCTTTTGCACTCTTATTATTATAGTAAATTGCTCCTCTCCGCTTGTGGACGTAGGTTACTTTGACCGAACCACATTAAATTTGTGTCTTCTTTATCTACTTTAATTGTCGTTGTTATCAACTTCCATTGTCTTTGTTATTATCATTATATCGTTATTTTGCAAAATTCTGTATTACCCGGATTCCCGATCCTAATAAATTGGTATCAGAGCCGGATCTAACTGGGTTAGTTTCAATAGCCAAAAATGACTCTAACAAAGACCTATGTTGAGAAATTTGACCGAAGTGCAAACTTCGGAATGTGGCAATTAAAGATGGAAGCTATCCTAATTCAGGATGGCTTAGACTTGGCATTGCAAGGAAAGGAGAAGAAGTCGGATAAAATGACGGACGAGGAGTTTGCCATCATAGACAAAAAGGCAAAAGCAGGTATCATTTTAAATCTCTCAAATGAGGTTTTACGTGAAGTTTCTGTAGAAACCATAGCTAAAGGGATGTGGGAAAAATTGAAAACCTTATATATGAAGAGGACGGTAGAAAATAGACATTACCTGAAGCAGAAGCTTTATACAATTCGTATGGGTGAAGGTACCTCTATTCTCTCTCATCTTGACACTTTTGATTCCATTCTTATGGATTTGAGTAATATAGATGCTGAAATTAAAAATGAGGATCAAGCCGTGTTACTGCTTTGTTCTCTATCCCCATCTTTCAAGCATATAAGAGATACTATGCTTTATGCAAAGGATAATATCTCTTATAAGGATATTAAATCTATCTTAAAATCAAAAGAACAGATAGATAGTGATATTACTGGGGAAGCTAGTAGAACTCAAGCGGAAGTTGGCTTGTTTGTTAGGGGAAAATCCGACTCCATATCCAGATATAATAATTTACAGTGTCGCTATTGTCATAAGAAAGGTCACAATATCTCTGAATGCTATAAATTGAAAAATAAAGAAAAGCATAAAAAAAGAAAAATTGAGCACAAAAATGCTGACACCGCCGAAGCTAATGTAGCAACTGATGAGATTGAGGGAACTATATTTTTAGCAACTGAAACTAGTTTCAGATTAGACAATGAATGGATTTTAGATTCTGGTTGTTCATATCATATGTGTCCTAGCAGAGACTTGTTTTCTACATATGATTTAGTTGCAGGTGGAGTTGTCTTGATGGGCAAAAATATTGCCTGCAAAGTTTTTGGAAAAGGTACAGTCCGAATCAAAATGCACGATGGTGTAGTGAGAATTCTCACTGATGTTAGACATGTTCCTGACTTGAAGAAAAATCTTATCTCTTTGGGCACTCTAGAATTTCTTGGGTGCAAGTACGCAGGTGAAGGTGGAGTTCTGAAAGTTTCTCATGGTGCTCTTGTGATCATGAAAGCACACAGATCTGGTTCTTTGTATACTTTATTGGGATCCACTGTTATAGGCCTTACTATAGTTTCTGTATCAGACAACTTGTCTAATTTTGATGGCATTAAATTTTGACATATGCCCATTGGGGCTTTTGCGGAGAAGGTGGAGAAAATTTACTATATCAACCAAAATTAGGCCAAGGTGGAGATCTATAATTATGGCCACTATTTTGGCTAATGGAGTCCATCTCACATAAGTATAAGCATCTTTTCAAAGTGTAGACTTTATTGGCAATATTCTTTGGGACCCAAAAATATTGCATTGTGTGTTGGACATCATTTGCACAAGTTGTATCTCTTCTTTTATACCTAAGAGGCCAAGACTTTTTTGCCTATAAAAGGGAAGGTCATTAGTTCATTTTAGACACACCAACAAGACTTGTCTCCAATTCTTGTTTCTTCCTTTCTTCCTTTATTAAGAGTTTTTTGTATGAGAGTTAGTGTTGGGAAGCACTTGTGTGAACCCTTTCTTTGGAGTGATCTTGTGAGGTTATTCTCTTAGGGTATTTGGGATTAATTAGAGTGTTTACTCTAATTTTGTACTCTCTTTTACACTCTTATTGTTATAGTAAATTGCTCCTCTCCGCTTGTGGACGTAGGTCACTTTGACCGAACCACGTTAAATTTGTGTCTTCTTTATCTACTTTAATTGTCGTTGTTATCAACTTTCATTGTCTTTGTTATTGTTATTATACCGTTGTTTTGCAAAATTTTGCACTACCCGGATTCCCGATCCTAACAAACCCTATGGTTCCTACTGGAGGCAGATGCGCAAGATTTGCATACTTGAGCTACTCAGCACAAAGCGAGTCCAATTGTTTTCAATTGTTAGAGTAGAGGAAGTTGCTCGTCTTGTTCATCGGGTTGCAGAATCATATCCTGGAACCACCACTAACTTAAGTAAAATGCTAGCTCTGTATGCAAATGATGTTATTTGTCGTGTTGCATTTGGGAAGCTATTCACAGGTTGAGATTATGAACGCCACGGGTTTCATCATAAGTTGCTTGAAGAATTCAAAGAACTTTTAGGCGGATTAATTATTGGTGATTTCTTTCCTTCCATAGAATCAATTATTCACAGATTAACAGGACTGAAATCAAGACTAGAAGACACATCCAGGCGCTTTGACAAGCTTCTTGATGAGATAATGGAGGACCACATTAGATCTGGAAATATGAAGATCATAAGGACATTGTTGATGTTTTAATTGAAATACAACAGAGCCGATCTTGAAGCACCCATTACAATGGAAAACGTTAAAGCAATCATCTTGGTAAGTCAGGATTTCATTAGAAACAAAAGTCCTTCCATTTCAAGAAGAATGACATTATTTCCTTATTAATTCGTTTCAAAGAGGATAACTTTGTAAATTCGGATACAATCTGACTTGCACTTCTCATTTTACCTAAATGACAAGCTTTTATACAAATCTTATGACATGTTTAAGACTAAAAGTTTCAAACGTACAATATATAGCCACTCAAATGTTATGGTATATTTAGGACTACAAGTATCGAAAGTTTTTCTTCTCTGTCTAAGATTTCATGCTCCCTCAAACTATGTCATATAAAATGAAACAGAGAAAGAAAGTATTAGCATTACTTTCATAGTTCATTGTTTAGTGTCTTTAAGTTCAACATCTGTGAAAGGCAAAAACAACAGTAGTAACTTTTCTTGTTCTAATTGCAGAACATGTTTGCTGCAGGAACAGATTCAACATTTATTACATTGGATTGGGCAATGACGGAGCTGCTGATGAATCCAAAAGCAATGGAAAGTGCACAAGCAGAGGTGAGAAGTGTTGTGGGAAAAAGAAGCTTCGTATCAGAAATCGATCTGCCTCAGTTGAATTACATCAAAGCTATCATAAAAGAAGTCTTTCGGTTGCATCCTCCTGATCCATTATTAATTCCAAGAGAGTCCACTGAAGAAATCACCATAGAGGGGTATATTATGCCTCCCAAGACAAGATTTTTCATCAACGCATGGGCGATAGAGAAGGATCCAGATACTTGGGAAAATCCTGATGTATTTGGACCATAGAGATTTATTGACAGCAACATTGATTTCAAAGGGCAAGATTTTGAGCTCGTGCCTTTCGGGGTAGGTAGAAGAATATGTCCTGGCATTGCATTTGCTAGCGCGAATACTGAGCTTGCAGTAGCTCAACTTCTTCACAGCTTTGATTGGGAACTTCCCCCTCGTATTGAAGATGATGTTTTTATACTTCAAAACCACACAAGAGAGGGTTAATTTGTGTGGTGCCCAATTTTCGTGAGTACTGGATTATCGATGGACCTGGTTCTTCTATACGTTTCTTACACCACAGTTGCGAAACAAATAATGCAGAAAGTAAAGAACACAAAAAATTTTACGTGAAAAACACCCGGCTCAAAAGGTTAAAAAATCACGACCTACTACCCAATAGAATTTTTCCCATACACTTCACTACAACTCTAAGCCAACAACAAAGTTTACAAACTCTTGCAAACTTAAGGATTACCTCTAACCCTTGTAGCAACCAGTCACGGGTTGTTATGACTACTTCAAGTTAACTCTAACTTGAACAATACAACTAGAATTTACAACTTGTTGCATACCTAAGGATTGACTCTAACCCTTATAACAACACGCCACAGGCTGTTGCGACTACTTCAAGTTAACTCTAACTTGAAAGATACAACTCAGGTACCTAGTACAATTTGCTTCTTAGAAAGGAGAAAGGTACAACTCAAAACGCCTACCATACTTTGAACTAGAAATAAAGAAAGACACATAAAACTTTTTATGGAGCTAGTTCTTCAATCGGGTTCGTGTAGCTTCAGGATCGTACTCTTAAATCTCACAGGAATTGCTTACAAAATGCCTTGCTATTTTGCTATCAATTTGTGCTTAACTTCAGTATGTGTGCATCACCTGTAAAAAAGAACAAAATTGATATTTATAGAGTTAGTAGAATAAGGATTAACTAGAAGTCTAATGCTTTACTCTTCCTTGGTGGAAGAGTTCTAGTTATCTTCAACTTCTAACTCTTTCCTTATCTTGGACAGAGTTCTCATCAAGTAAGGAGTCCTGCTCCTTATCAAATATGCAACATTTTTGTTCAGGGATTATCAGAAATAACCACTTATACTTATCCCTTTCACGTGCATGCCTTTTTCTTGATTCTACCCGTTACCTATGTACACTGTCCATGGACCTGGTTCATGCATGTGTTCCTTTGTCAATCATCAAAACCAAAATCACTCAGGTCAACAAATTCCCCATTTTTGATGATGACAAACTCAGTGCTTTTCATAAGCATGAAACCTGTTTCAACTCAGCTCAATATCAACACAATGTTAGAACACTTTTCATTTAAAGTCATAAATCGTCAAGGACCAGGTTCATTAGGTTATAAACATCACAGTCCATAGCAAAAGCGCACTTTATCTTCCCCCTTTTGGCATCATCGAAAAGTTGCACAATTAAGGTAAGTAACCAAATTTTAACAGATATCACTCATGGCCACTGAGGCTACTTCAAATGCAATCATGGATTCAATTTTCTCTTTTTCAATCTAAGGATATTAGCCATCTAAGAAATATCAACAAACAATTAGAGCAAAAGCAGTGAATTTCATTGAGTGATAAGATCCTACCACAAGGCATAAGAAGAAATAAAAACATAGAACCATGAGCGAAAAACAAAAAATATCCCACTTGGGTTACTGGATACAAACTAGGCTTAGGAAGGGTTTAAAACTGGGAAGGACCAGGTTCTTGGTTCTTGGCTTGAAGCAGTTTCAACATATCTTGAAGAATACTGTCAATATTCTCCTTTTACTTTGCAAGCTCACACTTGAGAGAGTCTCTCTTAGCATCCTTAGCCATTTTCTTCCACTATTTGAGCCTACTTGCTCCTTTTGGCAGACCTAGTTCTTTTAGACACAATTGAGCACTCAGCCTCAGCCTCTGTTTCTCGAGAATTATTTTGAGAAGTCTTTCTCTTTTTGGCACTAGGTGTGGGTACTTCCACATCCTCATATTCATCTTCAAGAACCAGGTTCATCTCTTCAATCTGGACTACTTCACTTAGCTTTCCAGCCTTTTTTTTAAGCGACTTTCTTAGCATTCTCAGCTAAGGCCCTTTTTACATTGGCCTAACTCTGCTTCTTACAGCTCCTTGTAGTTCTTCCTCTTGTGGGAGGAGTTGCTACAGGGACAGAAGGAGCACTCTTTCTCTTAGTGCTAACCATGCTCTTTCCTTCCGTCTTTCCGACTTTGTTCTTCTTCTTTTGATTGTAACTATTTGACACCTTTTGTAAGAGATCAGGACTCTTGTCTATTTTAGCAAGAGAAAGAACTGGTTCATGAAACCGTTTCCTTAACCTAACCAGCCCATCTGTTGCACTTCTATCACCAGAACTATCACTTATCTCCTGTGATTCTATCCTCATACTTTCATTCATAGTCTACTCATTATCACTAATCTCTTCACTTAATACAATCATTGCTCTAGCTTCTTCAGTCAAACCAACAAGAGTGGGTGAAGGAAATCCAACCATTCTTTCTTCTCCCTTTCCCCTCACATCCACTTCGACATCCTCACTCTTTTTTTTCTTTTTTTATTTTTACCACAAATTTTTTTAGACCCACCAGTTTCTACACCAGCAATTGTACCAACAAACACAAACCTATTTTCAAGATTCTCAGCAATTTTAGAAGCAGCATCATAAATTTTTAACCCAAAAGTTACTTGCTCAGTTTAAGATGAAACTGGTTCTTCCCCCTCAGTCGCAGACTCGAAGGACTCATCAGATTTTTAGGGTTCTTCTACTTGACTGGCTTGTAACATCTCACTCAATTTCTTAGCTTATTCTCTACTATCCATTGTGTTCCATGCAATCATTTTGATATGCTATTTCTTGGGGGTTTTGGTGGGTGAAGGTTCTTTGGGTGGTGAGGAAGGGTTTTCAGAGTTTTTGGGATTCTCATGGCTGTTTTCCATTTGATCAATTTAGAAATTTGAGAGAAATAGAGAGAGTTTTGAGGTTTTGGAAATTTTGATCTTTCGAAAAAATTTGAGATAAGAGGGTAAGGTCAAATCAATTTAAATAGGTAAAGGTTGAGTGTATAACGATACTTTTTGAAGTCTAGAAGTCTAATCACATTGGAAGTTTCAGTTTGAAAAGACGTTCGACTCTTCCCTAAATATTTCGGCAATTATGGCACGTGGGGCTCTTGATGAAACTGGGTCGTTTGTAACTAACTGGTTCAAAAGTAGTTTGGGATAAAGTGGGACTCTTTTCAGTTCATGATCCATATGCAGTTATTTCAAATTATATGAAATGTAGAATACATACCTTATAAGCCCGATGAACCAGGTTCTTCACTGAAAGTTCTCTTGTGTAAGACTGATTTTTTCCAAGAAAATAAGGATAATATCATTAGACATCAGTGAGAAATTTTAGCACTTGTCACAAGAGTATACTAATAAAAGTATGAGACAGAGCAATATCTAATCTAATTATTCACAAAATTCATAAATTATCTAACCAATCATTGAGTTAGAACCTGTTTCTTTTAGGAGATCTTAACCATCCCTAATTATAACTTGTTCCTTTCAAAGTGATCCCTACTCAAAGCTTTTGTAAAGATGTTAGCAATTTCCTTATCAGTAGCACAAAATTCCACAGTGATCAACACCTCTCAAAATTATCCCTTTGAAAATGATGCCCAGTATCTATGTTCTTAGTTCTTTTGTGATGAACCGGGTTCTTGGTCATACTAATTGCACTGGTGTTATCATAAAAGATGAAAATACAACCTACATCAATTCCAAAGTACATTAATTGTTGTTTGATGTATAACAATTGAGCATAACATGAGGCAGCGGTAACAAACTCAGCTTCAGCAGTATACAAGGCCACATAATTTTTCTTTCTGGTGGCCCAAGACATAAGACATGAGCAAAGAAAGTGTGCCATACCTGAGGTGCTCTTTCTATCCATAAGAAAACCTGCATAATCAGCATTAGCATATCCCACTAAGTTGAAATTACTACCTTTTGGATACCATAGACAAAGGTCAGTGGTGCCTTTTAGGTATCTCAAGATCCTCTTAACAGCAGACAAGTGAGACTCCTTTTGCTTTGCCTGAAATCTAGCATAAAGGACTACATTAAAAACAATGTCAGGTCTGCTAGCAGTGAGATATAACAAGGAGCCAAACATTCCCCTATAAAACTTCTGATCAACAGATGAACTAGGTTCATCTACATCCAATTTTGTGGCTGTTGCTATAGGAATGTCAATTTCTTTGGAATCTTCCATTTTAAACCTTTTAAGCAACTTTTTCACATACTTCTACTGATTGATCATAGTTCCATTTGAATTTTGTTTAATTTGTAAGCCTAAAAAGAACTTAAACTCACCCATCATACTCATTTCAAATTCACTCCCCATTAGTTTAGCAAATTCTTTATTTAACTTATCAGTAATTGCTCCAAAGATTATATCATCAACATATATCTGAACTACCAAGAGATCTTTACCTTTTTCTTTCAAGAATAAAGTATTGTCAATTTTACCTCTCTTGTAGTCATGATCAAGCAAGAATTTTGATAATCTTTCATACCATGCTCTTGGAGCCTGCTTGAGTCCATAAAGTGCCTTGTCAAGCATGTACACATGATCATGACATTCCTTGCTTTCAAAGTCCGGAAGTTGCTTGACAAACACTTCTTCCTTTAGATAGCCATTAAGGAAGGCACTCTTGACATCCATATGATAGAGAATGAATTCCATGTAGGCAGCAAAGGCTATAAGGAGTCTAATTATTTCCAATCTTGCAACTGGATCAAAAGTATCATCATAGTCTATGCCTTCCTCTTGACTATATCCTTGAACCACCGATCTTGCCTTGTTCCTTGTAACTGTTCCATCTTCGTCAAGTTTATTTTTGAAGACCCATTTTCTGTCAATTACTGATCTTTTCTTAGGTCTTGGTACCATATGCCAAACTTGACTTCTCTCAAATTGGTTGAGTTCATCTTGCATTGCATTCCCTCAGTCTGCATCCTGCAAAGCCTCAGCAGCATCTTTAGGTTCAATAAGAGATAAAAAAGCATCAAAAGCACAAAGATTCTTCAAAGAAGATCTGGTTTTGATTCCAGAGATTGGATCAGTAATTATGTTCTCAATGGGATGAGAACTTTGATACTTGTAAGGCTTCACAACCAGCTAGTTTCCCCTATATGTTCCTTCAATGTTTTGTTGCTGAGGAACAGGTTCATGGACAGGTTTCCTCGAGGTTTGAGGATCAGTTCCTCTTTGTTCAACTCCCCCTGTTAGGTTACCCTGGTGGAAGGACATGTTCCTTCCTCTGTTGCAGCTTCAGTCTGGGATGTGGTTTCATTTGAGTTTCTTACCAGTCCAATTGCTTCATCATCATGTTCCTACCTCTCAAAAAGAAAGTTAGTTTCGTCAAAAACCACATGTACACTTTGTTCTACACACATAGTTCTTTTGTTATAAATTTTATAAGCTTTACTATGTGAAGAATATCTCAAGAATACTCCCTCATCACTTCTGGGATCAAACATACCTAGGGAGTCTTTACCATTATTGTGCACAAATCACCTGCATCCAAATAACCTAAGATGGGATATATTTGGCTTTCTCCCTTTAAGTAACTCATAAGGAGTCTTCTCAACAAGAGGTCTAGTCATGCACCTATTTATGATGTAGCATGCAGTGTTCACAACTTCTGCCCAGAAACTATAGGGTAATTTACTAGAAAGAAGCATAGTCTAGCCCTTTCTTCCAATGTCCTATTCTTTCTTTCAACTACTCTATTTTTTTGTGGAGTCCTAGGAGCAGAAAAATTCTGATTTATGCCATGCTCATCATAAAATTCAGCAAATTTAGCATTCTTAAATTCAGTACCATGATCAGACCCAATTGATGCAAGTTGATTACCTAGTTGTTTATGAGTTTTCTAACAAAAGAAGTGAACATGTCAAATGCTTCATCTTTAGATGTTAAAAACAATGTCCAAGTAAACCTAGAGTAATCATCAACAAACACCATAACATATCTCTTACCACCTTTGTTCAATGTTCTCATTGGTCCACAGAGATCCATATAGACCAGTTCCATCATCCCGGTGGTGCTTACCATTTTCTTGCTTTGGAAAGAGGATCTTTCCTGCTTCCCCCTTGCACAAGCCTCACAAACTTTATTTTCCTTGAACTTAATGTTAGGCAGCCCTATTACCAAGTCCTTAGAGACTAGTTTGGTGAGTTGGCTTAGACTGGCATGTCCAAGTCTTTTGTGCCAAAAGAAGGGATCATTATCCAACACACTTAAGCAAGTCAGTTCATTAACTGAAAGTGTGGACATATCCACAACATATATGTTGTTCACTCTTTTTCCCTACAAAACTATCTTGTTAGTGGTAAGATTAATCACAAAGTATTTTGTAGAGGTGAATGCTACCATGTTACCTCTATCACATAATTATGATACACTGATTAGACTTTACTTTAGGCAATCTATCAAGTAGACATTCTCAATAGAGTGAGAATCAGTCTTACCTACCTTTCCAACCTCAATGATCTCACCTTTCTTCCCATTTCCAAAGGAGACATTACCTCCTTTGAGGTCCTCAAGTGAAAGGAACTGGTTCTTGCTTCCTGTCATGTGCTTTGAGCAGCCACTATCCATGTACCATATTTGGCTTTTCCCCTTCACTTGGACCTGCAAAATAAAATCAGGGGTTAGTCTAAGGAATCTAAACTAGTTTGGGTCCCTTTCTATAGGCAAAAGATATAAATCACATTCTTTTTAGCCTAACTTGGCAGCATATTTTTTCCTAGAACAAAATTTTTGTTCTTTTGACTTGTCTTCTCTTTTGCAGTGTATTCACTTTTATAGTGACCAGTCTTACCACAGTGCGTGCAAATCTTGTTCTCAGGGAGTGTGGGGTACTCTTTTTTGGGACCCCACTTAGGTGCAGAGTTCCCAAAGCTAAGTCATCTTCTGTTGCTACTATGATGTTCTTGTAGCCATGAAAGTGCATCAGAGGACATGTTCCATTTACAAGTTCTATCTAGCTCATGCTTAACTGTGATAACCCGAAAGGTCATCTTTAAATTTAATATTTATTTATGTATTTTAAGACCTCAAATAGCACCATTCAGCTTTTCTCGACTTGCGTGCGCAATCTCTATAATATTTCGGAAAGCTTTTATGTGAAAAATTGATAAAAATGTGAATTTCTACTTTGAAACTCACTTAAGTTGACTTCGGTCAATAGTTTTAGCAAACGGACCCAAATCGATATTTTGACGGTCCCGGTGGGTCTGTATGGTGATTTTAGACTTAGGAGCGTGTCCGAAAATTATTTGGAGGTCCGTAGTTAAATTAGGCTTGAAATGGCTAAAAAAGAAATTTAAGCTTGGAATTTTGACATGGGAGTTAACTTTTTGATATCGGGGTCAGAATCCAATTCTGGAAATTTGAATAGGTCTGTTATGTCATTTATGACTTGTGTGCAAAATTTGAGGTCAATCGGACTTGAATTGATAGGTTTTGGCATCGAATATAGAAGTTAAAAATTCTTAAGTTCGTTAAGCTTTAATTGGGGTATGATTCATGGTTTTAGCGTTGTTTGATGTGATTTGAGGTTTCGACTAAGTTCGTGTAATATTTTAGGACTTGTTGGTGTATTTGGTTGAGGTCCCGAGGGCCTCGGGTGAGTTTCAGATGGTTAACGGAATAAATTTTGGATTTGGAACCCTACGGGAAACTTTCTGGTGCAGTATCTGGTTTCCTTCATCGCGTTCGCGAGAGGGGTCTCGCATTCGCAAAGAGGAACTGGCAGAAGGCTAAATTTACTCTTCGCGTTCGTGAAGAGGGGACCGTGTTCATGAAGGGTAATGGGCAGTGTTCATCGCGAACACGTGGGAGTGTTCGCGTTCGCGTAGAAGGGCGAGGCCTGGCTGGGCACCAGGCGATAAGGCTTCGTGTTCGCGAAGGGGAGACCGCGTTTGTGAAGTCCAAGTTTGTCAAAACATCGCGTTCGCAAGACTGCCCTCGCGTTCTCGAAGAAGAAATCTGGGGCAGCACAAAAATGTGCTTCGTGAACACGAGGGTCCTCTCGCGTTCGCGAAGAGGAAAAACCTGGACATAATGTTTAAGTTCTGAAAATGGAATTTCGTTCCATTTTGCCATTTTTGACGATTTGGAGCTCGAGAAGACGCGATGTTTGGGATATTTTTAAGGAAAACAACGGGGTAAGTGTTCTTAACTTATTATTGGTCAAAATACCCGAATCCATAGTTATTTTTAATATTTAATTGGTGAATTGAATTGGAAAATTTATAAAATCCTCTTGGTTTAATTTGAGAATTTGAGGGTCGAGATGATGTCGGAATTTAGTAAAATTTATGTGGTTAGACTTGTGGTTGAATGGGATTTCGGATTTTGTAAATTTTGTCGGGTTCCAAGACGTGGGGCAATTTTTGAGTACAATTTTGGATTTTGTTGGAAAATTAATATTTTCATATGGAATTAATTCCTATAATTTGTATTGACTGAATCTAATTAATTATGACTAGATTCGAGGCGTTCAGACACTAATTCGCAAGGCAAAGGTTTACTGGAATCTTGAATTTGGTTGCAAAGCGAGATAAGTGTTGTGGTTAACCTTGACTTGAGGGAGTAGGACTTGTTTATATATTTGCTACTTTATTTAATGTGCGGGTACAACGTATATGTGAGGTGACGAGTACTTATGCGTTATGATTGAGTCATGCTGGAGGAATTTGTTCATTTTGACTAATTGCATATTTAATTAATATATTCATGCTTAAGTTTATTATTAATTATTTGATCATTATTCATGAAATTATTATTGATTTAATTATTGTTGAATATTGTGGAAGAGTATAAAAGCATGAAGGGTAATGTTGTGCCATTTATATTATTTATATTATCCTTGTCATGGTAAGGAAGAGTGTAAAAGCACGAAGGGTGATACCGTGCCATTTTCAAAGAGTGTAAAAGCATGAAGGGTAATGTCGTGCCAGAAGAGAGCTAAAGAACGAAGGGTAATGTCGTGCCAATCTAATTATTTATTTATCTATTCATGGCAAGAAAGAGAGTTAAAGCACGAAAGATGATACCGTGCCAATCTTATTATTTATTTATCAATTCATGGCAAGAAAGAGAGTTAAAGCACGAAGGGTGATGCCCTGCCAATCTTATTATTTATTTATAAATTTATGGGAAGAATGAGAGTAAAAGAACGAAAGGTGGTGCCGTGCCAGTTTCATATTATCAGCTGCTCATTTTACTGTTGATAAATTAACTGGCTGCTACGTGACACTTCTCCTGCTGAAATTTCTATATCATTCCCCTTCGCATGTTCCCTCCCAAATTTATAAATTGTTAATTTTTGTGTTATTGTTGCTTCGTATTTGTATATGCTTGTACAAGTTGTTTACGTGCGTGCCTTGTCTTAGCCTCGTCACTACTTCGTCAAGGTTAGGCTCGACACTTATCGAGTACATGGGGTCGGTTGTACTAATACTACACTCTACACTTCTTGTGCAGATTTTAGAGTTGGTCCCAGCGGTGTACCATAGACTTGCTCGGATTTAGCTACCCAGAGGAGACTTGAGGTATAACTACACAGCGTCCGTAGTTCTGAAGTCCCCTTCTATCTTATCTAGCTGCGTATTAACTTTCAAACAACTTGAATTTTATTTAGACCTTTATTTGTATTATTCTAGAAGCTCGTGCACTTGTGACACCAGATTCGGGGATGTATTTGGATGATTCGGTTGTTATGGTCTTCCGCACTTTATTTCAGTAATTGACTTCCATTTAATTTGATTTGTTTAAAAATGGTTAAGATTATTTTAACGTTGGCTTGCCTAGCAAGTGAAATGTTAGGTGCCATCACGGTCCTGAAGACGGGAATTTCGGGTCGTGACATTGACCTTGTTCAGATCCTCCATTAGGACTCTTACCTATTCATCCCTCTTATATAACTCATCTTTTACCTTTCCTAAATCGTTTTCTAGTGTGAGTTGTGTGACACTAGCTATTTCTTTACCTATTCCTAACTTCAATTTCAGATTATCATATCTAAGTTCTAAGACAGTTGTGTCAAGTGCATGAACCTTGTTCTTCAAAACAGTATTTTCTTTTCAGTTTCACAAGCCCTAATTTCTAGGTTTCTGCACTTTGCTTTTAAAAAGTTACACTCTTTTGACAATTGTTCTTTTTCAGAACTTATATTCTTAGATTCATCAATTAAAGTTAGCAATAGTTCTGATAGTCTATCTTTAGAAAGGAATTTAATTTTATCCTTTAGGTCCAGAAGACTTATCTCAGATTCTTCATCAGGTTCATCTTCAGATTCTTGAATTGCTATAAGAGCTCGTTCAGTATCATCATCATCATCATCAATGTCCTTATCTAAACATTCTTCCCAGGCAGCAACCATTGCTTTGGATGGCCCTTTGTTGTATTTCTTCTTATCATGAATATGTTCCTTCTTTCTGTTTCTTCTTTTAGATCTCTCCTTATTCCACTCGACTTCCCAAATAGGACAATTCTTGATCATGTGGTTCTTTTTACCACATTTGAAGCATCCATTAGTCATCTGCAAGTGATCTCTTATCCTCTCCTTCCATAAGCAATAGTAGTGATCATTGGATAGTGGTGGCCTAGTGGTGGATTGCTCTTTACAGTTTCCAGGTAGTGCACTCATTTTGATCTATTCCTAAGGTGTTAGCCTCTTCAAAGATAACCTGCTCTTATACCAATTGATATTTTATACTTCAAAACCACACAAAAGGGGGGTGATTTGTGTGGTTCCCAATTTATGCGTGCACTGGATTATCGAAGAACCGGTTCTTCTATATGTTCTTTACACTACAGTTGCGGAATAAATAATGCAGAAAGTAAAGAACACAAGAATTTTTACGTGAAAAACACCCGGCTCAAAAGGTAAAAAAAAAACACGACCTACTACCCAGTCGGATTTTTCTATAACACTTCACTACAACTCTGAGCCAACAACAAAGTTTACAAGCTCTTGTAAACCTAAGGATTACCCCTAACCCTTGTAGCAACCAGCCACAGGCTGTTGCGACTGCTTCAAGTTAACTCTAACTTGAACAATATAACCAGAGTTTACAACCTCTTGCAAACCTAAGGATTAACTCTAACCCTTATAGCAACATGCAATAGGTTGTTGCAACTATTTCAAGTTAACTCTAACTTGAAAGATATAACTCAGGTACCTAGTACAATTTGCTTCTTAAAAAGCTGAAAGGTATAACTCAAAATGCCTACTACACTTTGAACTAGAAATAAAGAAAGACACATAAAACTCTTTAAGGAGCTGGTTCTTCAATATGGTTTGTGTAGCTTCAGGATCACACTCTTAAATCTCACAAGAATTGCTCGCAAAATGCCTTGCTATTTTGCTCTCAATTTGTGCTTAACTTCAGTATGTGTGCATCACCTATAAAAGAGAACAAAATTGATATTTATAGAGTTAGTAGAATAAGGATTAACTAGAAGTCTAATGCTTTACTCTTCCTTGGTGGAAGAGTTCTAGTTATCTTCAACTTCTAACTTTTTCCTTATCTTGGATAGAGTTCTCTTCAAGTAAGGAGTCCTACTCTTTATCAAATATGTAACATTTTCGTTCAGGGATTATCAGAAATAACCACCTATACTAATCCATTTCACGTGCATGCCTTTTGCTTGATTCTGCCAGTCATCTGTGTGCACTGTCTATGGACCTGGTTCATGCATGTGTTCCTTTGTCAATCATCAAAACCAAAACTGCTCAGGTCAACATAAGACAAAGATCTGGAAATGACATAAGCTTTTGGTATCTCAATGCCAAGGATATCTCCTCTTATCCTGATTGCCAAACAACACTATCCTGGAGCTATAGCTAAAATTGAATATAAGGTATTTACAATTATATGCCTCCATGTCAACTTTACGTTTGTATACTGTCAAAACTGAGTTTGCCCTTCGTATACCTAATCGAGATTGGAACATGATGGTTCGAGGTTCATCATTATACAATCGAGCCATGATGCGAAGTTAAGTTGTCGAGCTCGAGACTCAGAGACCGATCAAGATCGAGATCGGCCAAGACTGAGGTCGAGACCCAGAGACTGATCAAGATCGAGATCGGCCAAGACCGAGATCGAGACATAGAGACCGATCCTGATCAAGATCGGCCAAGACCGAGCTCGATCCAAGAAAAAAAAAGGCATTATAGCCGCAATTGGGGGAAGAATCTCGGCGGAAATCACGGCGCAAATCAAGGAGAGACTAATTAATTAATCTATCATGGGATCCCCACTATGTATTTTTAATTATATCCAAAATAGGATTTTCCCACTATATTAAGGGTTGTTATCATTTGTAGAGAAAGAGATTCATTGGGATTTACAGAACATAAAGCAAATACTATCCTTTTCTGGGCTTTGATACTTAGTCACATTGTTCCTCTATCAATCACTCTCCATTCAATTCGAAGATGATAAAACTTGAAGGCTTAGGCTAACTAATTCATCTGGTTTGCATTCATTTTTCTTTTACAGCTAATTTCAATATTCATTTACTTATTTTTCTTAATTTGTACCAAGTTATACCATGTATCCTTAGAATTACGTATAAATTCAATTGCTATTCATTTTTTGGGTAAACGGTTTGGCGCCCACCGTGGGGCTAAGGATAATAGTGGTTACTTGATACAAATCTTTGTAAAACATACTATTTTACACTTGCTCTTGAAAGTGTCCTTGCTTTTGGGCTAAAAATGATGAACACTCAGTTAATGGCCATACCTATCGACAACGAATCTAGCCATCAAGATGAGAATAACAACATGATACCCGAGGATGAAAGGCCACCCGTTGACCCTGTTGGAACTCGGGTCGTGGGTCCAATTGACGTTAATTCGCATGTCACCATTGAAGCGAACCAATATTCTGGCCCCAAAAACAGCATTCATGGTGGAACTCGATCTGCAGTTTGAAATACACAAAATGTTGGAGAAGACGGGATCAGCCTACGTATGATTTTCGCAATGTTGCAAGCTCACTAGGTAGCGATAGCTCAGTTGTAGAGCCAAACCCAGGTACCGAGCATACCTGAGCCCCGGTCCACCCCAAGAAGTCACCCACAGAACAGGGCCAGCTGTAATAAGGTCAAATGAACAAGGATCGGGGACTAGCCTTGAAATTATAAAGATGCTCGAGGAACTGACAAAACAAATAGAGTCAGGAGAAAAGAGGATTGAAGCAAATGACAAGAAAGTAGAAACTTATAACTCCAGGGTTGATCAGATCTCAAGGGCACCACCAGTATTGAAGGGTTTGGATTCCAAAAAGTCCGTACAAAAGCCTTTCCCCCGAGCGCATCTCCCAAACCGATCCCCAAGAAGTTCTACATGCCCGAGATTCCTAAATATAATAGAATGACCGACCCCAACAAATATGTCACCTCTTACACGTGTGCCATTAAAGGGAACGATCTAGAGGATGACGAGATCGAATCCGTATTATTAAAGAAATTCGGGGAAACCCTGTCAAAGGGAGCAATGATATGGTATCATAATTTACCACCTAACTCTATCGATTATATTGCCATGCTTGCAGATTCTTTTGTAAAAGCACACGTCGGAGCCATAAAGGTCGAGACCAGGAAGTCAGACCTTTTCAAGGTAAGGCAAAAAGATAACGAGATGCTAAGAGAGTTTGTATCTCATTTCCAAATAGAATGAATAGATCTACCACCGGTCACGGACGATTGGGCCGTTCAAGCTTTCACCCAAGGACTAAACGAACGAAGCTCATTGGCTTCACAGCAGTTGAAGCAGAACATGATTGAGTACCCGACTGTTACCTGGGCCGATGTACATAATTGATATCAATCGAAGATTAGAGTCGAAGATGACCAGTTGGGGGCCCCTTCTGGGTCAGTTATCAAAAGAGACATCGACCGAGAACCGATGTTGAACAGGGACCGATACCAGCCATATAATAGAGATCGTACGGGCAGCGGACCAGGGCACAACTCCGTACGAGGTGAAAGGAGAAATGATCGAGGACAAGGGTCTCGAGGGCTGTTGAGCAAGAATGGTTTTGACAGGCATACTGGGCCTAAGGAAGCACCGTGATTGTCAGAGTATAACTTCAACATTGATGCATCCGCCATTATATCGACTATCGGAGGCATCAAAGATACTAAATGGCCTCGACCTCTGCAGACCGATCCAGCCCAGATAAATCCCAATTAAATATGCAAGTATCATGGCACCCATGGCCACAGAACGAAAGATTACATACAGTTGAGAGAAGAAGTAGCTCGGTTGTTCAATGAAGGACACCTTCAAGAGTTTTTAAGTGATCGGGCCAAGAATCACTTCAAAAACAGGGAGCTCAATAGACAAAACGAGCAAGAAGAGCCGAAACACATTATTCACATGATTATGGGATGGGTCGATGTCCCCCAAGGGCTAGTGTTTAAATGCACTAAGGTGTCAATTGTAAGGGAGAAGCGATCTCGAGCTCAGGATTACATTCCAAAAGGAACCTTGTCCTTCAATGACGAAGACGCAGAAGGAATAATGCAGCCCTATAATGATGCACTAGTAATATCTGTACTCATGAATAAAACTCAAGTTAAGCGTGTGTTAATTGATCCAGGTAGTTCGGCCAACATTATTCGATCGAGGGTCGTAGAGAAACTCGGCCTACAGGACCAGGTCATGCCCGCGGCCCTGGTACTAAATGGATTCAACATGGCAATTGAAACTACTAAGGGCAAGATAACTCTACCCCTAAACGTGGTCGGGACCATCCAAGAAACGAAGTTCCACGTGATCGAGGGCGACATGAGTTATTACGCCCTGTTTGGTCGACCCAACTAGAGAAGCAGGAGACTGACAAAGATGATGATTATGGGATCCCTCGATTCTTCGTGGTCCCCGATGATTCCTACACTACCAAATCAACGGTCTAAGAACTTGAGCAATTCACACTAATCGAACATCTTCCCGAACAAAAGGTATACCTGGGCACGGGGTTAAATCCCGAGCTCAGGAAAAAGCTTATTCAATTTCTTATAGCTAACATGGACTATTTTGCTTGGTCCCATCTTGACATGACATGGATCCCACCGGAAATCACCACTCATAAACTAAGCTTGGATCCGAAATTCCATCAAGTGAAGCAAAAAAGAAGGCCCCAGTCCGAGGTCAAACATACCTTAATCAAGGTCGAGGTAACCAAACTTCTCAAAATAGAATCTATTCGAGAAGTAAAGTACCTCGAATGGCTAGCAAATGTGGTAGTAGTCCCTAAGAAGGGAAACAAACTTAGAATGTGTGTAGATTATAAAGACCTGAATAAAGCATGACCCAAGGATTCTTTTTCTTTTCCTAAGATCAATCGTATGATTGATGCCACGACCGGCCACGAGACTCTCAGTTTTCTCGATGCCCACGCCGGGTACAACCAGATATAGATGAACCCGGAGGATCAGGAAAAGATCTCGTTTATCACTAAGTACGGTACCTACTATTATAACGTAATGCCATTCGGTCTAAAAAATGCTGGTGCAACTTATCAACGCCTAGTAAACCGAATGTTTGAAGAACAAATAGGAAAATCAATGGAAGTTTATATTGATGACATGTTAGTTAAGTCCCTGCGAGTAGAGGACCATTTAAAGCATTTGTAGGAAACTTTCGATATACTGAGGGAGTACAATATGAAGCTCAACCCTGAAAAGTGTGCATTCGGGGTTGGCTCGAGCAAGTTTCTTGGTTTCATGGTGTCCAATCGGGTAATCGAGATCAACCCCAATAAAATCAAAGTTATCAAGGATATCACGGTAGTGGATAATGTAAAGGTCGTACAGAGGCTGACGGGGTGGATAGCCACCCTAGGACGATTCATTTTGAGATCCTCAGATAGGAGCCACCGATTTCTCTCGCTGCTTAAGAAGAAGAGCAATTTTGCATGGACTACGAAATGCTTGCAGGCCTTGGAGGAACTAAAGAGGTATTTATCGAGCCCTCCGTTGCTTCATACCGTGAAAGTGGACAAACAACTTTACCTTTACTTGGCTGAATCAGAGATAGAGGTAAGTGGAGGCCTGGTCCGAGAAGAACAAGGTACGCAATTCCCCGTTAATTATAACAGTCGGACCTTAGGTGAGGCCGAAACTAGATATCCACACTTAGAAACATTAGCGCTTGCTGTAATAAGCGCCTCTAGGAAATTAAAACAATATTTCCAATGTCATCCAATATGTGTTGTATCAACTTATCCTCTTCAAAATATTTTGCACAAACCCGAGCTTCTGGGTCTATTGGCCAAATGGGCCGTAGAAATCAGTGGGTACGACATTGAGTATAGACCCCGAACTGCCATCAAGTATCAAATCTTGGTGGACTTCGTGGCTGACTTTATGCCGGCCTTCGTACCCGAGATTGAAAAAGAACTACTAATAAAATCGGGTATATCTTCGGGAGTCTGAACCTTCTTTACAGACGGTTCTTCGAACGCGAAGATGTCCAGACTAGGAATCGTACTAAAATCACCCACAGGTAATGTAGTTAGACAGTCTATCAGAACTACAAAATTGACTAACAATGAGGCCGAGTATGAGGCCATGATTACAAGTCTTGAACTAGCTAGAAGCTTTGGAGCGGAGGTCATAGAGGCTAAGTGTGATTCCCTCCTCGTGGTAAACCAAGTTAACGGGACTTTTGAAGTCCGAGAAGACCGAATGCAAAGGTACTTGGATAAACTACAGGTGACTCTACATCGATTCAAGGAATGGACCTTGCAACATGTACTTCGAGAATAGAATAGGAGGCCGACGCTCTTGAAAACTTAGGTTCATCGGTCGAAGATGACGAACTCAACTCGGGGACTGTCGTAAAACTCATGAAATTTGTAATCAAAGAAGGTCACGCCAAGATAAACTCCATAAGTTTAACCTAGGATTAGAGAAACAAATACATAGAGTACTTAAAGAACGGGAAGCTTCCATCAGATCCAAAGGAGTCGAGAGCTCTGCGTACAAAGGCAGCACGGTTCACTTTGTCCGAAGACGGAACATTTTTTAGAAGGACGTTCGATGGACCATTGGCAATATGTTTGTGACCGGGAGATACCGACTACATCCTACGAAAAATTCATGAGGGCACTTGTGGAAATCATTCTAGTACCGATTCGCTGGTCCACAAAGTGATCAGAGTAGGGTACTATTGGACCAATATGGGAAAGGATGCAAGGGAGTTCATTCGAAAATGTGACAAATGCCAAAGGCATGCGCTCATGATTCATCAACTCGTAGAACTACTCCACTCGGTCCTATCCCCATGGCCCTTCATGAAATGGGGAATGGACATCGTTGGCCCTCTCCTATCGGCCCCAGGTAAGGTTCAGTTTATTCTGTTTATGACTGATTATTTCTCCAAATGGGTTGAATCACATGCTTTCATGAAAGTTAGAGAAAAGGAAGTCATAGACTTCATTTGGGACCACATCATATGTCGATTCGGGATGCCCTCCGAGATTGTATATGATAATGAAAAATAATTCATCGGCAGGAAAGTAACTAAATTTCTCGAGGATCACAAGATCAAAAGGATCCTATCAACACCTTATCATCCCAGCGGGAATGGACAAGCCGAATTGGCCAATAAAAGCATCATCCAAAATCTTAAGAAGAGATTGACCGACGACAAAGGAAAATGGGGAGAAATACTACCCGAGGTTCTATGGGCATACCGCACAACATCGAAATTCAGTACCAGAGCAACACCGTTCTCGTTAGTTTATGGCGCTGAAGCTCTGATCCCGGTCGAGGTTGGAGAACCTAGCATCGGGTTTTGATATGCAACAAAGGAGTCGAATAACGAGACCATGAATACGAGCCTAGAATTGTTGGACGAAAGATGCGAAGCCACTTTCGTCCGATTGGCCGCCCAAAAACAGCGGATCGAAAGGTACTACAATCGAAGAACCAATCTTCGACATTTTAACATCGGGGACTTGGTGCTAAGAAAAGTCACCCTCAACACCCAAAATCAGAATGAAGGGATACTGGGTCCAAACTGGGAAGGACCGTATCAGATTCTTGAAATTATCGGAAAAGGATCATATAAGCTCGGCATGATAAACGACAAACAATTGCCGAGCAATTGGAACGTATGACACCTAAAACGATGCTACTGCTAAGGTACGACCCCTCCCATTTTAACTTATATTTTAAACTAACCCTTGCAGGTGTTCGACCAGAAACAACGATGGGGTCTTCGACACGAAGCCTTTAGGTCTGAAAGCACGCATTGCACTTTTTTCCCTTAGATCGGTTTTGTCCCAAATGGGTTTTCCGGCAAGGTTTTTAATGAGGCAAGCATTGATCGTGCTAACTTAGAATAATTTAACAGTATCTGAGGCTTCTTTACAATCAACCTCGAATACTGGGAGGGCATCTCGAATATCAACTTTGATGCGAGCAAGTTACTTCATGGTAGCAGGGTCTCGATAGGAAAAATTTGTAAGGGCCAAATAGTCGAACGAACCATGTACACATGTATAATTATTTATAAATAGAAGTATTTTTTCTTTGCCGACCATGACCAGAGTTAGTATGATTACCCTCATGCTCGGGGACTGCCGTTCATAAAATAAACGAGATCGAATTATTAAAATTCCGAGATCATAAGACCTTTTAGTCAACTCTCGATTTTTATAGGCAACGGCCAACCTACTCGAGGACTGACACTTCGGGCAAGCTCGAAGTAAAACGGAAAAATAAGCCCAAGGGGAAAATCCCGAACTAAAGAGGCTACGACCGAATTAACACGGGTCGGAGACATCTGAATTCCGTAACAAAATAGGCCTTCAAATTCTTTCATAAACCAGTTAAAAAGGCTATCCCCGACAAAATCATAAAAGGCTTCGATAATATCAAACCTCGAAAACTCCAATGAGTACAAAATTGTTCGAAATCTCGAACGATTCCTTATTTCATGCTAAGTCGTTACAAGTTTTTTGCAAATAAAAATGATAAAAAACTTTTTCAAGCCAAAAAGGGGAGAAAGCCATAAACAATCTTTTTACAAAAGCCTAAAGGCTGTTTTTTGCTTTGAGTTCGAGAGACCATCCTCGCTCAAATAAAATACCTAAGGGTTACCTTACTTCGAGTTCGAGCAAGCACTCACTCTATCGTAAAGCCTAAGGGCTATACTAATTCTGTTTCAATCAAATTGTCTAAACCTCGGATACAGTTTTATGCTAAGACATTTTTTACCTTCGTAAAATACAGAAAAGCAAAGGAAAAACACAAAGGGCAAGAAAATCCTTATATATATTCAAAGGTTTTTACAAAAGGCCGAATCGGCCCCAGGAAAGATATAAAACAAACACAAGAAACCTAATATCCTAAGTAGCTTGGTCTTCATCGGAGACTACGTCCTCTGGATTTTATCTATCCTCAGATTCGCTCGAGCTCTCAGAGTCTTCCTCGGGGAAGGCCAGCCTTCAGGCTCTAGTTTCCTCCTCCTTGGCATTTTCAATTTCGGCTGCAACATCGTAGCCCTGAGCACTGACCCCCTCGAGAGCTTCCCTCTGAGCCTGCTATTTAGCATGTTCGACCATGCTCTTGGCCTTAGCCTGGTTGACCTCAACATCGATCCTGAACTGGGCCACTTTAGCATCAGCTCTTTTATTAGCCTCGGACACCTCAGATCGGGCTACGACCACTTCAGATCTGGCTACGGCCACCTCGGATCTGGCCACTTCGAGCTCATCGGCCTAGCTTGCCTTATCAGAAGTGGCCAAATCCAATCGATGCTGAAGCTCCTTAATCTTCTCGATCTGCACCGAGGCATTTTCTTTTGCAGTCCGAAGCTGGGCCTCAGCCGACTCCAATTGCACTTGGACGGCCTCCTTTTTCGAGGCAAGGATGTCCATATTCTCTTTGAATTTTTCCGCCTCAGCCAGTAGCTCATCTACATGTAAATTGGGTTGTCCAATCTGTTTGAGCCTCTGACGAACCTGCAGAATCGGATCGTTAGTGGTTATCTTCAATTCATCTTCACTATCGTGAAGAATTTGGAATACTTGCTCAGCCATCTCCTTGTGCTCATCACGAGTCGTTGTCAAATCTGCCCGAAGCTTTTCACTAAGAAGTTTGTAGGAGTCATTCTTCACAGTAAGGTTCTAAACCTCAACCTCATGCTCTTCCCGAAGTCGGAGAAAAGCCTCGTGATGCAACACCGAAACCTGTAGACAAGGAAGAAGATGTTAGAATTATCTACATCTCTAAGTATAAAAGAAACAGCAGAGATACCATCAAAATTACCCGATTCAGAGCATGTTGGGTCTCGTTGAAAAGGCAAGAGGGTCCTACCGCGTTCATCACGGCTTGTTCCTCTTCGGTCACCAAGGACCGAAGGTAACTAGCAATCCCCACGGGGGGAGAGAAAACTCGAGCATCCTCCTGGACGGAGAGTACTATTTTTCGCCTACGATCGGGATTAACACTCGGGGCCAGGAATCGGTCCACCAATTTTTGGCCCGATGGAGATCCGACGGCACCCAACCATGATGTTTTCTTCGGTACCGGTAATCCACTGAACCCGATAATATCCTCCGAAGCAGCGGACTCGAGCCCGTCCAGAAAGCCATGGATATCAGTCGACTCCTGAATACCCTCATAAGATGGACCTTCCAACATGATGGCCTCATGGATCATAGCATCTGAAATCTGAGGAGATCCAGTAATATCGATCATCCCAAGCTCGTCTCTCGAGATATCTTCTGCTGCTCGAGAAGTCCTTCCCCCGATCTCTCTTTCAACCATATCAGCTCGAGACGGAATAGCCTCGGCTTTTCCTTGTTCAGGAATTATGGCTAGGGCTCCCTTGTCGACCTCCGCCGATTCGGAGGATTGTTGTATCACAACATTAGCCCGCACACAGGATAATTCCTCTACTCCTTCTTCGGGCCCATCCCTTAATCGGCGGATCGAGTCCGGAGGCATGGTACCGGAGCCCCCCTTTGGCTTGCGAGTTTTCTTAGCCGGCTTTTTCTTTTCCGAGACTGGGGAACTCGAAGCATCTTTTCTCTTCTTCTCTTTAACCTGCTTCGGGGCAAGGACCTCTTCGTCACCAGATGGGGGCCTCATGGGCAACGTCCTTTCCAAGGCTTATAAAGGAAATAATAGGGGTAAGCAAGTGAAGAAGATAAAACGATAAACAAACTAAGAAAGAGACTTATCATGACTACGGGCCTCCCATCGACCCTTTGATAGTTCCGTCCAAGCATGCTCCGAGTATGGTCTCTGCAGCACCAGACCTTCAACCCATTGTTTAAGTTCCGGAATCGGTTTCGGCATCTGGGCCACAACTACAACAATAAAAAAAAGTGGATCAAGAGAATGGAAAGCAGAGCCACAAAATTAAACACTCGAAAGGAAATAGTAATCACAGTTCATATTTCACTTCTCGGGAAACGCCATGTCATCAACATGGATCAGGTCCGAAGTTTTAACTCGAACGAATCGTCCCATCCAACCTCGATCACGAGTCTCATCTATACTCGAGAACGGTGCTTTGGTGGCTCGGCGAGCAAGCTTTATTAACCCTCCTCGATAGAGTCGGGGACTATAAAGGCGCATAAGGTGATTGAGGGTGAAAGGACAACCCTCGATTTTGCTCAAGAAGAATCGGAGGAGAATCACTATTCTCCAAAAAGAAGGGTGGATCTGGCCAAGGGTCACGTCGTATCTCTTGCAAAAGGCGACGATGACAGGGTCTAATGGACCTAACGTGAAAGAATAAGTATAAACACTTAAGAACCCTTCCATGTGGATAGTAATTGATTCTTCAGGCGATGAGATAACCATATGCTTGTCGCCCAAGTTGCATTCCTGTTTCACTTTGTCGAGAATTTTCTCGGTGATTATACACTGATACCTCGAGATCGGCTCACATAGTCCTGGTATCGAAAAAGGTTTTTTAACCTTAAACTCGATGACAGTTGAGCACCCTATCGGAATAAATTCCTCAGGGCGAGCCTCCACCGTATCTTCACCGTCGGCGGGTCGTGATGAAGATGCGGCCTCCTTTTGCGGCACTATTTTGGAGGTTTTCGCCATTAATGAATAGAAGAAAAGAGAATTATAATTTTATGCGATGTAAAATGTATGAAGCAAAGGGGTTTTCTAAATAAAATGCAAGAGTAGAGAAGAAGCTTTTGAGCAAAAAGTTTGGATGAGGATGAAAGTTTGAATATTTATAGCCTGGTGATGACGGTTCAGAACCGGTAGTGGCCGACCAACGATTGACAGGCATTTAATGCCTTGATAACTGGACAGACGGGACACTTATTACATAGGTCATAATCGGGCTCGTCGCTGACATCATCATCCACCAAGTCAGAGTTCGAAAATTCATATCGTTTCTCGTCATCTTCTTTCCCAGAAACGAGGGGACTATCTCTATACGGTCAATACCGAATTTGCCCTTCGTATGACTAATCGAGATTGAAACATGATGGTCGGAGGTTCATCATTATAAAATCCATGATGCGAAGTTAGGTTGTCGAGCTCGAGACAGAGACCGATCAAGATCGAGATCGGCCAAGACCGAGATCGAGACCCAGAGACTGATCATGATCGAGATCGGCCAAGACCGAGCTCGAGCCAAGAAACAAAAAAGTCGTTATAGCCGCAATTGGGGGAAGAATCTCGGCGAAAATCAAGGAGAGACTAATTAATTAATCTATCATGGGATTTTCACTATGTATTTTTAATTATATCCAAAATAGGATTTTTTTCACTATATTAAGGGTTGTTATCATTGGTAGAGCAAGAGATTTATTAAGATTTACATAACATAAAGCAAATACTATCCTTTTCTGGGCTTTGATACTTAGTCACATTGTTCCTCTATCAATCACTCTCCATTCAATTCGAAGGTGATAAAACTTGAAGGCTTAGGCTAACTAATTCATCCGGTTTGTATTTTTTTTTCTTTTATAGCTAATTTCGATATTCATTTACTTATTTTTCTCAATTTGTACCAAGTTATACCACGTATCCTTAGAATTACGTATAAATTCAATTAATATCCGTTTTCCGGGTAAACAAAGTCCAATTATAACTTTTTAAGTGGTTATGTAGCTATGGAATTACACTTTCTATTTCATTTTATATGTAGATGTTCTCCTGGATCTAAAGTTGATTTAAAAGAGATAAAACTTTGTCTTCTATTTGTAGTGCTAATTTGCTGTTATCTCTTAAGACATGTTCTGGTCTAGTTGCTGCATGAAGCTGGTAGTCAGTAGCCCTACAAATCTTGGTTAAGTATAGATTGAGGTGACAATACTATTGAAAGGAAAAACAAAAACTTAATGGCACGAGTGTTTATCGCCAAATAAGTATAAATTGAGGTGAGAACACATAAATTAACTATGATCAAGCGAACAATTTGTATGTAGAAGACATGTAATTTATTTATTAGTTTGGTATAACCACTGAGTTTGCATAAATTTTTTCCTGTATTGAACCTTAGGTGAAACCTCAGTTTCTGAGATAATGAAACTGAAGCTATGTAAATAATGCCGAATAGACAGAAGATATTTTTATCAAAATTATCGTTGCCTTTGGCCTTTGTTTTCTATTCTTGGTGTCTGGGTTGCCCAATAGACAGAAAATACTTTTACCAAAATTATTGTTGCCTTGTAGGCAGAGGCGGATCCAGAATTTGAGACTTATGGGTTCTTACCGTAATTTCAAATTAATATGCAATAATAACTGGCTTCACAGTTACATATTTATAAATTTTTTGTAAATTTCTTAATATAGATACATGATCTACGCAAGAGTTACTGGGTTCCCCAAAACCCGTATTCAATGCTCTAGGTCCGCCCTCTTATAGGAAATAAACTCTGGTGTACCCACCAAAATTATTTCTGTCTCTGTTCAAAGACTTTTCTTAATCTTACCAATAAAACAATAACGAAAAAAGAAAATAAAAGATCAATTTATCACCCTTATATCTAGAGTAAACAGAGGTGTGGTCTGTCCATGTAGAATACGACCCTCATAATTCTATAGTAAGAACTGTTGGGAATAATCCGCAGTAAATAATAATTATGGTAATAACAACGAAATAGTAATGTAGCACAAAGATACGTCAATTAGCAAGAATAGAAGAATCAAACTGCAATAGATCTAAGCAAAAACACCACGTATCATGCAAAAACAAAACATATTGACGTGAAATATCATTGGATTCGAGAAAAGATAGATGATGGATCTATGCAGGTCAAGAAGATCCCTACAAGTGAGAATCCTTCAAATATGCTGACCCGGTGGCATCAAGAGACAAGTTCGAGCTAAGCAAAAAATTTGTCAGATGCACTCAAACTAGAAGCTCGATGTTACCTTCTTCAGGTGAATGGGACTAGAGGAAGAGATTATGGGGTACATCCCATTTGTAATTGGCATGTGCCTATGATTACTTTGGCCCCAAGTTTGGAAATGAATGGAGGAGAATTAAATCTTCTCCTGTAGCATTCTTAGAGGTTACATATTTTTTGTCTCTCTTTCTGATGGTATTTCTACGTAAAATATATTGGTGTCGTTGTCACCCTTTTAATCTTATTGATTACTGTATCTCTGTGCTGCGTTATTATTCCGTTGTTATTGTTGAAAAAATTGGTTATGGAGAATAGGAGTTAACTTGAGGCGTGTCAAGGACACTGTCCTTAAGGATATTTCGCCCATACAATAATGAATAAAATTAGGCTTATCCCCCAGGATCCAAGTTCTTCCAATTATAAAAAATAGGAACAGAACTAGCAGAAAATTCAAGAAAGAAACCCAGCATATAGAAGGAAGAAGATGATTCAGATTGTTATGTTAGAAAGTATGTCTTTAGCTTTTCAAAGACCATGTTTATATAGGTGTTGCTCCAACGGCTAGATAAAAGCTAGTTAACGACTAGTAACAGCTAGTTTGACTCTATTAAATGTAAAATAATAATATTTCAAAGAGAAAAAAATTTTCAAACCAAGATGAACATTACCTTTTGAGATATCACTAATTTTACAACAATCCCTCACATATCTCAAAAGGGATATAAATAATAAATAGTAAATAAGAAAGATAGAGAGTATAATTTGTTGGGTTTCGGGTATAATGAAATTTATTTGGTGTCTTATAGACTATGAATCAGATATAGATAAAATAAAATTTAACTTACAGATAATTGGTGAAGTTGATAACTTTTATGAACCAAAAATTCTTGTTGTAAGCTAGAGATCTTATTCATCATATTACACTCCCACAATTTCTGCTGTTACTGCGGTTTTGCGCTAATAGGTCATGCATGCGCCTGATTTTCATGAGTGCTCTAGAAATATTTTTGCCATAAATTTCATAGGAGCGGCCCCAGTCCACACTCATATAGGTCCATCGATCAAGTGTATTCTGCAGTGTAATACACCACCTACAAAAGGCTATGGATTATTGGATTAAGAGTATAATAACTCAAGCTCACATTCCTTGCGGTCTTGCACTATATACACACACACACCATAGGAAGAGACATAATTTAATAGTGCATATTTGATCAACTAATGACTTATTATTATCCATATGAACCTATTTCATGGGATCTCCAATCACATAGGTTGGGTTACCATCATTGTTGATACATCTTAAATTTGCAAAAGTCTCAACCCCTCGATGTTTCACTTATAAGTCAAAGGATCGGCCAAATCCTCTTTTGAATACACATAATATGTATTAAAATTTCTCATCTCTAAGTAATTGCTTTAAGACATTATATCTTAAGAAAATGTGTCTACTCTTCCCATTAAAAGATTTATTTTCTTACAATGGCTATTACACCTTGGCAATTACAATTCATCTACGCAAATATTGTCGGTTTAATTTCTAGTGGAATACACGCCAAGAGGTTGCTTAATCAGCCTCACTGCCAGGCAATTTTAATATCATAACACCCATCAAAAGGTGATCACACAATCACTATTGAGTTTTTCTCATCTGAATTAGAGCTTTAATATCATCATTGTATCCTTCTAATACGGTGAAAAAATCACATACAAAATACTAACTCATAGTATTTCTCAAATAAGGCATAAAATCATCTCAAATGAAATAAAATTTGACTTTTGTACAAGTGCCTTTTGAAACATCTTTCAATACATATAAAAATTTATTTCCTTTTGATATCTTCCATATTCAAATACCAAAATAAAATTTAATGAACATAGAAGCAATTTTAACTTCTACTCAGATATCTCAAATTAAGAAAAAAATATGCCATAATTCAATAATTTCTTTACCTAAATTACTAAGAGACCCAAAGCAAAATATTTTTTTAGAGTCAGAACTACAATATATTTTTGATCTTCCAATATAAAATTTCACCACAAAAAATCTCAATTTTGTAAGGTCTCATTATAATTTTAACAAACAATATTTTCTAAGTTTTTCCTTATTAGGAACATGATATATAATTCTGGATACCACAGACCCTCACATCTTTAAAAATTTCAGGTTAAGGAGATAATATTTTCACAACTCATAAAGAGTTCTACTCTTTAAATAACAAGCTAATAATATAATTTCATCCTGAAGATTATTCTTCTATTTAGCTATATCTTTAAATTTAGAATAATATACATAGACATACCACTAATTTTGATATTTTCTGATGTGACTATTAAGCATTTGTCGACCATTGACATATACCTCACAAAAAGAATTCATGTCATAACTTTTCATGGTGGTAGACAGATTGACTATAAATTTTTTCGGAAAAATCATTTAGATATGGGGAACTTGCTTAAGGTTCTTACTTTCCATGATATATTCCATGACATTATCAGTATGTCATAGAAGGAACTAAAAGAAATAACATATGCCTTTATGAACATGACTCACATTGTATTTTCACGATTATTCACTTGCAAAAAGATTTGTAGAATCTACCATTCATGTTCCTTATTACATGTATGTAAATTATTGATGAGTTGAATCATCCACTTTATCTTAATCTATCAAATTCACACAGTTTATGCTGAAGTTGACACATTAATTCTCGAAGAAAATACAGTGAGGTATGGATGCAAATAGAAAGCATAAAAGAAATATTTTCGTGAGAGCTTTTAGAATAAAGTGGGTTCTTAAGTAAATATAATTTTTACCCCTAATTGAATTACATAACTACACAAAATATACACTTATGTAGGCTTGGGTACATTTAAATACTAGAAAAGTGTACCTTAATTTTGTTATGCATTTTGTCTTCCACAATGCAATAGTGTATAAAATTGAAGCAGCAACTTGCGAAGAGTACAGTGCAAAGTAGAACCAGCAACAACGGCATACGGTACTAATATAATAATAATATTTATTCATATGTCATCTACTACTCTCGAGATTCTAGAATTGATGGAGAAAGCTTATGTTTCTTTCGCGTTAGCCATTCTGAATAGCATGTAATGCCCATTAGAATCGATATTCTCCATAAGCACAATGTAGAGATATCCTTAAGATTGTTGAAAAAATTAGTTATGGAGAATAGGAGTTAACTTGAGGCGTGTTAAGGACACTGTCCTTAAGGATATTTCGCCCACACAATAACGAATAAAATTAGGCGTATCCCCCAGGATCCAAGTTCTTCCAATTATAAAAAAATAGGAACAGAACTAGCAGAAAATTCAAGAAAGAAACCCAGCATATAGAAGGAAGAAGATGATTCAGATTGTTATGTTAGAAAGTATGTCTTTAGCTTTTCAAAGACTATGTTTATATAGGTGTTTGCTCCAACGGCTAGATAACAGCTAGTTAACGACTAGTAACAGCTAGTTTGACTCTATTAAATGTAAAATAATTTACTAACTAAAATAAGTAGATGTAAATAATATTTCAAAGAGAAAAGATTTTTCAAACCAAGATGGGCATTACCTTTTGAGATATCACTAATTTTATAATAATTATTACCGTGAATATTATTTTCACTGGGATTTTATTCCCAACAAGAACTACTAAGACAGACATACACAATTTTCTTTCCTAACTAACAAACAAATCAAGGGAATGATTTTCCAAAACTATAAAATCGCCACCCTACTTGGGCTATTTGGTTAATAGTTGTTGAATTGAGGTGGGAAAATTCTTATATAGACTAGTCAACTCTAGCCTGTAGTAATGTTTTCTCACTTGTAAGACTTGTATTTACCCTCAATTCTATAGTGGAAATAGTAAAATCTTCATAATTTTCTTTAACACTCAGTCCATCATTATAAAAGTTACATCAAAGTGAAGTGGTGCTGTTGCAAACGTTGGGGGATAACATCTCATTATCCAACAATATTCTTGTTCACCTGTTTTACAAGTGGAATTTACGTTTAGTGTACTAGTATACAGATTTTTTACACCATTTCATCAAATTGACCTACAAAAACAAATGACTCCTAGTAGTAATCTTGATATGATAATAAGAAAAATTAGAGTAACGACACAGTAATAATCTATTTTTTTATAAGTGTCAGCGCATACAACTTCAATGCTTTTGGAATTTTACAATCTTCACCTTTCACCGAAAACAGGAAATAACAAAAGAGAAGAAAAACTACCATGGGCATAATTAATTCACCTCTTTTTAAAAATAATTTCGCTAACCAATTGGATATGTTGCGGGGCAAGGTTGAGAAGAAGGAACCACGAAAAAGAAAAACAAAAACAAAAACAAAAGTTTAGTTTTCAGTCAAAGAAAGATGATGTAAAGGATGTAAACAATCTAACGGTGAAGAATTGGGAGAAACTTTAAAAAGACAATAGAAATATCTAATAATTGACTGGGTCAAAAGTCCTACCGTAGACAGATTGACTAAAGAATTCCAGGGAAAGATTAGTTTAGTTTGTTAGGAAGGAAAATACGTATTAGTAATTGCAAGTTTGAATGGGCATACTATAGTAGTTCTTCTCTTTCAATAAGGTTTAACTTTATAAGTTTAATGCTTCGATATTACTCATATTCCAATGGCAGTATAATCTCCTTATGTTAATCTGGCTGAAGAACTTCTTTAGTAACGAAGCTTTCTATCCAATTAGCAACGAAGCCACTCTCTCACCAAAAAAAAACAAAAAAAAACACGAACAATAGAAAGGAACTTAAGTTTTATATATTAACATTGTCACAGTTTTTACATGTTCACTGTAATTTTTAGCACACATTTTGTAGACATTTATGTTTACCCGTAAAACGGTACAGTTGAATTTATACGTGGTTTCTAGACAAGTGAATTAATTCGATCCTGAAATAACAAGATAATTGAAAAAATATATAACACTTAAGCTTGAAAGGAAGACAAAATGACAGAAATAAAGACTATGGTAATGAAGTCTCCGGGCGCAATAATAATAAGAACAAGAACAGAAAATAAGAAGGTAAAATTGATTAGAGTTATGAGTAGATTGTAGTATTAGTGTGCCAGAAAATTCGTGTCCTTACAATAATAACAGAACTCACTATTTATAGCTACGTCTAGGAAACGAGGTCCTAGGATCGTGCCCTTCTTTAATGTCAATTATGAGGGTCATTGATGAAGATGTAATGGTGAGCATAAATGCTAAATTCCTTGTAATAGGCAATGTACTTAATGCTGTGGAATATTCTCCATTAAATGATACCGGGCGAAGAGTATTTATTACATCTTTATGAGCGTTATTCTTTCCAGTGACAGACGGGACCGTTGCCTTTGGTTTTGGCTATCCCCCGTCTTAGGTTCCACGTATCCCTCTTTTGGGCGGCCACGTAGAAGAGCATATTTTACCCTATATAGATAGTCCCCCTGCTTTCTGGTGACATAACTTTGTATCATCGGGAAGTTGGTAGAAACACTCTTTTGGCGGGAATTACTATGACCCCCTCTGACGGCTTCTGACGGTTGATTAGACGTACGTCTCTCTGCAATTAATGCCCCGAATACGTGTCATCCCATGATTCAGCATAACTTTTGCCGATTATCGAGGTAATCATGGCCATGAATTTAGCCGGCAAAAACTTTTACTTATACGCATCAACCTTCTTCCATTATACTCCATAATTTTCCAAGCTTTCTAAAATCTTTCTTGCTGTTAATAAACCTTTCTTTAACTCTCTTCAAACAAAAAAGCTTTTCTTTCATCCAAATGGCTTCTTCTTAAAAGAATGTTAGCTCTTCAAAAGGCAAGAACAAAGTCGAGGATGTTGCTTCTCCAACGCTGGCAGATATCCTTCTTCCATCCGTTCTTCAGTATTCTTGTTGTGAAGGAAGACTGTCGCTGCCATAATTTGGATATTGTTGCTCCTGATCTATCGGAGCGAGTGACCCTACCCAAGATGGGTTTTGCATATTTTTACACGTATCCCTTTACTTTGAGTGCGTTCTCTTTGAGTGGAGATTTTGACTCCGTTATTACGGAATTCTGCCTCCGCTATCAGATATGTTTGGCACAAGTAAGTCCTTCTGTGTGGAGGACAATTTTCTGTCTCCGGCGCTTGTGCCAAGAGACGGGAGAGGAGCTATCTTTAGCTCATGTAATGAATCTTTATTCCCCCAAAATCTTTCGCGGGGGAATGATAAATTTCACCAAATGTGGCCACCATACTCTGTTATCTAGCATGGATGATGACAACGACTGTGGGTGGATGGAACGGTTCGTTGCGGTTTCCACCAATGACATCATTCCGGCAACGGCTTCATCCTTTCCAAAAGCATGGAACCGCACTCGTAAGCGCCTTATTTAATATTTCTTTTATTAGGTATTGTTTTATACCTATATTGATCCTTCATCTTTTGCCTATTTCAGCAACTTGTTGGGTCCCACCGATGGTTGAAGGTTTGGACCAATGGGTCCAGAAAATCTTGGATGTCACTATGCCTGAAACCCGCACATGAAAAGAACTAGCCCTTAAATACGGGTGGAAGGCCAAAAACTATGGTAACTTAGACTCACCTTATTTTAGTTTTTTATGTGAAGAAATGGATTGATCCTTTCTATCTTTTCTCTGAAATCAGATCTACCCGCAGGCTCTGTTGTTGTCCCCGAGGAGGACAATTTGGCTGATCCTGCTGACGCGGCGAGGGTACTTTAGGAGGCGCTTACTCAAACAGGTGTCTCTGGTCCTGCTTCAGGCACAAGTGTTTCTTTACGGAGTCCCCGGCCGGAGGACAAACAACCAAAAAGAAGACGCTCCTCCGCGGTCGGGGAGAAGAATAAGAGGGCGAAGGCTGCTGCCCCCGAGTCGTCTCCGGTAGTTGTGGTGACTAGCCCTCCTCCCGGGTCGGTCATAGACATTGTGATGATCGACAATGATGGAGAAGCTAGTGATGGAGGAGATTCTCTACATAGAAGGCGACGATCTTCATCAACTCAAAAAAAATGCTCAACCTGTAGAGTTAGTTACACCATCCGAGGATGATGTCTCAATGCTCTGGGGGGAAAACGATATGGTGGAAAATGCCAACTCTCGCATCCGTGTCCCAGTCGTCGCGCCCGATATTTTGGGGCTGAGTACTGGGTCCCTTCCGTCCTCGGCTAACGAGCAACCAACAACCAGCACTGCATTTGCTACAGTTGATTCTCATTCTTCAACTCCACTAGCTTCATCTCCCTCTTCACCAACACCAGCAACTGCTACATCATTTCCACCTTCATCCATACTTCCACCAAAAACTACTACATCATCTCCAATGGTCGCACCTGACCACGAAAAAGGTGTTCCTCTTTCCCAGTCCCCAGTTCATGGGAATTTGGGGGAAAATTATGCTACCCCTTCTGAAGATCCACAAAGGAGGAGGAATGTTACTCTTTCGTTCTCTACCGGATGTAACTTGCTATCCCCGACCGGTAGATCTTGCTAATTATATGAAGCCTTTGGCTTCAGAAAAAGATTGGGAAAAGATTCAGGCACTCTCGTGAGAGTGTTTGTTGAACAACGCCATACACAACGCCGCAGCGGTACATTCCTTTCTTCATTTGTTATTTCTTCTATTTTTGCTCGAACATATCCTGAGTTTTTACTTTCTTATTTTGTAGGCCAACTTTCTTGCTTTCGAGGGCCTTCAGAGGTTGATTCGTGAGAAGGAAGAAATTACCTCCACACAGGATCAGCTTTTGGCAGAGCGGTAGCAAAGTGTCGCTCGCCTCTCAAAATTAGAAGCCAAAGCCACTGAGGCCGCTGTATTGGAGGCTCGTTTGTAGCAAAGCAAGCAAGAAGTGGATACCCTTAGCCGAGAGATTGCCCCGTTGAGGGTTCAATTTGAAAAGGCTAAGGCCAAATAGGTTGAAGTTCATAACGTTATTCTTGCTGCATCCGATCGTGAGATTGCCTCCGCTGAAAGATTGACTAACTTAGAGGCAACATTGAACTTCAAAACTGAAGAGCTTGCTATTGCGGGGGCGAAACATGCCCAACTGGAGGAGAAGTATAGGAAAACTATCGAGCATAATAGGTTCTTTAGTTCAACTATCTGCGACCTTGATATTAGCCTCAAATATGTTAGATCTGCCCGGGAAAGCCTTTCTGCCGAGGTAACCCAACTCAAAGAAGAACTTAAGCGTCGAGCGGCTTCCCTCGTCGTTGAGAAAAATTTCGCTATGCATAGCATGAGGAGAAAAACCTTGGAAGAGGCCAAAGCTGGTATTATTGACTTTGATGCTAAAATTACAAAGGCCCGTGAGTTTGAGTTGGCTGCTAAAAATGGTCTCCCGGCAGAGCCTGCTGCTTCTGGTTCTTCGAGTTCTGGTTCTGAAACTTTGGGAACTGAAGAGGAAGCGGAAGACGAAAATGTTAAAGGCCAAACTGGCGAAGGCCAAAATGTTGAGCCATCGGTGGATCTATCCACTTCCCCTAGGGGCGCAGACACTTCTCTTCCTCCAGGTTCCGGAGATGCTGTAGTTTAGCTTTTCTTTTCTTTTTCCAATTCTTGTATCTGTGCCATTTTGGCAATTTATTGTAAATAAAAACATCTTCTTGCTCAAGTATTGTTTGAGTCTTTGCTTAATTTGAACATTTGTGCAAGTTTTAATCTTTGCATTCTCTTCTTTTTGCTTAAGAGTTTTGCGCAAGTTTTACTTTGCGTCTTATTATGTGAAGCCTTGGGTGTATTTTTCCCGAAAGCATTTTGATTCCGGGCATGAGTTCTTCTGAAATCAACCCTTTAACGTGAGGGTTTTCATAAGAGAGGGTCCTCTTGTGTTTACGGTGCTCTTGAAGAGGACGTCTCATATTCATTATGGCAGTAGCATTTGAAGTACTTGTTTAACTTTCAAATGACAAAGTTAATTCATCGTTCAGATAAGAAACAAGATAAAAACAAAGGACTTCATTTTATTCCTTCTATTTTCTAAAAGCACATAAGCATTTGTTATGCTGAAAAAAGAAATTGCCATTACTTGTGGCTAACTTGTATAACATGTTTCTACGGGGCTGGTCGCGCAGTCCTTGGTCCCGATGATACAACTATGTTTTCGATTTTCACTACCCGGTCGATATGGCAGTCATTATTTTCATATCCTCATATCTTTCCCCCCAATATTCAAATGCGAAGAATGCGAATTAGAACACTGGAAGCCTTGTACCTTCGAGGATCCCACTAATGAATTGCTAGATAATCCTTAACTTGGTAACACACTTTACTTCCCTTCAGGAATTCATGCTATTGAGCGAAGGACTTATCTAACAACCCTCTAGTGGTTGGTACTTGTGAACGGTCGGGTAACCTTTGCTCGATAGCAAACTTAGCTTCCCGGTAGGAATTTCGCTATAGAGCAAAAGATTATCTAACCGTCCCAGAGTGGATCTTTGCTTTTGTGCCTTGCTATTAAAGGTCTTATTGTTATTGTTGGAGCTTTCTTTGTAGTATGCTTTCTGTTGCTGCCTCATTAAAAACCTTACCAGAAAAATCCAATTGGGATAAAAACTGGACGAAGAGAAAAAGAGTGCAGCATATACTTTCAGTTCAGGTGATGTTCATCAGCAATAATATCTTTTGAGGTGTGCCACATTCCAGTTGCTGGGCAAATTTTCTCTATCTTGGTTGTCTAATTCATATGAGCCTTTCCCGGTGACAGCTGAAACTCGGTAGGGCCTTCCCATGTTGGACCTAGCTTCCTTGCGTTGAGCTCCTGGGTACTTTGAGTTACTTTCTTTAGGACCAAGTCTCTTACTTTGAAATAACGAAGGTTGGCTCTTCGATTATAATACACCTTTCCCGGTGACAGCTGAAACTCGGTAGGGGCCTTCCCATGTTGGACCTAGCTTCCCTGCGTTGAGCTCCCGGGTACTTTGAGTTACTTTCCTTAGGACCAAGTCTCCTACTTTGAAATAACGGAGTTGGCTCTTCGATTATAATACCGCTCCATTCTCTGTTGTTGGGCTACCATTCTTACATGCGCCAAGTCCCTGTACTCATCGAGTAGCTCTAAGTTGACTAACATTGCTTCATTGTTTGATTCTTCATCTGCTTGGAAATATCTCAAGGTGGGTTCCCCTACTTTCACCGGGATTAAAGCTTCTTCCCCATACACAAGGGAAAAGGGAGTTTCTCATGTGCTCGATTTGGCCGTTGTTTGGTATGCCCATAAAACTCCGGGTAATTCCTCGGACCAAGTCTCCTACTTTGTTCGTTGAATCCTCTTGACCATTTGCGCTCGGATGGTAGGGTGGTGAAGATGTGATCCTCTTAATTTTTAAATATTCGAGGAACTTTGTGACTTTTGCACCGATAAATTGTGCCTTATTATCGCATGTTATCTCTTTTGGTATTCCAAACCTGCAAATTATATTTTCCCACAAGCAATCCACCACTTCGCGCTCGCTGATCTTCTGATAAGGACCTGCTTCCACCCACTGAGAAAAAAAGTCTGTCAAAATCAAAAAAAATCTTAACTTTCCGGGGGCCGGCAGCAATGGCCCAACAATATCCATCCCCTATTTCATGAACAGCCATGGGCACAGAACCGAATGTAAAGGTTCTACCGGTTATTGTACCAGTGGTGCGCAGCGTTGGCACTTATCACACTTTTGTATGAAGTCTTTGGCTTCTTGTTCCATGCGGGGCCAATAATATCCTACCCTTACCAATTTCAGCAATAAGAAATCTGCGCCCGAATGATTGCCGCATATCCCTTCGTGGACTTCTCGCACAACATAGTTAGCTTCGGATGCCCCCAAGCATCGGGACAACGGGCCTTGGAAAGATTTTCTATACAGTTGGCCTCTCTTGAAGCTATATCGCACTGCTTTGTCGCGCAATGCCCGGGATGCTTTGGAGTCTTTGGGAAACTTTCCATGCTCGAGATAATCAATGATTTCTGATGTGTGTCTATAATTCCATAGTTTATCACATTTTTCTCCTTGCATTTTATATGCTTTAATGATAAATTACACTTTATTTGCACGTAATGGAGTCTATTTTATGTGTAGGTGAATTGGAGATGAAAGTAGAGCAAAAGGAATAAGTAAAGTCTAAAGTGGGCTCGAAAACAATTGAAAAGCAAAAAGAAAGAAGTGAGCAGCCGACAAATGAAAAGCTAGCAAAGCCAGGTCTAGAGCAGGCATTAGAGCAGGCTGGGCGAGCCCTTTAGCTCGCGTGGGAGCTGGCGACGCCAGGCCTGGGGTGAGCTCCACCTCGCGTTAAGGCTGGCGAGGCCAGGTCTGGGGCGAGCTTCAGCTCGCGTGAAGCCTCGCGAGGCCAGGTTTGAGGCGCGCACATTCCAAACTTTAAAGGCTTATTTTGTCTCCTGGTTTGACTAGGACTTGGCCTATGGGTTTAGGTATTTTCCTACACATATAAATAGACCTAAAATGCCACTTTTGAAGGACTCTTGGCAATTGGAGGCAAGGATAGCTCGTGGAACAACTGTTAGGAGCTAGACTCATCGATTTCTATATCCCTTTATCCGTACTTTGTAATTTAATTATGAAAAATATTATGGATATTGTTACTATGAGAATGAGTAGCTAAACTCCTAATCTAAGGTTTTGATGGAACCTACTGAAGGATGATTTTCTTGTTACGTTAATATAGATTTGTCGTAGTATTTTCTCTATTTGTTCAACTACAATATAATTGTGGTTGATTGAAGGGCCCTCAATTAGCTGTGCCTATTTAGTATGTATTACTCAGGAGAGACTGCATATTTAGGTAGTTGTTGAACAACATCACTCCTAACGTATATGAGGGATCAATACAAAGGGTTTAAAGGTGGGATTAGGAATAATAAAACCTTGGTGCGATCCGAGTGAGCCGTACTTAATGCCAGCTAGCGTAATTCGGGAGAATATGTCTAGTAAATTGTGGTAATTACTCGGGAGAGAGTTACGACAGTAAGAGTGCTCATGATCGATAGAGAAGACTTAGGCAAATTTATAGAAAACGTAGCGGAAAAGATTCTGACAATAGAGGAAATCACAACCTTAGATCATTCAACAACTTTTCTACAACCCGTTAGTAATTAGTTACTAATTGTTGCATTTTCATTACGTAATATTTAGTTAGTAAACATTCAAATTATTACTTAAATATTTTTGAAGATTGATTGCGTGAGTTCGGCGAGTCTAGTAGCTGTGTCTGATAGGTTAATTCCCTGTGAGATTCGACTCTGGACTTATTAGCCGGAATATATTTGCAACGACCGCTTAGTCCTTTTTATAAGGTATAGTTGGGCGTAATCACATTTTGGCGTCGTTGCCGGGGAGTTAACGGTGTTATTAATTGTAGCTAAAAGAATTGCTAGAATTCTTAGTGTAGTCAATTTTCTTCATTTTGAACCAAATACATTGAAATTCTAATGTTTGTAGTCTTGGGTGCTACAAGTGCATGCCTACAAACTCCTCAAGAACTGGTGAATTGTTCTAAGCATTATCAGATGCTGAGAAAGTTTTCAAGGCACTGAATTGTGGAAACAAGAAGGGCAAACAACAATAGAACTCAACAGAACAAATCGATCCAGACATGGATGATGTAATAGAAAATCCAAATAACATAAATAATGCGAATGACCCGAACAATCATGGTGTGGTGCCTCTTGTGCCAGAAGCAGCCTTGTATGATTGGGCACAACCCACCGCCGAAAATCTGGCAACCACAATTGCAGTCCCTCAAATACAAGCGGAATCATTTCAAATCACAAACAACATGCTACATTTGTTGCAGAACAAGGGACTATTTTCAGGGTCTTACATTAAATATCCTCAGCAGCATCTGAGAAATTTCTTGTCGATATGTGTCACACAAAGGCAACCTAATGTGACACCGGAAGCAATAAAGCTATTATTGTTTCCATTCTCGATGACGGGAGAAGCTCAGACTTGGCTTAATTCACTCCCCATAAACTCCATCACTACTTGGGAGGAATTAGTCAAGCAATTTGTAAACCTGTTCTACCCACCCAATAAGACTGCCAAACAAATTGATGAAATATTGAGCTTCAGGCAGAGACCAACAAAAACAATACAAGAAACGTGGGAGAGGTTCGAGGGTATGCTGGTTAAGTGTCCACATCATGGCATACCAGAGCAAATGTTGGGGCAGAGGTTCTACATGGGATTGGCAGACAGCTTAAAGGCCAATGTTGATGCTTTAGCTGGTGGAGCATTTTTGAGCAAATCATTCAGAGAATGCAAGATCCTACTCGATAAAATAGCTCAAAACTCAGGATGGATGACAAGAGACTCTACGATCACTCTTGTAGTTCACTCTGTGGCTTTGGACCCAAACAACTCTATAGCCGAAAATATAGCCACTCTGATGACACAAATGAGTATCCTCACCAAGAAGATCGATGAATCAGGCCAGAAGCAGCAGGTACACATAGTTGATGCGACTAATAGGGGCTTATGTACACCATGCATTAACCAACCTTATGTATGCTCGCGGAGTGAGGAAGGTGACAACCAGCACTATCAGGAATATATGAACTATGGAGCCAACTATGGGGGACAAAGGCAAGGTGGTCAGAATTGGGGACAACAGAATCAACAATATAGACCAGCACAGCAGCAGTACAATAACAGCAACAATCCTGGAGCTATGCGACCACAGGGTCAAGTGGCGCCTTACCACAGGCAACAGGGCTACAACCAGCAAAATCAGCAGTTGGCTTATCAACAACCTCAACAACAACAGATTGTGAGACAAGATGATGGGTTCATTGAACTTAAGGGAATGCTGGACAGCAACAACAGAATGCTACAACAACTGATTGGGTCCATTGGAAAAATGCAAGAGAGAGTGGACTCACATGAACTAGCGATAAAGGGTATTGAGATTCAATTAGGACAGATTTCTATGGCTCTAAACAATCGTCCCCAAGGGACGTTACCTATAGATACACAAGTCAATCCAAAATATCAGGGCCTAAAACAGCTTATGGCAATGAGTCTATGAAATGGTAGAGACCTAGATCTAGAGAAAGAGATTGCTCGCGAAATCCGACCTACATAAACACTTGTGCCAGTACCCATTGAGATAGATGATTCAATAGGGTTAACTGAGGTGACGGTGCAACATGCACAAGAGAGCACAAGCAAAGAAAAAGAGGTTGCGAAGGAGACTGAGGTAGCACAAGAAACGACACTAGAAACAGTGCCCGAGCAAGATAAAACTCAAATCACAAGAAAGAAGCGACCTCCAGCACCATTCCCACAGAGATTGGCCAAATATCATAAGGACGAGCAATATAAGAAATTTATGGAGATGTTGAAGCAAATACAGGTGAACATTCCACTGATTGATGCGTTGCGAGAGATTCCTGGGTATGCCAAAATGATGAAAGATTTAATGTCTCGCAAATTCGACTTCCAAGACCTGTCCACTGTTACATTGACACAGACCTGTAGTGCAGTCATGACGAGACCATAGCTGAGAAGTTGTCAGACCCAGAGAGTTTCCCAATCCCATGCACGATAGGCAACTATGCTTTGCTAAAGCATTGTGTGATTTAGGGGCAAGCATAAACTTGATGCCCTTGGATATATACAAAAGGTTAGGCATTGGAAGAGCTAGACCCACGTCCATGTTACTACAGCTAGCCGACCGGACAGTGAAGAGGCCCTCTGGTATCCTTGATGATGTATTAGTACAGGTTGGGAAGTTTGTGTTCCCAGCAGATTTTGTCATTCTAGATTGCCGGGTTGACGAGGAGATTTCCATAATTTTGGGAAGACCATTCTTGGCCAACTGGGAGAGCTTTAATTGACTGTGAAACTAGAGAGCTCAAAATGAGACTAAATGATGAAGAAATAACATTCAACGTGCAGAAATCTATGCGGCGACCAAGTGAATTTGCTAACTGCTCTCTAATAGAAGCCGTGGATGTAATTTTGGAGGAGGCAGATGAGACCTTGAACGCTAAAGACCCTCTAGTAGCCTGTCTCTTGAACTTAGATGAAGTAAATAGAGAGGATTTGGCAGAGTGGGTGCTGGCTCTTGAAGGCCAAGGATTTTGGAAAAGAGAGCTCGAATTTGAACCTTTACACTTAGAAGAAAGAAAACTTCCTCCAGCTAAGCCATCGATAGAAGAACCTCCAAAGTTGGAACAGAAGCCGCTACTACCTCACCTCAGTTATGCTTTCTTGGGACCTAACTCGACTTTACCTGTTATTATCTCATCTGGGTTGTTAAATGTGCAGAAAGAATAGCTTTTGTAGGTATTGAGTGAGTGCAAAACTGCAATTGATTGGACCATTACAGACATTAAGAGAATCAGTCTGGCCTTCTATATGTATAAGATTCTACTAGAATGTGGCCACAAACCTTCCAGAGAACATCAAAGAAGGCTAAACCCCAACATGAAGGAAGTTATAAAAAAGAAGTTGATAAAGTGGTTAGATGCGGGGATCATTTTCCCCATCTCCAACAGCAACTGGATCAGCCTAGCCCAATGTGTCCCTAAGAAAGGTGGGATGACTATAGTGCAAAATGAGAACAATGAGTTGATATCAACAAGAACAGTCACGGGATGGCGAATTTGTATGAACTACAGAAGAATGAACAAGGCCACCCAAAAAGACTACTTTCCCTTGCCGTTCATTGATCAAATGCTAGATAGATTCGCTGGGAAGTCCCACTTTTGCTTTCTGGATGGATACTCGGGGTATAATCAAATCTCCATTTCCCCGGAAGATAGAGAGAAAATATCATTCACCTGTCCATATGGCATCTACGCCTTCCGGGGAATATCGTTCGGCCTATGCAAAGCACCCGCCACATTTCAAAGGTGCATGATGGCCATCTTCACTGATATGGTAGAGGACATCATGGTGGTCTTTATGGATTATTTCTCGGTGGTGGGAGACTCATTCGATGATTGCCTAAGGAATTTGAAAAGAGTGCTGAAAAGATGTGTCGAAACTAATCTGGTGCTCAATTAGGAAAAGTGTCATTTCATGGTACAGGAAGGTATAGTCTTGGGGCACCTAGTGTCGAGTAAGGGCATTGGGGTAGATCGTGCAAAGGTTGATGTGATCGAAAATCTTCCACCACCCACTACCGTTAAAGCAATAAGAAGTTTCCTGGCCATGCCAGGTTCTATAGACAGTTTATAAAAGATTTTTCCAAAATTGCAAACCCCTTGTGTAAATTGCTTGAAAAAGATCGCCCTTTTGTGTTTTCTGATGACCGCAGGGTAGCTTTTGAGGAATTGAAGAAGAGGTTGGTGACAGCACCTATCATAGTTTTACCTAACTGGGAGCAACTATTTGAGTTGATGTGTGACGCAAGCGACTATGCTATGGGAGCAGTGCTTGGGCAGCGCAAAGACAAAATCATGCATCCAATATATTACGCAAGTAGAATTTTGAGTGGTACCCAACTAAATTACACAGTGACCGAGAAGGAGATGCTAGCAGTAGTGTTCGTATTTGACAAATTCAGGTCATACCTGATAGGCTTGAAGGTAATTGTTTATACCGACCATGTTGCTCTCAGGTACCTCATTGATAACAAGGAGTCAAAGTCGCGCCTGATTCAATGGGTGCTACTGCTGCAAGAATTTGACTTAGAAATTCGTGACCGAAAGGGAACGGAGAACCAAGTGGTTGATCACTTGTCTAGGCTGGAAGAAGCCGAAAAGAAGGTTGAAGAGGAAGAGATTGTGGAGACTTTCCCGGATGAACAACTACTAGCCACGAGTCTTGAGGTAGCGCCATGGTATGCAGACATTGCAAACTACCTGGCAAGCGGTATTGCTCCCTATGACATTTCCTCTATTCAAAAGAAAAAGTTCTTTCGTAACTGTCGCATGTATTATTGGGATGAGCCTTATCTGTTCAGGAATTGTGTTGATAACATAATCCGAAGATGTATCCCCGAGATAGACCAATCTTCTATTTTGCAGGTTTGTCATGCGTCACCATATGGTGGCCATTTCGGGGGAGTAAGGACAGCTGTGAAAGTGCTGGAGTCGGGCTTCTACTGGCCAACATTGTTCAAAGATGCACACTTATAAGTGAAGGGTTGTGACGAATGCCAACGAAGCAGGAATATTTCCCGCCGACATGAGATGCCTATGAACCCAATTCAGGAGGTAGAAGTGTTTGATGTATGGGGAATCGATTTCATGGGGCCTTTCGTCAGCCCATATGGCAACAATACATACTCGTAGCTGTGGACTACGTGTCAAAATGGGTGGAAGTTGCAGCGCTCCCTACAAATTATGCGAAGGGGGTAATTGGTTTTTTGAGAAAGAATATATTCACTCGATTTGGCACTCCAAGGGCAATAATCAGTGACAGAGGCACTCACTTCTGTAATCGAGCCTTCGCAAAGTTGTTAGAAAAATATGATGTACACCACAAGGTTGCCACCCCATATCTTGGAGACACAAACAAGATAGGAGCACCCTAAGGTGAACAGAGAGATAAAGAGCGTTTTGACAAAGACTGTGAATGCTACAAGAACGGATTGGGCGAGAAAGTTAGATGATGCACTCTGGGCCTATTGTACCGCTTTCAAAACTCTGATTGGCATGTCACCGTATAAATTGGTGTTTGGGAAGGCGTGTCACTTACCAGTGGAGTTGGAGCATAGAGCTTTATGGGCATTGAGGCAGCTGAATCTCGATATAGAAGTTGCGGGTACAAGTAGAGTCACAGAGTTGCACGAGCTTGATGAGTTTCGCTACCACGCTTTTGAGAGCACAAGACTATACAAGGAGGGAATGAAGATGATGCGTGTTAAAAATATTCTTGAGCGGAGTTTTAAACCCAGAGATATGGTATTGCTATACAATTCAAGATTGAGGTTATTTCCGGATAAATTAAAGTCAAGATGGTCAGGACCATTTTGTGTGGTAGAGATTCACCCCGCTGGTGCCGTAGAGATTGTTGTGGAAAATGACTCTCGCAAGTTTAGAGTCAATGGGCATAGGTTAAAAAATTATTTGGGCATGGATGATGCGAAAGTAGTGTCGGTGACTCATCTGCTCGAGCCACCAATGTTGAGCGAGACTTAAATATGATTACCTACATCGTGCCGCGACATTAAATCAGGCGCTTCATGGGAGGCAACCCCTTATAATTTTGTATTCATTGTGCTGCGACGTTAACTAAGGCGCTCGTTGGGAGGCAACCCAATTCGTAGTTGATTTTTAGTGTAGTTAGAATTTTTCTTTTCGTTTTTAGGTACTAACAAGTTTGCAGGTGATTTTGGTATGCCGTACGGAGCACTGTACATCGCCTGAAGGAAACCTGGCATTGGAGCTCACCTCGCATGGGTTGAGGCGAGGTGTAACAGGCGATAGAGCTCACCTCGCATGGGTTTACGCGAGCTAAAACTCGCGTTATATCTGGCGTCGCAAGGTAAAAGGCCAGATGGTTCAAGTGACAAGCCTCGCACAGCAAGCCCTCTAGCTCGCGTATGACCTCGCGTCGCGAGGTCTAGGGCGTGGTAATAATGCAGGTGGCTCCAAGTAAGTATTTGTCGGGCTTATTTTAATTTTTGTTCCCTTATTTGCTTCTAACTCCCTCAATTAAACGCACAAAACAAAACAAAAACACAAAACCCTAACCTAAAACACTTCACTCCTCACAAAACACTCACGAAGATACACTGCCCTCACACACTCACGTAACACTGCCACCCCTCCCCTCCCAACTCCATTGAAGTCAAGCAAGCTTCTCCTATTTCCTTCACTTGCAACAGCAGTACCAAGGCAAATTCTTCCTCTTAAAGCATCTAAGGTATGATTTTTTATCTCCTTCCTTTGCAATTTCGAGTTGGATGAAGGTATGAAATTAGACATAAAATTTGGGGGTTGTTCTTCATTGTAATAATGTGTTTGTGTGTCCTAACCCCATGAACCCCATAGGAATGGTGTTGCTATTGTGTGAACACGTGGTGATACGGAACGCCCAAGCCGATTTGGAAGGGTAAGGCAATCCATCACCCCTACAAGCACTCCCATGGAACTAGTGCATGCTACGTGTTTGCTATAATACCTCAATGGCATTCCTTGTCCCCATTAGAGCCTGCGTCTCCAGGATTAATAGACTAGTGTTATGCAGTCGTGCACCACGTTAAAATCTTAAGTGTGGGGAGCCTCACTGGTAGTCCGATGCTTCGAAATTGGAGGAAGCAAACATGTTTTGTTGTTTGATTCTCATGATTAAGAAAATACGAGGTAAAGTCTGAGTAACCTCGGTAATTTGGGCCAGACCATGTATGTCATATCGTAATGCAGTTTTAACTGTTTGATGATTACTTGTGCAGGAATGACTATGCCTCCGAGAAAAGACACCGGCAAAGGAAAGGCTACTTCCACTGCTCCGTCTAAAGCAAAGGCGACCTCCGTACCTCCCCCAAAGAAGAGAAAAGGGGGAGAAGCTACCTCTAGTCAAGGTGAAGGAGCACAAGTAGTGGATGTTGTAGCAGCCATGCGTCCACAACCCCAAGGCCAATGGGAGTTTGGCATTAGAAGCATACCCCCGCATACTAAGAATTGGTACAGGCATTGTAGGCCTAAATATGTACATCCGGAAGCCGCTATCCATGAGTGTAGACTGCAAGCAAAGTACCATGCTATTTGGAGGGGCATCCATGATTTGGGGTTGAGCTATGTCTTTAAGAACATAGGGGATATTAATCTCAATCTAGTGCGGGAATTCTATGCAGGGTTTGATCCACAGGATACCGAACAGCTGGTGCCGATTCGTGGACGGTTGATAAACTTTTCAGCCTCAGCCATATGTAACTTTTTAGGTGCTCCGGATGTTCCTGTGGATCTATTGGACTACTTCATTCGCCATCCTACATATAGAGAGCTGAGACACACGTTATGTGGTGTCAATTCTACGGCAGTGTGGATCCGTGATAAGAAAACAAACAGGCACAAGAAGTTCCCCAAAAAGAAGATGAGGGCGGAGGCTCAAGTTTGGTTGAAACTGATTAATGCACGGCTCCTGCTGTGTAATCATGACACGCTCCTTAGCCGAGAGAGGACTTGTGTGCTCTACTTCCTCATGACGGGTCAAAGGGTGAATGTGGGTCATCTGATCTGCTACCAAATATCTTCGGTAAGGACGAGTAAGAAGGTCGATCGAATGCCATTTGCCAATTTTTTGACTCAGTTCTTAAGACACGAGGAGGTTGAGGAGGAGACAGAGTTTGACCACAGCATTCATCAGCCCATACGACAGACGGACATTACTAGCATCCGGGTGAAGAAGAGATTGCCATGCCATCATTGACATGTGCCGATCGCAATGCTCGTGATGATAGTTTTATGGCCCATTTCTATGGGATGATGGATTTGCAGCTGAGGATAGGGGGGTCGGCCGGCTACTATAGCAGAGAGGGACATATTGGAGGAGCGGTTCCCGCTCAATGCTCATGCTCAACAATTGGTTGGGCTAGGTGATGGATACAGACTCCTAGATGATGAGGATGTCAACACACCTGAGCAGTCTGAGGCCGAGCCAGAGCAGTCAGATGATGAGAATGATGAGGAGGAGGAGGAGGAAGCACAAGATGAAGAGTGGGCAGCCTCAGAGGATGAGGACGACGATGCAACATGACCAGGGAGTTTTTCCTTACACTCTGCTCAGATTTTCTTGTTTTGTCATTTTGTGCATACACTAAGGACAATGCATGATCTAAGTGTGGGGTGGGGACTTGTAAATATTAGTGTTTCTTAGTTATTTGTTTTATTTTAGCAAGTGTCGTCTTTGTTTTAGTTGATTGTTTTAAGTATTAGCTTAGTTAATTATTTTAGTTATTTGTTTTAGTTATTTGTCATTAACTAAAAAAAAACAAAAAAATATATATATATATAGAAAAATTGGACTCTACTCTTCCCGACGATGGATCTCCTAGACAGTTTTCTTGAGAGAAGTAAGTTTAAAGGAAAAAAATCCAAAAAGTATTTTCTTGTAGGTAGTGTAGTAATTCCCCCTTGATTTTTCTTTGGGTCGCGGTTCTTTTCCAAGGGCTTTTACTTGAACCGGGTGTAGTTAGTTTTAATTTTTAGGAGTAGGAACCACGGGGCTATGCATTTAATTGCAGTAATATCTCTTAGCTTTGTTATGCCTTGAGAATAGTTAGTACTATGTTTGTGACGCTTAGGCTCGGTTTTTGACTCTAGTATAAGTACCTTAAATCATAGATTCTTAATTTTGCTTAACTGCTTGGACTGGATTGTCGCGATGAAATCAATCCTGAGTGAGTTATATGCCATGTCTGTGTGAGGTTTGTATGTATTTTGTGCATTACATTTGATGTCTAGAACTTGTCCCGTATATGTGCAAAGCGAAACAGTAGTCTTGTTCAGTCTAGGAAGTGATATAGTCGTTTCTTTGTTAAGCCAGATATATATAGTTTACCCACCTAAATGTTATGTATCGTAGTTAACTCCTTTGAGCCTATAATCCTATTTCTTTGGTAACCACATTACAAGTCGTACCCCTTTGTTTGAATTGACCATAAATTTGAACCTTGTCACCTCTCGTGAGCATTTGAATTGTGATGAATTATGTAAAAGTTATGAGCACTTGAATTGTGATGAATTATGTAAAAGTTAAAGTGTGGGGTGGTGGGTTGGATTTTGAGTGGAACAATTTAAATGAGGAGAACGGTGCATTGTCTTGGGAAAAAAAAGATGAGAGAAAAATGATAAGGAAAAATATTGTATGAAAAATAATTCTTGATGATGGTGGCCAGTGATATACTTGTGCTTAAAGAGTATAGGGTAATATAATTTGAAGTTATGGTGGAATTTTGGGTTTGACATAAGTCTGAGATGTTGTATTAAGGTATATGTATTAAAGTGCTTAAGGGAGGTGTAGTCACTCATATCCAAATATATCCTACCCAACCCGCATCCTACATTACAACCAATGAAAGTCCTACTTGATCTTAGATTGAATGAACTCGATTAGTAGGGTATTACACTACGGGCAAGCCTATGGTGCATCATGTGTGGCATATGAATGTTATTTCTGAGATAGAGTGAATTTTTCCTATCTTGAGTTCCTACGTTCTTAAAATTCATTGTGTGTGAAACTAAGCTCTTTGATTGGGTGAGGACACGTGATTCATAAGGGAAAGGTAATGTCGTTGACCTCCATGTTAGAGCAAGTGAGTGAATTGTGAATAAGGCATGGTATTTGTGAGTCAAATCTTGAGGTGAGGATGTTACACCTTTGGGCTTAGACTATTTTAAATATTCTAGGTGTAATGAGTTAAGGGAATTGTTTAGAAAGGTTGTGTCTATAAGTGTAGTTTGATTGCTCGAGGACGAGCAATGTTTAAGTGTGGGGTATTGATGTGTGGCTATAATTCCATAGTTTAGCACATTATTCGTCTTGTATTTTATATGCTTTAATGATAAATTACACTTTATTTGCGCGTAATGGAGTCTATTTTATGTGTAGGTAAATTGGAGATGAAAGTAGAGCAAAAGGAATAAGTAAAGTCTAAAGCGGGCTCGAAAACAATTGAAAAGAAGAAAGAAAGAAGTGAGCAGCCGACAAATGAAAAGCTGGTGAAGCCAAGCCTAGAGCATGCATTAGAGCAGAATGGGCCAGCCCTTTAGCTCATGTGGGATCGGGTGACGCCAGGCCTGGGGCGAGCTCCACCTCGCATTAAGGCTGGCGAGGCCAGGTCTGGGGCGAGCTTCAGCTCGCGTGAAGCCTCGGGAGGCCAGGTCTGAGGCGCGCACATTCCGAACTTTGAAGGCTTATTTTGTCTCCTAGTTTGACTAGGACTTGGCCTACGCATTTAGGTCTTTTCCTACATATATAAATAGACCTAAAATGCCACTTTTGAAGGACTCTTGGCAATTGGAGGCAAGGATAGCTCGTGGAACAACCGTTGGGAGCTAGACTCATCGATTTCTACATCCATTTATCTGTACTTTGTAATTTAATTATGCAAAATATTGTGGATATTGTTACTATGAGCATGAGTAGCTAAATTCCTAATCTAAGGTTTTGATGGAAACTATTGAAGGATGATTTTCTTGTTACATTAATATAGATTTGTCGTAGTATTTTCTCTATTTGTTCAACTATAATATAATTGTGGTTGATTGAAGGGCCCTCAATTGGCTGTGCCTATTTAGTATGTATTACTCGAGAGAGAGTGCATATTTAGGTAGTTGTTGAATAACATCACTCCTAACGTATATGAGGGATCAATACGAAGGGTTTAAAGGTGGGATTAGGAATAACGAAACCTTAGTGCGATCCGAGTGAGCCGTACTTAATGCCACCTAGCGTAATTCAGGAGAATATGTCTAGTAAAATGTGGTAATTACTCGGGAGAGAGTTACGACAGTTAGAGTGCTCATGATCGATAGAGAAAACTTAGGCAAATTTATAGAAAACATAGCGGAAAAGATTCTGACAATAGAGAAAATCACAACCTTAGATCATTCCACAACTTGTCTACAACCCGTTAGTAATTAGTTATTAATTATTGCATTTTCATTATGTAATATTTAGTTAGTAAACATTCAAATTGTTATTTAAATATTTTTAAAGATTGATTGCGTGAGTTCGTGTGAGTCTAGTAGCTGTGTCTGATAGGTTAATTCTTTGTGGGATTCGACTCCGGACTTATTAGCCAGAATATATTTGTAACGACCGCTTAGTCCTTTTTATAAGGCATAGTTGGGTGTGATTAATTTCATTCCTCCAGTCCCAGACCAAATTAGTCGTATTTACCTCATAGTAGTTATTTGTATCCAAGATTGATTTCATCAGTTGTACTACCGTCCCGGGACTTTGATCCCTTTATTTCCGTCGATGATCCAAGGTTAGCCAATGCGTCCGCTTCTGCGTTATCTCCCTCGGGATATGAGTAATCGACCATTTTCGAAATTGCGCCAACAGAGCCTGGACCTTTACCATATATTGTTGCATACGATCCTCTTTAGTTTCGAAGATCCCGTAAACCTGATTTACCACCAGTTGTAAGTCACATTTGATTTTGATGACCTCGGAATCAAGTCCCCGGGCCAGTTCGAGCCCTGCAATCAAAGACTCATACTCTGCTTCATTGTTAGTTAAAGGGACCGTTCTAATGGCTTGCCTTAGGGTTTCCCCTGAAGGCATGATTAATACTATACCAAGCCCGGACCCTTTTACGTTGGAAGCTCCGTCCGTAAATAAGGTCCAAACCTCCGATGTCAATGCTGACACAATTACTACCTCTTTGGTTGCTAGAGGCAGTAATCCCGAACTGAAATCGGCCACAAAGTTAGCCAAGACTTGTGACTTAATTGCAGTCCTTGGTTTATATTCTATGTCAAACTCACTCATTTCGATGACCCATTTGGCCAATCTACCCGAGAGCTCGGGTTTGTGAAGGATGTTCCGCAAAGGAAAAGTGGTCACCACGGCTATGGGGTGATATTGGAAGTAGGGCCTCAGCTTCCGAGCGGTGACTACGATAGCTAAGGCCAGTTTCTCCAAATGGGGGTAGTGAGTTTCTACTCCCATTAAAATTTTACTAACGTATTAAATAGGAGATTGCTTACATTCGTCCTCACGGACTAAAACTGCACTTACTACGACTTCTGAGACCACAATGTAGACTAACAGTGTTTCACCTTCTTTTGGTTTCGAAAGCAACGGAGGGCTTGACAAGTACTTTTTCAAATCTCTCACAGCATTCTGGAACTTCGAGGTCCATTCGAAATTATTTTTATGTCCTAGCAATGCGAAGAAACGGCGACATTTTTCTGATGACCAGGAAATGAACCTGCTCAAAGCTGCTTATTTCCCCGTAAGCCTTTGGACTTCCTTCACAGTTGATAGTTGGTCCGGGATGTCTTCGATGGCCTTGATCTTATCGGGGTTTACCTCAATTCCCCTTTGCGATACCAGAAATCGCAGAAACTTACCAGAGCTGACCCCAAACGCGCATTTCTCGGGGTTAAGTTTCATATTATGCTTCTTTAGGATGTCAAAAGTTTTTTGCAGATGTTTAAGGTGATCACTTGCATTTAAAAACTTAACGAGCATATCGTCTAAATAAACTTCCATAGTTTTTCCTATTTTTTTTCAAACATCTTATTCACGAGCCGTCGATAAGTGGCTCCGGTATTTTTCAACCCGAAGGGCATCATATTATAGCAATCTGTACCGAAATTTGTAATAAACAAATTATTTTCCTGATCCTTCGGGTTCATCTTAATTTGATTGTACCCGGAATAAGCATCGAAGAAACTAATTAACTCATGTCCGGATGTAACATCAATCATTTGATCGATGTTTGGCAGTGGGAACGAGTCTTTCGGGCACCCACTTATTCAAATCTTTATAATCTACACACATTCAAAATTTATTGTTCTTCTTAGGAACTACTACTACATTAGCTAGCCAATGTGGATACTTTACCTCTCAGATTGAACCGATATTAAGTAAGCGAGTTACCTCTTCCTTGACGAATTTATTCCTAGCTTCAGCAATAGGGCATTTCTTTTGTCTTACCAAAGGTACGTTGGGATCCAAACTTAACTTGTGTACGGCTACCTCCGTCGAGATACCTGTCATATCCGCATATGACCATACAAAACAATCGGCATTAGATTTAAGAAATTTAATAAAGCCAGACCTGAGCTCGGGGTGCAGGCCTGTCCCCAAGTGGAATTTCCTTTCTAAGAACTCTTCGAACAATGCAACTTGCTCAAGTTCTTCCGGTGTGGATTTCGTTGCATCCCTCTCTTCTGGAACCTGGAAATACCTCGGCATCCGTCTCTTCTGTCCCCGGGCTAAGTTCATCTAGTTCGGGAGCAGGCACTGATTCCTGTAATTGCTATGCCGCATGTTCTTTTCCTTTGCTACTGGAGATCAAAATTGTATTCATCTCCCTTGCCGCCGGTTGGTCACCCTTATCTGTTTAACTCATTCGGGCGTTGGAAACTTCAGTAATTGATGATATGTTGACGTTACAGCTTTCATCTCGTGCAACCAAGGCCTTCCCAAGATAATGTTTATCCCATATCACCATCTACCACTTCGAAAATAGTTGTTTTCATTACTCCTTCGGCATTCGTGGGTAATAAAATCTCTCCTCGGGTTGTCACGCTCACGAGGTTGAATCCGGCGAGGAGCTTTATGGCCAGAATGATTCTTCCGGTGAGTTTAGCTTGCTCCAATACTCTCCATTGTATGATATTGGCCAAACTTCCTGGATCCACTAAAACACGTTTAATCTTAAAATCTAGCACATTTAAAGAAATTACCAGTGTGTCATTGTGCGGTAGCAGCAATCCATCTGTGTCCTCCTCCGTGAAAGTGATAACGTCTTCGGCGATTTCCCGGAGCCTTTTGCTATGGGTTATTATTGATACTTTTGTCTTTTTTGCTGCCAAAAAGGTGACCCTGTTGATCTCGTCCCCCCCCCCCCGGGAGATCATGTTAATTGTTTGGCTCCAGGTATCTTCTCCTGCTTTCGACGGTTCTGATTTGTCCCGGTTACAACCATAATTGTTCTTAGCTCAGTCACTCAAGAATTCTCTAAGATGGCCATTCTTCAACAGTGTTACCACTACTTCCTGGAGGTGTCGTCAATCCCTTGTCCGATGGCCATTCGTCATGTGGTATTCACACCACAAGTTGGGATCCCTCTGACTGGGATCAGATCTCATTGGTTTCAGGGACCGTGATTCTTTGATGTTTCTCATGGATGACACCAACTCCACTATACTGACGTTGAAAATATATTCTGACAACTTGGGGTATGAAGGATCTCGCGCCCCCGACGCTTCTTTATCCTGCAATGATCTATTGTTCCGACCGCGATCAGTCATTCTATCGATGGCGAACTTGTTCGCTGACCGGAAGCCTCTGTCGCGGCCTTCGGTTCATTCGTAGGGCAAAAAATAGCCCCTCAAAGATCGTCTATCCGTGTCGAGATCGTCTTTTGATTTTTCTCTGTTCTTTTCCCGTCCTTTTGTTGACGATGGAAAGCCAACCTGATCATCTTCGATCCTTATCCTTGATTCGTACCGGTTGTGGACATCCACCCAAGTCGTTGCTTGAAACTCAAGCAGGTTTTCCTTCAATTTTCGGGAAGCGTCTGAACTTCTCGGATTCAGTCCCTTGGTGAATACTTCAGCCGCCCATTCATTTGGGATAGCCGGGAGCAATATTCTCTCCTTCTGGAATCGGGTAACAAACTCTCGTAGCTACTCAGACTCTCCTTGCATAATCCTAAATATGTCGGCCTTTCGGGCCTGTACTTTTCTGGCCCCGGTATGAGCCTTGATGAAAGAGTCTGCGAGCATCTCAAAGGAGTCTATAGAATGCTCGGGTAACTATGAATACCACGTCAAGGCTCTTCTTGTGAGAGACTCTCCAAATTTCTTCAGCAAAACAGATTTAATTTCGTGAGGAGCTATATTATTTCCCTTCATCGCTGGCTGTTGTGTAGGTAGTAATATGCTCATGAGGTTCTGAAGTTCCGTCATACTTTGGCACATCAGGCATTTTAAATCGCTTCGATATTAATTCTGGTGTCGCACTTGGCTTGTATGGCAATTGAGTATACTTCTTTGAGTCCAGACCTTTCTGCACCAGTGGTGAGCCCCGGATTTAGTCCATGCGGGCATTCACTTCCCTTATAAACTGTAAGAGTTCATTCTTGAAGGGATCATTTTCGTTATTGAGGTCGGATCTGCCTCCCCCAGCCCCATCGGAGCCAACTTCGCCCCTCGGGGTGTTGTTGTCGACCCTCTACGTTGTTTGATTCATGGGAGCGCCGGGAGGAACCGGATCTCGTCTATTCGCATTATTCGAAGCCCCCAACAGGGCCTGCTTCAACTCCATCATAACCTTATCCTATCGCGTGAGGTGGCCTAGAATGATCGCCTGTTATTCTTGTAGGACCCTTACCGCGTCAATGACATGTTCCTCCTCAGCATCATCGGGAGTTGTCTCCCGAACATGTCAAGGATATTGCCCGTCATGCACCAGTATGGCGTCATTCCCCTCGTTGTGGGTGTCACTGATTGGGTCCTCGAAATAAGATTGATCCCCTCGAACCTCGGGATTGTGCGTGTTGTTAACACTGTTATCTGCTATTTCTTATGATTTTTTCTAAGATAAAATAATCAAAACATGTTAGTAAAAAAGGCAAGGATCAACTTAATTGCACGGGTGTCTAGGCCCAACGGTGGGCGCCAAACTGTTTACATGTAAAACGGTACAGTTTATAAGTGGTTTTTAGACAAGTGAATTAATTCGATCCTGAAATAACAAGATAATTGAAGAAATATATAACACTTACCCTTGATAGGAAGACGAAATGACAGAAATAAAGACTCTGGCAGTGAAACCTCCGGGCGCAACAATAATAAAAACAAGAACAGAAAATAAGAAGGTAAAATTGATTAGAGCTTTGAGTAGATTGTAGTATTAGTTTGCCAGAAAATTCGTGTCCTTACAATGATAACAGAGCTCACTATTTATAGATACGTCTAGGAAAGGAGGTCCTAGGATCGTGCCCTTCTTTAATGTCAATTATGAGGGCCATTGATAAAGATGTAACGGTGAACATAAATGTCAAATTCTTTATAACGGGCAATTTACTTAATGCTGTAGAATATTCTCCATTAAATGCCACCGGGTGAAGTGTATTTATTGCATCTTTATGAGCGTTATTCTTTCAGGTGACAGACGGGACCATTGCCTTTGGTTTTGGCTATCCCTCGTCTTAAGTTCCACGTGCCTCTCTTTTGGGTGACCACGTAGCATAACATATTTTACCCTATACAATTTATTCATTTGTTTTTTAGTAATCTAATTATGTAAATAATTTTAATCAGTTTGTGTATTAATATAAATTAAAGGAGATTGTAAAATGAAATTTGCAACTTACTGATGTGATTGTGTGCATAGGTGTATCTAAGGGAAGAGGTATGGGTTCCCATAAATTCTTGGTCCTCTCCCTATGATATGTATAATAATGTTATATATCTCCAAAATTATTTAAATATATATATGTGTGAATCCAAGCTCAATGAATCTTATAGTGCTATAATTATTCGGTGCACATTTACTAATGATCCAAATCTCACGTCTATCTTATAATTTTTTCCTTCTTTTACTCCAAGGATCAAATCACACGTTTGTCTTTTTGTTTTCTTTCTTTTTCTAAAATTGGGACCACTTACAGGGGATGGATATGTCTTGAGTCCCTCTTGCATTTTAATTAAATATTTTTAAATTTTTCTTTCTTTTTAGTTTATTCTTTCAAAATCCTCAAGTTTGACATGTTCTCCTTAGGTCGTTATCGTTAAATTTTATATAATTAAATCGGATGTTTTGTATTAAAATTAGTAAAGTTGGATAATGTAGCATATAGTCAATGAGTTCAACTGATCATTACCATAAAATTTTTGAATGTTAATTTTAAAAGTGTAAAGAATTTATGGTAAGAATCTAATTTTGAATTTATTTCTTTATAATAGTACCCTATCTTATCAAAATCTTGAATACGCTTCTGAATGTGCGTTGTTCATGTGTAAGGAAGAAAATGCTATCAGTAAGTACCGCAATTAAAATAACCACAATGTGTTTGTGTTTCCATGTGTAATAAAGATAGAAGTTTCTTATGCACCAAATTGGGAAAGCGTATGACTACGCTAGCACACACAACAGTCTTGCCAGCTAGAGTGATAATTAATTTTCTTATCTATTGCACTAATGTTCAAAACAACAAACATATCTCGTTTAACAGAAAATTAACAATGCACCACCTTAAAGGTTTCCTGTCTAAGTTTAACTCTAATAATCTGACACTGTAATATTTTTTAACAGAAAAGAGTTATATGTGTCCCTTTACTTTCAAATATTAGTTATATATATCCCTCATTATACACTTTTTACCCCTACTATTACCTATTTAAACATATTTACCCCTCGATCTAACAGACCCTGGACCCAGTCTTCCTGTTATCTTAAGCCCCCACCCCTTTTTTATTTTTGATTTTGTAAAGCCCCGTCTTAATATTTATTACCCAAATTAATACCTCTTAATAACCCACCCCAAGATCCCATCCTAAAGGTTATTAACCACTTGAATTTCTCTCCCCATCTCTTCTATTTTTATCCCTCCAGCAACCTTCTTGATCTTCCACAATGAAACTTAAGACCTCTCATAACCTTCAACATGGACTATCATCGGAAAATTTTATTTTATGCACTCTAATTCCAACTTCTTAGAAAACACAAAATATCAACAACTACTAAACAAATCATTATTGCATTCAGTTCATTCCGAAATAAACCCATACCGAAGTGATCAAATCAAAATCTTAAGACTCTTCAAATTCTTCAAGATGAATTTGTGTCTCCATTAATACAATTATTTTTTTGTGTTCACCCATGAGCATTGAGTATAAATGGACGGAGTGGAGGAATACGATCAAGGCCTTTAAAATTTAAGACTGGAGGGGTCCTTGGGGTGGGTTATTACTTATTAAGAGGTATTAATTTGGGTAATAAATATTAAGATGGGGCTTTACAAAATAAAAAATAAAAAAAGGATTGGGGGCTTAAGATAAAGCCACGTGTAACAGGAAGGTTGGGTCAAAGTGTCGAATAGTATAATGAGAGATATATATAACTAACATTTAATAGTACAAGGACATATATAATCCTTTTCTGTTTTTTTAAATACTATTAAATTACCTAAAAATAATTATAAAAAAACGAAAGCTACCTCAGATAATAGGTTAAATTAAAAACTCTTTAGACCGTAATATATAACTTTAGTAAGTCCTTCCTATTTTATACCTTACAGCCGAAAAATATGAGCACACATTGATATTGCAATTTAAAAAATAGGTACTAAATCGTTATTTTAACCCTTCAATCATAGGAAGCAATAAACTTTCCCTCTTTGATAAATATAGACAAGATCTTCCAAGTCACTTTACCCATTTAGTCCTTTCAGAGTTAGAAACAGAAGAAGAAACATCCCAAGACTTAATGGCAAAGTTGGAAAGTCAACAGTCAATACAAGAAAACGTATTTCATTGTTTTTTTAATGCAACTTGGACCCATGCTCAAATTTTCCACACGTTCTCAGCTTGACTTGTGAAGTCTACGCTCGTTTTCCACACACAAAGCAGCCAGCCAATTTTCCTTCATAAAGATATCAATCAAACACTTAGAAAAAAATATCCACCACTCCCCAGGCTAGTGTCTCATCCACCTCCCGTCTGCCGGAAAAACAAGAACCTCAATGGCCTTCACTGCTTCACAAATCCACTTCTTTTTCATCTCCCTTTTCGCCCTTTTACTTATTGTTCAAGCAAAACTAAATCTCTATCCACCAGATCATGCTGCACTTTTGCTTGTCCAAAAAGACTTGGGCATCCAAGGTCAACGCATTGCACTTTGCAACTCTGTAGCAGTATCCTGCGAAAGGCGAAAGGCAAACAGAACACAGTTGTTGAGAGTCACCCGTATTGACTTCAGATCCAATGGATTGAGTGGAACTTTGTCTCCTGCCATTGGCAAACTTTCTGAGCTCAAAGAGCTCTCTCTTCCAAACAACCGACTCTTTGACCAAATCCCAGTTCAGATTCTCGACTGCCGTAAACTGGAGATCCTTGACCTTGGAAACAATCTGTTTTCTGGGAAAGTTACATCTGAATTATCATCTCTAGTCCGCCTTCGAATTCTTGATCTTTCTTCAAATGAGTTGTCTGGGAATCTTAACTTCTTGAAGTATTTTCCCAACTTAGAAAAACTCTCTTTAGCTGATAACATGTTCACTGGAAAAATACCCCCTTCTTTGAAATCTTTCAGAAATCTGCGTTTCCTTAATATTTCAGGAAACAGTTTTCTTGAAGGTCCTGTGCCTGTTATGAGTCAAGTTGAGCACTTGTCAGCAGATTTGGATCGGAACAACTTCGTTCCAAAACGTTACATTCTTGCTGAAAATTCGACAAGGTCAAATCAGATATCAGCACTGGCACCTAATTCCAATTCAGGAAATGCCCCAGCTCCAGCACCGAGTCATAATGTTGCTCCAGTCCATAAACGTAACAAGAAGAAAAGGAAAGTCAGAGCGTGGTTTCTTGGTTTCTTTGCTGGTTCTTTCGCAGGGGCTATATCTGCAGTACTCTTATCAGTTCTCTTTAAGCTGGTAATGTTTTTCGTCCGAAAGGGAAAGACTGATGGAAGTTTAACAATATACAGTCCACTGATTAAGAAAGCCGAGGATTTGGCCTTCTTAGAGAAAGAAGATGGAGTAGCATCACTTGAAATGATTGGAAAAGGTGGATGTGGAGAAGTTTATAGAGCTGAGTTACCAGGAAGTAATGGGAAGATTATAGCTATAAAGAAGATTTTACAACCCCCAATGGATGCTGCAGAACTCGCCGAGGAAGATACCAAGGCTTTGAACAAGAAAATGCGACAGGTAAAATCAGAAATTCAAATTCTTGGTCAAATCAGACACAGGAATTTGCTTCCCCTACTGGCACATATGCCTAGGCCGGACTGCCATTACTTGGTATATGAATATATGAAAAATGGGAGCTTACAAGATATCCTCCAGCAAGTCACAGAAGGGACAAGGGAATTAGATTGGTTGGGACGACACCGAATTGCAGTAGGGATAGCTACTGGACTTGAGTATCTCCATATAAACCACAGTCAATGCATAATTCACAGAGATCTAAAGCCAGCAAATGTCCTTCTTGACGATGATATGGAAGCTCGAATTGCTGATTTTGGACTTGCAAAGGCAGTTCCAGATGCCCATACACATGTTACGACTTCAAATGTTGCAGGAACTGTGGGATATATTGCACCAGAATACCATCAGACACTGAAGTTTACGGATAAGTGTGATATATACAGCTTTGGTGTGGTGTTAGCAGTGCTGGTTATAGGAAAGCTTCCATCAGATGAATTTTTCCAGCACACGCCTGAGATGAGTTTAGTGAAGTGGCTGAGAAATGTAATGACTTCCGAGGATCCGAAAAGGGCAATTGATCCAAAGCTGATAGGAAGTGGATTTGAGGAGCAAATGCTTTTGGTTCTCAAGATCGCTTGCTTTTGTACACTGGAAAATCCAAAGGAGAGGCCTAACAGTAAGGATGTTAGGTGTATGTTAACTCAGATCAAGCATTAAGTACACATAGGATAACGCATACTGAATAAGTTGGTTTATGCAACTAAGAATGTGTTCTGTATTTCAGTTGTTACCATCTCCAAGACGAGCCTGTGCAAGTTAAGTTTTTGTTGTAATTGGTTTATACAAGTAAATCAAATCTCTGTACTGAAGTCTTAATGGTATTCTTTCCACTTTTTTGCTGAAGTTACTAAACTCAAAACGCAATTGTCACTATAGTTTGAAGGGGTCCGCTAATTCTGCATCCCTTCAAACTAGACAAATATGCTAATGTGTATGATCAAGTCTTCTGTTCCATAAGGTAAAGTATTTATTGAAAAGAGTAGTACGAAGAAGGTACCATAAAGTTTGCAAAATTAAATGATTACTCAATTACTACACTAATATGGAACCCATAAAAAGATATGTAATCGGAAATGCTAAATACCCAACACAACAAATTCTGAAAACATGTAAACTTTACAGGAGCAATCAGCTTTTATCTTCCTTTAAAGCACCTTTTATTTCTCTCATCATATTTGACCAAATGATTGCATAATGGAACGAACCAGCTTCCTAACTACTTCAGTCTTCTTTCCGAACTATCACCCAATAAATTAGAAAAATATTAAGAAAAAGGGTCCATATAAGCCATGCTTGTTTATAGTGCAGCAACAAATGATTCACTCTTTCATCACAAAAAACACTTATACAGACTAAAGCCCCACCTTTGTAAATTCTCCTGAGTCAGACAAGCATCATATGCAGCAATGGTTCCAAAGCAAGCAACTTTGATTGGAGCTTGGGGTGCTTCACCTTCAACTTAATGTTACTCTTAAAATCACCCCATAAGCTGATAATTTGCTTCCACATACCCTGAGCTCAGAGCTAAAATCTTGAATTTGCACGCTGTGAGATGGAGTGCTTTAGCTTAAACAAAGGTTATATAATAATCAAATAAAGTATACACATACATTAATGTAGGATGGTATTTTGCGTTATCTGCATTTCTTCACTGTTTTCATCAAAATATTTAGAATGAAATGCAGATAACGCATTTCTGAACCAGCTTCATTTTCCCAAACAAGTATTTCCAGTAAAATTTGTATATCCTATGTTATTAACTCTGTGATATACTCATCGAGAGCATCACATAATACGCACAGACTAAATTAGCATAAAATGATCCATTTTTCTATCGCTTAGTGTGCAAGAAAAATGCATAATTTTGCATTTGCTAAAGTACCTTAAAAATCTCTAGATGAGTTGCTTCTACAATCTTCAGCAATTGTAGCAGCATGTTGTAACAGTTCTAAATCACAGAAATGAATTCCATGATAAAAGCGAATAGAGCGCAAACATATATTCAATTAAAGAACATAATTAGTCAAACCTGATGTGAAGAATCGCAGGAGTTCGTTGCCCAGATTCAATGCATTAGCTTTTCATCAGAATATCAACACATACATTATAAGGAACAACTCATTTCAATGGAAATTCCTTTTTGGTTGGATAGTATATAACAAAGCTCATGCATAAAACAGATAAACAAATGTAATTATTAAAATAAAAACATGTTAGCCAGTAATTACCAAAGGGTAGGCCAAATTTTCTATGATGACCAACTCACACTAAACATCAAGTATAATAACTCGAATAAAATTCATACAATATGAAGAAGTCTAGGAGTGTCAAATGGGGGGTTTGGACTGATTTTGGGCGGGTAACAATTGGCTGAGTCATGAATAAATGGGCTGGTCATTGATCCGTCCAAAATTTACTTGGGCTGAGATTAGTTGGGTCAAAATTGACTAAAATTTGGGTCATAACCTAACCCGCACAACTCTATCAAACTTTAATAATGTGTTATTTTTTTATGATTATATAATTATCAAATAAATTTTTTTTTCTTTATTATGGTCATATATAACATATCAAACAAAAAAAAAATTATTTTAGCAAAATTACTCATTACTCAATTTGAGCTAAAGTTCAATCCAACTTTAAATAGCTGAGATTGACTGAATCAAAATGGGTTGAGTTCAACAAATAAGCGGGTCAATGATCGACCCAACCTTGAGCGGGTTGGACAAATCAAATGAGTTTGGGCTCAAATTGCCTGAAAAACGTATAAACTAATTTCACTTTAGTTTCACCAGACAAAGAAAGAAAACTTAAATGATGAAATTTGGAAAACAAGAAAGGAACTTTCTTTTAGAATGAGAATGAATAACGGATGAGACCGACTGCTAAAAAGTGAAATTAAATAACTATATGTCAAGAAGAAAAACGAGGAAACGTAAGACACAGAAGCCCCTATAGCTCAGTGGTAGAGCGTCAGTCTTGTAAACTGAAGGTCCGTAGTTCGATCCTGCGTGGGGGCATTTTTTCTTATATACAAATTTTATACACTTTTTCGGTTACCGAATATAATTAGTTTCTAGCACGGCTAAAAAAAAAAAAAGCCCCATATTTTTTCTCTCTCAAAAGCATAGTCAAATACTTTAATCCTTAAAATTTAGTACTTTTTCAAAAACACTTCCTACAATTTTCCAAAAGGTTGGTCAAACAAGTATAACTCATGCAATTAACAATATAAAACTTTATCCAGAAATCAAATGCTAAATTATTTGGCACGACTTATATTCCTGTAACCTTTGAAAATACGTATCCTTTCTATTTAAAAAAACGAAAATACACACTTTTTTTATTTAAAAAAGAATGATCATATCACTATCTGGGAAGCCAGACAAGATTTTTTATCATAATTTTTGTAAATAGTATTTAAATATATTAAATTATTAACTATTATAGTTTATAGTACTTTTTATGGAATTTTTTAAAATGTAAACTATTTCAAAAGACTTAAAGACCTATGTCCTAATTCACGCGGAAATCGCCGTACTCCGAAAAGACTCAAACAAATCGAAAAAGAGGAAGTAGTTTTTAGAAGCACATTTTGACTTATTTTTGGACTGAAGAGTACCTATTTCTTTTTACAAGGGTGTAATAGTTTACCATCAACAAATATTTGCTTAATTTTTGGACTACTTAAAGTTGAAACCTCAATCAGGCTATAATATTTGCATTGACGTTAATTTAGCTAACTCAGCTTTGAACTGTACACAAACATGTGTTAGTCCAGATGATAATTATGCAGCTGTAGATCCTACATTTCTCACTTGTTGTTGTAAATTTATGTTTTTTCGTATTTCAAGTATTCAATATATTATCTAGCAAGAAATGCTTTAGTGATAAAGTAAAGTAAGCAACAACGGATTCTTATGAATAAGGATAAGTGTTATAAATGAGATGAATGCATGTGAGTGACAGGAATGCATTTGTCTGTCCATTTAACGTACTTTGTATTCATGTACTCAATTAAGAAGTACATTAACTTATAACCTTTGAATGTATTTGTATCTTTAGAAATAAAAAAATTTTATCCTATGAATAACACACCAAGATCACTCTTCCTCATATATATTTTGTCTCCATTAGTATATTGTTCTATTGTGCTCTCATTTCTTTACACATTATCAGCACGAGGTTCTAACCAACTGAGGTTATCTGCTTCATCCGAATTTTATCTTTTTCGTAAAAGAGGTAGTCAGTTTCTTTTCCGATTCAGGTATACATTCCTATGTTTATAACGTTTCTATTCAGATCTTCTTTAACCTGCAATTTAATTACCATATGCATAACTTGTTTTGAATATGATTATAATAATTGCATTGGTATGAAAACAATAAGTTTCGGTTAAATTGTTATTTCATTATATAAACTACAAAGAAGTTTAATCCTACACATAAATAAATAAGTATTAAAATTGAATTACAATAATTAGACTAATTAAGCCCACATCCAAATATTCTAACATAATATGCATTTAGAAGGAATTCTTGCAAAATTTTCATAAGGTTTAAATGTGTCTTCAATAAATTTATCACCTAAGTGTACAAACTAATTAATGACTTTAAAATTAACGACTGAACTATTAGATGAATCGTATTGAATGTTGAAATTTGTCAGAATTGATATCATCTAGTTTTATGCCTACTTAGCTTATTAAAACGTATTCTAAGTAGAACAAAATTATACTAATACATATTAATTTAACTTATTTATTCTATGGAAATATACTTACATGTCTAAAGTTTTTGTGGGTAATATTAAATACTAATTTATCATCGCACTGCACATAATTATTTATTTGATAATTTTACATATAGAATATTAATACATGATTATATACTGCACTGAATTGATAATAATTCTTGTCATTCTAATTCACTTATTTCTATGATAGTTTTCACTATGTCGAATTTGTCAAAACCTGAATTTATGACACTTGACATCTCTGGGAATAACTATTTGCCATGGGTACTTGATGTTGAAATTCACCTTGACTCTAAAGGTCTTGGTGACACTATTAAAGAAGGAAATGAAGCATCATGTCAGGATAAGGCGAAAGCCATGATTTTTCTTCGCCATCATCTCGATGAAGGGTTAAAAAGTGAATATTTAACCTTGAAAGATCCATTTCAATTATGGACTAGTTTAAAGGAACAATATGACCACCTAAAGGCCACGGTATTGCCAAGAGCTCGTCGTGAGTGGATGCACTTACGGCTACAAGATTATAAGACCATAAGTGAATATAATTATGCTATATATAGAATAATTTCCCAACTAAAATTATGTGGGGAACCTATGAATGATGAGGACATACTGGAAAAGACTCTCTCCACTTTTCATGCCTCAAATATGGTGTTACAGCAACAATACCGTGTAAAGGGCTTTAAAAAATATTCTGAATTAATTTCATGCCTTTTGGTGGTTGAACAACATAATACCCTTTTAATGAAAAATCATGAAGCCTGCCCCACTGGATCAGCTCTATTTCCAGAAGCGAATCTGGGAATGATAGATCCAAAGTCTGAAAAAAGATAAAATAATTATCGTGGCCGTATAAATATATGTGGGCGTGGCAAGGGGCTAAATAATAATCGCCATGGTGGTAGTCGTTATAAACAAGATAACAATAAGGGTTCTTAGAATAATCCTTCAAAGGGCAAAGGTAATGTTTGCCACCGATGTGGTATGAAAAATTATTGGGCACGAATTTATCGTACACCTGAACATTTTGTCAAACTTTATCAAGCATCTATAAAAGGGAAACAAAATAAATTTGAGACTCACATGACTTTTCAAAATGATGTTGAGGCGGGCCCTATGAATAATCATGATAAAGTTGAAGCAAACCTTGCCTATAAAGATGATATTTTTGAAGGTCTTGCAGATATTACTCATTTAGAGGCTGGAGACTTCTTTGAGCTTCATAACTGAAGACTTATTATTGAAAAAAATTATAAAAATAAATGTATTTCTTTTTATGAAGTTCATATTTTGAATAAAACTTTTTATGTTGTCAGTATTTAATTTCATAAATGTAGTTTCTTTTGCTCTTAAATTTTTCAATATTACTTATGATGTATTTTTTTTCGTCTTGAAAAATATGAAAACCTCCCAGTCTTCAGTTGGCCGTATGAATAATAAAGAAGAAATATATTTTCTACGACGCATACTATATTAAAAGATAAGAGATATTTCTCTTATTTAATTATGAAAGAAGCCAATATCATAACAATATATGGTAGTACAAAATTAATTGTCGGCTCTAGAAGAGCAACTGTATTACTACCAGGAGGAACTATATTGGCTGTTAATGATGCATTATATTATAGTAGGTCTCAAAGAAACTTGTTGAGTTTCAAAGATCTTCACCAAAATGGCTATCATATTGAGACTGCCAATGAAGGAAAGGTTGAATACCTTTATATTACTACAATAAAAGCAAAAAAGAAGTATGTGCTTGAAAAGCTTCCCGCATTTTCCTCCGGATTATACTACACTAATATTAGTGTAGTTGAATCACATGCCATAGTAAACAAGGAGTTTACTAATAATTTTATTATTTGGTATGACCGGTTGGACCATCCCGGTTATAATATGATGCGCAAAATAATTGAGAATTCACATGATCATTCATTGAAGAACCAGAAGATTCTTTAAACTAAAGAATTCTCTTGTGCTGCATGTTCTCAAGGAAAACTGATTATTAAACCATTAGTAATTAAAGTTGGAGTTGAATCTCCTGCATTTTTGAAACATATACAGGGTGATATATGTGGGCCCATACATCCTCCATGTGGACCATTCAGATATTATATGATTTTGATAGATGCATCTACAAGATGGTTACGCGTGTGCTTGTTATCAACCCACAATTTGGCCTTTGCGAGGTTACTAGCTCAATTAATAAGATTAAGAGCACAGTTTTCAGATTATGCAATTAAGACACTTCGTCTTGATAATACTGGTGAATTTACGTCTCGGGTCTTTAATGATTATTGCATATCAACTAGGATAACAATTGAGCATCTAGTTGCTCATGTTCATACTCAAAATGGTCTAGCGGAATCATTGATCAAATGCCTCCAATTAATTTCTAAACCAATGCTTATGAGAACAAAACTTCCCATTTCGACATGGGACCATGCTATTTTGCATGCAGTAGCTCTTGTGCGGATCAGACCCACAAGTTATCATAAAGTCTCCCCAATACAATTGGCTTTTGGTCAGGAGCCAAATATTTTCCATCTTAGAATATTTGGATGTGCAGTATATATTCCAATTTCTCCACCACAATGCACAAAGATGGGACCCCAAAGAAGATTGGGGATATATGTTGGGTATGAATCTCCTTCTATTATAAAATATTTGGAACCTATAACTGGAGATTTATTTACGACAAGATTTACTGATTGCCATTTTGATAAATCAGTATACCCAATATTAGGGGGAGAAAATAAGCAACTGCAAAAGGAGATAGATTGGAATGCATTATCACTATCTCATTTAGATCCTCGAATAACTCAATGTGAACACGAGGTTCAAAAGATAATTTATTTGCAAAATATTACAAATCAACTACCTGATGCATTCACTAACCTACCAAGGGTGACTAAGTCACATATTCCAGCTGCTAATGCTCCTATTCGAATTGATATCCCGGTTGGACAATCTATAAATGCAAATGAGTCTAAGTCACGCTTGAAACGTGGTAGATCAATTGGTTCCAAAGATAAAAATCCTCGAAAGCGAAAAGGAGCCAATGATCTAGGAGATCATAATATGGAGGTAATTGCTCAAAAAGAGCCTTGTGACATAACAAATGATAAGACCTCAAAGGAGGTCCAGGTACCTGAAAATAATAAGAATGAAGAGATCTCAATAAGTTATGTCTCTACGGCAAAAAGGTGAAACCGAAATAATATTATTGTCGATAATATTTTTGCTTATAATGTTGCTGTTGAAATAATGCAACAAGATGAGGATCTTGAACCAAGATCTGTCGATAAATGTAGACAGAGAAATGATTGGCAAAAATAGAAAGACGCTATCCAGGCAGAATTAGCGTCACTTGGAAAATATGAAGTATTCGGACATATAGTTCGAACACTTGAAGGAATAAAGCCAATGAGATACAAATGGGTTTTTGTGTGAAAACGAAATGATAAAAATGAAGTCGTTAGATATAAAACACGACTTGTGGTACAAGGATTTTCGCAAAGACCTGGCATTGATTATATGGAGACATATTCTCCTGTGGTGGATGTAATCACTTTCAGGCATCTTATAAATTTGGCAGTCCATGAAAAACTTGATATGCGTCTAATGGATGTTGTCACAACCTATTTATATGGAACATTAGACAATAAAATTTAAATAAAAATCCCTAAAGGGCTCAAAGTTCCTGAAACTAATAAAAGTTTTCGGGAAACTTGTTCAATAAAGCTTCAAAAATCCTTATATAGATTGAAACAATCAGGGCAAATGTGGTATAATCGCCCGAGTGAGTATTTGCTGAAAGAAGGGTATAAGAATGATCCAATTTATCTTTGTGTATTTATAAGAAGTTCTGGATATGAATTTGTTATAATCATTGTGTATGTTGATGATCTAAATATCATTGGAACTCCTGGGGAACTTCCAAAAGCAGTAGACTGCTTGAAGAAGGAGTTTGAAATGAAAGATCTTGGAAAGACAAAATTTTGTCTTGGTCTACAAATTGAGCATATGAAAGATGGAATTTTTGTCCATCAATCAACTTATACCGAAAAGATCCTAAAGCGTTTTTATATGGATAAAGCACATCCATTGAGTACCCCGATGATTGTGAGATCACTTGATATAAATAAAGATCCATTTCGACCTCATGAAAATGATGGAGAGCTTTTTGGTGATGAAACTTCATATTTTAGTGCAATTAGGGCACTAATGTATCTTGCAAATAATACTCGACCAGATATAATTTTTGCAGTAAGTTTATTAGCAAGATTTAGTTCCTTCCCAATAACAAGACACTGGAATGATGTTAAGCATATTTTTAGATACCTCTGAGGGACTATTGATATGGGATTATTTTATTCTTATGAATCCGTTATGCAGATGCAGGTTATTTGTCTGACCCACATAAAGCCCGATCTCAAACAGGCTATCTATTTGCTTGTGGGGGTACAACTATTTCATGGCGTTTAACAAAACAAACTTTAGCTACTATACCTTCCAATCATACAGAGATAATAGCTATTCATGAAGCTAATCGAGAATGTGTATGGTTGAGATCAGTGACTCAACATATTCAATAATTGTGTGGCTTTTCTTTAAAAATGAAGTTTCCAACGATATTGTATGAAGATAATGTTGCTTGCATAGCTCAACTTAAAGGAGAATATATCAAAGGTGACAGAACAAAGCACATTTCACCAAAGTTTTTTTTCACACACGATCTTCACCAAAATGGTGAGATAGATGTTCAACAAATCCATTCAAGTGACAATCTAGCAGATTTATTCACTAAGACATTGCCAACATCAACATTTGAGAAGCTGAGACATAAGATTGGAATGCGTCGTCTCCGAGATATCAAATAAAGCTTTCATCAGGGGGAGTATAATACACGATGTACTCTTTTTTCCTTAACCAAGGTTTTGTCCCAATTGAGTTTTTCTGGTAAGGTTTTTAATGAGGCAGCACTCAATGCGTATTACAAGATATGAGTACTCTTTTTCCTTCACTAGGCTTTTTTCCACTGGATTTTTCTAGTAAGGTTTTAACGAGACACATTATCTTATAAATGGACATCCAAGGGGTAGTGTTATAAATGAGATGAATTCATGTGAGTGAGAGGAATGCATTTGTCTGTCCATTTAACGTACTTTGTATTCATGTACTCAATTAAGAAGTACATTAACTTATAACATTTGAATGTATTTGTACCTTTATAAATAGGGAACTTTTGACCCTATGAATAACACACCAAGATCATTCTCTCTCATATATATTTTGTCTTCATTAGTATATTATTCTATTGTGCTCTCATTTCTTAACAATAAGCAAATTTAAAAAAAAAAAATACTTTTCTCTACATTAAAGATAAAGAGGCGGGGTTTTGGGCTGAGAGGGTGGGCGGAAGTAGAAATAAAGAAATTGGGGGACAATAATAAAATGTGTAGAATTAAATGAAGGACTTCAAGCAATAAACGGCGTACCACTAGTGCACTCAAGTGGGGTAGTTGAGTACCAAGTGTCTCATTTCCAGGATTAGATGGAAGAAAAAATCAAAGGGTTGTCTAGTTTTCCATGCCTTCAATTGATAGGAAGAGAAAAATTGGACTTGTTCAAATATGGGGGTGAATGGTGCGTGCATCTCTATCCCTTCTATTAATTATAAATTATTACTCTATTCGGTCCACAATAAATGATTTTTGGTTGTTTTCATAAAGATTAAGAAATTCATCTTTTAACATTAATTAGTAAGAAAATTGACCATATTAGCCTTTACTATCTCTTCACATAAATACTCCTAACACATATTCCAACACTATTTACTCGAAGGGCAATGTAAGAAAAAAGTAATTAATTCATTCTTGAAATCTGAAAAAATCAGATATTTTGGATCACAAAAAAAGGCCAAAAAATCACTTATTGTGGAACGGATGGAGTATTATTAGAGAAAGCAGTATAATGGGAAGACTAATCGTTGTATCAAAATTTTCAAGCAAAGAACATCAAGAGCTAAAAAACATTCCATAGTGCAAATCTAGTGATTTCCTCTCTACTATATCTTATATTGGAATGGTCCTTTGATTATTCTGGTCAGACCTGACTGATGTTAAAAATTATTCACCAAAACCCCCTAAAATAATATGTAAGGCAAAAGATAATTACTTGGTACACAAACTAAATTAACAAGTGCATATATGACATGTGCGGTGTGCCTTTTACGTAAGGTTTTATCACTTGACCATAGTTATTGTTAACGGTGTACATGAGTCGCAGGGGCGGCCCAACCTTATCGGAGACCTAAAGCAAAATCTTAATAAGAGTCCTTATATATATATATATATATATATATATATATATATATATATATATATATATATATATATATATAATGAACATTATTTTTAAAAAAATTAGACAAGTGAGAATGTATAATTAAAAAAAATGAGAACTTAGTTTTATAAAATACAGAAAATTAAATGAATTTAACGTTGATTGCATTACAACTGAAATGGGAGAATCCAGAAAACATAAGTGACTCCTTTTCTTTAGTAAGTCTCTTTCTATATTTGGTAACAATTCAACTTTAGATTTTTCTTTTTACCATTATTGAGATGATTTCTAGCCCAAAAACTTCTATGATTTATTTAAGATTACAAGTTTCAAAAGCTTTTCTTTATTTCATAAAATCCATGTCCAGTCAAACACTTTCATATAAATTGGGACGGAGAGAGTATAATTTATGTAAGAAAAATAAATAATAAGTTAGATTATTAGATATAGTTACGTGACCAACTAATGAATAGAGAAATATAATTAAGTTAAAAAGTAAAATAAGATTGACAGAAAATTATTTTAGTTATATTAATTAGAGGAAGAAATCGAATTATTAAAAATTAATATGACAATAAAGAAATAAATTTATCAATAATAAAAGATAATTATATAAATAATATACTACTATATATAAAGAATACTAGTAATTTTGGGGCCTTTAAATTTTTGGGGCCTAAAGCAAGTGTTTCACTTGCTTTAGGGTTGGGCCGCCCCTGATGAGTCGGGTTGGTTCAAAATTTTCAATTATCAAACTATATCAATGATGTCGGGTTTTTAAATCTAAAAATCTAACCAAACCAACAAAGCCGTTTTTTTCAATCTCGGTATTTCACGAAATTTTGGGGTTTTTTTCCGGTAAAGTCTTCATAGCACAAAATATGTAACTTCTGCTCCAAATATTTCTTTAGTCCTAGTAAGATACAACTATATAATGTATTTTCATAGAAAATAACACAATAATATGAGATAAGTCATAGCATTATACTAAAATATTAAATAACAAAGATAATAAAATTTCATAAAATAAATATTATTTATTAATAATCCATAATGAAAATTAACATAATCTAAAAATACTATATAGGTCATGATAAAATAAGTATAGTTAATAAGTATTATTAATTACATAACTAAGCACTAAAGAAAAGATAAACTAAGTTGTGCATTTTCATTATAAACTAATATAAAACTAAAAAATAGATATCCAACATTATCGTCATTCCTAGTGTTGAATTGAATTTCTTTTGTTAGCATTAGTATTTATTTGAACTTTGTTTGAGTTACTACATTTATGGGCTATAAAATTATTTACCATTCAAGAATGTTAAGTCCAAACTTGAAATAATATGTTAAAAGATAAAATTGTGAAAAAGTTTAAGAAATATTTATAAATTACATTACAACAAATATTTATATGTATAAATTATTTTTACAAATTGTAAAAATATGTGGGAATCTCAACAATAATGCTGTTGAAACCCTTCGAGTTCCATAAAATTTCCGGAGTTTTAATTTAGTTTGTGAGCATTAGCGGGCACATGGACAAATCTCCACTTCTATTTAGAAAGTTTCTCTTCTAAATTGGAATGAGGTTTCTGAGGTATCAAATATCTGCCGACCCTATTATGTTTCACTAATCACAAAATTGAAACGTATGAGTAAAGGCTAACTCACCAAAAAAGGGCCTCTACAGCAGGACATATGAAATGGTAAAGAGTGCCATTCTATTGATTGTCCCTTAATTACAAAGATTGGTTTTAGCTAAAGGTAACTTCTCTGTTCTGAGAAGTAAAGAACTTTCTACCCAATGACGCTAAGCTGGCAACATAAAGTTTATCACTCGATGATGGCTTAAGTCCATTCTTGGTTCCTCTTCTCTCTTTCTTTTAGGCAGAGATAACGAAGACATAGCTCTGGCTGACACCACCTTTCTAACAAGTGATTTCCACAGCTCATCATCTCCCCTGTGTTGCACCTTCACTTTGAATTGCCTGTAATGTAAATAATATATAGAGCTGTTAAGATGACTTACCAACTTACATAAACACAAAAAAAAACGAATGATCACTGTATCAGTTCAAGGAATTGACCTTACTGATAAAGCAGGCAAACAAAGTTATCTAAAGCTGATACTTATGTTGTATATGTGGTCCTATTAACCTTATTCAAGGCAACATGTTAAAATCTTTGGAACTCATTCAAGATATTTTCTTGAGGAACAGGATAATGGACACGTTACAACTAGATAGGATCCAGATTCAACTAACAAGTTACGAAAGGCCAGGGGTCCGGTTGCTGTCTTAATATTTGCTTCCTTCTAGGATAGGTGCACCTGGTTATAGTCGAAATGGGACCTTGAATCATTACCACTACTTGGATAGGTCGCATTCACATCAAGAACAACCCACTTGGCACTTAGAATCACAGTAGACTTTGGGCAAAAAATCTTCATGAGTAGACTCATCTTCGCACGAAAGCAAGCAAAATCACATGCCAGCTCATGAGAATTTTAATGACTTTCTACTTCAAAACTAAAAGACCCATAGAAACTGAAAATATCCAACAAACTGATGTTAACTTGACTCAATCATGAATTAGAGAAGAAATGGACAAATTAGTGACAGCTGATTCGTTGCGTTTTTCTATAGAGACAAATCAATGGGCCCATCAAATCAGCAAGGCAGCTACCTGCTTCGATCGGTGATACTTCTAAAATGATTTACATATTGTAGTTACTACTATGATTAATGAGATTCACCTTAAGTGATCGGTACAACAATAGATTGATAAACTAGTTATTCAGTAGTCAGTGGTGGTTAGTGGTTACCTGCAAAGGGGAACTCGGCAATCTTCTGGTTGGTCACAAATGGATGCGTGTAATCTTAGGAGCTGCCACATGCGCTTGCATCGCAAACAACTTCCGTTGGCCCTTTTCTTACAAGTAGCGAAATGACAGATCAGAAGCTGGAGCCCTTGACAGGTCTCAAACTTGCTACATGGCTGCCTTTTGTGGGAAGATTCCTTATTATGTGGCCCAACGCTAGTACATCCTTCTGTACAAATATGCTCCAAGCAATCCATCGCTTCGCTGAGCTGTAAATACAAATTCAGCTCCTTCCTGTGTCTTCTCGTCCTCTTCTTCCGCTATAATGACAAATTTACGATGAAAAATCACTAAGCTAAGCCACTTGACTGATAAAAAAGATGCAAACAATTGCCATGTGAAGATTTAACAACTAAGCTTTCATGTTTCATGATTAATTGAAAAACTTCAACATTGTTATGAATTCCATGATTATATTTTGGATTGTATGTGAAAATACAATTCTCAATGAGCTAGATAAAGGGATATATGTTAATTGTATCAGGTTATAATTACATACCAACTCAGCCTCATCCATGAACTGTAAAATTTCAAGTTCAAGGAAGGGGTCATGATCTTGAAGGAACTTCCAGCCCTCAGTCTCCTCAACTTTCTTGAAATTGCTTGACAAAAATTTCATGGACTTGAGGTAGAGATCTGGTGCATCACATAGCCTTGCAAGTTGAAGCACATCCACTGCATTTTCAATCGTCAATTGCTCGGCTAACCCCTTAGTGCATCTCTGCTTCAGCTGTGGTACCAAGTACACATGAGAAAGTGCTAGCAGGTGAATCCCATGTCTCTCCATCTGCTCTTCAGTGCACCTAAATACATGGACAACTTGGTCATATTAGACTCTGAGCCTTTCGGTAATAGGGTTTAATTATTGGGTTTAAGTTCCTGATATTTTAGATAACTTTAAAACCATTTGTATACCATCAGGTTACTTAAAGTTATTGTAATAATAAGTATGAAATGGTAATCTAGAAAATAAGTTAAAAGAAACTTATTACAATTGGTTAAACTAAATTGACAGTATACAGCTTAATCCTTTAGTTTTATACATTGATGGTGCAAAATTTCTTTTTACATAATTAAGTAATTGTTTAAACATATAATTAGTTTAAGAATCATAGTCGTACATGACGTGCCTTTGTAATTTACTCCAATTACACCGGAAATGTTGGTCTAGGCATCTACCCGACGCCGACTAGAGTATGAAGGGAAACAAAAAACATGATTAGAGAATCTAAGAGTCAATGATTGAGCCTGGCAAGGCATTTAACATATGGCAGCCAGATTAGCATTGAAGACCAATCACCTATTGTCTCATCAACGAAGGAACCAATACTTAAGCGTAAAATAAACTATTCTTATGGTCAAAATTCAGTATATTCAATTCCAACTTGGACGGAGTCAATTTGAAGTTTGTACGAGATTAACTATATCAGAATATATAAATAAAGAAAACAAACCGATTTGCGTGTGTGTGTATTTTGAGAACTTACGTGAAGGAATATAGAAACCGGATGAACACGGAAACGGCGTCGCACGGAACGCCCAGAATCCTAATAGTTTTCTCAGAGCTCCGCCGCTTTTGCGGCCTAAGTATTATGCTCTCCAGAACCGTCGAGGCAGTTGCCTACCATCATGTTTCGAAGATATTAGTAGTTTTCAAACTGGAAAAGAAGCTTTTAAAACATAAAATGGAAATTGATTTGATTCACGTTTTAAGAATCGGATCTTTGTTTCCGGAATTCAATTCCCACACAACCTATATGAAAGCTATAGATTACACACACTAAAATGATAGACAGTTAATTTGACAGAGAAAAGCAAAGAGTGTATGTGTGATAAGTTTATATATGTGTACCAGAACGGTGGAATGCACCGGAATGCGGAGGCCGCCGGAGGTGATGATGTGGACATCGGCTTCAGACATTTCGCAGTAAAATTCGCTAACAAAGTTTTCTCGCGACATGATAACTGATTTTCTGGAGTTGATGAATGATGATATGTTTCAGGTCGATTTCTGCCTGAAACAGAGTGTATTTCGGAGAGGGTGTTTCTTTTTTTAAGTTTTTGGTGGGGGCTTGTGTCCTGTCCAGTATATATAAGCACAGGGAAGGCTGCCAACTACCAAAGTTGCGCTTACCTAGACAACTTACATTGTTATCTGGGGCAGTGGATATTTAGTGCTACTGTTCCAGATATTTATTACTTTTATATAAGTGTAACTGTTTTACGGAATGTGGCATCACAATCACCTCTTAAGATTATTCAATTCGCTAGCATGTATTACTCCCCAATTACGAGGAAACTGCCGTGCCAGACGTAATGGCCCACGCTAGGGCTGGCATATATCGGGTAAAACCGATAGCTCAAACCGAAAAAATTTATTGGGTTATCGTTATTGGGTTAACGGTTTAGAAAATTTTTACTATTGAGTTATCGGTTCGGACCTCGATTTGCCAATTTTGTTAATAGCTTAAACGATAACCCAATAAGAATTGATAAAATTACGACTTTACCCTTAAGTATATACATACATCTAGGGCTTCATTCTCTCAAGCCGCACTCTTCGGTTCATTGTCTTAAAGTCTTCATCTTCAAAGACCTTACTCCTAGCGTAAGTCTTATACAGTAAGTTTCTATAATAAAATTCATCTTCATCTAGGGATTTTTGATTGTTAAAGATTCTTTATTTTGTGCTCATATTTTATGATTTTTATTTTCGTTTCTTAATTTTGTGAGCTCACATTGTGCAGTCTATACCTACTACCAGTTGTGGTTGTTTGTTGTTTGTTGTTCCACTCCTAATTAGCTACATTTTGACATGTCTAAAAGACAAAAACAGTAAAAAAATCTTCAGTTGCGAGCTTCTGAAGAAGTTTTGATCTAATTAGCTTCATTTTGATATCTTATGTCTAAAGGACTAAAACAGTAAGAAAATATTCATTTGCGACTTGCGAGCTTCTGAAGAAGTTTTGACCTAAATTGAGTTATTTTATAAGGTAAAACGATAACCGAACCAATAACGGTTGATAACCAATTAACCGATAACCGATTTCTTATCGGTTCGGTTATCGGTTTTGCATATTTATAAACCGATAACCGATATGTCAAACCGATAATATTCATAACCGAACCGAACCGACCGATGCCCACCCCTAGCTATCAATTCTGATGCAGTCAAAAGATATTATGTATGGTTTCTTTGGTTCAATTGTTGATTGTTTGTACTTGGCATTGTTTCGAAGATTGGAATGACGAAGACAATTTGTTCTGCTATCTAAACATGTAAAGAAGATGGTGTAGTTTGGTCCACTCTTGTATTGTAGAGAAGCAAATATAACAGCTGATATTTTTAGCAAGTAATGGAGCAAGTGTGATTAAAAGATTATATGGAAGCATGAATATTGCTTCTCGCGTAACAACAATCAACCGTCAAGATTTGCAAAATACTACTTCCCCCGTTTCATTTTAGCCCAAAAACTTTATCCTAAAATAATTGTTACTTTAGGATTTTAAAATTAAATTTGTTAATTGTTCATGTCCATTTCTCATATGGTCACTGAACTAATAGAAATTGTCTATGAAAGTCACTTTACTTTGTTTTGTAACTGAAAAGTCATTATACTTTGCACATTGTAACTCAAAAGTCACTCAGCATTTTTAGGACTTTATTAAACATTATTTTTCATATTTCTTTTCAGCCCAACCATTTAAAAAATCAAAAAACCCATTTAAATCATGACTCGACTGTTCCATGACCCGACCCATTTTCTCTTATTTCTGTTGTAAGAAACTTAAATATTACTTTGTTGTAGTGTATTATATTGGTTCTCAATATAGTTATACTGAATGTATACACTGGTTTAAGCAACGTATTAAATAGAGAATAAGGAATTAATCTTAACAAACTAGAGGAGTTAAATTTGAAAGTGAAATAAGAAAATTAGCAGCGTTGAAGTGGAAGAAAATATAAAGGAGGAAGGAAAAATGAAAAAAGTATTTATGCTTGAAATTTTGACTAAGAAATATTAATATAAGAGTAAATTAAAAGACAATACCCTCGATGTTTTAGAACAAGAACGCGCATTGCTTATAGTAAAGATAATGTTACTAGACGACCATTTCTAGTCGAACTGATTTAATACTTTGCTTAAACTAGTATGTTGAAAATCAAGATAATTAATAGCAAAGTAATATTTACGTTTTTTGTAACAATAATAAGAGAAAATGGGTCGGGTCAAAGAGCGGGTTGAATCACGGTTTAAATAAGTATTTTTTTTATTGTTTAAATGATTGAGTTAAAAAAAATATGAAAATAATATTTATTATGGCCTAAATGTGTTGAGTGACTTTTGAGTTACAATGTGCAAAGTATGATGACTTTTCCGGTTACAAAACAAAGTAAAGTGACTTTTATAAATAATTTTTATTAGTTCAATGACCTTATGAGAAATGGACTCACTATATCATTAATACTAAAGAAGTAATTGTTCTTAATATTACTCAATTCTCGAAAATTATTTAATAAGGATAACTTAGGAAACTATATCTTATATATATATAATTTTTTTTAATAAACATGAAAAGAACTAAAGCCACTGTTAAAATGGACGAAGGAAGTATATCAGATTCAAAATGGTTTCACATGTTGGCTTTCTTTTTTATTAGCCGAAACTTAACGTACCAACATGCATTGATCTAAGCCTTTTAGGTTTGTGTGATTCCGTCCTCTTTAGTCTAATTGGTTTGACAGATTTGACCAGCAAAAAGCATCTAACATTTCTAATTTCTTATACGTCGAATAAACTTCTTATTCATATAACGTGGAAATAATCTCCACTCTAGACTCATGTTTGTTCTCCACGCTCCATTTTTTTTGGCCAGCTCGATGATCCTAATTATTAAAGGGAATCTACAAACTTAAGTCGACCACACTTTGTTGCCGACTGCTAGATTTTTTAATTTTTTTGTTAATTTGGTTAGACTTATTTGAAATATAGAACAAAGCCAACGCATATTTGGTCTTCTAAATTCCTCTAGAGTATTACCCGGTGCAGGCAATAGCAACACGCAGTCTTCTTTCCTTCCCAATTTTTTGATTTGTTCGACGAATTAATTGTGATAGAGACACTAAAACGCCACAAATTGGTTAACCCACAAATCGACAACATTCTTTTGTATACAATATATAATTTCCTGTTAATTGTGATAGAGACACTAAAACGCCACAAATTGGTTAACCCACAAATCGACAACATTCTTTTGTATACAATATATAATTTCCTGTATCATTCTTTTACAGCAAGACTTATGAAATACGTATCTAATTTCTAGTAATAACTGCCATACCATTGATTGTTCATTTACAAAGATTGAATTTGCCTAACCGATACCTTCTCAAGCCTTAAAGGTAAATAACTTTTTACTGAATTGTTCAAATAACTATTGACAGTTCAATCTTGGTTCTTCCTCTCTCTTTCTTTTAGGCAGAGACAAGGATGATATAGCTTTGGCAGACACCACTTTTCTAATAAGTGATTTCTACAGCGTATCATCACCCCTTTGTTGCAATTTCAGTTCGAATTGTCTGTAATGGGAAAACTGGATCTGTTAATATATTCACCGATTACCAACTAGATAACAAAAGAAAGGATGATCATTGTATCAGTTCAAGAAATAGACCCTACTCATAAAGAAGGCAAATAAAGTTATTTGAAGCTGATATTTCTGTGACCCTTTCGACATTATTCAATCCACGTGTTAAAAGGTCATTACTCTTTGAAGATATTTTCTATAGTAACAGGATAAATAGAGGCATTTCAACAAGAAAAAATCCATAGGAGTTAGATTCATCTTCTCACGACATTGAGCAAAATCATGATGTCAACCAATACTTTATATCATAAATAGAAGACCCAATTACGGATATCTGATGAGGTCAAGGTAAATAGCTGCTATTCACCTATTAGAGAGCGTAAGTGCATGAGGAACTAAAGAAGAAATGAACAAGTCAATGACAGCGAAGTGGTCAGTACAAGAATAGATCTATAAACTAGTTAGTAGTGGTTACCTGCAAAGAGGAACTCGACAATCTTGAGGTTGGTCACAAACAGAAGCATCTCAAACAACCTCCATTCCCCCTTGTCTTACAGTTAGCAAATGTCGGATCAGAAGCTGGAGGCCTCGGCATGTATCAAAATTGCTACATGGAACCCTCTTATCGCTAGATTAATTCCATGCGCCTCTACATCCTTCGGCGTTCCAAAACAAACCATCGCTTCACTTAGCTGTAAATATAAGCTCCTTTCCCGCCTGTGTCTCCTCCTCCTTTTCTTCCGCTAAAATGATAAATTTCCAATGAAAATCACTAATCACATCACTTAATGATAAAAGAAATGCAAACAAATGCCATGTCAAGATAGCATGACAGCTTCTTCCTATTGTTCCATAATCAATTGACAAACTTCAATATTCCATTGAGAATTCCATGGTCCAAATTCGGGAATCACAATTGTCAATGAGCTAGATGCAGGGGTATATGCCAATGATTTTGTAGTTACTAGTTACGTACCGAATCAGCCTCATTCATGAACTGTAGAATTTCAAGCTCAAGACAAGGATCATGATCTTGAAGGAATTTCCAGCCCTCAGTCTCCTCAACTTTCTTGAAATTGCTTGACAAAAATTTCATGCACTTGAGGTACAGATCAGGTGCATCACATAGTTGTCTCGCAAGTTGAAGCACATCCAATGCATTTTCAATCGTCAATCGCTCGGCCATCCCCTTAGTGCATCTCTGCTTCAGCTATGGTACCAAGTGTCACACCTCCTTTTTTCGAAGAATAAGGGAGTTTTCCAATTAAAGTGACATTATTCGAAATTGAATTATTTATTTAATCAGAGTCACCACTTGGAATAATTATTATGGTGTCCCAAGTCACCGGTTTATTTTAAAATCTCAAATCAAGAAAATTGAATCTATTTATGGTCCGCGAACACAGAAGACCGGGTAAGGAATTCTGTTAACTCGGGAGAAGATGTAAGGCACTCCCGAGTTCCGTGGTTTTAGCACGGTCGCTTAACAATTAATACTTTGCTTAATTATCTGAATTATTACATATTAAGAATTATATGCATTTTACTTTTTAACCGCTTTTAATTATTTATTTAACCGCTTTTAGTATTTATAAAATTTATTTGAATAAGTCGCGATGCCGCGCACTTGTTGTTTTTGTACATATTGCAAAATGGCGCCACGTGAAACGCACCCGCGATTTACAATATGTTTATTTTTATTATTATTTGAAGTTGAGGTCAAGTCGCGCGAAACGCGCACTTGAGTTGAGATTTACGTATCGTGACTATGCCACGGGAATCGTACTCATAGTCACGATGATTTATTATTTAATCGCGCAAGCAAACTATGAATATTCTTGAATTATTGTCCTAAACTAATTTGAGATTCAAATGTGTGGGTCATGAGTTATGAAAATTTGTTGTGGAAAAGGTGGCCTACATTATAGCTTTATTTGCGACGGGCTGCTAGCAGGATTCTTTTGGCCAAATCCACTATTCTCAAACCCAAAAGTCACTTTACCTGAGCATGGTCCGTTTTGCTTAAACAAATTGTAGCCTTCCTCTCTCATCACTATTTACAACTTTAACAAAAGAAATCAATGAAACCAATTAACAACATCTGTTACTTCAATTTAACCAAACAAACAGGTTATAGCCATAAATGTATCAACAGTCATCTAACGTGAAACAAGACCAAATGCTAATTAAGGAAATGAACAAACAATGGTCTTTTGATCCTCTTGTCCCTTTTCAAATTATTAGTTTATATCTTTGCTTATCTATCAGTTCATCATCAACAATCAAACAGTCATATTGGACGGAAATGATCGCAAATTCAGAAAACATTTATACAAATTCAAACCATGCCCCTCAATCGTGAAATAAAATCGAAAATATCGAGATAAGATAAGAATGAACCTTTGCATTAATGAATCAAGCACAAAGTCGAAATGTTGGCCAGAACAATTGAACAACGACCGGAGACTTCTAAAGGCGACCTCGCCGGAACCTCGAACCTCGATGAACCCAACTACGATTATTTTGAACTCGAAGCACAAGCTGGAAACGCCGTTTACTTGGTAGTTTAGTGGCTGTTTCGTTGCTATTTCGCGGAAGTTTTGTGGCTGACCTACCAGTGATTTTTGGGTGGTTATCGGGGTGGATTTTGGGGTGTTTTCAGGTGGAAAAGGGGCCGCGTTTTGGACCTGTTTTGCAGCTGATTTTCGCTACTTTTCTTGGCTGTTTTCGCAGCTGGTTTTGCTGCGATTTTAGGGTGGATTTTGAGGTGTTTTATGGAGTGTTTTGGGGCTGCTTTCAGCTAGTGTTTCAGGGATGCTTTAGGCTGGAATTTGGGGCTATATGGTGGCTGGTTTAAAGCTGCTTTTCGTGGCTAGTTTTGGAGGACAAATATCTGAGGAAGAAGAGCTAAAAATTAGCCAGCTCTCTGTCAAGTTGTGGCATTGTTGCTGCGTTTTCTTGCTCTTCCCCGTCCCCCCTGTTTTTCTCTTCTTTTTGTGTGTTTTCTCCAGATCCGTTTTCTCCTCCCTCTATAGTGTTCTGTTTTTTCCAGGTGTCCCCCCCTTTCTTTTGTGTGTGTTCTGTTTTACAAGAGAGATCAGGGAGGGAATTGAGTTGGAAGGAGACGGGTGGGCGTGAGTTGTGTGTGTTTGTGCGCGACTTCCAAGAAAAGGGATATGTGTGTGCTGATGAGTGGATTCGTGAGAATGAATACCATCTGCATTTGCAAAATCTGTTATTGGATGGAGAGGAATCTTTGCTAGTTGGCCAATTGTGATTGGTTTTTTTTTTTTTAAGTATTTTCTTTTTTTGATAATAAATAAGCAAAATAATCTACTCCTACTAAATAAGTAAATAAAAGCAAGGTAAAATTACTACACTAAAGCCTCTAACTTAAAAATTGTATTAAACTAGATAAAATTATATTTTTTGAAAACTCTTTCTTTTTTTGTAAATGAAAATAAAACTAACACTCTAAAAAAATGTAACTCTTTTTGTAGTTTTTAATTTTATGAAATAAACCTACTAAAAAGTGAAATAAAGACTAAAATATCAAGATTAAACTTAGCAAATATTTACATACTAAAAAAATGATAAAAAATTTAAATAGAATCAAAAATTAGGCGATCACACAAAGTACACATTGAGCAAGTGATAGCAGATGAATCCCATGTTTCTCCATCTGCTCCTCAGTGCACCTGAACACAATGATAACATGGTCACTTTAGACATCCATATATTTTTATTTGTGTGTGTTTAATAGAAAATATTATACGCATACTGACGGAAACCTTTACATTTACTTAAAAGACAACAATAAGTAATTATCGACTGTAAGTACATCTCAGTAATATGTTACTATGATAATACCAAAAATCTTTCAATTACTAGTTACTAGTGTATAGGATGAAAATCCTTTGTTAAATGTTTGTAGTACACTCCAATAACACCGGAAGACGCGGTGTAGTCGGTGCTGGACAGAGTATTAAAGAAATATGCATGATTAATATCTATTACTAGGACCCACGCCCAGTTTTGACATGGAAGTAGATGGTCTTTTTCATGTTAGCCAAGAAGCATTCCCTTTTTTCTTAAAGTTCATGCCAAGTTAAACTATGTAAATCTAACGTGGAGAGAGTTGTGAATTTTACACAAACAAAAGCTATGGTCAGCATTACCAGAACGGTGTAATGTGCCGGTATGCGGAGGTGATGATCTTGACATCGGCCATTTTCACCGATGACAGAGTTGTTGGAGTTGAGTTTGGTTTTTGATCAATTTCTGCGTAAGACAGAGTGAATTGAGATTTCAGAGAGTGTTTATGTGTGCTTGGATTTTTATTTATAAGCAACGTGAGCTGCTGCCGACCAAAAACTCATAGGACTTCCTCGTCAACATAGCATGGAAGAAACAACTTGGAACCACAAAATAATAAATTTACATAAAGCATGATATTTAAACATAGCCCCTGCCATATTATTATTATTTGTTTTGTGTGTGTCCTGCAAATATTAAGCGTGGATTAGTTTAATCCACAGTGATTCAGGCCTGCTTGTGCACATGCACAGATGGGTAACTTTGTCAGCCGTATAGAAAAACATCCATTAGTGTTTTTTGCTTAGATTTTATGACTCTCTTCTCACTTTATTAACCCAACAAATATAAAATTATTTGTCTTAATTTATGCGAAAATATTGTGCTTACTTCTTACCATTCCACTTGAGAAACTTATCAAATTTTCATACTCCTTTTTTTTCTTTTCAAGTTAAATGAGTATGAAATATCAGGGCCAAATTATTTAAATTTTGAAATTAATTTCTTATTTTTCTTAAAATAAGACGTGTACATTTAGCAATTACACAAAAATCAATATAAGTCCAAATTTTTTCTAATAAAACTTCATAAAAATAATTACATGCTGAAAAAGTTAATTTGACTTCCAATTTGAGCATAGGCGGGTCTAGAATTTTTATAATATGGGTGCACTACAAAAGAAATGAGAAAAAAGAAAGTATTAAGTGAGAATTAATCCCCATTCTTCGAGGTAAATAACTCAACATTCAACCAAGTGCACCATTTAGCTTTTTGGAGCATGGGTGCCAACAAATAATTTATTAGATTAATTCTAGAAAATATATACATAAAATACCTAGTGTGGGGGAGAGACTATGAGTTCACGTGTCCCATAAATTTGGCTTTAAATCCGCCACTAAAAGAGTCGATTTAATATAAAGAATTAAATATCACATCAAAATTAAAAGCTAAACATTTAAGTGGATTTGAATTTAAGAAATTGTGAAAATTATATAGAATATTACTATTAGAGGAAGTGTGTTGAATATCTGTAATGTCTTTTTTTAAGATCTATAAATGTCTGAAAATTAAAAAGGTGTCATAAAAGAAATAGGAAAACATTTTTTTTATTTATTTGTGGTTTTTTATTGAATCGTGGTTGGTTGATACTTGGTTCCACCATTCTCGGATTTTTATTTCTGGGTCCATCTTAGTTACGGACAAAACCACCACGTCAACAACATGTAAGACCAACAAGCTGACCTGTCATCTTAATCCTTCTCCTAAAGTAGTTGGCATTGGACTGACGTGTCTCCCCTTGTTATTACTTATTAGTATCTGTACGGGAGAATATTAAATATAATTTCTTATAAGTAATATTACTTGAGAAATACAGTAGACCTAAAGGAGCATGTAAATGCTATTATTTTATGAACATATAAATGACTGAATATTCATACATTCAAATCATAAGAAAACACATGTATCCATAGAAAACAGCTAGCGAGGAAAGCAATTATAAAAAAATTACAATCTTAGATGATTGACCATATTCTGATTCTCGGATGGAATAGAACTGTGAAGGCTAGCAATTGAAAACATAATAAGTTCTTTGTTAAAAAGTTCAATGTATGAGATGTACTTTTCTTTATGGTCTAGATAGGTGCCATGCTGCAGAAAAATAGAGAATGATGAGTTAAATTAGGAAATTTTGAATGTATGCTAATCTAGCTATAATAAAAGTATTATTAGTTCCATCCTCAAGCTGTCTAAGCCAATTCTTTCTTGCTTTTATCTTTTTCTGACTGAAAGCAAGTTCTATAGATTCACTATCTTAGTTACCTGCCCAGACAATCTTTCTTGTGTTTTTGAAGATCTTGAAAATACTCTTTTCCTTCCTTCGAAATACTTTCCCAACCCCTATCAAAGCAGTAAAGAGAATAATTAGTAGAAAGCCAAGTTTGATGGTTAGATGAAATGTTTGGTATAAAACCTTATAGTACTTAATGGACCTACCACTTGAATCGGCACCCCAACTCTTTCTCCACAACTCATACCCAAGCATGATATAAGATACAATATCCTTGACACTTATATTTTTATAATTGATACTTTTTGTATTATGTGTAATTTGCATAAAAACACCTTATAGTGACTGATCAAGCCATGAAACAAATGTTTAGCTATAGAAGATATAGATTATTTATTGGAATTTGAATTTAAAAATAAAAACATATCCTCGAATGAATTAGCATTTATAAGTTTTATTATGCATAATACAAATGATACAATCAAATATAGATTAGAAGAAGACTTCAGTCTAATCCAATCTGCTAGAAGTAGTTATTATTTGAAATTGAAGCGAAACACTTTCATATCTATTGCAAATAATTTATCTTTTTATTTAAATTCAAAAATTTCTTTTGTTATTCAAATTCAAATTTACATCAATTGTATGCTATTTGATTTCATATATATATATATATATATATATATATATATATATATATATATATATATATATATATATACTATCAAAATAGCATATGTTTATAATATTTACCCATATTTTTTTTCTCTTTTTCTTTTCTTTCTTTCTTTTGTTACAATAAAATTCAATTTTCACCATAAATAATATATTTGTAGGAGAGAAAATAAAGTATTTCATTCTATTATTTTGTAGTCACTCTGTTACTCCGATTTGTAGTTCATCAATATCACTTGTAACAATTAATATAACATCTTCATTGCAAAAGTCCTTCACGTGTATCGAAAAACTCGGCACACAAAATTACAAAATGCCCATAAGATATCCTTTGAAGAAACATACTTTGTCCTTGAAATGTTCGAGCGGCAAAATTGTAAATGCCAAAAGAAAGATCAATGTACATAAAATTAAATGTCCCGTTAGATGAGCAAGTTAATCTACAAAGAAAACATATAGTTTTCAAGCCTTCCATTAGCTTCCTTCCCTCCTATGGAAAACAAATCCTTAGAAAACTTAAATATGGAAAAAAATGAAACACCTACCACAACTGCTCAATGATCATCTAGAATATTAAGTTGAAATTTTACCTTTTATAGGCAGCACTGTAAATATTAAAAAATTTATTTTGCCTTTAAAAATATTTTATGTGTATAAAATTAGAATAGTTTTCTCCAGTATTTTGCTCTACATAAAGAAACAAAGAAGAAGAAATAGAGGAAAACACAAAAGAAGAATGTAAAAAGAGAAGGAACAGTTACAAAAAAAAAGAAAAAGAAAAAAACAGAAAGAGATAAAAAAGATGAAGACTTCAATAGTAAAACATAATTTGCAATTCCATATTTGGATACTCTTCACTTTCTTATAATCACGACCAAACAAAAAGAAGAAGATAAGTAAGGGAAAAAAGGGATTTGATAAATGAAAGTCATAAGAAATTTGCTAAATTAGTGAATATTCTTGCCGGCACAAATCAACAATATCCAACCTTAATTTACTTGTTTTTTTGCTCCAAGTTCTCTTCTAACCACGACATGCTATCCAAATCATCAAATTAAATTGATACAGTAGTTATATGGTTACGTATTTATTAGATATCCAAATCATATTATGCATATTTGGTAACATATTTCAAAGCACCCATGGCATCATCTACCGTCTCAGACAACACTGTTCCAATCAAGAAAAGACCCCCTAAGGATAAAAAAAAAAAAAGTAAATTTTCTTGGTTATCTAATGCTACTATATAGGAAATGTTGACCAAATGACTTTTTAATTTAAGTTTAGGATAATTAATTTAAAAAACTAACAATAAAACGTGAGATTCAATCTTGATGTTAAATGAATAGGAAAGTCTAAATTTCTGAACTTGTTTTCTATTTTAAATTATTTTTTCAATCTCCAAATTTGTAGGAGGTTTGTCCTAAAATTTGACACTCGTAGCATTTTGGTTTTGACACTTGTCATTTTATCCTTATTTTGCCTCTCCTATTATATATAGATAGATTTGCACATACATTGTACAACAGTTACCAATTCAAGGATTTGCTGATACCATGCAACTCTAACATGGACAAATAGACACGATTAATTTAGATAATCAAGAAAATGTATGGTCTTAACAAATTTTCTTTCAAGGTTTTAAGTTTTTTTTTTAAAGTATTCCACAATATAATATTGTCTAATATTTTAAAATTTTGAGTTAAACTATTCAAATATTCATATCTACTAACAAAATATTTGATAACTAGAACCAATGTAGTGTATTGAAACAAAATGTTAATGTTAAAAATAATTAAAACTAATAGAAAAAGTTTTTGGGGGCATTTTATTCTTGGGGCCTAAAGCAGAAACTTTAGTGGCATTACCCTAGAGCCACTCATGGCACTAGTTAATGCGTCAAGTATGATTAACTCCATGAGAATTTTATGCATGCAGAAAGCTGGACTAATGCCTCTAATGTCATACATCGTCCACCTAACTATAGAGTTTTACTTATTAGTTTTAGTAGAAATACTATGTACATCAGTCACCACGATAATTGAGAGTCTTTAGCCAACTTGTCATCCTTAAGAGCATGTTTGAAAAGGCACTTACAATAGAATTTGGATGTAATCAAGTATAATTACACAATTTAACATATTTATTTAGCCAAGTAATTATTTGGTTAGCAAATTAGGTGCAATTAAAAGGGTGTAATTACACTCTTCAATTCTCAAGTGGGAGGTGAATTGGTGGTAATTACAAGGTAATTTAACTTTTCTAATCTTTTTTATTTATATATTTCAAATTATATTAAGTACTATTCTTTTTGTAATATTTCTCTTATTCCCATGTTTTAACTTTTCAACATGTTACTTATGATGTGCTTTCATATAATTTTGCACCTTCTCATATTTTATTTTTTTATTTTTTATTGTCCTTATTTTTGTTAATTATTAAATATAATGTCGTATTTTACTAGCTTTTTCTATTCATTAGTATAAAATAATTATTAAGGAAAATACAATTTAAAATTATATTTATCTTTTTGTTATATATAAAGTGCAACAAATCATAAATTTCATATTTTACTCGTGTGAGTTGCTAAAAAAATTTAAATTCATAATTAAAATTTTTATTAATTATTTTAAGTTAACATATATTATTTATTTAAAAGATATTCAAGATACCGATAATTATTTTTTGATATTAGCTACTAATTTATAATTATTTAATACTTTTATTTTTTAAAAATATAGTTTAAATTCCAAATTGTAAATAATATCTAGAAGTTCTTATATATTAATGTATTGCCACAAATTAATGAGTTAGTAGAAAAAACTAAATCATTATTGTAATTTTAATTAATTATTTTAAATAATAATATTATTTATTTGGAAGATACTTACTACTTTTAATATACTTATTAATTTATAGTTATTTAATATATTATTTAAAATATTTTGACAAGTTAATCTAAAAAAGATTATTTAATTATGTAATTACAATTTTTCAACCAAACATGACAGTGAAAATTATATTTTAATTACGTTCTGGCAAACAAACAGGTCATAGTAATTGCTATATTAAGTAATTACCAGGGTATGTTACTGCCTGAGTAATTATACAAGGAGGTAATTTTATATCACTTTCCAACCAGAGTTACAGCGTATAAAGCAATCAATAGGATGTTAATTTGGCTAAGCAAACATAATTTATGAAATGAGATTGTTATAGTACTTTGTTCAAATTTTTTATTCGTTTTTAGTGTTCACCATCCAATGGATAATGAGCATTAAAAAGGAACTTTATCAAGTTTTGTGGTCTGATCAAAGAGAAAAAGAAAAAGATTTACGGTGTTCACCACAAAAACATCTATGTCTCGTGTGCTTCTCGTGTTCATCTAATTAATGAAGTACTAGATATTTCAGTGCATGCATGTGAAATTTGTGTTAATCGACATTCCCTCTCCTTATTTTACCATATTTTTTTGTTATCAATTTTTTCTTATTTTTTATTTTCATGCACAAAAAGAAAGAGCATTGAAAATCATCATGGGTGATATTCCTCTTTAATTTTTTCATGATAACCGTTGCTAGATGGTAGATGAACACGCAAATACTTACATGTTTTGACTTTGAGGGTGAGAAAAACAATTGAACTGAATAAAAAGAAATCCTTAAAAGAAAGGAATTCTTTTTAGATATAATAATTAAGAGAAAAGAAATTCAGTGCTCTTTTTAAAATTGGGGTCACGAAATTAAAAAGAATATGACTTTCTAGCGAATCTGTCAACGGAGTTGCAGCAGCATATTTATGGCGTCACAGTGGACGGCGGTGGTCTGCCGCGGTAGGCATGATATATACACAGATGACACTTGACAGTAACATGTTTCGTGTTGCCCCAATTTTTAATTAAGGAAATACATATTCTTCATCTTCCACGTCTATATTTTAAATAAATTAGAAAGCCAAGAATAAAGATGTATTTGTTGGCTATATTATATTAATTCGCCAGTCGAAATTATATATAGCTATATGTTTATTTTTTATTTGGTCTGTTTTTATATAGTTAATAGTATATATGATGAATATTCCTTATTTTTTCCTATTTTTACTCGTTTTATTTTTATTAGATGAAATTCTGCATCCGCCCTCCACTAATTATCATTGCTTCAAGCTCACACCAACCTAATATTTTAATACTAGTATATAATCTGAGGTCGAAAATTTGTTGATGCCTGTTAATGTGCATGAATGTTTTTGGGGAAAAAATACTAGGTTTACTTGGACGGTCACGATATTTTTATTGGGTCGATAGTCTGTAGAAAGTAGTTGGGTAGGTTGTGCCCTAGCCAGATATATAATATTGTCATTTGGGCGGTTGATAGTCAGAGCTACTGTACTAATATTTTCGAAATCTTAATTAATTAGTGACTAAAAAACCCGGTTGGCACCTATTGTGATAACTGATAACATAACAGCGATTGACGTTTTTAGGCAGGCGGCTGCTCTTTCTTTGAAGATCCAAAGATCAAAGGCGACTTCACGATTTAAGTTTTATGAGTTCAATTTTTAAGATTTATCGTATTGAACCAATTATATTTGTAAAAATTATGAGTTTATTTACTATTTGTTATAATTTTAATAAATTTTAACACATAAATTTATGTTATATGCCGAAATATTTGGTTCAGATGAACCTGATAAAGTAAAGCTCTATCCGCCCCCGACAAGACAAGACAATTTGGAGCCATTGGATTTTTCGGAAGACCTTCATTTATTTAAAAACACTTGTCATAGGATATGCGCGTAGCGCGTGTAACTATATGAATGAGAACAAACTTTCTAAAATAATACAAAATAGTATATGCAGAAGATATATTTACGATATAAAATAAAAATTAAGAAAAAATTACAAGTATTTAAAAATAATAAATATTAATCATATATTTGATATTAATCTACATATTAATGAGAATAAACTTTTAAAATAATTAAATAATATTTAAATTTTTTGATTGAGTTATAAAACAAAAATTAACAAAAAATAAAGTTTCTAAACTAATAAATGATGATCATGTATAGGACTTTGGACACTCCAGTGATTCTTCGTCCAGTTTTCTCCAATTACTTAATTTTATCAAATAAGCTCTTATCTTGCGTATTTTTAATTTTATTCTTTCACTTTTTAAGTTCTTGTCATGGCAAATAAGTTCTATGCGAGGATTCAAAATATTTAAATTCTAAAAGAAAACTTCTAAGACTTTTAATTTCACGGTCACTGAAATGAAAAGTCACTGAAATAATATACAAATACGAATTAATTTTTTGGTCAAATCTTTTCAGGGTTTTTGTTTCCAAGAATAATTTCTTGCTATTAAATTATTGAAAATTCCAAGGTAATTAGCTCGTTCGTAACCTGAGCTTCTCCTTTTCGTTTCAAAGGATTCTTTTAGGTTTTTGTTGTCTTTCAAGCACAGTTTTTTCCTAGGGCTATAACTGTATATAGGATGAAATATGATATGACACGTGGTCATCTAAAGGAAAGACATGTGGAATCCTAGACGGGGATGGCTGAAAACCGAACACAGCCATTCCACTTGTCACTGGAAGGGATAACGTTCATAAAGGTATATTAAATGCTCCGCGCCCGGTAGCATTTAATAAGAAATATCCTGCAGAGTATTAAGAACAACGACCCGTTACAGAGAATTTGATATTTATATTCACCGTTACATCTTTATCAATGACCCTCATAATTGACATTAAAGGAGGGCACGATCATAGGACCTCCTTCCCTAGACGCAACTATAAGTAGTGAGCCTAGTTATCATTGTAAAGGACACGAAATTTTCTGGCAAAACTTACACCACATTTTATACAAAGCTTAATACAATCTTACTTTTCCGCTTTTTGATCTCATCATTGCTGTGCCCGGAAACCTTGTTCCCGAAACTGTCATCTCTGTTGTTTCATCTATATTTTAAGGCTAAGTATTGTATATTTCTTCAATTATTACATTATTTCAGGATCAAATTAGTTCACTTGTCTATGAACCACGTATAAATTCAACTGTACTGTTTTACGGGTAAACAGTTTGGCGCCCACCGTGGGGCCTAGATAGCCGTGCAATTAAATTGATCCTTGTCTTTTTTACTAACGTGATTTGATTATTTTGTCTTAGAAAAAATCACAAAAATGGCAGATAACACTGTTAACAACACGTACAACCCTGAAATTCGAGGAGATCAGCCTCATTTCGAGGATTCAATCAGCGACACCCGCAATGAGGGAAATGACGCCACGCCGGTGCATGACAGGCAGAACCCTCGACAGGTTCGAGAGACAACTCCCGATGATGCTGATGAGGAGCATGTCGTGGATGCGGTGAGGGTCATGCAAGAGAACTAGACGATCATTCTAGGCCATCTTACGTGGAAAGATAAGGTTATGATGGAGCTGAAGCAAGCGCTATCGGGGGCTTCGAATAATGCAAACAGACGAGACCCAATTCCTCCCGGTGTTCCCACAAACCAAACAACGCAGAGAGTCGACAACAACACTCCCAGGGGTGAAGTTAGCTCCGACGGGGCTGGGGGGAATGGACCCGGTCTCAACAACGAGAATGACCCGTTCAAGAATGAACTTTTACGGTTTATAAGAGAATTAAACGCCCGCATGGACCAGATCCCTGGCGCGCTACCAGTATTGAAAGGCCTGGACTCGAAGAAGTATACTCAATTCCCATACAAGCCGAGTGCTGCACCAAAACTAATCCCAAAGCGGTTCAAAATGCCTGAAATGCCAAAGTATGACGGGACTTCAGACCCACATGAGCATATTACCACTTACACAACGGCGATAAAAGGGAATGATTTAGCTCCTTACAAAATTGAATCTGTGTTGTTAAAGAAATTTGGAGAAACTCTCACGAGGGGAGCTCTAATGTGGTATTCATTATTACCCAAGCATTCCATAGATTCCTTTGAGATGCTCGCAGATTCTTTCATCAAAGCTCATGCCGGGACAAGAAAAGTACAAGCTGAAAGGCTGACATATTCAGGATTGCACAGGGAGAATCCAAATTATTACGAGAGTTCATTACTCGATTTCAGAAAGAAAGAATATTGCTCCCGGTTGTCCCGGATGAATGGGTAGCTGAAGCATTCATCAAAGGATTGAATACGAGAAGCTCAGACGCTTCCCGGAAGCTGAAGGAGAGCTTGCTCGAGTTTCAAGCAATAACTTGGGCAGATGTCGATAACCGGTACGAGTCAAAGATAAGGATCGAAGATGACCAGGTCAGTTCTACATCATCGGCCCAGGGACGGGAGAGGAGTAGAGTTAAATCAAAGGATGACTACGACGCGGTCAGACGGACTTCGAGGGGTCGGTTTTTGCTTTACGAGCAGATCGAAGGCCGTGGCAGAAACATTCGGGCAGCAAACAAGTTCATCGTTGATAGAGGGACCGATCATGGTCGAAACAATAGATCACTTCAGGATAAAGAGACGTCAGGGTCTCGGGATCCTTCTTACCCCAAGTTATTGGAATATAACTTCAACGCCAGTATAGTGGAGTTGGTGTCATCCATGAGAAACATTAAAGAAGCACGATTCCTGAGATATATGAGATCCGATTCCAGCCCGAGGGATTCTAACTTATAGTGTGAATACCATGGGACGAACGACCACCGAACAGGGGACTGTCGACACCTCCGGGAAGAGGTGGCAACACTATTGAAGAATGGTCACCTCAGAGAATTCTTGAGTGATCGAGCTAAGAACAATTATGGTCGTAATAGAGACAACGCGGAACCTTCAAAAGCAGGAGAAGAACCCCCACGCCAAACGATCAATATGATCTTCGGAGGGAATGAGATTAACGGGGTCACCTTTTCGTCAGCAAAGAAGACGAAAGTATCAATAACTCATAGTAAAAGACTCCGAGAAGACAATATCACTTTCACGGAGGAGGACGCAGATGGATTGCTATTTCCACACAACGATGCACTGGTAATTTCTTTAAATATGTTGGATTTTAATATTAAGCGTGTTCTAGTGGATCCAGGAAGTTCGGCTAATATTGTACAATGGAGAGTATTGGAGCAAGTTAAACTCACCAGAAGCATTATTCCGGCAACAAAGCTCCTCGCTGGATTCAACCTTGCGAGCGTGACGACCCGGGGAGATATTTTATTGCTCACGAACGCTGAAGGAGTAATAAAAATAACTCTCTTCGAAGTAGTAGATGGTGACATGGGATACAATATCATCCTGGGAAGGCTATGGTTACACGAGATGAAAGTTGTACCCTTCCAATTGCTGAAGTTTCCAACACCTGAAGGAATCAGGCAGATAAGAGGTGATCAACCGATAACAAGAGAGATGAATACAATTTCGGTTTCCAGTAGCAAAGGGAAGGAGCATACGACATAGCAATTACAAGAACCAGCACATATTCCCAAGCTAAAAGACGTTAGCCTGGGAGCAGAGTCATCAGAACATTATTAGGTGCCGAGATATTTCCAAGTTCCAAAAGAGAAGGACGTAACGAAGTCCACGATGGAGGAACTTGAGCAAGTTGCATTGTTCGAAGAATTCCTAGAAAGAAAATTCCATTTGGGGACAAGACTGCACCCATAGCTCAGGTCTGGTTTTATTGAATTCCTTAAATTTAATGCCGATTATTTTGCATGGTCGCACGAGAATATGACAGGTATCCCGACGGAAGTAGCCGTGCATAAGCTGAGTTTGGATCCCAACGTACCTCCGGTAAGACAAAAGAAACGCCCTATTGCCGAGGCCAGGAATAAATTCATCAAAGAAGAGGTAATCCGCTTGCTTAATATCGGTTCGATCTGAGAGGTCACCACCTTAAGCATTTGCAAGAAACATTCGACATCCCGAGGAAGCATAACATGAAACTTAATCCCGAGAAGTGCGCGTTCGGGGTCAGTTATAGTATTTCTGGTCTCACAAAAGGGGAATTGAGGTAAACCCCGACAAAATCAAGGCCATAGAGGATATCCCGGAATAATTATCGAACGTAAAAGAAGTCCAAAGGCTCACAGGAAGATTAACAGCTTTGAGCAGGTTCATTTCCCGATCGTCGGAAAAATATCATCGCTTCTTCACACTGCTCAAAAAGGAAAATAATTTTGAATGGACACCGGAGTGCCAGCAGGCTCTAAGGGACCTGAAGAAGTACTTATCAAGCCCTCCATTGCTCTCAAAACCAAAAGAAGGTAAAATATTACTAGTCTACCTCGCGGTTTCAGAAGTTGCGGTAAGTGCAGTTTTAGTTTGTGAGGATGAAGGCATGCAATTTCCCATTTATTACATTAGCAAAATTTTAACTGGAGTAGAAACCCATACCCACATTTAAAAAAACTGGCCTTAGCTCTCGCAGTCGTCGCTCGGAAGCTGCGGCCCTACTTCCATTGCCACCTGATAACTGTGGTGACTACTTTCCCTTTGCGGAACATCCTCCATAAACCCGAGCTCTTAGGCAGATTGTCCAAATGGGCCGTCGAAATGAGTGAGTTTGACATATAATATAAACCAAGGATTGCAATTAAGTCACAAGTTTTGGCTGACTTCGTGGCCGATTTTAGTCCGGCACTACTACCTCTGGCAACCAAGGAGGAAGTAATGGTGTCGGAATCGACATCGGGGATTTGGACCTTATTTATGGACGGAGCTTCCAACGTAAAAGGGTCCGAACTCGGAATAGTCTTCATCACGCCTTCGGGGGAAACCTTAAGGCAAGCCATCCGAACGATCCCTTTAACTAACAATGAAGCAGAGTATGAAGCTTTAATTGCAGGGCTCGAATTAGCCCATGGACTTGATTCCGAGGTTATCGAAATCAAATGTGACTCGCAGCTGGTGGTAAATCAGGTCTACGGGATCTTTGATACCAAAGAAGAATGTATGCAACAGTACGTGGTAAAGGTCCAGGCTCTTTTGGCATGATTTAGGGAATGGTCGATTACTCATATCCTGAGGGAGGATAACGCAAAAGCGGATGCATTAGCAAACTTAAGATCATCGATGGAAATAAAGGGATCGGAGTCCGGGACGGTAGTGCAACTGATGAACTCAGTCCTGGATACAGATGGTTACTATGAGGTAAATTCGACTAGTCTGGTCTGGGACTGGAGAAATGAAATAATCGATTATCTCGAGCACAGGAAGTTGCCCGAAGACCCTAAAGCATCACAGGCGATATGCGCCAAAGCTGCACATTATAGCTTCATGAGAGGCCAATTGTATAGAAAATCCTTCCAAGGCCCGCTGGCCCAGTGCTTTGGAGCATCAGAAGCTAACTGTATCATGAGAGAAGTCCACGAAGGGATATGCGGCAATCACTCGGGCGCAGATTCTTTGGTGCTGAAGTTGGTACGGGCAGGATATTACTGGCCTCGCATGGAACAAGATGCCAAAGACTTTCGTACGAAAATGTGATAAGTGCCAACGCTACGCACCACTAGTACACCAACTGGCAGAACCCTTGCATTCGGTTCTGTCCCTATGGTCGTTCATGAAATGGGAGATGGACATCATCGGACCGCTGCCACCGGCTCCCGAAAAGGTGAGGTTTCTTTAAATTCTGATTGACTATTTTTCTAAATGGGTGGAATCAGGTCCTTATCAGAAGATCGGAGAACGCGAAGTGATGGATTTCCTGTGGGAATATATAATTTGCAGATTCAGAATACCAAAAGAGATAGCATGCGACAATGGGCCATAATTTATCGGTGTAAAAGTTACAAAGTTCCTCGAAGATTTGAAGATAAAGAGGATCACATCTTCTCCTTATCATCTGAGCGCAAATGGTTAAGCGGAGTCAACAAACAAAGTGATTATTCAAAACCTCAAGAAAAGGTTGGAAGCAGCAAAAGGAAAATGGTTCGACGAATTGCCCGGAGTTTTATGGGCCTACCGAATAACAGCCAAATCGAGCACAGGAGAAACTCCTTTTTCCCTTGTGTACGGTGATGAAGCCCTAATCCCGGTGGAAATGGGCGAACCCACTTTGAGATATTTTCGAGCAGATGAAGAATCGAACAATGAAACAATGCTAATCAACTTGGAACTGCTTGAGGAACGCAGGGACTTGGTGCGTGTAAGAATGGCAGCAGAAAAACAGAGAATGGAGCGATATTATAATCGAAGAACCAACCTCCGTTATTTCAAAGTAGGAGATTTGGTTCTAAGGAATGTAACCCAAAATACCCGGGAGCTCAATGCGGGGAAGCTAGGTCCAACATGGGAAGGTCCCTACCGGATTTCAGCTATCACTGGGAAAGGTTCAAACGAGTTAGAGAACCAGAATGGAGACAAGTGGCCTAGAAACTGGAACGTGGCACACCTCAAAAGATATTATTGCTAATGAACATTACTCAAGCGGTTAGTATGTGCTGCACTCTTTTTATCTCGTTCAGTTTTTGTCCCAATTGAGTTTTTCTGGAAAGGTTTTTAGTGAGGCAGCGATAGAAGGCATACTACGAAGACAACAACAATAAGACCTTTGATAGCAAGGCAAACAAAGAAGCTTCCACTCGGGGACGGTTAGATAATCTTTGGTTCGATAGCAAATTCCCACTGGGAAGTTAAGTTTGCTACCGAACGGAGGTTACCCGATCGTTCACGAGCACAAACCGCTGGAGGATTGTTAGATATTCTTTCACTCGATAGCATGGATTCCTAAGGGGAAGTAAGGTATGTTGCCGAGTTAAGGATTATCTAGCAATTCATTGGTGGGATATTTAAAGACACACGACTTCCAGTATTTTAATTCACATTCTTCGCATTCGAACATTTGGGGGGGGGGGATGATATGAGGAAATGGCAACATTGACTGCTACATCAAACGGGAAATGATAATCTGGAAACCAAATGCATCATCGAGACCGGGGACTGCGCAACTAGCCACATAGAAATAAGTTGTACAAAATAGCCACAAGTAATGGCAATTTCTTTTTAGCATAATCAATGCTAGCCACAAAAAATGGCAATTTCTTTTTAGCATCATAAATGCTAGCCATAAGTAATGGCAATTTCTTAGCATAATAAATGCTTGTGTACTTTTAAAAATAGAAGGAATTATATGAAAAGAAATTCTTTTACTTTTATCTTATTTCTTGTCTGAACGATGAACTAACTTTGTCATTTGAAAGTTAAACAAGTACTTCAAATGTTAGTGCCGTAATGAACAGGAGACGTCCTCTTCAAGAGCACTGTAAACATAAGAGGGCCCTCTCATGAAAACCCTCATTTTAAAGGGTTGGTTTCGGAAGAATTTATGCTCGAAATCAAAAAGCCTTTGAGAAAAAATGCACTCGAAGACATACACTAAAAGACGCAAAAAGTAAACTTGCGCAAATACTTATTGAAACCCTCACGTAAAAGGGATAATGCTCGAAACCAAAGTGCTTCGAGGAAAATGCATCCGAGACTACACATAGTAAAGCGTGAACAGAAAAACGTGCGAAGAATTCTTAAGCAAATACAAAAGTTAAAGACTTGCATGGATATTCAAACGAAAATAAGACTCAAACAATACTTTAGCAAAAATATGTCTTTATTTACAAGAACGTGCAAAAACGGTAAAAGTAAATGGGAAAAAGAAAAGAAAAGCTAAACTGCAGTGCCTCCGGAACCAGGAGAAAGAGAAATGTCCGCATCCCCGGGAGAAGTAGGTGGGTCCACCGGTGGCTCAACATTTTCATCAGTTTGGCCTTCGGCATCATCATCTTCCGATTTTTCTTCAGTTCCCAAAAATACGGAACCAGAACCAGAAGGGCCAGGTACATCAGACCTCGATGGGAGTCCACTTTTAGCAGCTAACTCAAGCTCGCGTGCCTTAGCAATTTCAGCATCAAAGTCAATGACACCAGCTTTGGCCTCTTCCAAGGTTTTTCTCTTCATGTTTTACATGGCGTAAGTTTTTTCAACAACGAGGGAAGCCTCTCGTCTCTTGAGTTCTTATTTGAGTTGGGTTACCTCGGCAGAAAGGTTTTCCCTGGCGGACCTAGCAGATTTGAGGTTGACATCAAGGTCGCGGACAGTTGAACTAAAGAGCCTATTATGCTCGATAGTTTTCCTGTACTTCTCTTCTAGCTGGGCGTGTTTTGCCCCCACAGCAGCAAGCTCTTAAATTTTGGAGTTCAAGGTTGCCTCTAAGTTAATCACTCTTTCAGCGGAGGCAGCCTTGCGCTCGGTTGCAGCAAGAACGACGTCCTGATCTTCAGCCCATTTGGCCTTGGTTTCATCATATCTAACCCTCAGCGAGCCAATTTCTTGGCTAAGGGTTACCACTTCTTGATCTCTTTGCTGCAAATGAGCCTCCAAAACAACGACGTCAGTAGCTTTGGTTTCTAGTTCCTAGAGGCGGAGAACAGTTCGGTCCCGTTCCACCAAAAGCTGATTCCGTTCAGAAGCAAGCTCCTCATTCTCACGAATCAACCTCTGAAGGCCCTCAGAAGCAAGAAAGTTGGCCTATAAAATAAGAAGAAGTAAAACTTAGAATACATTCATACAAAAGTAGAAGAAATAACAAAGGAAGAAAGGGACGTACCACGGCGTTGTTCAACAAACACTCTCCCGAGAGTGCCTGAATCTTTTCCCAGTCTTTCTTTGAAGCCAAAGGCTTCAGATAATTAGCAAGCTCCACCGGCCTGGATAGCAAGTTCCATCTGATAGAGACCGAAAGAGTAACGTTCCTCCTTCTTTGTGGATCTTCAGAAGGGGCAGCATAATTTTGCCCCAAATTCGCATGAACTGGGGACTGTGGAAAAGGAACACCCTCTTCATGGGCAGGTACGGCCGGTGGAGGCGATATAGTAACTGCTGGTGAAAGAGTGGATGAAGATGGAAGTGATGTAGCAGTATCTGGTATTGGTAAAGATGGAGATAAAGCTGATGAAGTTGAAAAGTGAGAAGCAGCTGCATCAAATGCAGTGTTGGTTTTTTGATGCTCCCATCCAAAGACGGGAAGGACCCGGTACTCAGCCTGGCAGTACCGGGCACAACAATTGGGGCCTGAAAATGGGAGTTGACATTATCTACCAAAACAAACTCTCCCCAAAGTGCCGAGGTATCATCTTCGGTTGGTGTAACTCTCTCAATAGGTCGAGCATCATGTTGAGATGATGAGGATCGTTGTATTCTATGTAGAGAAGCTTCCTCATCACTAGCTTCTTCATCATCATCAATCATCATGGTGTGTATGACCGGCCCGTAAGGAGGACCAGTCACTATCTCCACCGGAGATGACTCGGGGGCATCAATCTTTGCCCTCTTATTCTTTTCCCCGGCCGCGGAGGAACGTCTTCTCTTCGATTGTTTGTCCTCCGGCCGGGGACTACATAAAAAAGTGTTTGCGCCCAAAACAGGCCTAGAGATACTTGTTTGAGTAAGTGCCTCCTGAAGCAGCCTCACTGCATCAGCATGATCATCCAAGACGTCCTCCTCGAGGACAGCAATAGATCCCGCAGGTAGACCTAATTTCGTGAACAAATCAGAAGGTTCAACCAAGTTCTCCATATACACAAAAATAATGGAAGGAATGTAAGTTAAAATTACCGTGATG